>NC_065537.1:12648121-13848121 GCF_932294415.1 Quercus robur
AGGGGAAGGAATTGACTAAAGTTAGAGAATTGAATATGGTGATTCAAGGTTCTTATCCCCAATTAAGGAGTTTTATTGATGCAGAATACTGTTGTAGTGTTATGTTAAGAAGCTTAATACTTAAGATTAATATTAACTAGTCACTAGCCCGTGCTATGCATGGGAAAGCTATTAAATATGAGTTAGAAGATTATTTTAATCACACACACAATCTTCTCTTTTTCTTCCCCAATTTTCATACACTGCCAACTCTGTTTGAGGCTTGAACTCAATATAATTTCATTTAGTTTTGAGTTGCTTAGGATTAAATGTGTTTTGTTTCCTATGTTGGGGCTCCTTTGTTACTGTTAATGTGTATTTCTAAGTTCTAACAGTTACATTGTTGTATTTCTTATATATCTCTCTAACTTTATCCATAACATGTACCACAAACTATAGGATACATGAGAAAGAAAGACCAAACAAACACGTAATTAACCATGGCAGAAGTTGGGAAGGCATTTACGACAGAATGTGACTTGTGAATCATCTAAGAAAACCTAAGACTTTACAAACGTAGTCCTAGTACAATACTAACTACATTAATATTTGTTACCAACTACTAATTAATTATTATAGTTTGTCAATGAGTATTTCAACACTAACTACAGTAGCAACACTTGATTGATGCAGCCATAATGCAACAGTAATCAAGTTCTCTGCAATTTAGAACATGAAAATCATGAGTGGAATACACTGTGAAGGTCAAAATTAAAAGCCTAAAAGTATATTAAAAACAATTAGTTAGTGGTAATTTGAACTCTCGTAGAATAATCTACTATTAATTTCATGAAATTGATTCCTGGAAGACATTTTCTAAACCTAAAAATAAGTTTATCAAAAAAAAAAAAAAAAACCAATTTTGAAATTAGAAGGAAAAGTTTCATGTACCTAGCATATGTTCATGTTGTCTTTCCCACATTGGCTCCTGCGTTTGCACATCCTTGAACTCACTCTAACTTGAAACCCCTAAGCATTCCCAACCAAAAAGAATCTACAGTCTTTTTACAAAATATGTAGTAAAATTGTTAACAAAATTGGAGTAAAAACACCAATCCAAAAGAAGGTTCAAGTTTTGTACTCCTTTTGGCAATAAAATACATAATTACATGGTTAGATTCAGTATAAGAGATGTTGTCACGCCAAATTTCATACCAAAAGCTCATTCTTGCATCATGTTTCAACTCATTCAAAGTTTAGTGCTAACTTAAATTCTTTAACTAATAACTTCCTTTCTAAAATGACTAATAATAATTTTTGAGCCAGTTACTCTCTGTTAGAAGTAGAAGCAAACAACATTTTACTATGTTGTTGCCAGCTTAAAGATGTTAACTTCAAGTGATTTTCCATATTGAATATGTTCACTTTAAACTGATAACTCCAACCTAGGAATGTAATGCCGAAATCTCAATTATATTAAAGAGTAAATAAAATTGCAGAAAAACTCCATTATTTTTTTGAATGGGCCAATAGTCAAGAAGTTTTAGCCCCTAGCTGAAATTCTTAGGTTACTCTAGAACCCAAATTCATCAATGGCTTGTTATTGGATACAATTACAGAAATAACAAAAAAATTCTACAAAATCCTACTTATACCTTCTCTTGGATAGCTATTTGATTCGTAGAAAAACAACTAAAGTAACTCTGTACGAACACCAAGACAACTATAAAAACTATCAGCAACTATCTAATCTAATCCTATGTGGCAAGCTCTACAAACTTCGCTTGTTTTTGGATTCTTTGTGTCTATCCAGACATATTTTCACTTAGTGGAGATTATTATTTATTATTTAAAAAGCCCATGGGCATATCCTCACCCTAAACAAATTCCTGCTCTTTTACTATAGATTAGTGTACCCTACATTGCTTCAATTTTATTTGTTTGCTTCAAATTGGTTATTTGACTTGTATTTTGTTTCATATAAATTTGCTATTGATTTTTCAAAGTTCGATAAGTTAATGTGTATTGATGAAAGAAATGCATGTCACGACCACAATAGTTGATAAGTTAATCGTGTTTTTCACTTTTTCCTTAATTTCCTAAAAAGTGGTTTAGGGTTCAACTCACAATATAAGTCATGTTTTGTTGAATGAGATGCGTCAAGATATAGTATTCATTTAAACCAATAGAAAATAGGTGATGCAGTGGTGTGAACTGGAGCTAAAATCAAAAGAAAAGAGAAGCTATAACTAATATTACAATTTGTCATACATAGAAGCACCTATATGGAGTAGGCGTGATATATACAAAGAACTCCTAACTCCTAACATAACAAGCTTTCCAACCATTGCTTTAGGCTTCCAAGATGATCAACTTTTTATTAAAAACAATGTGTTAATTTTCATCCATAAAATGGTATAAGTTGTAGCTCAAATGGCAATTCCCCCTCCCCTAAGAATGGCGTGGAGGGTGTGGTCATGGGATTAAGACCTACTAAGTGTGTATGCAACTTAAGAAGGTTATACCCAGTGCACAAAGTTTCCACTTTTGTGGTGTATGCAACTTAACAAACAAAAAAATAATTAAATAATTTATTTTGGAGATTTCCCCAAAATTAAAGTATCTAATGGTGTCACTTAGCATTGAAAGTTATGCATATGAACATGGGGCTGAAAATGGAATGTGGATCTTGGTCAACCTAGATCTTTTACTATTGTCTGCAAATCAATGCTAGTCATTATTTTAATTGCTTGTTGACTTCATTTTGTTAATATTTTGAACACAATGTTGCTGTTATTTTACTTTCTACCCAATAATCCCTGAAGATTTTGTGTATGAATAGAAGCAATAAATTCCATGCTTTCCATATTACATATCATAAACATAATCTTAGATTAGTATGATGTCTCACTATCACAAACATAATTCACTTATGCAGATTTTATGGGAACTGTATACGCATATGCTGGGCTCCCTGCCTGCGTATTGCACCACCGGGCAACATATTTGGAGGGCCGAGGTGCCATTGATATACTTTTGGATAGTGGAAGGGCATCATCCCGAGCGGGTCTTCCATCAGTTTGGGATGAAGCAACCAATTCCACTTGTCGTGGATACGTCGACCAACCTTCATAGGATATCCCTCTAGGGTAAATGGGACAGGGACTGGGTGGCCGAACATGTTGCCCATATTCATCAATGGGCCAACCAAGGGCAACTTGTTCGCGCTGCTCCTCTCCTGGACGGTGATCTGACGTACCTCGTTGAGTACATGACATGGTACGATCACACCACAAGGCGATACATAACACCAGAGTTTACGTACTGGGAAGTCATGGTGAGGCAACAATTCCTTCCTTTTTGTTGAAACCATTGTTCAATTAAATATCTTCAACAGGTTTATCATGCATGCAAAACTCCACAATAATTATTGTCGTTACATCTCTTTGAGTTTATCTTTCATTATATTTTAAAGTAAAAAAATACTATGATTTAAGTTCTTCATAAATAAGTGAATTTGTCTTCATCCAATTTGTTTGCGTGAAGAATGGTTAATTGGCAATGACAAGAAAGACCACACCTTTGTTCATACAATTACATTCAAATTTTAAAAAGGGTGGGTTGGGTTTTATTCTTTTTTTTTTAATTATTATTATTTTTTTGTTTTTGGTTGGCTTGTAATTTCAAATGGATTGTGCAACTCTTTTTATTAGTGATAATTAGACATTTCATGATAGTTCACAGCCACACTAGATAGCCTTACCTCTAGGACTGAAAGCAAATTAGATATTTCATGATAGATATTACCTCTAGGACTGGGAATTTCCAACACATATCTTTCTTCAAAGTCAAAGCCCAAAAGGCTAGGAATAGCAACTTCTAGTTTTTCAGCCCACAAAATAAAAGGAAAAAGAAAAAGGGACCTAACAGATGTTTTGTCATAGAAAATTATATCTAGAAAGCAAACATGAAAATTGCTGAAGTTGTCAAGGCAACTCCGGATTCTGTTGCTGCAAACTTGGGGTGTGAAACATTGTAGTATTTGTGATTAAATAAAAGGAGGAACCTTGATTGATCAATGTAATCACTCAAACATCTATGTTGATGAGTAGAAGATCGAGACCTTTTGTGAATGAATAAAGATTAAAAAATTGATATCTATGAATGGGAGGGAATAACAATCCCCATGCTTGAAAGTCATATTCAAGGTATCTGAGTTTGTTTTCATCTGGAACCAGAACACTAGCTACAAGAAAAGAGTCTATTAGTGAGGGTAAAATGCCCTCGCAAAAATTCAAATATCACCGCAAAAGGTTATTAGCGAGGGCATATGGCCCTCGAAGGCCGTCGTATTTGCTTTTGTTGTTAAAAGAGATTTTGCGACCATACCTTCGCAAATAGATAATTTACGAGGGCAATCCACCATCATTATTGAATAAATTTGCCCTCACAAATATATTACCAAACGACGAGAAAAGTCGATGATTTATTTTTAGCAAGAGGAAGCAGTCGTCGTTAACAACTATTTGTGAGGACTTTCATACCCTCACAATTAATTATTTACGAATTCCAAATTGACGACATACTTTTTAGAGACAAATAGTGTCGTCGCTAAAATTTATATGTGAGGGCTTTTGACCCCTCACAATTAGTTAGAAATAATAGTGACGACGTTAAGCTGTCACTTAAAACGTTTTTGCAAGGGGGTAAGTGGCATCGCTATTCTATAAATTGCGAGGGACTTTGTCGTCACTATAAAGTTATTGGTGACCAAATTTTTATATCAATGATAATATTTTAAATATTTTATTATTTATTTATTTTTAGTTTATTTTATATCATTTTTGTTAAACTATCCTGTTACAATAGTACAATGATTACTAAAAATTGATCCATTGAAACATAAAAATTCTTATAAGTTCAAACTTTAAAATATAGAATATACAAAGAAATCCTAAAATTAAACCATAACATAAAAATATTGTTTTAAACAACTAGAATTATGAAAAGATCTATATTAGTTTTCCTCTAGGTCACCCTCCAAGTTGCTTTCGACCTCCATGTTATTGTTTCAGTTGTCCTCTTCTTCTCTGCTAGTACCATCCTTCTTAAAAAAAAAAAAAATTAAAAATGAGTTAAAATGAAACAATTAAAGTGAATTTGTATTAGTATCGATGCTTCAATAAATAAGTACACATATTATTATATCAAATATAATTATATAATATATCATAAACGACAGTAATAACTTTTTTTTTAAATTTAACAATAATAATAACTTAATTTGATTACTTAAACCACTATCAAAATTAAATATAAATTAAAATAATATAACAATTGTGAAGAATGTAAACCACAAATAATGGTTAGAGAGAGTGCAAGAGAGATAGAGAGAATTTATGACATGTATTTCATTCTGTCAAATGAGAAGCACGATTAGAATTTTCAAGATATAAAATCATTTGTACATGCACAAGTTTTATGAAAACTAGTCGCTAACCCGTGCGATGCACGGGAAAATTTTGAATGTATTGTTTTACTAATTTCTTCTCAATGCAGTTATTGAAATAAAGTTGCAGTATTGTCACAGTGATCAAACATATTCTTTTCTATTTCAACACTTTTGTTGTATCCAAATAGAGAATAATACTAAAAAATAATTAAACCATTCCAAAGCCTATAATTCTCAAAATTAAAAGAGAGTCCTAAATTTCGTTTAATTCCATTAACTGCTTAAGTCAATAAGCACATTGGTATGAATAAAGAAATGAATGGCATCCATGTTTATTTAATTATCAACCATATATCTGTTATAGCAATTAAGGTGATTTATAAATTTCAATTGTAACACCTTTTTTTTTTTTTTTGAGATACCAAATAGAATGACTTTTTTTCAGAAGTAAAAAACCATGTACAAAGGTAAAGGCCTAGGCACACAGCCCAGGCTAGTTTGTTAGCCATACAAATTATGAAGAAAAAACATACAAGGCTTCCCTCTGAACCAACAAAACAACGAAGACCCTTATGCACCATAATCATGTTTGCTTGAGTAGCCCAGAGCATCTGATATGTCACCAGCAATGCTAGAGCTACATCCAAAATGACTTTAGGTTGTGTCTGAACATTCTCAAAGTATGCTTTGTTTCTTGCATTCCAAATTGCCCAAGTCGTTGTTGCCCACAGTTCTAGCTCCTTTGACAGTTCAGCTCCTTTGTTTTGTAACACCTAATTTACTGTAATTAGTAAAAAATCTTAACTCAAGAAGATTCAATAGAAAGTAGGAACACATTGATATCAATTTAGTTATTAAAAAAAAAGTCTCATATGATGGCAATTATAAAACAACATTCTTCTCAATGAGTTTATAATCAAACATATCTATCATAGAAGCAAGCATATATGATGTCTTGGAAATAAAATTGATAGCCTTCTTCATGGACATACAAGGCCCTATATTTTTGGGTTTACATGTTGCCAAAAAAATAAACATTCTTAAGGTATATTACAAAGACAAATCATTATGATCTTTTGCAATTCAGAATCACTTGGAAATGTTTTTTTTTTTTTTTTTTTTACATTAAATTTAAAAATCATAAAATTATACAACAACAACAACAGGACGGACAAAGTGTAATTATACAACCACAATTGAATTGAAGCATAGTCAAATTAGCATGTTGTGTCTCAAGAGTCAAGATATCACATAATCATTTGGTATCTAAGAATTGTATAAATATTGGACTAATAGATGCATTTGTATCAATCTTTGTCAAAAAAATATAAAGTATCTGGAATATGCAGTAGAAAAATGTAGTTATAATACATTTAAAATCACCAACAATTATCATTTGAATAATAGTACTGACTTTATAGCTTTTATTTATTTATATCATGTAATATATGCATAGATGTCTAAAAATATGGTAGGAGAGTAAATCAAAAACTAAAATATGATGATGAAGCTCGTTTGACAATCCCAACTCTTTTTTACAAATCAAATAGAAGCAGCAAAATAAAAGGAAGCAAATTGCGTGATGCTGATCTTGCCTTCTTTATCCATCTTTGGGTGTTTAGAACTTTTCTCTACACCTACACATCAATCATTATGATTAACCTATCACTGATTGTAATTGTTCAAAAATCTAACAGCCCAAGAGGATTTAACCATATGCCAAAAGAGTAACTTCGGTTCCACCTACAGGTAGCTTTACTTTATTTAACCCAATTGTAGTGTTTTTTTTAATATCCTAGAACTTTTTAAGAACACCGGCTAATCCAATAAGTTTTTCATATAATTTTAACCCAGCATGAGATCAATACTCTAACAATGCTTGCAAATCAAGAGGCACAAAACCAAAGTCTTTTGAGTTTAATTTATAGAACCAAAATCAGCAAAATTAAATCTTAGTACAAACCATGACAGAGCAAAAAATAACAAAAGTAAATCTCAACACACAGTCCATTACATAACCAAAAAACTTAAATTAAACACGCATAATGACCCCTTTCAAAGTGCAATTTACATTTCACAATTACAATTTAAAAAAATTTAAGAAATTCTTACCCTAAAATTAGGTACTATGTAATTAGAGATGATCATTAAAAAATAAAGCTTCATATGTTACACAACTATAAGCTACTACAAATGTATGTGATTGCAACTAATGAATTTTGACAATTGCCTCAAGTAGAAGTGAAATCGTAAAAAGATGCTAATACTAAATGCAATAAGAGAGCAATTAACTAACAACACAAATATACATCAAAATGGATCTCACATCAAACATTCATTTTTAAATTGCTACACTTGCCATTTACACAGTATTTATTAAAAAAATACTTAAACCTTGAACTAATACCCTATCCGAACCGGATAGAAAATTACTTTCAGAATAACCTCTGATTGAACCCCTTTTTAATGCCTGCCTCCCATGAATTCCCTCCCAAAGACTGGAGTTGATCAACGGATACTGCTCCACCCTTAGCCATTGGACCTATTCCTATCTATTTTAGCCATTCAAATATTTTAGTTAACTGAAAACAAAGAAACTATATTTGTAAAGAACCTGTGATTGGCTGCAAGTATCTTTGGAGGGAGATTTCTACATAGTAGAAGATGAACAGTTTACTGCGAGGCGACACCATTTCAATCTCTTCTACCAAAAAACAATAATCCTAAACAAAACAAAATCCAACCCAAATACCCAAAACAAAATCAATTCTAACCCAAAGACCTTTGTTCAAACAAAATCTAACCCATATTCAGTTTTTATTACCAATTTTTTTTTTTTTTTAATTTATCAATAGCAGTTTAGGCAGTTTGATCTTGGTGAGCGACTGGCTTGCCAGTGGATGATGATCTAACACTCCTATGATTCCTCTTTTGTCTGTTTCTTTGTAGTTACCTACACTCATTTACCTATTTTGTGACTAAATGATTTGGTTTCTTTTTATTTCTATACGGTGAAATAGTGCCTTTCATTGAGTCATAAAGTTTAGCGTTGGGCAAACAAAACAAAAACAGAAAATCCTTGAGCAAATATTCGAAATCCCATAATTTCACTTCATCTCTACAGAGAAATTGAATGATTTAAATCTATTAACAAAAATATTTAATAAAAATAGATCATAATTATTTGCATTAAGTGAATAAAAATTATATTATAACATAAAAAATAAAATTTACAAAATGGAAACATAAGAATAGAGTATTTTAGAAGACTACCTTTTATGATCTACTCTCCATATCTTTGCAAAATTGAACCACTAAGTCAGAGTCCTGCAGCGGGACAAAAATAAAATATAAAACCATCTAGATTTGAAAATTTATGAACTACTTATTCAGATATACGTAAGACATTTGGACTTTATAGATCATTAGCTTTATATAAGGACATTATCTTCCTTTCATATATAAAATCAAAATACATGAACACACCAAGCAATAAGTTTTAATGGGTTTAAACTTTAAATAATGAAAAACCATAAACAAACCTTTTTTTTTCTCATTCATCTCCCAAAGCATTGCCGCCAAACGATGCAAACTTCCTCTTTCAAGGTTTGTAAGCCACTAAGAGCTTATCTACTGATTTAAATCCTACTTTGCCAATTGGATTTAAGAATGCTGATTGTGGCATCTAAGAGTGTGTAGGAAATGGAATCCCTAGAGCCGAAGGATGAATTCTGTTGCCTTGTGAGTGATTTCTGAGAAACCTGAAAGCACAATAACTCATTAGAACAAAATAAATAAATAACTAAATATCATAGATAAAAAAGAAAAAAAAAAGGTTGAAGTCATATGGACTTACCCCTCCATGTGCAAGAGTAATGGCCATGGAGACATATAACTTTTCATTAAGCAATACCTATCATGGTTTGCAGCAAATTTAAGCAATTTCATTCAAAATGAAGCAAGAACCATCCAAAATTACAATGAAAGAAGTCCATAACTTAGAGACAAACAGCAGTACAAAAATGAGAAACCCCAGTGAATGGGCAGAGATGAACAAAATAAAAATAAAAAGGTAGAGGAAAGTATCAAACCTTGGTGGTGGCGTTGATAAACATTAGCGATTGAAGGAGCAAACGACGGCATGCGACAAAGAAAAAATGAGCAGCAAGCAATCTGATTTATATGAATTTCAAGTAATATAATTTATTCAGCAATCTAACAACTCTGATTAGCTAAGTTTGATTATACTTTTAGCAATATATAAAAGTATATCTTATCATTCGGCAATTTTGTAAATTATCAAATAAATTTAAATTGATTGAGAATGGTTTAGAATAATATTATACCGTGATGTTATAATTGATAAGATGTTTATGGTTATTGTAAATCAAATAGAAGAATCCCAGGAAACCAAAAATCCAGTAAAAATTGCATAACCAAAAAAGGGAAAAAGAAAATCCAAACCAATGTAAAATGAAGATGAGAAAAACACTATATATCAACTAAAACAAACCCAGAATTAAAACCAAATAGAAGAATCCCAAGAAACCAAAAATCCAATAAAAATTGCATACAAAAAAAAAGGGAAAAAGAAAATCTAATAACAAAAATTTCATGATTCTTCTTTGCCACAGATTTGACAACAAAGGAAGAAGAAAACGTGGAAATCTTCAAAGAAAAAAAAACAAAAAACAAAAAAAAAACTTAAATCCAGAGCAACCCACAGCCACAAATCAACAAAATTCTATGAAAACAAAAACAAAAAAACTTAAATCCAGAGCAACCCACAGCCACAAACTAACAAAATTCCATAAACAATTGAAGCGGATAGAGAGAGAGCAATATATAGAAATTAAGGAGAGTAAAAAACATGTTCTAATTACCTCAAAATAATTTGTTGACATAGAATATGATAGGTTGGATTGAGCGACGATAGAGAGGCAAAGAGAAATTGATGCAATGGCGGTGATCCATGGTGGCAGTGGTGGCTAGAATTAAAACCAAATAGAAGAATCCCAAGAAACCAGAAAATCCAATAAAAATTGCATACAAAAACAAAAGGGAAAAAAGAAAATCTAATAACAAAAATTTCATGATTCTTCTTTGCCACAAATTTGACAACAAAGGAAGAAGAAGAAAACGTGGAAATCTTCAAAGAAAAGAAAAAACAAAAAATAACTTAAATCCAGAGCAACCCACAACCACAAACCAACAAAATTCTATGAAAACAAAAAAAAAAAAAAAAAAAAAAAAAAAAAAAAAAAAAAAACTTAAAATCCAGAGCAACCCACAACCACAAACCAACAAAATTCTATGAAAAAAAAAAAAAAAAAAAAAAAACTTAAAATCCAGAGCAACCCACAGCCACAAACTAACAAAATTCCATAAACAATTGAAGCGGATAGAGAGAGAGCAATATATAGAAATTAAGGAGAGTAAAAAACAAGTTTTAATTACTGATGATGCCGAAAATATCACCAATAGGTCACACAGCACTCACGACTCAAAGCGAACCTGCACAACAAAATAATCGAGAAAAACCTTAGAGAGCACCGGTGTGGTGCCGGCCAAATACTCTCCGAAGGTCAAGTTAGAACTATTCTCACAACTCTAGAGTGCTAGAGAGGGTCAATTATGCGTACCTTGATTCGCGAGGGTATTAGGGCTTTTATAGTAGTAGAGAGTCGGCTTTTCCTTCTTGGTGTAGAAGTCTTTTCCATATGGGACTCTACTTCAAGTCCTTCCGAGCGTGGTGAGCAAGGTTATCCTTATAGAGGAGATCTATTTCCCACGTGCGTGTCTTCTAGAATCACCCTTGTGCTCGGATTTCCATATTGGGATTCTAGGGCGTTTCTAGGCATTGAGCGATAGAGATCTCAGATCATGGGCCCTTACTGTGTCTTTCAACGATGGGCCTTCAATGAGCGTTGGATCACCTCTACACCGGCCCAACAGTTCCTATCCGTCAGGCCCATTACCATAGGCCCGTCAGGATCATATTTTATCCTCTTTAGTTGCCCCCTTTACCCCAGGGGCCCGTCAGCTTTAGGACAAAGGAACCATGGGGTGACGACCCTAAGGAAAGGCCGTGATGGATATATATATTTTTTATGACAGAATGAGACCAATAAGACAAAAAGGAGGTTTTAAGGTTACAGTTACGCTCAGTTGACAAGTTCATGCAAGCTAGAATGACGGTGCAAACGAGGAGACCGTCGACCATACCAACTACAGACAGGCTGTACGAAAGTCATTAATGATGATGACACGTGTCGTAATTTGATTGGGTTTTATCTCGGATCGAAGCAACGCTTCGACTTCCGTGCATCTCCCTTATAAATAAGGGAGTCTTCCCTCTCATTTCTCCAATTTCAGCAAAAGTTAACCTGTCAGAGCTTACCCGTCACACCTGTCAGAGCATACCCGTCACGTTTTGTCAGGGGCTGAACCGTTTAGTTGCTTCAACCGTCAGTGCTATACTTCCTCGTTTTGTTCATAAAATTGGTAAGTGCTCTTCTCAAAGCCAATCTTGTTTTAATTTTCCTTACAATCCACACCCGTTATGGACATATAGACCCGTCAGAGTCTTAGGCTCTTGTCGTTTCGTGTAGGAAATGTCTAGTGCGTCCAGTAATCAGTCGGTTGTTCGTGACGGGCTGGATTACGAGGAGGTATATCCGTCCGGTCATAGAAAACAAGATAGTCCTGGTGATGATAGGAGTCTGTCCTCCTCCTCGTTCTCAACATATGAGGATACGGAGGTGGTTGAACAAGACGAGGGCTTTAATGACGGTGAGGAACAGATTGTTAGATCCGTTGTTGGTGCTGATGGGCTCAGGGAGTTCGTCATGCTACCAGAGTGGACGGTGAATTACTTCTCGTCTGTCATCAAAGAAAAGCACTTTAAGACATTTAGGAGAAACTATCAAATTCCAGACAATATTTCCATCCGTCTACCCTATAAATCAGAGAGATGTTATTATGAAGGGGTAAAGGGTGTCGGGATATATGAGCAAATGTTGAAGGACGGACTCAGGTTCCCATTGAGTTCCCATCACCGTGAGCTCCTCCGATATTTGGGATTATCCGTGAACCAGATTTCCCCTAATGCTTGGAAGGTCTTCATAGCGATGGAGATTTTGTACGACGCAATGTCCGACGGCGCCAAGAGGCTGACAGTTAGGGAGTTCCTTCATTGCTACCGTCCGGACGAAATTGATAGGTCTAGGGGAATATATAGCTTCGTCCCCAGGAGTCCGCTATTGAAAGTCATCTATGATACGCCGGACTCAAATAGGGATTGGAAGAGCCGTTACTTCTTCCTAGAGGGTGACGGTTGGATGTGTCGTCCAGGGGACACGGATTACATGCCCGTCAACACTACTTGGGGCATATTACACCCGTCTAGTATGGACCGTCCTCAAAATTTTAACTTAATTTCATTATGTATGTTTAAAACAATCTAACCGTCCTTTCTTCTTTGCAGTTAGACGATGCCCCCAAGTCGATATTAAGGAGTTCGCCTTCCTTGAGAAAATCTTCTCAAAGACCCAACCGGAAGAAAGGACTTGGGCGAAGTTAGTGACACTTAAGACCATTCATTGGCATTGTGACGGACCAGAACCGACAGCAGCAGCCGTCAAGTACGAGGAACAGATTAAGAGGCGTAAGTTCGTCACCCTATTCTTGATAAGTTACTCGTCTTATCCTGATAACTAATATCCCCGTCCATGTTTCAGAAATGGACGACGCCAAGAGGAGAGCTTTGATTAGATCCAAAGTTGCAAAGAAGGCCGGCGATGTTGCTCCCTCTGTGACGGGCCCAAGCAATCTGTCCGCCAAGAGGAAAACTCAGAACAAAGTGGATCGTTAGGCCAAGAAGGCCAAAGTGTCCTTGGAACCCGTCGTGGGACTTCTGGCAGAGCCTCCGAAGACGGCAACTCCAATCAAGCACGGGGTCGGCAAGGGCCTCATGAAGGGATCGTCGAAGGATCAAGAGAAGCCGCCCGTCCTTCTTCGTGAGGATTCTAAGCACGCCTTAGAACAGATTTCCTCCATCATATCGGCGGAGGATTATGAAGACCTAGGCAACCATTCGACGGAGGCCATGGGTGAGACGGGCCTTTTTGCAATTACACAGGTAAGACGGCCCGTCTACTTTACAAATGCAAATTACATCTTTTTTGCCCACAGTTTGTTTCATAACCATCATTGTTATTATTTTTCAGGCAATGCTCATGATGAAGGGGTTGATGGGACGGTGCCTCAACCATGAGACGGCCTTGGATCGTGTACGGGCGAAAGCGGAGCAGACGGAGGAAGAACTACTTCAGTTGCGAAATTGGAATCCCAAGATGGAGAGAAAGCTTGAACTTTCCGAGAAGGCAAGGAAAAACCTTGAACAGGTGACGGAAGAGGCAAAGAAGACTCTGGAGGGCAAGGACAAGGAGATAGAAGATCTGAAAAATGAAGTCTGTCAGGCTAAGGACGTTGCGGTTCGTGAATACCGTGATTCCGACGCCCTGATTACTGAGCTAGGTGATTCCTTCCATCAAGGTTTCATGGATGCCATCCGTCAGGTCAAGCAAGCTTATCCGGATTTGGACGTTTTAAAGTTCAAAGTTGAAGACCCAGCTCAGACATCCGTCATACATGCCGCTTCAGGGGATATAGATGACCTCTTTGCTGATGACGATTCCCTTGGTGACGGGGAGTCAGCACCAGCAAAAGTTGCACAAGCTCAGCCTGATACAGAAACGGTTCCTCAGTCCGTCATTAATGAGGACAAAGTTCAGTAGCTAGTTTTTCTTTTCTATGTACTTGGGGAACAATTTCTATCCGTTGCTGATGATATGTAAACATTGCCTTTTAAGGGCCTATTTTTTGTCAAATGCATCTGTTCACTCCATTTTATATGTCGAATGTTTAAAATATTTTATTTTATTTTATTTTTTTTTTTTTTGCGCTTGAATTCTGTCATTGTGGGACCTATTTACACCCGTCCAATTATTTGTTACTATTAGGTCCGGCATGTATAGGTATTTTCTGTCCTAAGAATTTATTCTTTGGAAACCCTTCCATCCGTCCACTTTGGACTAGACTCGTCATCCTCGTAGGATGATCCGTCCATTTTACGGACTTATTTTGGATTCGTCTATTCTGGAATTCCAATCGTCATCCTCGTGGGATGGTCCGTCCATTTTGTGGACATGTTTTATATCCGTCCATTTTGGACTTAAAGTTGTCATCCTCGTAGGATGATCCGTCCAGCTTGTGGACTTATTTTGGAGTCGTCCATTTCGGACTTTAAATCGTCATCCTCGTGGAATGATCCGTCCATCTTGTGGACTTATTTTGTATCCGTCCACTTTGGACTTTAAATCGTCATCCTCGTGGGATGATCCGTCCATCTTGTGGACTTATTTTGTATCCGTCCACTTTGGACTTTAAATCGTCATCTTCGTGGAATGATCCGTCCATCTTGTGGACTTATTTTGTATCTGTCCACTTTGGACTTTAAATCGTCATCCTCGTGGGATGATCCGTCCATCTTGTGGACTTATTTTGTATCCGTCCACTTTGGACTTTAAATCGTCATCCTCGTGGGATGATCCGTCCATCTTGTGCACTTATAATAATAATAATAATAACAAATCCATGTAGAAAATCAAAATTGTATCTGATCATTATTCTTAATAGAAATGCGTAAGGGAAAAGTGCCTGCCCCCTTGGGCTTAAAAGGGCACGACTAGATTGTAGCAAAAAATAGTTGAAGAAAAACTAATAATTAAAAAACTTAAGATAAACTAGTTGTTGTTCGCCTTGTTACTGTTACTGGTAGTACTTTCTCAAGTGCTCGGCATTCCATGGATGCAGCAGCTTCTTTCCGTCTGTCGTCTCCAGGTGGTAGGTTCCTTTCCTTTTCCATGACGTAACTTGGTATGGTCCTTCCCAATTGGGGCTGAGCTTTCCCTGTGTAGGGTCTCTAGTTGCACCCATGACCTTCCTAAGTACGAGGTCTCCTACTTAGAAGTCTCTGTGTCAGACCCGAGAGTTGTACTGTCTGGCCATGCGATCCTTATATCTAGCGAGCCTTTGCTCCGCTGCCGACCTAACCTCGTCTATCAGATCCAGCTGTAGCCACATTGTTTCGTCATTCCTGCTCTCGTCATGGTTGTGAACCCTGTAGCTTGTGAGCCCAACTTCCGCCGGGATGACCACCTCGCTCTCGTACGTTAGTCGGAATGGCGTGTCTCCTGTTGGTGTCCTCACCGTTGTCCTGTATGCCCATAGTATGCTTGGTAATTCTTCAGGCCATATGCTCTTTGCCCCCTCGAGCCGAGTCTTGATAATTTTAAGCAGGGATCGGTTCGTGACTTCAACCTGGCCATTAGCCTGAGGATGGGCGGGTGAGGAGTAGTGGTTTTTTATTCCTAGCTGTGAGCAGAAATCCCAGAAGTAGCCGTTGTCGAACTGCCTCCCGTTATCTGAGACAAGGACTCTAGGAATACCAAACCTGCATATGATGCACCTCCAGACAAAACTTCTAATGTTCTTCTCCGTAATGGTGGCCAAAGCTTCCGCTTCTACCCATTTTGTAAAGTAGTCAATACCCACTACTAAGAACTTCAGCTGTCGTACCGCCGTTGGGAAAGGTCCCATTATGTCTAGTCCCCACTGAGCGAACGACCATGGAGCCGTCATCGGGGTCAGCTCCTCGGCTGGCTGTCCAATAATATTGCTGAATCTCTGGCATTTGTCGCAGCTTTTAACGTAAGACTCGGCATCCTTCTGCATGGTTGGCCAGTAATACCCAGCTCGTACCAGTTTGTGCACCAACAACCTCGATCCAGAATGGTTCCCGCATATCCCTTCGTGTACTTCCCTCATTACGTAGTCTGCCTCTTCGGCACCCAGGCATCTTAGATATGGACGGGAGAAACCTCTCTTGTACAAGATGTCTTTTTTCAAGACGAACCTTGCCGCCTGGACCTTTAGTTTTCTTGCTGCCTCTTTCTCGTCTGGCAGCAACCCGTCCTTCAAGTATGAAATTATCTGTGTGGTCCAGTTACTTTCGGAGCATATCTCCTACATGTTGCCGGGGTCTATTAGTGGAGAAAGTTGAACAAAAGAAAGTACATTACCCAGTGTTATCATATGTTCTGCTGAAGCGGTTTTGGCTAGCCGGTCGGCGAGCTCATTTTCTCCCCTAGGAATTTGGATGACCTTGGCTTCTAGGTCGTCGATTCTCGCCTTTACTTGATCAAGATATCTCTTCATCCTTTCCCCCTTGCATTCATAATCTCTGTTTACTTGATTGGTCACAACCTGAGAGTCACAGTAAATGACTACGCTCTCGGCTCTTGCGGCTTTGGCTAGGTCGAGGCCTGCTACCATTGCTTCGTATTCCACTTCATTGTTGGTGGTGGGGAAGTCAAGACGGACCATACATTCAATCCTGTCTCCTTCAGGTGACAGCAACACGATGCCGGCTCCCCCGGCTCACCTATTAGATGATCCGTCAGTATATACGCTCCACTGAGGGGACTCTTCTGCCCCCTTGTCTTCATCACGAGTAAATTCTGCTATGAAGTCGACTACGACCTGTCCTTTAATGGCTGTACGTGGGTGGTACTTGATATTAAATTCGTTTAATTCTATCGCCCACAGCGTCAGTCGACCTGCAGCTTCAGGATTGCTCAATGCCCTTCGCAAGGGCTTGTCAGTCATTACGTTCACGGTATGGGCTTGAAAGTAGGGCTTGAGCTTGCAAGCCACCGTGACTAATGCAAAAGCGAGTTTCTCCATAAGTAGGTATCTTTCTTCGGCACCGCGGAGCGCCCGGCTAGCGTAGTATACGGGCTTCTGTACCCTGTCCTCTTCTCTGATTAAGGCCGCGTTGACTGGGACAGGGGAGACAGCCAAGTAGAGGAAGAGTTCTTCACCTGGTTGCGAGGGGCTCAGTAGAGGTGGTGAAGATAGATAGGCTTTTAACTCCTCGAATGCTCGCTGACACTCGTCCGTCCACTCGAATGACTTCTTTAACGTTCGAAAGAAAGGCAAACACTTGTCCGTGGCTCTCGACACGAATCTATTTAATGCCGCTACCTTGCCGTTAAGGCTTTGTACTTCCTTCACATTTCTCGGGGGGGCCATCTCTATTATGGCTCGGATTTTGTCCGGGTTAGCCTCAATCCCCCTTTGAGATACCATGAACCCTAGGAATTTTTCTGCTGTTACGCCGAATGCGCACTTTCCCGGATTGAGCTTCATGTTATAGGTTCGAAGCGTGCCGAATGTTTCCCTAAGATCTTCCAGGTGGTCTTCCTCCTTCCGGCTCTTCACTAGCATGTCATCGACGTAGACCTGGACATTCCTCTCGATTTGCTGCGCGAACATCTTGTTCATCAGCCTTTGGTATGTCGCTCCCGCATTTTTTAGGTCGAATGGCATTACTTTGTAGCAGAAGAGGCCTTGACTGGTCACGAACGAAGTCTTCTTCTGATCAGCCTCGTGCATGCGGATCTGGTTATAAACCGAGAAAGCGTCCATGAAGCTTAGTAACTGGTGTTGAGTCGTCGAGTCTACTAGGACGTCGACCCTTGGAAGGGGATAGCTATCTTTGGGACACGCTTTGTTAAGATCGGTGAAGTCTACGCACATCTGCCACTTACCGTTCGCTTTTTTAACCATTACTACGTTCGCCAGCCAATCGGGATAGTAGACTTCCCTAATGAAGCTTGCCTCTTGTAGCTTGCGGACTTCTTCCGCTATTGCTTGGTCTCGTTCCGGGGCGAACATTCTCTTCTTCTGTCGGACGGGTGGAAAGGAGGGCAATACATTCAATTTATGTACCATGACCGAGGGATCGATTCCTGGCATGTCGTCATGACTCCAGGCGAACACATCTTGATTGCTCCTCAAGAAAGTTATGAGCTCTTGACGGATTGCGGGTTTGGCGAGCGTTCCGATCCTGGTTGTTCAGTCCGGATTGGAGCTGTCGAGAGTTATCTCCTCTAGCTTCTCTGTTGGTTCTGCCACCGTTCGGTGCTCTTCTATGTTCAAGGCCTGGATTTGGTCTTCCATCTCCATCATAGCCACATAGCATTCCCGTGCAGCCATTTGACTTCCGCGCAGCTCTCCTACTCCATAATCCGTAGGAAATTTTATCATCAGGTGGTAAGTTGATGTCATCGCCTTCCACGAGTTGAGCGTGGGTCAACCGAGGATAGCATTGTAAGCGAACGAGCAATCGACTACCAGGAAGGTTACGTCCCTGGTGATTTGCTGGGGGTAATCGCCTACCGTTACTGATAACGTGACCGCACCCAAAGGGAATACCCGACTCCCTCCGAAACCAACGAGCGGGGCCTTCGTCGGCATTAATCGCTCTTTGTCAATCCTCATTTGCTGGAACGCCGGATAGTATAAGATATCGGCTGAGCTGCCGTTGTCGACCAACACCCGGTGCATGTTGTAGTCTCCTACCCGTATGCTGACGACGAGGGCATCGTCGTGTGGATGGTGTAGGCGTCGTGCATCTTCTTCTGAGAACCCGATAATGGGGCCTTCTCTCCTTGCTATCTTCGACACGGTGCCCGTCAACTGGACGCTCTGTACCATCCGAAGGTACGTTTTGTGAGCCTTTTTTGAAGACCCGGCTGTAACTGTTCCTCCGATTATCATCCTTATGTCCCCTATAGGGGGTCTTGGTCACTCGTTCTCTCGCCGGGGGTGTTGTTCTTGTGGGGGTGGATCTGTTCTCTCCTTGCTGACGAACTTCTGCAGCTTTCCTTGTCGGATAAGAGCTTCAATTTGCTGCTTCAAGTCGTAGCAATCGGCTGTGTCGTGACCATGGTCACGGTGGAAGCGGCAATATTTGTCCCTAGATCGTTTGTTGGGGTCACCCTTCAGCTTTCCTGGAAACGTCAGGGCCCCTTCGTCCTTAATCTGCATTAGGACTTGGTCTATCGAGGTGGTTAACGGGGTGAAACTTGTGAACCTTCCCCCCATGGGTTTAGGGCGTCTCTCCTCCCTTCGATCTCCTATCCTGCCTTTCTTTCGCCCCTGGTCCTGTTGGGAGTCTTCTTGCCTGTCTCTTTTCTTGGGCCTCTTTTCTCGGGCCAACAACGCGTCTTCAGCGTTCATATATTTGGTAGCCCTGTAAAGCACCTCTGACATGGTCTTTGGGTCGTTTTTGTATAGGGAGAACAAAAACTTACCCCCTTTCAGCCCATTCGTGAATGCTGCTACTAGTATCTTGTCGTCGGCTTCGTCGATCGAGAGCGCCTCTTTATTGAAGCGTGATATGTAGGCCCTTAACGTCTCCTCCTCTCGCTGCTTGATATTCATTAAACAAGCTGTGGACTTCTTATACCGATGTCCTCCGATGAAGTGCGTAGTAAATTGAGCGCTTAGCTCCTTGAAGGTGCTGATGGAGTTGGGTGCTAGCCGGCTGAACCAAATCCTTGCTACGCCCTTTAGGGTTGTAGGAAAAGCCCTGCACATAATCGCGTCTGCCACTCCCTGAAGGTGCATCAGGGTCTTGAAGGTCTCTAGGTGATCTAGAGGGTCCTTGACCCCGTCATAACTATCCATATTTGGCATGCGGAACTTACTTGGCAGGGGGAAGGAGTTGACGGTTGTCGTAAATGGCGAGTCAGTCAGGTTGACAAGGTCGTCAAGATCACTGGACACTCGTCCCTTGAGAGCGTTCATCATCACTTCCATCTGTTCCTTCATCGCCTGCATCTCCGCGATGATGGGTGGCGGAGCCGTATCTGCAAGAGAAGGAATGCTCGTGTCCCGTCGTTCTGGTCTGCTTGGGGCGTTGCTAGCCTGTGGTCCTTCGTGATTCCTCCTTTCGGCACTGGTCCCTTCTTGATCTGCTCCTTGGTTATTGGGAGCCGCATTTTTCTGGTTCAGCTGCTCTTCTAGATCGTGGTTTTGTTTGGTGAGGCGCTCCACGGCTGTGGCGAGCGTCCTTACCTGTCTCTCAAGAGCAGTCGTAGGGGCTTCTTCTTCTTGAACGTCGTTAGTGGTCGCCATTGAGCGAGTGAGTACCATGTAACTCTTTTGTCTAGGAAGCGATAATGTGCTACGGTTCCCACAGACGGCGCCAACTGATGATGCCGAAAATATCACCAATAGGTCACACAGCACTCACGACTCAAAGCGAACCTGCACAACAAAATAATCGAGAAAAACCTTAGAGAGCACCGGTGTGGTGTCGGCCAAATACTCTCCGAAGGTCAAGTTAGAACTATTCTCACAACTCTAGAGTGCTAGAGAGGGTCAATTATGCGTACCTTGATTCACGAGGGTATTAGGGCTTTTATAATAGTAGAGAGTCGGCTTTTCCTTCTTGGTGTAGAAGTCTTTTCCATATGGGACTCTACTTCAAGTCCTTCCGAGCGTGGTGAGCAAGGTTTTCCTTATAGAGGAGATCTATTTCCAGCGTACGTGTCTTCAAGAATCACCCTTGTGCTCGGATTTCCATATTGGGATTCTAGGGCGTTTCTAGGCATTGAGCAATAGAGATCTCAGATCATGGGCCCTTACTGTGTCTTTCAGCGATGGGCCTTCAATGAGCGTTGGATCACCTCTACACCGGCCCAACAGTTCCTATCCGTCATGCCCATTACCATAGGCTCGTCAGGATCATATTTTATCCTCTTCAATTACCTCAAAATAATTTGCTGACATAGAATATGATAGGTTGGATTGAGCGACGATAGAGAGGCAAAGAGAAATCGATGCAGTGGCGGTGATCCATGGTGGCAGCAACGGCGGGAGGATATGGGTTTTGGGGTGCCAGCATATATTAGAAAACAGAAAGGTTTGGGGTTTAGCACTTTGACTTTGACGTGAAGGTTGAATAGGGAGTTGTATAGTTGTATTAGGGTTCTAAATTGATAATAAAACGTTAAAAAGAATTTTTAAAAAAATAAAAAGAAAGAAAGAAAGGTGACGTGAAGGCTGGGGGAGTTGTATATTTGGGGTTCTAAATTGATAAACTATAATATAATAAAATGTTAAAAAGAATTTAAAAAAAAAAATGACGTGGAAAATTGTGGAGCTAGCAAAGGCTTCAGTTTTATATATATATAGATGATAGTACTCTTTAATCTAAGATGCATTGAATCATTTACCTATTAGGTTAGCTTCCTCACTTGTTTGCAATAACCGCTATTTTATCTATGGTTTTCTTTAATAATTATTCACTAATTATGCAATACCTCCCTCCCCCAAAAACTTCTCTTAAGTGCAATTTGTCCTAAGAATGGATCATTCAAACTAGTGCTTGTATTGGACAAATGAACTTCCACTTATTTTTTAGCTTCTTTTCATCTAATATTCATAAATTTGACCAAATTCTCACAAAAAGTTCAATCTCAGTCACTATACACATCTTTATTAAATTAATATAGACCAACCCAAACCACAATTAGATGATTTTTTTTATTTTTTTATTTTTTTTTTGCAAAAATATAGTGTTAACCCCCCAAAAAAAAAAAAGTTAGCATATAGATATAGCTCTGTCATATTCATGTCCATCACCATCCTAAAGCCATTAACTAATTAGCATCCACAAATCTCTTAATTTATTTATTTTTGACTCTCTGGGTAATTTTTACAAGCACTTGGCATGCATACTCTGCCTCTATGGAAACAATAAAAAAGACATTAGCAAAAGACAAGGGCAAGTCCAAGTTGACTACTAAGATGAAACATAGAACCAAAAGTAGTATGGTATTATATTAAAGAGTAACAAACAAAGAGGGGTTGATAAGGTTACCTAGATGAAGAAAGATTATTGAGTTCGGCAATGGCAACCTTGTGGGTTCTTAGTTCTTTGATGAGCCCCACTTCGATGCTATACAAGCCTATTATCTATATATATATATATATATATAAAACCGAAGCCTTGCTGGCACCACAATTTTCCACGTCAGCACAATATTTAAAAAATAAAAAATAAAAAATAAATAAAAATTATAACTCTTCAAAACCTTAGCAACCTTACCCCTCTCTCAAGTTAAGAAATATAAAGCCACGGTTTCTGCAAACTCTCTCTTTCTCCAAACGTAGAAAGCCCTAAAGCATTCAAGATCTACAAAACCCTAGCAATCTTACCCCTCTCTCAAGTTAAGAAATATAAAGCCATGGTTTCTGCAAACTCTCTCTCTCCAGACGTAGGAAGCCCTAAAGCATTCAAGATCTACAATGCACGGTATAGATTTTAGCTTATAAAGTTCAGCTTTTGTAGGGTTAGTTTTGTTTATATATTAATTAATACATAGTACTTTGTTCACCATTGAATACTCATATAATCAATTTCCAATTCAGTGTTCAAGAATTAAACCAAAATTCTAACTGCGCTATCATAAAATATTATTATTAGTATGAATTTTATGGAGTTGCGGTGTTCAAGAATTAAACCAAAATTCTTTTAAATTATCTATAATATTTTGTCCTCTGAAAATTTTATCTCTTTGATTTTAGTATATTGTGTTTCTTAAGCTATAGAGAGATTTTCTTTGGTTTCTGCAAACTCTCTTTTTCTCCAGATGTAGGAAGCCCTAAACGCACGGTATAGCATTCAAGATCTACAACTCACGGTATAGATTTTAACTTATAAAGTTTAGCTTTTGTAAGGTTAGTTTGTTTATATATTTAGTCCTTATGTTTAGGTTTAGGTTTAGGTTTTAAGAGATTTATATATTACTACTATGTGGCTGAATTTCCCGTGACATCAGTTTTATGTTTTTTTTTTTTTTTTTTTTTTTTTAATTTGTTTTATGTAAGGTTAGTTTGTTTACATCAGTTCTTTATCTCAAAGATAAGGCTTTTATTTCTACCGCAAGAACTATTTAGGTATGTATCCCTTGCAAGCACACATGAACTTAAATTGTCTTTTAATATATGCATGCTTTATTATTTTCTAATAGTTTTCCCGTGCATCGCACGGGTTAGCGACTAGTTATACTAATATATAAAATTAGTAGAACAATAGAGTGCCGATCAAAGGTAACATAGGCCTGTCCATGGGTTTAGTAAGAAAAGGAAACTGAGCATAATAAAAAATAACTTACAAAATTTACAACATATTCTGCATCTATAGTTTCAAATACCGAACCAATTTTAGAGAGCTGTAAGCAAACTCTACCTCATTGAATTCAACACTCCCACACAACTTATCATCCAATTTGTACCTCAAGTTGTGATCATATAGAATTGAAACTGTCTTAAAATCACCTTGGTTCTTCAAAGGCGCCATAAGAGAGAGCCTTCAATCATAGTCCACATCAACTCCTCTTTGCTTCAAGAATTCTTTGGCCTCTGCAATGTCCTGTGCAAAAAGAATTTACAATGGTTATGCAAACCGGGACTTCCTAGAATAGATTTAACCCAATACAAGTGCCATTCCACCTAATATATTGCACAAATATAATAGGAGAAAATTAAGGGTAGAGTGACAGAGAACACAGAACAAAAGAAAAGAGCTTCTGCCCAGGGGTGAAAATACTGAGTTGTGCACACTGGATAATGATAAGAATCCAGTCAGTTCCAAATTCTATTTTTCAAATATTACAATTATAAGAGCATTATTATGGACCAAGAAACTAAGATTACACAAAATAGTTAAATCCATCACCAAATACACGTAGCATTGGAGATATATTACTGAACAGCACATTTTTCAAATCTTGATCTGGACAAACATTAGGATTAAACTCAAAACACTCTGGAAACACTTTGATTAGTTTTCAAACTAGAAATCCTAACCATCACTTTGTTGCCTTATCCTCTGACCAAAAATCCTAACAATGCTAGAGATCCACAATTTAAGTAATGTAAAATCCTAAGCTTGACACACTTATGTTCCACAACATAGTCATCCAACACGCTTTAGAGTCACTTATAAGTCAGTAAGTAAACCAATTAAGTATCAGGGAAAAATAACAAAACAAAAACCAGGGCAATTGAGCTGGTTCACTGCAAGGAGAAAAAAGAAACTCAACTTTGATAGCCTCGTTCAAATTGACTAAGAGAGCTTCTTTTTTTCCACTTGAAAATGGGTAAGGAGGGGCAATTGCCCCCTTTACCCCTCCAAAAAGGCTTATCCTTCCCCAAAAAAGAAGAATCCTCTTCCCCCCAATATCAACTCTTTTTTTTCCTCAATTATTTCCACAATTTTGTAATAGCTCTTTTAGGATTTTTACAATAAACATAGATTTTGAATAATTGGAAACATCAGCCAATACAAAAAGAGAAAATGCTAAATACTATTTAAATGGAAAAAAATGATTTTCTTGATGAGGATTGTAACTTACAGTGAGTGTGGGTTTGAGAGAAGATCTAATGAAGAAGATCAGATCGGTGGCAGTGGGTGGTGGTTGAGGTGAGAGAGAGTAGATCTATGGCGGCGGCGGCGGCAGCTACAGCGAGGGCGATGGTGGTGGTGGCGGCTAGGGCTAGGTAGGTGGTGGTGGCTAGGGCTAGGAAGGTGGTTAGGGGCGGTGGAGATGTGAGAGAGAGAGCTCGACGATGGTGAGAGAGAGCTCCGCATGGTGAAAACGAAAATGGGTTAGGAAAAAAAAAATCCCTATATTTTCACTTTTTCTTTTGTCCCTATATTTTATTTTTACTACTTTTAATCCCTAAACCAATTAACGCAGTACATTTAAGTCCTTGAAGCACCTTCCCATCGCCAAACTAACGGGAAAGTTGATGTGGCTGACCGAGCAATAAAATAATGATTTTTTTTTTTAACATTGATCAATAAAATAATAGGGAAATACCAAAAATGCGCGCATGATTTCTCCAACTCCATTTGGCAGAGCTACTTCCTTGAATAAGATACCAAAAATGCTTGGGAGAGATACACATGCAATTTCTTTTAGTAAATAGCAAGATCTTTCTCTAAAGATCTGTTTATTTCAGTGGAACATATTTTCCAGTATTCCATACTACAGAAAACAAACATCAATGGAAAACTAACCATTTAAACTACGAAAACCACCCCATTTGAGCGGTATAAGTTTTCCAGAACATTACAGAGCTCATAAACCAACCACTCTCAACACTCTCACTCTCACCTGCACACCACAGACCACACACCAACCAGCAGTAACGCCACTCTCTGAAACTCTCTCTCTCTCTCTTCTCGGCTTGGTCCTTGAAGGTAGAGTCGTTAACCCCACCATCACCATGTCACCCAACATGAAGTTCATCATCACTGACCTCATCACCAGTATTTTCGTAAAATACTAGGACTCCTTGCCAATTTGTTTCACAAGGGCCATTTTGTCGTCATTGAAGGCTTCATCAAGCACTTCATGGAGGAGATCAGGAAGGAGGTCTCAATAAAAAGTGAATCAAAAGCAAGCAATCACTTGGAATTACAAGAAATGTTAATGATTTTCCATGCACGCAAAATCGCAAAAAATGCTTTCTAGCTCATTTTCAAGATCACAACTAAAACACAGGAAGACAAGTTAGTTTTCCTAAAAACATTTTCTAGAAAATGAATCATTTTTAGGAAAATGTTTTCTGCTGAGACAAATAGAACGTTAAGTCTTTAAGGATATCTAATTGGAATTTGAAAAGAAATGAGAAACCTTAAACATAGGAACTGCACAATGATGCATCTGGCCCTAAAAAGGCATTCCATAATTGTAACAGAAACAAGCAGTACCCAATTCTGTTGAATATCTTTAGTCATTAGCGATTGTATACATTTAAGACAATTAAGCAAACAATAGCACTAAAGAGTTCCCAGAGTAATATAGAAGATTATAATGCAGAAGCAATTTGCAATGACAAACCATTTGTTTTACTTACTCTTGATGAAAGGCCACGAGTTCAGTAAAGTATGAGAATCTTCAATATTAGCTTGCAAAACATTCCATTGAGATTCTATAACATCCACCTAAAATAGAAACATGAAACTTTTAAAAGGGATAGAGAACTCATAAATGATCAATGAGCATAGAGAAATCACAAACTTCATGATTTGGTTTAAAGAAGAGAGAAAAGCATACAGTTACTAGATAAGAATGGGCACTTTCTCCAGATTATTCAAACAGCACTAACTGATATGAAAAGTATAAACATCTGAAGTAACTTGATCAGTTACCCATTCAACCAACTTATGCAGCATATTGATATAGAAAATAATTCAGAAATAAATTATATTCAACTATTCCTTAGTTGTAATTATAACCATTTCTCTTGTTTCTTATTGTTAGAAATACTGAATGATTGTATTGTATTTCTTTAATAAAAGAATATACATCACTGCCTTTATATAGGAGGCATATGTGTGCAGTACAAGTAGAGTGATATACAAGTAACCTAATTGGGCCTAAAGCCCATAACATAATACATGTTAACAGCCCCCCTCAAACTCAAGGTGGATGTGAGACCAACTTGAGGTTGTCAACCAAATCACGAGTGCGTCCCTTAGGAAGTGACTTGGTGAAGATATCTGCAAGTTGATCTTTGGAGGAGACGGAGAAAAGCTTAAGAGCACCATGGACAAGATGATAACGGATAAAATGACAATCAATCTCGATGTGTTTAGTCCGTTCATGAAAGACATCATTATGAGCAATATGAATGGCACTCTGGTTGTCACAATAAAGGGGAGTAGCAGAGGAGGTGGACACACCCAAATCCTTAAGGAGCCATCGTAGCCAAAGGAGCTCAGATGTGGTATCAACAAGAGCACGATATTCTGCTTCAGTACTGGAGCGGGCCACAAAAGTTTGTTTCTTGCTTCGCCAAGAAATCAAAGAAGAACCAAGGAGAAAACAGTAACCTGTAGTAGATCTGCGATCAGTAGGATCTCCTGCCCAATCAGCATCAGAGAATGCATGGAGTACAAAAGGAGACTGAGCTGAGTAGAAAAGGCCATGAAAGAGGGTGCCCTTCAAGTATCGAAGAATGCGCAGAACAGCAGCATAGTGAGTTGATCGTGGAGCAGACAGATACTGGCTCACCTGATGAACAGCATAGGAGATGTCTGGACGAGTAACTGTGAGATAAACTAGGCTACCAACCAATCGTCTGTAAAGAGAGGGATTAGACAATGGTTTCCCCCCTGAGGGAGTCAGATGCGCATTAAGCTCAACTGGAGTGTCAACAGTCTTGCTATCAGTGAGTCCAGCTCGAGACAAGAGTTCAGAAGCATACTTAGCTTGAGTAAGATAAAGTCCATCAGTAGAATGAGTGATTTCAAGACCCAAGAAGTAGCTGAGATGTCCAAGATCTTTCATCTCAAATTGCTGACTGAGAAAATCCTTGAGTTCTTGAATGCCACTGAGGTCATCACCAGTTATGATCATTGTAAGGTTGAATTTATTCAACCATCTAATTGGCTTTATTCCGTGCCAAATTTGCTTGTAATTCAGCATTTAGTAACCCTGTATTTAGGTGGGATTATTGTAAGGGTAGTGAGTGAGATAGAGTGAAGATTGCTCAAGAGTGTGCAAGAAAACAGAGTGTCGCGGCTGGGACTCGCGGGTGGACTCGCGGCTTCAACCCGCCAGAAGATGCACACGTGCCAAGCATGCTGGAAGATGAACAGTCATGCTAGCTGGAGCACTACAGGACAAAACAGGACAACTGGCCATACGGTTAACTCGCGACTGGATCTCGCGACTTGGTCAAGCCGCGAGGTCAAGCCGCGAGCCACCCCTGTTTTGGAAAAACCTGACGTTTCGCATTCCTCTTCACTCCAGTATAAATACCCTTTTAACCCACGATTGAAAGAGAGCTTCCAGAGAGAATTTTGAGAGAGAAACCCTAAAGAAAAACCAGATTGTTTCACCCACAATCTCTACCTTAGAGTCTCATCAAATTCCCTCACTCTCTTCCTCTCCATTGTCAAATCCTTGAGAGGCATTATACCAAACCTGGTTCTCACCATTATCATCTCTGTGAGACAGACGTTTGGAGTTCTGGGAAGCAGTTAGGAAGGAGCCAATCTTCATTGGTTGATGCTACGGTGTAGTAGCGGAATCCGGAAAGCTAGAAAAGAAAAAGGTTCGGCGCAACCTCGTTGGAGCAAGAAGCTTGGAGGGCTTAGGTGCATTGGGTAGATTAGGCTTGGAGGGTCTATTGCTGTCCTTGTATCCCAACTGTATTTTCTAGTGGATTGATTACCGCTTGGAGGGCGGCGAAGAGGTTTTTCGCCGAGGTCTTCGGTTTCCTCTTCGATAACATATCTGGTGTTATCTCTGTGTTTGCATCTTCCTTCCTCTCTATCTCTGCCTTTACATTATCTGTTGTGGTTTATTTTGTTATAGCTTAGATAGTTGTTTAATCAATTTCATATTATAGCATATGTTAAGTTTCCGCACACTAGTTGTTTGACATATTGCTTGTGTTGGTTAAATTGGTTTTTGGGGGTCTAAACGTTCAAAAGTGTTTTTGTACACGTTTTTGAACTTTCAATCATATCATCCACATACAGGAGAAGGAAAATAGTGCCTTTGTCAGTGCGACGAAGAAATAAGGCAGAATCATAATGACTGGCCATGTAACCCAAATGAGAGATGGTAGAGCTGAATTTGGCAAACCAAGCTCGTGGAGCTTGTTTAAGGCCATAAAGTGCACGTCGAAGGTAACAAACCTTGTTTTAGTCAACAGAAAGACCAGGAGGAGGTTGCATATAAACTTCTTCATGTAAATCCCCATTAAGGAATGCATTTTTGACATCCATTTGAAAAAGGTCCCATTTACGGGCAGCAGCAACAGCTAAAAGGGCACGGACAGATGAGATACGAGCAACCGGAGCAAAGGTCTCTTCATAATCAATCCCATACTCCTGTGTAAAACCTTTTGCAACAAGACGAGCTTTGCAGCGCTCAATGGACCCATCAGAGCGAGTCTTAATCTTGTAGATCCACTTACAACCAACCACAGATTTCCCGGGAGGGAGTGTCACCAAATCCCAAGTATGGTTTTTAGATAATGCATCAAGTTCCTCTTTCATTGCAATCTGCCATAAAGGGTCAGTGGAAGCCTCACGATAGGTGTGAGGCTCATGTAATGTAGCAAGAGCAGTGTAACAATGATAGTCAAGTAAATGTGTAGGAATAGATCTTACTCGAGTTGAGTGACGAGGTGGAATGTCGTGTGCAAGATCTTCAGGCGAAGCAGGAGCAGGGGACCCAAGCTCAGGGTTGGGGTTGGGTAGCTCGTCTTCAACCTGTTCATCTTCCACCTGTTCATTAAAGGGTGAACTAGGAAAGGGATCAGTGATATCTGGTGGTTGGACAGAGAAGTCTACAAGAGAATCAGGAGCAACTACAGGAGGATCAGGAGCAGCTACAGAAGGAATATGTGCCTCATCTGGAAAAAGATCTAAAACAGAAGAGGAAGATAGGGAGGCACGAAAGTGAGAGAGCTCGACAAAGAGGCGATGTTCCCAAAATACAACATTGCGAGAAATACGAAGACGATGAGAGACAGGGTCATAGCACCGATACCCCTTTTGAGTTTCGCCATAGCCAAGAAAACAACAAAGCCTTGACCGAGGCTCAAGTTTGTTATGCTCATGTGGCTGAAGAAGAACGAAACAAGCAGAGCCAAAGGAGCGAAGGTGGTGATAGTCTGGACATGACCCAAAAAGACGCTCATATGGAGTTTGATTTTGGATAACCGGACTCGGAATGCAATTAATAGTATGAACAGCATGAAGAGCAGCTTCGCCCCAAAAAGGAGCAGGAACTTTAGCAGAGAGAAGAAGAGCACGAACAGTGTCAAGAATATGACGAAGTTTCCGTTCGGCTCTACCATTTTGCTGAGAGGTACCTGGACAAGTTAGTTGATGAACAGTGCCATAAGAATGCAAAACAGCTTGGAAAGCATATTGAGTATATTCAAGAGCATTATCAGATCGAAAATTTTTGATGCGTTTGGAAAACTGAGTTTCAACCATTTTTGCAAAATTAGAATATACTTGCAATAATTCAGAACGATGTTTCATATTAAAAATCCAGCTATAGCGAGAGTAATCATCAACAAAGACAACAAAATATCGAGACCCACCAATACTAGAGACAGAAGAAGGGCCCCAAACATCAGAATGAATAAGGTCAAAGATATCAGTGGATATTGATTCACTAGTATTGAAAGGCAAAGCTGGTTGTTTTCCTAATTAGCACGAAACACAATCAAAATTTTTTGTAGACACTGAACCTAACAAACCTCTAGAAGCTAATTGTTGTACCCGAGAGGAAGATGCATGACCAAGGCGAGCATGCCAAAGTGCAAGGGAAGGAATTGAAGAAGCTGTAGCAGCTGCAGCAACAGAAACTGGAGCAACAAGTGGAAGACGAAGGTTGTCCACGGGAAACATACGCCCCACTCTGGGACCAGTCCCAAGCTCCTGTCCCGTCCTCGGATCCTGCACAATACACCCAGAATAATCAAAGATAATGCGATAACCCAACTCAGCTAATTGTCCAACAGAAAATAAATTATAAGAAAGGTCAGGAACATTAAAGACTCCAGGAACCGAGAGATTGCAGGTCGCAACGGAACCTATACTATGACCAGACATTGTGGAACCATTTGCGGTGCGAATATTAAGAGGGTGCGGTGCAGGTTTAAGGTCAGAAAATAAGGACGAGTGAGGTGTCATGTGATTGCAACAAGCAGAATCCATAAGCCAAGAGGTAGGAGACATACCAGATAAAGCTGAGAGAGAAGAGGAATAAGATGCATTACCAACCATACGAATGACATTGGCGATGATATTTATAAGGTCATCTCTGGAAATGGTGAAAGTGGATCCAGAAGACTGAGACTGTGCAGAGACGGGAGCCATAGGTTGGATACTCTCAGTGTTAGCAACAGTAGCAGCAGAAATGGAAACAGCTGATTTGTTGCGTTGATAGCAAGTCTCAATATTATGGCCAAAACGTTTGTTGGATTGTCGGTGACGATTGTTGCAAAAGGAAGAAGACTTGTCCTTATTCTTCATTTTGAAGCAAAATATGCAAAAATAGACTGCAAAAATGAAATCTACGCGAAAAACTGGGTAAGGAGCACCTGTACTGTAAAAAGTCAACTCTGCAGAAAGTCAACGGTCAACGGTCAAGTCAACGGTCAACGGTCAACTCCAGTGATGACGTCAACTAGGGCTGACGTAGATGATGACGTGGCCGAGATGACGTCAGCGATGACGTCAGCAGATGACCCAGCAGCGCGTGAGGCGCGTGAGTGCGTGGTCCAATCTTCGCCGAAACTTCTGTCGGTGCGTGAGGGCGCGTGGCACGCTTGATGATGCTGATTCTTCGCCGTTGATGTAGATCGGAGCAAGACGAATCCGATTACTGCGGCGGTGAGATGATCGGAGCAACACAGATGGCGCGTGGAAAAGCGGCCGAATCTTTGACCGGCGCGTGAGAGGTCAAATGATGATGATTCTGGCGGCTATGTGTAGAGCGGTTGAAAATCTATACGTTGATATTTCTTATGTTTTAATCGGAGGTCTGATGTGGAAGACCTGACGGAGGCAGTGATCTTGGTGGTGGTGATCGAGCTTCTGACGGTGAAGATTCAACCTTGGCACCTCTGAGGGCACAAAAGAAAAGGTTTACTGACCGAAGAAGTCGAGGCAGCGGAAAACACCAACAAAGATAGGACTGCAAGACACAAGAAGGTTAGAGCAATGGCTCTGATACCATGTTAGAAATACTGAATGATTGTATTGTATTTCTTTAAGAAAAGAATATACATCACTGCCTTTATATAGGAGGCATATGTGTGCAGTACAAGTAGAGTGATATACAAGTAACCTAATTGGGCCTAAAGCCCATAACATAATACATGTTAACACTTATCTAGTAACATGCCATAGTTGGGAAAGCCTACTTAGGATACCACAAAAGATTGATTTGATTCGTATGTACATGACTATATTCCATATGTAATTAACAAACGTATATCAATCGACACTTGAGAAGTCTCATATGCGCCATTGTATATCATCTAATAGACATCCGATATGGGTCATTGTTTTATATTCACTTTTTTTATCAGACCGAGTCTGGATCAGATCCTGTGTCACTGCATCAGCATATACCTCACCATCACCCTTAATGTAAATATTGAGCAAACGGCGTAGAATATAAATGGATGGGTTTTTCATATTTTCTTTCTTCTGTTAATATATGGTAAAACCGTAAAAGTACAAATAGTATAGAATACTTTTTTTCCTGCTTGGCTTGTTCCATTCTCCAAAAAGATTAATATAGAAGTGAAACTTAAAGGCATCAATAATGACCTGGATATAAAATTGAAGATTTCTAATCAAGAATGCCATATGTTCTCTAACACGCCACATTGGTCTAAACAGCTGACTTCGCTGCTGAGATACTGGGCGATTTACACGGTCAATTCGACAATTGGCAAAATCTATGTGATCTTGATGCATCACTGAGGCCCATGATTTCTCCAACTCCATTTGTGTTCGCTTTATATTGATGTTTGTTTTTTGTAGTATGGAATACTGGAAAATATGTTCCACTAAGGCTGTGTTTGTTTTGGGTGAAAATTACTTCCGGAAATGCTTTTCCGTATTTGTGCGTGTTTGGCAGCTACGGAAAATTCTATTTTCCGGAAAATCATTTCCTTTTGACCAAAATTTACTCCTTTGACCCAGAAATGATTTTACACTTTCATTTTCACTTCAAATCATTTCCGGGTCTCGCGCAAAAGAGAGAGAGAGCAAGAGAAAGAAAGAGAGCTCAGCCAGCCACTCCCTCCGATCTAGCCAACGACACCGATCCAGCTCACGCCGGGTCACGCCGAGCTCAACCAGTCGATCACCTTCAAACCCAAGACCGAGCTCGTTCGTCGCGCCGATCGCACCACCGGTGAGATCGTCGTACCCCAGCACCGATCCACCCAAAACCGATCGTCGCACCCTTCGACTTCGCCATTCGACTTCGACTTCGAATCGTTCTCGTCGCACCCCAAAACCGATTGTCCTCGACCCAGATTTGTCGTCCCCGATCGCGATCTCGCCTTCGTGTCAATCACGATCGCAGTCGCAGCACCGATTCGTCATCCCCGATTGCAATCGTCGCACCCCAAAACCAATCGTCCTCGACCCCAAAACCGATCATCCTCTCTCTCTTCCTTCTTCTCTCAATTTGACCGGATTATGAGTTTTTTTTTTCTTGGTTTTATTTGTGTTTCTGGATTGAGGGATGGAATTATATATTTGTTTAGCAGCTGAGAAAATGTGAGCAACAAGTAGAAAATGTATTTTCTATTGTATTTTCAACAACACAACCAAACACCAGAAAATATTTTTCACAACATTTTCTGAAATGCAACCAAATACTTGAAAATATTTTCCTTTCCGAAAAATAGCATTTCCGAAAAATAAGTATTTTCCGGAAAATATTTTACAGGAACCAAACACAGCCTAAAATAAACAAATCTTTAGAGAAAGATCTTGCTATTTACTAAAAGAAATTGCATGTATATCTCTCCCAAGCATTTTTGGTATCTTATTCAAGTAGCTCTGCCAAATGGAGTTGGAGAAATCATGCGTGCCAGATTGCTTGGTACGTGAGCTTTCCCTATTTCCCTATTATTTTATTGATCCATGTTAAAAAAAAAATAAAAATCATTATTTTATTAATCCGTCATCCACATCAGCTTTCCCATTAGTTTGGTGACAGAATAGTGCTTCAAGGACTTAAATATCCCACGTTAATTGGTTTAGGGACTAAAAGTGGTAAAAATAAAATATAGGGACTAAAATGGAAAAAAGTCAAAATGTAGGGACTAAAAATGCATTTACACCAAAAAAAAAAATGAAGTTGGATGGGAAATGAAAAATGGGTTTTTAACTTTTAAGAGCTTGAGAAGTGGGAGCTGAATGAAAAGAAAGAAAAAAGCTTTGGGGGGAAAAAGGGTGGGAAATGAAGAATAGGGGGAAATTTTGTGTGGCAATGAAAAATCTGGGGGTAAGCATATAGCAACGTTTTATGGAACATGTCTATGCAACATATAGATTAATTAATAAAATAAAAATGAAATAAATTAGATACAATTCACACATTTGAATAGTTGGCCAAAAATAGATAATAAAAAATATTAATTATCTTAAGTCACATATTAAAAGAAAAATATGTAATCACCACAATGAGCTAAGAACAATATGTAATCCCCACAATGAGCTAAATCATATATAATAAATTAAAAATTTTAAATTTAAGGGCTCTTGGCATTTGATTCGGGGAGAACTCGTTTCATAATAGGTCTACTATTAAACCACCCAATAACATATTATTGAATTCATATTTGGAAAATCCAACCGTTGGATTACATGTTCTCTATGGTCTTAACATGCATGCCAATTTTTGTGCCAATCAGATGTAATTTACAATTTGATCTATAAACTCATCTTTTATGTATTATTTTAAACTACAAAAACTTAAATTTAAACAATTGATTGATGACATGGTTATTAATCTTTGATCACCTTAAAATTTTGTGAGCATGAAAAATATATAAAGATAATGTAATGTAACGGTAGATTTGTCAAAATTCACACCGAATTAAGAAATATAGGGTTCGGTTCAAGTTACATCTAATGTAACTCAAAAAAATGTTACACCTCCCAATAACTTATTATTGAATTCATATTTTGCAAATCCAACCGTTAGATTACAAGTTGTATATGTTCTTAATATGCATGCCAATTTTCATACCAATCGGATTTAATTCACCGTTTGATCTATAAACTCATCTTTTATGCATTATTTTAAACTACTAAAACTTAAATCTAAACAATTGATCGATGACATCAATATTAATATTTGATCACCTTGAATTTTGTAAGCATGACAAATATACGAAGATAATGTAATCTAACAGTATATTTGTCAAAATTCAAATCAAATTAAGAAATATAGGATTGAGTTCAAGTTACACCTAATGTAAATCCAAAAAATGTTACACTACCTAATAACTTATTATTGAATCATATTTTGGAAATCCAATCATTGGATTACATGTTCTATATGTTCTTAATATGCATGCCAATTTTCATGTCAATCGGATGTAATTTACCATTTGTTCAATAAACTCATCTTTTATGCATTATTTCAAACTACAAAAACTTGAATTTAGACAATTGATTAATCACATGCTTATTAATCTTTGATAACCTTGAAATTTTGTAACCATGAAAAATATATGAAGATAATGTAATCTAACGGTAGATTTGTCAAAATTCACATTGAATTAAGAAATATAGGGTTGGGTACGAGTTACACCTGACATAACTTTAAAAAATATTATACCACCCAATAACTTATTATTGAATTCATATTTTGAAAATCTAACCGTTGGATTACATGTTCTATATGGTATTAACATTTATGCCAATCAGATGTAATTTACCATTTGATCTATCAACTCATCTTTTATGCATTATTTTAAACTACTAAAACTTGAATCTAGACAATTGATCGATGACATGGCTATTAATCTTTAATCACCTTGAAATTTTGTAAGTATGAAAAATATACGATGATAATGTAATCTAACGGTAGATTTGTCAAAATTCTAATCGAATTTAGAAATATAGGGTTGGGTTCAAGTTACACCTGACGTAATTCTAAAAACTGTTACACCACTCAATAACTTATTATTGAATTCATATTTTGAAAATCCAACCGTTGGATTACATGTTCTATATGGTATTAACATGCATTCCAATTTTCATGCCAATCGGATGTAATTTACCATTTGATCTATGAACTCATTTTTTATACATTATTTTAAACTACAAAAACTTGAATCTAAACAATTGATCGATGACATCACTATTGATATTTGATTACCTTGAAATTTTATAAGCTTGAAAAATATACGAATATAATGTAATCTAATGATAGATTTGTCAAAATTCTCATCGACTTAAGAAATATAGGATTGGGTTCAAGTTACACCTGACGTAATTCTAAAAAATGTTACACCATCCGATAATTTATTATTGAATTCATATTTTGAAAATTCAACCATTGGATTACATGTTTTATATGGTCTTAATATGCATGCCAATTTTCATGCCAATTGGATGTAACTTACCATTTGATCTATGAACTCATTTTTTATGCATTATTTTAAACTACTAAAACTTGAATCTAAACAATTGATCGATGACATCACTATTGATATTTGATCACCTTGAAATTTTATAAGCTTGAAAAATTTACGAAGATAATGTAATTCAACGGTAGATTAGTCAAAATTCTCATCGAATTAAGAAATATAAGATTAGGTTCAAGTTACACTTTACGTAATTCTAAAAAATGTTATACCATCCAATAACTTATTATTGAATTCATATTTTGAAAATCCAACCGTTGGATTACATGTTCTATATGGTCTTAACATTCATGCTTACTGGATGTAATTTACCATTTGATCTATGAACTCATCTTTTATGCATTATTTTAAACTATTAAAACTTGAATCTAAACAATTGATCGATGACATCACTATTGATATTTGATCACCTTGAAAATTATAAGCTTGAAAAATATACGAAGATAATGTAATCTAACGGTAGATTTGTCAAAATTCTCATCGAATTAAGAAATATAGGATTAGGTTCAAGTTACACCTTACGTAATTCTAAAAAATGTTACACCACCCGATAACTTATTATTGAATTCATATTTTGAAAATCTAACCGTTGGATTACATGTTTTATATGGTCTTAATATGCATGCCAATTTTCATGCCAATAAAATGTAATTTACCATTTGATCTATAAACTCATCTTTTATGCATTATTTTAAACTACTAAAACTTGAATCTAGACAATTGATTGATGACATGACTATTGATCTTTGATTATCTTGAAATTTTGTATGCATGAAAAATATACAAAGATAATGTAATATAACGGTAGATTTGTCAAAATTCACATTGAATTAAGAAATATAGGTTTGGGTTCAAGTTACACCTGACGTAATTCTAAAAAATGTTACACCACCCAATAACTTATTATTGAATTCATATTTTGAAAATCCAACAGTTGGATTACATGCTCTATATTTTCTTAACATGCATGCCAATTTTCATGCCAATCGGATGTAATTTACCATTTGATCTATAAACTTATCTTTTATGCATTATTTTAAACTACTAAAACTTGAATTTAAACAATTGATTAATGACATGACAATTAATATTTGATCACCTTGTAATTTTATAAGCATGAAAAATATATGAAGATAATGTAAAGTTACATGTGTTGTAACTCTAAAAAATGTTACATCACCTAATAACTTATTATTGAATTCATATTTTGAAAATTCAACAATTGGATTACATGTTCTATCTGTTCTTAACATGCATGCCAATTTTCATGCCAATCGGATGTAATTTACCATTTGATCTATGAACTCATCTTTTATGCATTATTTTAATGGGAAGAAATTTTTTTTCACTTTTGAGAGAGAGAGAGAGAGAGAGAGAGAGAGAGAGAGAGAGAGAGAGAGAGAGAGAGAGAGAGAGAGAGAGAGAGAGGGAGAGTACAAAAGGCTGAAATTCTTGAATTTTAGGTTACCATTTTGAAGTTGAAAGTGCTATCATTTTTTTTATGGGTACAATTGTTTAGAAATTATGGACAAACCTTTCTTATATAGGATGTATATAAAAGGTTTTTTTTTTTTTTTTTTTAGATTGTAAACAAAAGGTTCATCTAAAGAATACAAAGTGCTATATGTTTATTCGTTTCTTTTTATTTTTCTTTGAATTTTAGAATAACTTTTATCTCCAAAAAAAATTAATATTTTAATGATTTTTTGCGAAGGTCAATCGTGGTTCTCGCAGATAATATAGTATTAGTAAGGGCATATTTTTAACCCACACAAAAAATAAACTTTTTGCAAGGGATTTTTATTGTCCCTCAGAAATAATTTAGTGGGAACATTTCCCTCCAAAAATTTTGACATTTTAATGATTATTTGTGAAGGTCGATCCTAGCCCTCGCAAATAATTTAGTATTGGTGATGGTTTTTTTTTAACCGTCGCAAATAATACACTTTTTGCGAGAGATTTTTAATTGTCCCTTGCAAATAATATGGAGGGAAAATTTCCCTCCAAAATATTAGTTTTTGTGACAGCTATAACACATAATTACGACAACATTTTTTGTTGGTCACAAATATTTCACATTTTACCAAGTATTTGTGAGGGCTTTATTTTGCCATCACAAATAAGATTTTTTGAGAGGGCTTTTTGGGTCCATCAAAAATTCTTGGTCACTAATAGACATTTTTCTTGTAGGATCAAATGATATGATTTGAATGTCTTTAACCTAGATCTTATTAATGAACTTGGCTTAATATTAGGTTAAACAACTTATGTTTTAAGGGGTACAAAAACGTACAAGTGGTATCAAAAAGCTTTTGAGTGATTATGAGATATCACGAGACACCATGGTTGTATATTGTGATAATTCTAGTGTTATCGATATTTCTAAGAACCACATTTAACACTCTAAGACTAAGCACATAGAGATTAAATATCACTTTATTAGGGATCTGGTTGAAAGAAAGATTGTGGCTCTTGAATATATCTCTATTGAACGCCAGAATGCTGACATCTTCACCAAACCTCTTAATAGAAGTAAGTTTGAAATACTTCATCAAGTAATTGGTGTAATTCTGTGTCCCTAGTCATCTTTGGCTCTTTTGGTCCTTGTGCTTCAACTCTCTATTCTTTGTGACCATTCTTCTTTGCTTTTTTTTGTTTTGTTTTGTTTTTTTGTTAATTTTTTTTTTTTTAGGATTTGCATTGCACATTCATGCATTTCATGATAGGTTGTGTTTGTTATTCTTTTCAAAATTATTATTTTTTTTAAAAAAAAAAAGGGAAAGGAGAAGGAAGGAAAAATGTGTTTTGCATTATTTTTCTTGGACTTATAATCAATGTTAGCCATATTATCTTTACATATCATATTTATGTACCTTGTTTAGCTTGGATGAACTTATTTTATTGCACTTAGCTAGTTTTTAGCTTTGTAGTGCATGTTGTGTGGGAGTTATTTATAGTTTTTGATAACTTGATCTTGATCTTGAAGTCACATGCTTTTGATTGTTGGACTTGAACTTTATGAGAAAGGCATAAATAATCATCTGACCACTGTTTACTTGCCAATCATGAACACCGTAGTGCATATCATAAGATTTTGTGCTTAAGAAAGTGTAGCACATGCAAAAAAAAAAAAAATATATATATATATAAGGTGTAGCCTCGGATTAATGCTAAAATTGGTGTGTACATTATTGGGCTATAATAAATTCACAATGAAATAAAATTGGTGTGTACATTATCTTGGCTATTCTAATAATTTCCAAATCAAATAAAATTGGTGCGTACATTATGAGGCAAAACAAGGAACTTACATGATTGCAAGCTTGTTTTCTAGGAGATGTAAGAGTTATATGATGTAACTCTTTAGATGATAGTCTTTTTCAAACTTATGTGATGAATTTTATAGAAATTATGATTAATTACTATTTACATATCACCTCACATATATCTCAAGCTAATGCTAGTTGCACATACTACACAAGTTATTCTTTGCTAAACTTAGTACATGATATTGTGTATGATCTTGTTGTGGCCATCCAAGATTAAAAGTTCCTTAATTTTAATGCAAAATATGTTTTAATGTTTGAGTTTTTGAGGACAAATTGATTGAAAATCTTGTTTTTGGAAGATCTGGGTTGAATTCAAATGTTTTTGAAAAACTTTTCATCTCATACTCATGCATTTTATTCATAAAACAATGTGCTTTGAGAAGTTTCTGTATTAAAACGCTCTGTTTTTCAAAAATTTGTTTTTTCCATATTTTTGATCGATCGAACTTGTTGCTCGACTGATAAAAAATGCAATAAAAATTAAGGTTTGAATTTGCCTTGCTTGATTGATGTTGGATCGATCGAAATTGATTTTCGATCGATCAAATCTAATTTTCGACCAATCAAAATTCGTACTGTGAGTTTTTAAAAAGATTTTTCTCTCACGTGTTCTTCACTTTATTAAAATCTTTTCAAAAGCTTTTTGACTGTTCTTGCTCAACCGATCCAATCTGAGCCTATTTTGTCGTTTTCTTCCTAATTTTTCTCAAGTATCTTTGTCTTCAAGTGCAGGTAAGACCTTTTTACCCCTCCTTTTTCAATTTATTCACAATTTTCATGCATTTTTCATGGATTTTTATTGAAATTTTCGAACCTAAGATTTTTGGGGTTTTTGATTTTTAAGTTGTTTTCTTTCACATTTGATCATTGGGTTTTTGTCTCTAGATGATATTAATATGATTCCCATTCTTTAATATGATTAAATTTGTGTTTTGGGAAAAAAATTTGAAATTCTAGGGCTTGAAACTACATGAAATTGGGGATTTTGTTCAATTGGGCTAAAATTGACGAAATTGACTTGTGTTATTGATTTATTATGTCATTATATAATGTTATCTAACTTGTGTAATGATAAATTGATCAATTTGTTGGGATTTTTGAAATTGAGTTTTTCAAAATTTGGGGTTTTTGTTCTAAGACTCTATGTTCAAGTCAATTGCTGGTTTATAAAGTAAAATTGAATAGATTTCAATGCATTAGAGCATGCATCATTTGTTCATTCATGTCATGCATCATATAGATTGTTATTTTCTATATTTCTTTCTCTCTAACCCTGTCTAATGCAGTTTGCCCTTAGTTTTGTTTTCTTTCTTTGGTTTCTGCTTGTCTTGCGTTTCCAACCCTTAGCATCATGGTTAGGAAGACTAGGGCGAACAAGAAAACCACCTCCACCTCTTCCCCAGCCTTCGATAGTGAGAGGTTTAGGTTTGAGAAAAACCAAGAAACCTATGAGAAGCTGAACATTTTTAGGTCTATTTGGGCTGAGAGGAAGGTGATTTTAGATGAGTTAGACCCGAAGATTAAGAGGAAATTTAAGCGTAAGGGTTGGTTACCTTTGTTGGATATTTCTCATCCTCCTCTGACTGCCTTAATTAGAGAATTCTACTCGAACCTCTTTGTCCACTTCGGTGATTCCAACACTCACTATGTGATGAGTTGGATAAGGGGTGAAGAGTATACCATTACTCCTTTAATAGTGGCCTCTGCTCTTGGGGTGCCTTTTGGTACAACAACCTGTCTACCCTTATTTAGAGACCCCTTCTCTTGATGACATTATGTCATATCTCACCGGTACTTCCATTTAGTGGGGTACTGATCCTCGTATCATCTCCCATGAGCTTACTGAGATCCATTATTTGTTTTTCTAGATTTCTTATCATTCTATCTGGCCTATCTCTCATTTGCACACCATTCCTATTGAGAGTTGTGCATTTTTGTATGCTCTTGTGGCTAATGCTCCTATGTGTTTTCCGCCTCTTTTCATTCGTTCTTTAGTTGAGGTTCATAGGAGTAGTTCTACAGCACATGGTCTTTTCTTCCCTATTTTTATTCTTAGGATTTTGTTACATTTAGGATTAGAGGATTTTCCCGCATCTGAGCCTGTACATATTATAGCTCTCATAGGTGCCACCTTCCTTAGGCAGAGAGCAGATCAAATGAAAGCTAGAACTAAATGCCCTGGAGTAGAGTCTTCCACAGGTGTTGCATCTCAGCCTCCTTCTTCAAGTGACCCTACTGCTGAGGCCTATGTCTATCCCACTGCCGCTGTTGATCCTCCACCTTCTTCTTCGAGTGATTCATCCATTTGGAGTATGTTGGATATTGTCATGACCGTTCAAGTGACGCATGGACAGCTTTTGGTGGAGGTGCTCATGGAGGTTCAGGCTTTGTGTGCTAATTTGGCGAGTGTTCAACGGTCTACTCCACCACCTCCTTTTGATGATTAGCCTTAATTGCCCTTTGGCAATTTGTCACAAAAAGGGGGAGTACATATTGATGGAGATAGGGGGAGATTTTCATGTTTTTGGAGCTTTGGAGCTTTAGATTGTATCTAGGAGCTTCATGATGTATATTTTTTTTTTTGGCTCATGATGTATTTATTTCTTCTTCTGATGTATTTATTTTCTTGTGGGTTGTATATGTTAGGGGGAGACACTATGTTTTTATTTCCATTATTGTTTCTTGTTTCGCATGTGCTACATTGATTATTGATTTATATTATGAGGTTATTCATGGTATATGTCTTTTATTTTCTGTTTTGTGAAATCAAGAATTTTATTTCTTTTTACTTGTATTTTCCACACATGCGTTTATGTGTTGAGTGTTTCAGGAATATGCAGGTTTATTCAATTGTGCTGTTGTCTACACTGGCAACTGATAGATAGTAGCTAGGTTGAATTGTTTTTGGGCATGTTTAATGTTTAATGGGCTGTTTGTAACTTTGAGCATTTCTGTTTTGTTATGTGTTTTGTCACGGATTGCCAAAGGGGAAGTTTGTTAGGTTCTAAGACTTTTCTAAATGTATTAGAACTTCAATGTGTAATGTTGGCAAACCATGATCAAAACTTAGAATCTAGATTTAGGCTGCTCAAAGTGTCTTTATGTGTAAAGTTGGAATTGAGTGATTACAGAATTTATTGGACTAAATTTGCAAGGCTCAATTGATCGAAAATTAGACTCGATCAATCGAACCTCGTGCAGATTATTTTTTCTGCAGAATTTCCAACTCAGCCCAAGCCCATATGACGTATAGGGTTTTATGTTTTGTTTCAAGTATAAAATGAAAAACCCTAGCCACGTTTTAGAGGTTGTTGATATGCTATGTGTGTGAATCTCTTGTGAGATCTAGAGGTGTTTATCTTCATACACACTTAGGGTTATCAAAATCAAGATTGATGTCAAGAACTTGGTGATCTCTTCGGTTGCTGTTTCAAGAGGTTAAAAAAAAACACAAGTAGGAGAACTTGCGGTTGCTGTGGATCAAAGAAAGAAGTAGTCCATGGACTTGGAGTTGTCACGTGGTCATGGTAGTAAGTTTTCTACTCGAGGTAGCAATAGGATGTTAGTGGTCTAAGTCTTATTGTAAAATTTCAATTCTTTCATAGTGGATCTGTTTTACCTTAAGGATAGCTAGGTTAAATTCTCTATAGGTTTTTTACCGGTTTGGTTTTCCTGGGTTATCATATTGTTGTGTTATTTACTTTTCCACACTATTCACATGATATGATTTGAATGTGTTTAACCTAGATCTTATTAATGAACTTGCTAATCAACTTGGGTTAATATTAGGTTAATCAACTTGTGTTTTAAGGGGTCTAAAAACGTACAGGGTCTAGTTTTTATATAAGAGGAAGGAGCTTCACGTTGTTATACTCTCCAGGATCTAGAGTTTTCTATTAATTTTTCTTTTGAGAGACATGTATGAATTGGAGAGAAATTAAAAGCTACAGAAAGTCCAATATGGCCCTCACCTCTTCCCATCTCTTGTTTCTCTTTTCCTTGAACTGCATGGTGTGGTGAACTACATGCCGCCCAGCTGTTGCTTGCCTTCCTTAGAGACATTATAATTGTCTTTTATTTGGCCTATAGCATTGGACCCTACTAAGTACGAAGTTCACTTTTCCTTATTGAAGTTCATATTTTCACACAAGAAGGTGAATAAAATACAATATTTAAGCCTTACCGATGTACAGTATGGTCTGCTCTAAGACAAAATCATGTTACTCGATTTAGATCTTTAATATGATTGATCACCTCTTCATGAATCATTTGTATGCTAATCGTCTATGTTATAAGTTGTAATATGGCTTGACTTTTGCAATCAAAGTCGGTGGCTTTGCTATAGTGGCTTAGGAAACCAATTCCTAATTGGTTTTGGACTCATGCAAGACAAGACTATTTGCTCTCTTCTCCAAATAGAATTTGGAAGCAGTAGCCGACCTTTTATATATATATATATATATATATATATAGTTGAATTGTATTGTGTGAAAAAGAGACTAACTACAAGACTGGTGTAAATACAATAGGATGCTCTATCCCTTGTGAGAGAGCAAGGGTGTATTTGGGGTTTGGGTCTTGTGAGAGTACCTATGTGCTACTATTTTAATCTCCTTACTTTATAGTGGAACTTTCTTCGTCACCAATGGATGTAGGCAATTGCTAAACCATGTAAATTTCTTGTGTCTATTATTTTCTTCTCTCTTCTTTAATCTTGTGATAGTGGGTTTATTTTCACAAAAATTGGTATTAGAACTCCAAGTTGCTTGATCCAATGGAGGTTAATACTTCTATTGCCAAGGTAGACGTATTGGTACAACAAGGTTTGGTGAAGGCTTTGTGTGGGAAAACCAAGAAACCAGAGAAGATGACTAATGATGAGTGAGAAGAACTTGAGATGAAGGCGGTAAGTACAATTCGGCTATGTCTAGCAAATGAGCTTATGTATATGTAATGGATGAGGTGTCAATGGCTACTGTATGGTTGAAATTGGAGAGCCGATATATATCCAAATCCCTCACAAAAAAATTGAATCTTAAGTGGAAAATCTATGGGTTTAAGGTGGCAAAGGGTATGAATTTGGCTCAGCACAACAGTGCTTTCAACAAAGTTGTCAGTGACACGTTGAGGATTGATATAAAATTTGATGATGAAGATAAGGCAATGATGCTTTTGATCTTTCTCCCGACTTCCTATGAACACTTGGTTACAACCTTATGTTGGGGAAAGAGAATCTGGAATTTAAAGAGATCTTAAGAGCCTTGATAGACCACTACTATTGGAAATAGAAATTCAGGTGAGAGTTTTGGGGAAGGGTTTAAGGTAAAAGGTAATAAAGATCGTGGAAAGAAGAAAGATGGGATAACGATTCTGCCAGGGGACATAGTAGATCCAAATCCAAGAGTAAGACAATAAAGTGCTATAAATGCCAAAAGAAAGGGCATATACAACAAAACTGGGTCCCAAGATTTGCCAACATAGTGGCAGTAGATGTAAATTCAGATGGAGGTTTGTGCTTTATTTCATCAAATGTAGATAGGTTGTTGATTCTTGTGTTCTAGATTCAGTATGTTTGTTCCATGTGACTCCCCACAAGGACTAGTTCGACACTTACAAGTTAGTTAATTGTGGTTTTGTTCAAATGGGAAACAATGCTATTTGCAAAGTTGTTGGAATAAGAACTATGGGTGTATTGGCCAAAGGGACTTGAATGGCCCATCTATAGGGTTTTGGGCCCGAATGACTCAGAGCAGCTCATGTGACCCAAGCCTAGGATCGTTGGGCTAGAACCATCCCATTGGGAGGTGTGCTAGGATCGGGACCCAATGATTGGTAGTACCTCTTTGACCGGGATCGTGTTGGGCTTGGTGTGAGCATCGACCAGGTAACCTAACAAGAAAATAGGGTTGATCTAGGTCGATAGTCGAACACTATAGTGCCTTTGGAGAATTCGTCGTCGAGTGCTAGTTGGTGTATGGAACAAGTTACGAGGGAATCCTCTTAAATCATGAGGATCCCTGGGGATTCACATGGACGTGGGAGGACATGTGTAACAAGAGAATAATGATGATCACCCTACTAACAACACACTATAAAAGGTGGAAGAGGTAAAGAGCAAGGGGGTTGGTTGATTGGTTGGTAAAGAAAAAGAAAAAGAAAGAAAAAGAGATTAGGGAATGAGATATAGAGAGCAAATACAGGGGGAAACACTTGGGAACAGAAGGAAGTGAGGAAGTGGATTTGGATTAAGGCTTGGAGAGGACACACCAAGCTAAGTTTGGAGCCCCATTAGTAGGATCAAGATATAGCCCCCGTAGAAATTAATTGGGGACCCAAATACCATCTCTTAAGCAGTATTCGGTGCTCACAAGAACAATTAAAGTTAAGATGTTTGATAATTTCGCAAAGACATTAAAGGATGTAAACATGTCCAAATTTGAAAAAGAATCTTATTTCATTGGGAATCTTAGACTCTAATGGCCTATAAGTCTAAAAGTGGAATAATAAAAGTATCAAAGGGTGCTATGGTCATGATGAAGGGATAGAAAGTAGATGGTAATATCTATAGATTGCTTGGCAGCACCATTGTAGGTGGAGTTGCTGTAGTTGCTAAATCTAAGTAGGATGATATACTTTTGAGGCACATGCAAATAGGGCATATAGGTGAGCGTGGTATGAGGGAATTGCAGAAAATAAATCCATTGGATGGAGTTAAGTCATGCAAATTTGATTTCTGTAAATACTACTGTAGACACCCCTTTTCATTATGACCTGTATCCAAGCCCCCCGATCCTAATGATAAGAAATCAGATCACTACCAAAATTATTAGCACCATGTGTTGAGCTTAATAACTTAATGAAGCCCAAAATGTGGTCCAAGAAACCAAGCCTTAGCCCAAAATCCATTTTTTTAGCCAAATTTCCAAGAGGATTACAAAAAGTGAGTATGCACTTTTTTAAGTGCGTAAGCATCTTTTTTGGTGCATACACACATTTTGTAAGCTGATTTTAAAAAGGCTTAAAAAGGGTACATATGTTGGGTATATGATGCGTACACGTCCAATCTATGGCATACGCACTCTTTTGATCAAAAGCCTAAGATTGATTTTTTTCTTTATAGCGAGATTTTTGGTCATTCAATATGGCCAATTGATTGATTAAAACATCCCACCAAACCCTAGCCTCCACTAAAAACCATAGTCTCCACTAAGCCTAAAAAGACCCCCTACTTTCTACCACATAACAACGGGATCCCAACTTTGACCCATAGTGGAAGCTCTACCAAAATCACTCCAAAATATTATGGCTTTTGGGATATTCTATTCATCTTGGTAATACTAACAGTATGATTGCAGAATTATGGGCAATAAGAGAAGGCCACCACCTTACTTGGCAAAAGGATACCAACATGTTCAACTCCAAATTGATTCTCAACTAGCTATTAAATGGTTAACAACTACAAATTCTAATTTCCCCATGGATTTTACAAACTTACTCTTGAATTGCAAGTAATATCATTACTAACCCGACAGTGGGAAGTACATATTAAGCATATATGGAGGGAGGCCAATGGATGTGAAGCTTGTTTGGCCAACATGGAAAAAATCAACTTAAGCGAAAAATCCTATATGACACCTACCCTTCCTTTTTGTTGCAATACCTTTTTTTTTGGGCTCCATGGACTTTTCTACCCTATGTCATGTGCAAATGGGGTGAATGTGGTATCTAAAGCTTGTTGTTTTTGTTAGTTTAGGTGTTGCTGTATTTTGGTGTTTTGTTGTTTGTCTAGTATGGAACTTTTAGTTCTTATTTTGTTATATTTTTGTTGAATAGTCTTTGTTGGGTCTTGCTTTGTACAGAGTCTTTGTTGGGTCTTGTTAGTTATGTTGGTCTACTTTAGTTACTACTCTGTTTATAGTCTGTATCAAACTCTTTCTATTTCAATAAAGTCCAAATTGTCACACTATAACGTCATAGAAAATTTTTTTATTAGTAAAACTGTAACATTCTATTTATTTCACCCTAAAATGCAGGGTTTTGTTGCAATACCTTTTTTGGACTCTATGGGCTTTTCTACAAATGGGTTGAATCATGAATGTGATATCTAAAGCTTGTTGTTTTTGTTAGTTTAGGTGTTGCTGTGTTTTGGTGTTTTTTTTTTTTTTTTTTTTTTGGATAACTGTTTTGTTTTGTTTTGGTGTTTCTTTCTTTTTTGGATAACTGTTTTGTTTTGTTTTGTTTTAATTTTTTAATTTTTTATAACTGTTTTGGTGTTTTGTTGTTTGTCCAGTATAGAACTTTTAGTTCTTGTTCTGTTATGTTTTTGTTGAATAGTCTTTGTTGGGTCTTGTCTCGTACGGAGGCCTTGATAGGTCCTATTGTTGATTATGTTGGTCTACTTTAGTTTCTGCTCTGTTTATGGTCAATATCAAACTCTTTCTACTTCAATAAAGTCCAGATTGTCACACTTTAATGTCTACATTCTATTTATATTACCCAAAAAGTTGGGGGTTTTTATATTATTAAAAAGAAAAAAAAAATAATGATTGAGAGTTTAGGAGAAGTTGCTTGTGGTTAGTTGGCTATTAATTGGAAAATGGTCATATTTTGTAAGCAATGTTATACGTGGGAGTTAGAAATGTATTTTTACTAAATTATCATTTAGTTTTGTCTTTACTTAAACTTAGGGTGTAGGATTATTTTTGAATCAAAGAAATATCTATTCCAAATAAGAGAAACCGGCCTCTTAAATAGTAATATAGATATATATGATTACTTAATTTTAACTGTCCCATAAAAAGATTAATCAAATAAGTGTAACTAAAAACATAGTTCCTACTGGTTTAAATGAAAAATAATGCTAGGCAAGTAAGCACAAGATAATCCCTAAAGATAGTGTGTGATTTTTTGAAGGTCCTCAACCTTTAATCCCTTCTTTAAAATGGGGTCCTTTTTTGACACATTAAAATGTTAAGAACTAAATTGATGCATTTAAAAAAGTTATAGACCATTTTGAAACATGAAACTAAGGTCGAGAATTGAGAACCAAATATGCAATTAATTTTTTATTATTATTTATCTTTTATAAGTTACATGATTATCTTAATAAGTGTAAAGAATAATTTTAATTTGGGATCACCTTATGAGAAAAGAGTCCACGGTAAATGTAAAAATCTTACCAATCTCTACAAATAGCAGAAAACTGGAAAAAAAAAATTAAAAAAAAAAAAAATCAGCACATGATTGGTTAAATGGCTAGCATACATGCTAGAAGCCTCATAGATTATTAGTGTGATGATTGGAACTAAGAACCACTAGATTTTTGACACATCATTCAAGTTATTTTACCCACCATTTGGGTGCCCTCAAAGGGGGCCAAGTTGAAACTTGTAGATTAGAAAAAATTATTATTAGGGTTCCATTATGATAGATATAAATAGTGATATATTTTAGAATATATTTTCTTATTGGTCAAATTTTATAGTCTTTAAATTGAGTTTCAAGCTTGTAACCAAAAATGAAATATTCAGTTTAGTAGAATTTCATATTTTTGTCCCTCTATTTTTTTTAGTGGATATTTCAATAACTCTTTTTGTGAATTCAATGAACTCTAGTTGATTAATGGCTATTTTTTATTGAGATAAATGCGATTTGGTTCTTGCTATCCTCCACCCCCATCAGCTAGCCCTTTGTTTTTATTTGCTCAAGGAAGAAAAAAAGCGATAATGTGCACTTTATTTTCCCCATAAAAAATTGTGGCTAACTTGTTCCAATCAAATTTTGGAAAAAAATTTATTTTGGATATATTTTTTGAAACATAAAAATATAATAATTTACAAAACAATATAAACAAAATTGGTCTAATCTAAATTAACCATAACATGGAAAACAATTGCAACAAGAAAAAAGCTAAGAAATAAGCTATATATACTACAAGAAAAATGCCTATTAGTGACCAAGAATTTTTGACGAATCCAAAAAGCCCTCTCAAAAAATCTTATTTGTGATGGCAAAATAAAGCCCTCGCAAATACTTAGTAAAATGTGAAATATTTGTAACCAACAAAAAAAGTCGTCGAATTATGTGTTATAACCGTCACAAATACTAATATTTTGGAGTGAAATTTTCCCTCCATATTATTTGCGAGGGACAATTAAAAATCTCTCGCAAAAAGTGTATTATTTGTGATGGTTAAAAAAAACCATCGTTAATACTAAATTATTTGTGAGGGCTAGGATCGACCTTCACAAATAATCATTAAAATGTCAATTTTTTTGGAGGGAAATGTTCTCACCAAATTATTTCCAAGGGACAATAAAAATACCTCGCAAAAAGTTTATTTTTTGTGTGGGTTAAAAATATGCCCTTACTAATACTAAATTATTTGTGAGGGCCACGATTGATCTTCGCAAAAAATCATTAAAATATTTTTTTTTGAGATAAAAGTTATTCTAAAATGCAAAGAAAAATAAAAAGAAACGCATAAACATATAGCCCATTGTATTCTTTAGATGAACCTTTTGTTTACAGTCTAAAAAAAAACCTTTTATATACATCCTATATCAGAAAGGTTTATCCTTATTTTCTAAACAATTGTACCCATAAAAAAAATGATAGCACTTTCAACTTCAAAATGGTAGCCTAAAATTCAAGAATTTCAGCCTTTTGTTCTCTCTCTCTCTCTCTCAAAGGTGAATAAAAATTTCTTCCCATTAAAATAATGCATAAAAGATGAGTTCATAAATCAAATGGTAAATTATATCCGATTGGTATGAAAATTGGTATGCATGTTAAAAACATATAGAACATGTAATCCAATGGTTGGATTTTCAAAATATGAATTCAATAATAATTTATTGGGCGATGTAACATTTTTTAGAGTTACATCACGTGTAACTTAAACCCAACTCTATACTTCTTAATTCGATATGAATTTTGACAAATCTATCGTTAGATTACATTAACTTCATATATTTTTCATGCTTATAAAATTTCAAGGTGATCAAATATTAATTGCCATGTCACCAATCAATTGTTCATATTCAAGTTTTTGTAGTTTAAAATAACGCATAAAAGATGAGCTTAAACATCAAATGGTAAATTACATCCGATTGGCATGAAAATTGGCATGCATGTTAAGAACATATAGAGCATATAGCCCAACAGTTGGATTTTTAAAATATGAATTCAATAATAAGTCATTTGGTGGTGTAATATTTTTTAGAATTACGTCAGGTGTGATTTAAACTCAACCCTATATTTCTTAATACGATGTGAATTTTGACAAATCTATCGTGAGATTACATTATCCTTATATATTCATGCTTACAAATTTTCAAGGTGATAAAAGATTAATAGCCATGTCATCAATCAATTGTCTAGATTCAAGTTTTAGTAGTTTAAAATAATGCATAAAAGATGAGTTTGTAGATCAAATGGTAAATTACATCCGATTGGCATGAAAATTGGTATGCATGTTAAGAACATATAGAAAATGTAATCCAACGGTTGGATTTTCAAAATATGAATTCAATAATAAGTTATTGGGTGGTGTAACATTTTTTAGAATTACGTCAGGTGTAACTTGAATTCAATCCTATATTTCTTAATTCGATGTAAATTTTGACAAATCTACCATGAGATTACATTATCTTCATATATTCGTGCTTGCAAATTTTCAAGGTGATGAAAGATTAATAGCTATGTCATCAATCAATTGTCTAGATTCAAGTTTTAGTAGTTTAAAATAATGCATAAAAGATGAGTTTATAGATCAAATGGTAAATTACATCTAATTGGCATGCATGTTAAAAACATATAGAACATGTAATCCAACGATTGGATTTTCAAAATATGAATTCAATAACAAGTTATTGGGTGGTGTAACATTTTTTAGAGTTACGTCAGGTAGAACTCAAATCCAACCCTATATTTCTTAATTCGATGTAAATTTTGATAAATCTGCATTTAGATTACATTATCTTCATATAGTTTTCATACTTACAAAATTTCAAGGTGATCAAAGATTAATAGGCATGTCATCAATCAATTGTCTAAATTCAAGTTTTTGTAGTTTAAAATAACGCATAAAAGATGAGTTAAAGACCAAATAGTAAATTACATCCGATTGGCATGAAAATTAGCATGCATGTTAAGAACATATAGAGTGTTTATAACATATAGAGCATGTAATCCGATTTTCAAAATATGAATTCAATAATAAGTTAATGGGTGGTGTAACAATTTTTAGAATTACATTAGGTGTAACATAAACCCAGCCATATATTTCTTAATTCGATGTGAATTTTGACAAATCTACCGTTAGCTTACATTATGTGCCATCTGACATAATCTGCAAGTTGTTGGAAATCTAAACATGAAATGTGCTTGTTCCTTCATTTAATATGTATGATTACAAGAACAAGAACTAGATTGATGACCAAAGAAACAGGTTTACTAGCTTGGGGTTCTAGTAATTAAGGTGCTTTGGGTGTAAAAAACTTATGCTCTCAGTGATTAATAAAAAAGCTTTGAGATTTTTTGCAATTATTCTTACTATTTATCTTTTAGTTAAAACCTTTATTGCTTAATCTTATTTTAAAAAATCTTACCGCGTAATTTAAATATTTCATGCTTATCCCTAAAAGCATTCCTCCTTATTTCTAGATTATCTTCTACACGTTCAGTAACTTTAGTTACCACACTCTGCTAAATCCTAAAATTTCTCACATTTACCGTTTGTTTATGAGGTATTTCTCTTTCTCTCATTATGGTTTTCTGCATTTTCATTTAATATTCTTGTGTGAGGTTATGGATCATTTTGGCAAGGCTAGAGTGAATATTTTTTTTTTCAATATCTAATTTATGGTTTATATTTTATTTTTAATGGGTTTTGTATATGGTTATAGGATCTTTGAATAATCTTTCAGATATAGGGTAAAAATATTTCCTGGAAAACGTAAGCTTGATGACAGTATTTTCTTGTTGAACTCTTTTTTTATTCTAATCCATGGAACACATTGTAGTTTTGTTTAAATTACTTTATATAAAATGTTAAAAATTTTCATGTTCTTGTTTTCATTTGAATCTTATCCATGATTTTTATTGGGGTACAAATCAGATCAACATGTCTTTCATTTTTTCTTGTCTCTCTTGCACTCTCTCTAACCATTATTTGTGGTTCACATTTTTCACAATTGTTATATTATTTTAATTTATATTTAATTTTGATAGTGGTTTAAGTAATCAAATTAAGTTATTATTATTGTTAAATTAAAAAAAAAAAAGTTATTATCATTGTTTATGATATATTATATGATTATATTTGATATAGTAATATGTGTACTTATTTATTGAAGCATTGATACAAATACAAATTCACTTTAATTGTTTCATTTTAACTCATGTTTCAAAGATGAAGAGGACAACTCAAACAATAACATGGAGGTCGAAAACAACTTGGAGGGTGACTTAGAAGAAAACTAATATAGATCTTGTCATAATTCTAGTTGTTTAAGTTTAAAACAATATTTTTATGTCATGGTTTAATTTCAGGATTTCTTTATATATTCTATATTTTAAAGTTTGAACTTATAAGAAGTTTTATGTTTCGATGGATCAATTTTTAGTAATCATTATACTATTGTAACAGGATAATTAAACAAAAATTATATAAAATAACTTAAAAATAAATAAATAATAAAATATTTGAAATATTATATTAAACAAAAATGACTGATGACATAAAAATTTGGTCATAAATAACTTTATAGTGACGACAAAGTCCCTCGCGATTTATAGAATAGCGACGCCACTTAACCCCTTGCAAAAACGTTTTAAGTGACAGTTCAAGATCGCCACTATAATTTCTAACTAATTGTGAGGGGTTAAAAGCCCTCACAAATAAATTTTAACGATGACACTATTTGTCTCTAAAAAGTATGTCATCAGTTTGACATTCGCAAATAATTAATTATGAGAGTATGAAGATCCTCACAAATAGTTGTTAACGACGACTGCTTCTCCTCGCTAAAAATAAGTCGTCGACTTTTCTCGTTGTTTGGTAATATATTTGTGAGGGTGGATTTGTTCAATAACGACGGTGGATTGCCCTCGTAAATTATCTATTTGTGAAGGTATGGTCGCAAAATCTCTTTTAGCAACAAGAGCAAATATGACGCCCTTCAAGAGCAAATATGGTCGCAAATATACCCTCACAAATAACCTTTTGCGACAATATTTGAATTTTTGCGAGGGCATTTTACCCTCGCTAGTAGACTCTTTTCTTGTAGTGATATTAGTAATAAATTAACGTTGAATAACTTTAATCGGAAAATACATATATGATATCGATGTCAATCTTAGTATTAATGTGACATTGATTGAACAACAAACCCCCCCCCCCCTCCCCCCCCCCAAAAAAAAAAAAAAACCCTTGGCAATAACATGTGTTGTTTTAGCAAATATTGTTCTCATGTACGAGGAATTGAACAATACGTCAAAGAAATCGAATTTTCTACAAGAAATGGTTAAAAAAAGAAAAAGATATATGATATCTATGACTAAGAAAATTGCACACTAATATGTAGCGTAGTTGAAAGGTGAAGATTTATTTATTAATTTTATTTTTTTAGATAAATACCAATTTCATTAAGCAAGAACAACGCTAACATCCTTCCTCCACACATCCCGAGTAGATTCAGGCAGGCAGTTCATATTACAACAATTACAGGGAAAGGTGTAATTGACAATTCTCTACTATGAGCCACCACTACGGCCATATATGCAAAGAAGGTTAATGAGGGAGAAAAGAAAAACCTGAACCTAGCAGAAGTGGTAAAGCTAGATAACAAAGGATAATTATCCTCTCTATTACTATATCATCTGCCATAGCAGAAGTGGACAAGCAATCCACTAAAAAGAATGATTTGAGTCTTTGTTAGGACCTGGGGATAATTGCCCTAAAGCCATTTCATCAAAAAAAAAAAAAGGTTGGTTTTTTGGCAAAGGCAATGGTGTACTATCATTTCTTAACATAAATAACACATCTGACATAGTGGGCCGATCATCAGTGTTATTCTGTATACATAGGAGACCAATATGGATCCATCTCAACACCTTATATTTGACACATGAATCACTTATTGAAGGATCAATCAGTTCTAGCCCTTGACCTTCTTCCCATAAATTCCATGCCTGAAAAAATCATTTACAATATTAGAAGCACACATAACAATGAATATAAATAAAATCCAAAGCTTAAATTTAATAGACATACATATCTTGCTAAATTGAGTGTGTAGTCAACATGGTAGAAGCTATTGTTTTTTCTACCACTCACGATTTCAAGCATCAAGACTCCAAAGCTATAGACATCGGATTTTATAGAGAACACCCCTTCCATAGCATACTCAGGAGACATATAGCCACTACATCAAAAACACAATAAATATTTCATTTCACCAGTGATTGAATTGAGCGCATGTAATAGTAAGATTAAAATAGGAACTTAATCATCACAAGTGTAGGGGTTTATTATTAACTTACTATGTTCCAACAATTACATTAGTGTTTGCTTCCAATTCATCTGGTTTGAAAATTCGTGCCACGCCAAAATCAGAAATCTTAGGATTCTTGTTTTGGTCAAGGAGTATGTTACCGGCTTTCAAATCTCTATGAATTATTCTTTGTCTTGAATATTTATGGAGATAGAGTAGTCCTTGAGCGATTCCTTCAATTATGTTGAAACGTTTTTTCCAATCTAATAACTTGCTCCTCTTTGAATCTATCCAATATAAACAATTAGATAGATGTGATCAATAATCTAGTTTTTAGAAATTAGTATAATAAAGTTAAATTTTTTTTTTGAAAAATAAGTGAAGGAAGTACTAGTAAAAGTCAATGTTTTTCTAACCAAATAGAAAGTAATCTAAACTTTTGTTGGGCATGTATTCATAAACCAACATCCTCTCTTCTCCATGAATGCAACAACCAATAAGTTTAACAATATTCACATGATGGAGTTTAGGCATGACTATTAGCTCATTCTTGAACTCCAGTATTCCTTGTTCTGAATTTTGCCCTAATCGCTTTATAGCTATTGTTTGCCCCCCTGCCAATTTTCCCTGATGTGGTGATTAAAAAAGATTAATACAGCTTAGATGTTAGTTACTCAAAACTACTTGATGTAGAAATTTATTTAGAGGTGACCTTATACACAGGCCCAAAGCCTCCTTCTCCAAGCTTGTTTTCTAATGAAAAATTGTTTGTTGCAGCCATGACACATGTATAGCTAATAACACTGAAACGAGCTCCTTCATTCCATTCATTTAGAATTTCATTCATGTTGATAGATGGGTCCAAGCTCAATAAAGCAAGCAATCCATTTTCACCGTTTGTTTCATCACTTCCTGTTTAAATTTCCATAGAACATCATAATTTGCATATATCATATTAATAATCAAGAATTGATAAATTTTAATATTATATATATATGTATACACACCTTGATTTACAACTGCTCTCTGTTTGAGTAGATAACACAATATGCAGAAAACAATCACGAGTAGAGCAATGGCTGTGAAAATTGCAACGCATATCCACTTCTTTGTTCCTATACCTGGTCATATATAGCGGTGTTAATAATCATTAAATAAGAAAATATTTTCTGATTTTGATCCAAGTTGTACTGAATATCGAAAATCTACAAATACAAGGAAAATAAATTTTCATTTAAAAAAAAAAAAAAAAATTTGGAAGATGAGTACCCTTAAGAAGGGATAAACGAGTGTTAAGCATAATAAGCAAAAGAGATCAATCTAAGGGATCATGCAAAGTTCAGATCCTTCAAACCTAAAACTTAACTAAAAAGGTGTAGAAATGTAACTAATTAATATAACATAATATGAAGCTCCAATCTAACCAATTTTAGAAATCTTTAACAGTTTGTATTTGTAACCTCAGTGAAAGAGAAAATTAGACAAGCCTTAGTTTAGTTAATTTTACTAATGGTTTGTGTTTTGAAATTCTTGCCCTAGATTCATTTTTTGTTGCATCTGTAATTTGTGTAAGCCCAGAGTACAAGGCACATAAAACTTGAATAAGATCAACATTTCCTAAGATCCTTAGCAATTGCTAATTGGTGTACCATCTATAAGTAACAATCATTTTTCCAATAAAACGTCAATTAAGATAATTGAGATGCAACTAGGGCAAAACTTTTAAAGAAAAACCTTTCAGTGTGTGTATATGTAGAGAGAGAGAGATAGAGAGAGAGAGCTGCTATTTCTTGAGGAAGTTTAAGTTTGGAGAGAGCTCGATCTGAATCACCTGATTTAAGATTATCCATATTTACGCCATGAGAAGTAGACAACAAGCATGGGAAAAATAGAAAGAAAACTAATTTGAGAATGTTTATCACGTTGTTAGCCATGACGATCGACTACTGTCGTTTCACTTGTGAGCTAATTATCTAGCTACTTATATGCTCATGTCAAGGAAACATACAGCTGCTGCCAGCTAAGGTCAAACAGGTTGGTTAAAAAAGTAAGGCCGTCCATTGGAAAAAGATTTTTTTATTATTTTTTGAGAAACAATGGTATTTACGCTCCTACTCCTCATTGGTTAATGATTATCACTGGTCCGTGGTCCAATTATTCTGATAAATATGTACGCTCCGACACTTCATTTCACATTGCCTCCTTATCTATTTATCTCTTTATCTATTAAAAATCTATATTATTGTTGTTAGGGGTTTACAGGAACGGACCCAACCCCCGGCCCAAATAATTTTATTTTTTTTTACTTGTTATACTTTTCAGTTTTGTGGTTGGGCCCCTATTTTCCCAAACCGTAGCCCCTCTTCTATCCAAAAAAAAGAAAAATCCTAGCCAGCTTAGTATTAAAAAAAAAAAATGTGTTTTTTTTGTCTTTGTTGGTAGATGATTGTTGCATCCTAATGTATTAATAAATAATGGTTTTGTATATTTATAATTTTTTAATAGTATATGGCCTATTTGGAGTTTTTTTTTTTTTTTTACTTATACTTCGGCTCCCTCTAACTTGAAATCCTGGGTCTGTCCCTGAGGGTTTAGGCCTCGATTGTCATAAAATTAATTAAATTTTAGTAATTATGCTCTTGATTGAATTGATTAACACATCACACAAGCACATATTACATATTAGACAAATATGATGACCCATAAAAAGTGATGAAACAATTTGTTTCACAATAAAATAAAATGAGGATGATTTAACCAAAACAATCTTCAAGGCAACATATCCACTAAAATATAATCAAAATTTGTATAATAGGTTTAACTCTAAATCTAATGTAGTATTTACTGGCATAACTATATGTAGCTCCAAAATCTTTGGACTCTTTTATTCTAGATAGTTGCACACGAACTCCCCTGTTCGTGACTTCGAGATCTACTCTCAAAGATTTGATTGGTAACTATGGTTAATTAGATTATTTCAAAAACATCGCTTTATCATTGGATCTATTGTCTGCATGTAATCTCTAGTTGATTCGGCTAGGTTCTAAAAGTTTAGAATAATTGGCAAACTGTAAACATAAACCTGTCTAGTTATAGATCTTAGATTCTATAGGTTTGATTAAACAATGCTCAAGGTGCTACAAGTTAGAATACATGATTAAGAAAGTTGCAAATTCAAGAAATTGAAAACTTGCCAGGTTCGACCGATTGAGACATGGGTTCAGTAAAATTTTAATTAAGTCCAACAGTCCATTGGCCCATTAAGTGGTTATGGTTTTAGATCTATTTCACATAGTATTTAAATAAAACCCTAAGGTATGTTTTGTTATCACTTTGGAGGTGCTCTTTTGAGATCTAAAAGGTTCTATGACTTCTCCTTTCAAAGTTACTACGGGAATTCCATCTACATATTATTAGAACCGATCAATCTAAAGTTGCCGAAACAAGATCATACATAGCTGATGATTTAAACCTTTAAGGGTAGTATTGGAGTCACAAACCAGAGAGTTTGTGATGCTAAATCTTTGAGTGAGATCTCAAAGTCACAAATGTGGGTGCTTGTGCAAAGCAAATTCAAGATAGAAGAGTCCATAGAGTCGGAGCTGCATGTGGTCGTGTTAGTAAGTTTTACATGAGATAGCTTTAGATTTAGGATTTAAATCTATTGAAAACTTCCATTCGATCATAGTGGATTTGTTTACGTTGAGGATAGCTAGATTAAATCTTCTTCAAGTTTTTACCTTGAAACAGTTAGTTTCATTGGTTTTCTTGGGTAATCATATTGCTGTCTTATTTACTTTTCCGCACTAAGTAATATGATTGCATATGTTTAACCTAGATCTCATAATTAACCTAAGTAACAACTTGTCTAATTTATTAGGTTAAACAAATCTGGTTTATAGGGATCTAAACAAACAAACAAGTGATAATAAAGTGAGTTCACTCTAATTGGATTAACATCCTGAGTGAGATCCTTGATCCCTACTATCATGGATAATTTTAAGTGTCTTACTGCTTTTAGCTGTGATGTTTTGAATAAAACGGACACTAATGTTTCTATTGATTTTATTAATGCTTGTGAAACTCTCACTAAGGAATTATTTAAATCTATGAAAATTGCTAAGAAATTCAAGGAAGAGTTAAAATTTGCTAATCTTGAAAAAGAGGAATTGATTGTGAGATTAGATGAATCTAATAAAAAGACTAAATTTTTGAGAAATCAATTTTCCTCTCAAGATGAAAAGTTTGAAATAAAAGTTAGCTAAGTCTAAAGCTAAACTTGAAAATTTGTCTACTACCAAACTTGCTATTGATGACAAATTTGTTTTTGTTTCTGTTCCTCCTAAGCCTAAAGACAAAATGTATATTCCTCCTTTCAAGAGAAATTATATAGAAAAGGCTTATGTTTCTTGGTTAGATAAAGATAAAAGTTTTGATGTAGACAATGAAGTTTCTAAACCTGTGTCTAAACCTACTATTAGAGTGCAAAAGAAATATGTTTTTTGTGCCTACCTCTCACCTTTGTGGTGTTGTTGGTCACATTAGACCAAATTGTTCTTTGTTGAGGTAAAAACCAAAAATTTGAGACTAAATTTGCTGTTAGGAATATTGATGTTCCTAAATTTGTTTCTGTATGTCACTTTTGTGGTGTTTCCGATCACATTAGTCCTAATTGTCATAAATTGAAGCATGCTGTGTTTCAATCTAGGATATGTGATGATATTTCTCCTCCCATAAGTCTTAATAAATTGTTTCATTTGCTTTTGAAAAATTTAAGCTTGTTGGCTTGTGAAAGGAAATTGCAGGATTTCAGTCTGTTTCAGAAAAAGTGTGTAATCCCTCAAATACACTCTATTTGTCATGGTTACTCACCTACAAAGCAAAAGATGCGTGTTGTACGGGTGAGAAAAGATTTTCTTAGGTGAGTGTTGTCTACTTATCCTTGATTTAATTCTTTCAATTATTTGTGGACATGTTTACTTTCTGTTTTTGGCTGTCTAGTTTTTAGTTTATTTTGATTATTCCAAAAAAAAAAAATCCAAAAACATTGAAAAATTTCGAAAAGACAAAAATATTTTGTTTTGTGTCTAGTTTTATTTTTCTTGAGGATTACATGAATTATGATCTTTCTCTCTTGATTTAGAATGTGCTTGATATTGTGGAGAAACATAGAAAGTATGTGTTGCATAACTAAAGGCATGAGCTATTTATGATTTTGTATAAGTATGTACTAGTTTGTACATGTACTCCTGGGTTAATTAAGAAATTGTTATTTCTTGTTTGTGTACCATCTATAGCTTAATTGAGCACTGTCATGCATTACTTTTGCATTGTATTCATTTAGCATTATGTGTGCCTTTTGTTTTTGGTCATAATATAAAAACAGAAAAAGATTTTTATTTTTTTTGTATTACACACCACTAAGTGTGTAATTAAGGTTGGCTACTGAAATTTACATTTCATAACTGTGGACCTTGTTTAGCTTTGATGAGCTATTTTCTGCACTTTGCTATTTTGTGCTATGTATTGCTTAATGGTGTGAGTTGTTTATAGTCTTTATACATCTTGATTTTGATGTCACATTCTTTTGATTGTAAGGATTAGAAAATCCTAGGAGAGAGGCATAAATAACTATCACACCACTGTTACTCGCCAATTATGAGCACCTGTGTGCAAATTATAAAAGCCGTACTCGTTATGGTGTAGCACTTGCACGAAAATATTAAATGAGGTGTTGAAAAAGAATTAAAAAAATTGTGTAACAAGGGTTTTTTCTTTTCTATCTCCCATGTGCCCATGAATGATATCTTTGATTGTGCTCAAAAGAAAAATATAAAATATAAAAACAAAGAAAAACAAAAAGCAAAAAAAAAAAAAAAAATGCTTTTACATGATTGCAAGCGTGTTTTCTAGGAGATGTGAGAGTTATATGATGTAACTCTTTAAGAGATGTGAGAGGTATAGATCTTAAAGTCTATAGGATTTATTAGACATTGCTCAAGGTGTTACAAGTCAGAACACAAGAACATACAAGCTGTAGAAAGAAGAATTCGAAACATGCCAGGTTCGACCAATCAAAAGATAGGCTCGACCAATCGAGGTGCGAATTCAGCAGATTTTAATTTTGGTCCACTGCTCATTAAGCCCACTAAGTGATTAGGCTTTTAAGTCTACTTCACATAGTATTTAAAGGAAACCCTAAGGCACATTTTGTGAAGACTTTGGAGGTGCTCTTGTGAGATCTAAAAGGTACTATGCCTTCTCCTTTCAAAGTCACTACTGGAAACCATTCTCATATCATTAGAATCAATAGATCTGAAATTGCTGCAACAAGATCATACATAGCTGATGATTTAAATCTTCAAGGGTGGTCTTGAAGTCACAAACTAGAGAGTTTGTGTTGCTAAACCTTTGAGTGGGATCTCAAAGTTATAAGCGTGGGAGCTTGTGTTTTGCAAATCCCAGATAGAAGAGTTCGTGGAGTTGGAGCTGCACTTGGTCGTGTTAGTAAGTTCTATTGGAGGTAGCATCAAATTTAGAGTTAAATCCTTTGTAAACTTTAATTCTTTTTAGTGGATTTGTTTGCCTTGATGATAAATTAGGTTAAATCCTCCATAGATTTTTTACCTTGAAACGATTGGTGTCATTGGTTTTCCTGAGTAATCATATCGTTGTGTATCTTTCTTTTCTGCTGTGCATGAAATGTTATTTTGCTGTTTAACCTAGATCTCATAATTAACCTAAGTAACTACTTGGCTAATTCACTAGGTCTAAACAATCTATTTTAAGTGGTCTAAACAAACAAACAGACTCCACTTAGTTCTCATTTTAATTAAATATACAAAAATATAGGTATCAACCTAGACTAATTAAATAATTATGTAAAAAACCTTTAGTTAAATAACTTTGTATATAACTAAAGTAATCAAAATTGTTTAAATGAAAATTGTAGCACGTTTTAATATGAATTGAAACCTAGATAGATACATAGAGATTGTAATCAAATTTATTTATTGTTGATTGATAGTATTTTTTATGTACTTTATTAATAACTAATAAGTACAATCATCAAATAAATAATTGGTTAAATAAATTAGAACTAAGAGGAATCATTTATAATAAGTAAATATATAATATAAATTTAATGAAGATTTATTCATGAGTTAATAATAATAATGTTAGGTTCTAAACATTTAAGATTAAATGTTTAGAATTTCAACTTGTATTGTTGACAAACCGAGAACAAAAACATGTCTAGGATTAGTGTTAGACATTGTTCAAAGTTTTACAGGTCAAAACTCAAGAATGTACAAGCTGCATGAAATAGAATTGATTTTCTATGAAGCTCGACAGATCGAAGGATTAGGCTCGATCAATTGAGAAACGCAGAAAAATAATTTCTGCAGATATTTTAAACAGGCCCAAGCCAACGAAAATGTTTAGGGTTTCAGTTGAACACCACTATATATAAAAAGAAAACCCTTGCCACGTTTTGAAGACTCTTAGAAGACTTGTGAGTTACACCTATGAGATCTGAGAGGTTTTGTACCTTCTAACTCCACAAGCATCTACCGGAACAAGATCTACAATCAAGTTTTGGTGGAATCTAGTTGCTGCATAGATTAACAAGCTGTAATAAAGAACCTTTGGGTGGGATCTCAAAGTCACAAGTGTGGGTTCTTGTGTGCTGCAAATCCAAGAGAGAAGCTCGTGGATTCGGAGCTTGCACGTGGTCGTGTCAGTTAATTACTACTGGAGGTAACAATAGATTTAGGGTTAATTCAAATTGTAAAAACTTCAATTCTCTATAATGAATTTGTTTTACCTTGAGAATAGCTAGGTCAAATCCTCCTTGGGTTTTTACCTTGAAATTGTTGGTTTCATTGGTGTTCTTAGGTCATTACATCGTGGTATAATTTATTTTCCGCTGTTGCGCATGATATGATCTATTCTTGTTTAACTTAGATCCCATAATTAACCTAAGTAATCACTTGGCTAATATATTAGATTAAACAATCTGTTTCAAGGGGTCTAAATAAACAAACAATCTATTCTAGCACCAAGCATATAGTGATTAGATATCACTTTATTAGGGATCTTGTTGAAAGGGGAGTTGTTCTCTTGAGTATATCCCTACTGATCATCAGAATGCTGACATCTTTACCAAAACTTTTGATAGGAGCAAGTTTGAATCTCTTCGTCAAGTGATTGGTGTTATCATTTGTCCATAGTCTTCCTTTAGAAATCTGTGGTCCTTGTGCTAATTCTTTCAATCTCTTGTGACCAAAATGTTTTTCATTAGGATTTGCATTTGCATTACATTATTGCATTTCATTCTAGGTTTTGTTTATGATGGTTTTAAGCTTTTTTTTTTTTAATAAAAATTTGTATTTGTGTTACACATCTTCAATTGTGTAATTGAGGTTGGCCTACGGAATTTGCATTTCATGACTACGTACCTTGTTTAGCTTAGATAAGCTATTTTTCTGTACTTCGCTAGTTTGTGCTATATAGTGCTTATGTTGTGTGAGTTGTTTAGGTTTTTAAACACATGCTCTTGATTTTGAAGTCACATTCTTTTGATTGTAAGGTCTAAAAAATCTTATGAGAAAGGCATAAATAACCATCTCACCACTGTTACTTGCCAATCATGAACACTTATGTGCAAATTATAAAAGCCGTGCTCAGTAAGGTGTAACACTTGCACAGCGAGATTAAACAAGGTGTTAATTGTGAAAAGAATGTGAAAATCAAAAGTGAATTCAAAAGAAAAAAAAAAAAAAAAAAAAGCAAAAAAAAAGGGGGGGGGCATAAAAAAAAGAATTAAAAAAAATTGCTTTTACATGATTGCAAGCGTGTTTTCTAGGAGATGTGAGAGTTATATGATGTAACTCTTTAGGTGATAGTCACTTTCAAACTTGTGTGATTGATTATGTAGAAAGTGTGTTTAATTTCTTTCTGCATATCACCTTTTAAGGTAATGCATACACTTACTAGTTGCACACACCACAAACAAATCCTTGTTCAACTCTGTACATGTGATTGTGTGTTAATTTTTGTGGCCATCCAAAATTGTTCTTCTTGAAATATTTAATACTTTTTGGGGTTGTGAGATAAAAATCGTGTGAGGAAAATTTTGAAGCTTGATAAATTTTTTTTAGGGAAAGAATTTTGAAAACATTTGGAATCATTAACATGCATCTTATATTATAAAAACTGTTTCCATAGAAAATTCCCAAGTTTTCAAAGTTTTCTGATTTTTTAGGATTTGATCAATCGAACTTGTTTTTTTGACCGATTGAAAAAAAATCAATTTTTAAGGCTAAAACTCTTGGGTTGACTCGATTCCTTCTTCGATTTCTTTCGATCAGTCGAACCTGTTTTTAGAATATTTTCGATTCCTGGCTTGTTTCCTTCTAACCAATCGAAAATCATTTTTTAAAAAGAAATAAGAGGAATCTGAACCTTGTTCTTCATTCTTTGTCATCTTCATTGATCCTTCTCTCAATTCCTCTTAGTCAAATTTTTTTTTTGTCTTTTTCTGAGTCAAAGCTTCAAAGGTTTTTCTCCAAAACATCTGGTAAGACTCTTTTGACCCTTCTTTTTGCTTATTTTACATGCATTCATGCATTTTCTTCAATTTCTCAAAAATTTCGAACTAAAGAGATTTTAGGGTTTTTGATGATTTTGATGGTTTTATCCAATTTGTTGGATGGGTTTTTGTTCATGCATCATTTAAACATGATTCTCATACTTTAATTTCAAAAATTTCATGATTTCTTCAAAATTTCGAAATTAGAGTTTATGTGTTCTTGAGGAATTTTGGGATTTTGTTCAATTGGATGAAATTGAGTAAAATTGGCTTATGATATTGTTTAATTGAGTAATCATAACATGTTTTATACCTGTTGTGTTGTTCAATTGGTCAATATAAGGATTTTTGGAAAATTAGGGTTTCAAAATTGGGGATTTTGCTAAAATTTCTAATTTTCTTGGTCAATTTTCAAAATTAAGATAAAATTGAACTATGTTTAAGCATTAGAGCATGCATCATATATGTATATACTTCATGCATCATATAGTTTTTAAAATTTCATGTTTTCCTATGCTCTAACTCTATCTGATGCAATTTGCCCTTGGTTTTGTTTTGTTTTGTTTTGCTTTCTCCATTTTCTTTAATTTTTAGACATGGCTCATAAGGTTGGTAGAGAGTTTAAAATCATAGCTAATAGGAACACAACATGCTCATCCTCTTCTGCTCTGGTTTATAGGGTTAGGTTTCCTATAGCCAAAACTGAGGAAATTTTTGAGACCTTGACTAAGTATAGGTCTATCTGGGGGGGGGGGGGGGGGAGACAATTAGTTCTAGATGAGTTAAATCCTTCCATCCATAGGAATCTAGTGTCTAGGAACTGGGGTCCTTTGTGTGAAGTTTCTCATCCCTTCCTACTACCCTGGTCAGAGAATTCTACTCGAATCTCTCTGTATATTCTGACGACATAGGTGGTCATTATTTGACTTCTTGAATAAGAGGCAAAGAGTATAAGATAACTAAGCGTGTAGTTTCTGAAACTCTAGGTGTACCACTAGTTCGTAGACCCACTTTCCCATACACCAAGTATCCTCCTATAAATGATGTAATTTCTTTACTTTTTGGCAGATCAGTCTTTTGGGGATCTAAACCAATATTAAGTCAAGTGAGTTGACTGAGGTTAACTATATTTTCTTTAGGATAGCTTGTCATAGCATCTTTCCTATTTCTCACATTCACATAATCCCTTTAGATAGATGTGCTTTTCTGTATGCCTTTATTAGAAATGGGTCTATGTGTCTCTTTTTATCCAGACCATTGTTAAGGTGTATAGAAGTAATTCTAAGTTACATAATTTGTTCTTTCTTGTTTTTATCTCTAGGATTTTACACTTTTTAGGATTAGACAGTTTTCCTTCTCTTGAGTTAGTAAATATTACTACCCCCATAGGAGCCACCATTCTTAGACAACGACAGGCTCAGATGAAGAGTGCTGAGCCAAGCACTAGGACTTCAAACAAATCAAGAGGTGAAGCATCTACTATTGCTCTTGCCTTTGGTGATCAGCCTACTACTGAAGAGATACATGTGGATCCTACTGCTGCGGTGGATCCTTATGCTGATGATACTGCTGATCCTATTGTTGCTTCTCCTCTCTCACTCCATGGCATGATGGAAACCTTCATGAGCACTCAAGCAGCTCATGGAAAGCTCATTGATGAGCTACTTACTGAGGTTGCTGTCTTGAGAGTATATTTTGCTGAGTATAGGAGTGCTTTTCCACCTCCTCCATCCTTTGACCCTTAATGGTTGCCTTTGGCAATGCGTAACAAAAAGGGAGAGTAGGATTTAGTATAGTCTATTGTACTTAGGGGGAGAGTAGAGAGATTTTGTATTCAAGGGGAGTAGTTAAGTAGTTTAGTTGTTTTGTTGATGAGAGTTTTTGGTGTATATTTTTTCTCATTGATGTTATTTTTATTATTCTTGTTTCACAAATATTATTGGATCATTGACTATGATAGTTTATTTGATGTTTATTCATTTGATATATAGTCTATCTCTTATGTTTTGTGAATTCAAGTTTAGTTTTTATATTTTGGATTTAAACTATAAATTTTACACATGCGTTTATGGTTTGTTTTGAGTGTTTCAGAAACTTACAGGTTAATTCTTTCTCGTCTACTATCTATTCTAGCAACTAATAGTTAGTGGGTTGTGATGGAATTGTATTTGGGCAACAATGTGTAAGTTGGGCTAATTCTTGAGTTGAGCAATTATTTTTTAAGTGTGTTTTGTCACAAATTGCCAAAGGGGGAGATTGTTAGGTTTTAAAGATTTAGGATTAAATGTTTAGAATTTCAACTTGTAATGTTGGCAAACCGAGAACAAAAACGTGTCTAGGATTAGTGTTAGACACTACTCAAAATTGTCAGGTCAAAACTCATGAATGTACAAGTTGTAAGAAATAGGATTGATTTTCTGTGAAGCTCAACGGATCGAAGGATTAGGCTTGATCGATCGAGAATCACAGAAAAATAATTTCTGCAGATTTTTTAAACAGGCCTAAGCCCACAAAATCGTTTAGGGTTTCAGTCCAACACCTCTACATATAAAAAGAAAACCCTAGCCACATTTTGAAAACTCTTGGAAGACTTGTGAGTTACTCCTGTGAGATTTGAGAGGTTTTGTACCTTCTAACTCTACAAGCATCTACCGAAACAAGATCTACAATCTAGTCTTGATGGAATCTAGTGGATGCATAGATCAACAAGCTGTGATTTGAAATCTTTGACTGGGATCTCAAATTCACAAGCGTGAGTGCCTGTGTGCTGCAAATCCAAGAGAGAAGGAGTTCGTAGATTCGGAATTTGCACATGGTCATGTCAGTAAGTTACTACTAGAGGTAGCAACAAATTTAGGGTTAAATCTGATTGCATATGGTCATGTCAGTAAGTTACTACCATTAGCTTTTGCAATCAGAGTTCAATGTTGAAACAATGAACATTTAGTTTAGGAAGGCGTCCATGAAGAGAAGTTATTATAGAGGCCAGAAAAGAAGGGATGCATTGTCGGTTCCAATTTCCCTTATTCTCTACCCTACGTGAGACTAATATAAAGTCTTTTACTTAGTTGAGTTTAGTAGGCCGCGCATATCCAATTTCATATTTTCATACGAGAAAATCAAAGAATTGACACTGTTGTAGCTTAAATAATAAAAATGCTAGCCATCCACTTATATGGCCTTTATCCATAAGTAGTAGAATTTAGTAGAATGAAAGCCCTCAATACAAGAATATCGCACATCTTAGTATTGTTATCTATAGTAAGATTAATGGAGAAAATGGGCTTTTGCCCTTTTTTTTTTTAAATATCCAACAAAATGCCCCATATTTGAAACTATTTAAGGAAATGCCCCTGTTTTGAAACTCGATTTTCTAAAAATTGAGTTTCAATTTAAAACTCAATTTTTGGACAATCGAGTTATAGCGAATTGAAAAATAAAAAAAAAAATTTGGAACTCAAGTACTCGAGTACTTTACATGGAACTCAAGTTCCCAAAAAAGAAAAGAAAAAATTCTAAGTCCACGTTCACTATAACTCAATTCGATGTTCCAAAAATCGAGTTATATATTTGAAACTCAATTTTTAGAAAATCAAGTTTCAAAACAAGGACATTTCCCTAATTAGTTTCAAACATGGGGCATTTTGTTAGATATTTTAAAAAGAAAGGGCAAAAGTCCATTTTCTCCAAGATTAATTTATATGACCACACGCAGCTTTAGCTCAATTGGACTCATCTACCTTGTAATTCTCTCCGGTACACAAATATCTATTTTGTGACTAACACAACAGCAACTTAATTTACACTAGAGTTTTTGCCTTTGCAACCTTAGGAGAAGTTTTGCTTAATGGGTCCATTTACTATTTATATATGATTGCTTGCTTGGCGCGATCAACTTCAAATTCCCGAGCACGGAGCAGTTTCCTTTCTTAGAAAGTCAATATAATCAACATAGAAAAAACTAAGGCATCATCTCCAGATTCCAATATTCCTCTCTTTTCTATCCTGCGTGTTGATAATCGGTCCCTGCACGTTCACTTTTTCATATTTTTTTACGCGAGAAAGACGAAGACTTGACTCTAATTGAGGCATACGGTGAATAAAATAAAATTATGTTTGAGAAAATCATACTACTCAGTCGACCATTTTCTTAATAGTTGTCATCATCTACGTCATATTAGTAATATATAAGATTTTTGGCATTAACCAGACAAAATGGGCTTCTGCCCTTTTTGGGAAAATTAATTAGCCTTTCGCCCTTCTTCCCAAACTAAATAGGGAAATGCCCCTCTAATTGAATTCAAGTGTGATTACACGTAAAAATATATATTTATATCTCCATACCAAGATTCATCACAAGTATTGGTGATGATATTGAACTAGTGTTACTATGTTGATACAAAATCCATTTACAAATGCAGTAGCTGTAAAGATCTGCAATGTTAGCATATACATTATCTAGTTAGCGAAAAAACGAAGTACCATTTGAAAAGATCTACAATGTTGGACCATATGAAGAAAACGAGCAAGGTAGTGATGGAGATGTGACAGAGAAGGGTAATGAAATTGTACTTGACAACTTCAAAAAGTGGGAGACTAACCAGTTGTGCAACCAGCAGCTTTTTTTTTTTTTTTTTTACCAGCGAGCTGGCCGTGGAGGTGGAAGAGCAGTAAAGGAGAAAGAGATATAGAGACAGAAAGAGACGTGCAGTGGAGGAATTTTTTTTTTTTTTTTAGAAGCAGTGGAAAAAAAAATTAAAGAGAGATGTATACTTTTTTGTGTTTTTTTGGGTTTAAAGATAGGTATGGAATGCAATAAATAATGGGTAATTAATAAGATCATAATTAGAATATTAGCATTAATGAGTGTCTTTTTTGACCGTTGGATCTATTTAAATCAATAGTTTAGAAAAGGTGTAAATCTAAAGAGTTACCCGGGTGTAACTTGAACCCATCTCTGTCTCTGTCTCTGTCTCTCTCTGTCTCTCTGTCTCTCTCTCTCTCTCCATATATATATATATATATATATATAGTTGTGCGTACCCTCTTCTACTTGATGGACCGGGCTTAGAATTGGACTCACAATTTACTTGTATAGTGGGCTTAGTGTTTCCTACCAAAGGTAGTTCCTTGTTAGACAACCCAATAACACCCCATAGCTTTCATGAATTCCCCTCTCTTTTCTTTCTAAGTTGTTCCGCCCTCGTTGGTACCAGCTCTCTTTCTCTTTTACGCTATATCTCCTCCTAGAATTATCACCACCCCCTCCCCCCCCCTCTTCACTCAATTCTCCTATTTATAGCTTAAGGTTGGTGGAGGTTTTATGATTACACTCTAGTCTCACTCGTGGGGTGGAGTCCAATGTGATTATTCCTGACTAGGAATATGCCCCATTAGAAATAGCAGTAATGGCATTGGAACTGATTTCCGCCTCTAAAAGATCGCCTGATAGCGATACTCGCTAAGGCAATACCGAGCTGTCGGGGACGCGGGCGATTTCGAGCGAACGGACTCCCGAGCAATCTATAATGGACCAGACATGGGCCCGTCTATCATGCATCCAAAACGATATGGACTTACTATGAGGCTTGGACTCAGTTTTGGCCCTTGGGAATGTTCGGGCTAAGGCCCAATGGGCCTAAGGTCATATCCCCTACAATAGCCCCCCCTTGATTCGTGCCCAGCTACCAAGGACGAATCAAGGACAATCTGACAGATGCCAATAATTCCTCAAGAAGCTCAACCGTCACCCATTAAATAAACCAGATGCCTATTAATGCCTTCTGAAAAGGAGCATTATTCCAGGCTGTCAAATCCAACCGTAATTATAACCTGACAGTTCGTGAACCGAGGCTACACGTGTGGGAGTTACAAAAATAATTTAAAAAGGTTTTCCCGCTTTGTTTCTTATTAAATGCTTCAACCCTATAAATAGTTCCCCCCACCTTTTCCTTCTACTCTTTATTTCATTGCTCCTTCAACTTTCTCTCTGTCGAGCATACTCCTCCCGTGCATAAATTTTCCAAACAAGGTCATCACTCCCTAGAGCCCACAATAAGTTTCTCTACTCTTACCTTCTCTTTTTCAAATTTTCCTTTACTCCAGAGTTAGGCATGGGTTATTCACATCTTCTTTCTACTGAAGCGTCCTTGGCTAATTTTAGAGCAGTCTTTGCTGTTCCTAGAGATGTAGATATCACTTATTGTCATGAGGGTGACATAGCTCTCCAACGAGGCTCTAGTTCTAATGTAGTGTTTTTTCCCTTGATGGTTATTTTAAAGGGAGGGGTTAGGTTTCTCGTGGACCCTCTCATACTTAGAACCCTTAGGTTTTATAGTTTATGCCTCAACCAACTTCCCCCTAATTTTTATTGAGTCGTAAGTTTCGTCAATAGATTAAACCAGATTTACGGACTACAGCTAAATCACCATGACATAAACTTTATGTATAGTTTATGTGGCAACATTACGTCTGACTATTATTTAAAGGTCAGAGATATATGGGTATGGCTCATATCATACCTTCACGAATCTAACAAAAATTCAGCGGGGGAATATGTTCGGGTGAGCGGCAATTGGCTTGCCAGCGAACTCACCTGTCCAACATTGCCGTGTGACATTGATCAATATTGAGAACTTTTAAATGTTTTTAGTTCAATATTTTATCCGTGCCTACTTTGTTTGAATGAATGCTAGCCATTTTTTGTATCGTTTTGGTGTAGACAACAAAAGGTTTAGGCCGGACCTTAGAGTCATACATGTGCGGGATCTGAACTTTGTGCTCCGGTCTGAAATATTTGTTGATAAGCCAATAATGTAATGACCCCTTGTGATAAGTTAACCAATTGATTTAGCCAAATTAATTAATTAATTCAATTAACATGCAAAACATGTGGTAGCACAAACAAATCACCAACTAAGTAAATATGCAGCAGAAAATAAAATTGACACGGTGATTTGTTTATGAATGAGGAAACCAACACAACAAAAACTCCACTGGGTGATTTTAAGGTTACCACTCCTGAGAATTCACTATTATCATAACAAGCAATTACAAGTAAAGGAATCCCAGTACTTTATACCAACCTACAGTTGAACCCATACTCCAATACCCAATTGAACTTGTTCTGTAGTGACAATCTCTCCTTTTCAATGCACATCTCCCAGTACGTGACTAACCAATTCGATGCGCGGATCCTAGTACGCGGCTTACTCACCAACTTGAAACACGTGGTAGCACAAACAAATCACCAACTAAGTAAATATGCAGCAGAAAATAAAATTGACACGGTGATTTGTTTATGAATGAGGAAACCAACACAACAAAAACTTCACTGGGTGATTTTAAGGTTACCACTCCCGAGAATTCACTATTATCACAACAAGCAATTACAAGTAAAGGAATCCCAGTACCTTATACCAACCTACAGTTGAACCCTTACTCCAATATCCAATTGGACTTGTTCTGTAGTGACAATCTCTCCTTTTCAATGCATAGCTCCCAGTACATGACTAACCAATTCGATGCGCGGATCCTAGTATGCGGCTTACTCACCAACTTGAGAAAGATGTTGGCTGCAAAGTTCTTCAGTTCATCACACGATGAAGATCACAAAACTCCTTGGTTACAAAACCCTACAGTGTACAAACACAGAAGTTTTTTCAAGAGAAAGATAAACTAGGGCAAATTTTGTCTCCAGTCACAATTTGCATGAACACAACTTTACTTCACACTCGCGTAACCTTTGACGGCTCTTAAAATAATCCTTATATATATTTAAGGTTGTGAGACAAGAAAGCCTTAACATATACAAACGGATTGGATGGAAATCAGAGCTGAAAATCTATTTTTCATAAACCTCGATAGATAGCTTATCTATCAAGCTAGTTGTCAAGCATCAGGCTTCAGCAACTTTTAAACCTTGATAGATATTAGCTGTCTACATGTTATGACGATTTGAGATATGAGAAAATCACTTTAACTCATACACAATCATAACTGTTTGATGGGGACTATCACATTTGAGGTACATCCTATAACTCTCACATCTCCTAGAATACACACTTGCAATCATATATAAAGCATTTTGATTCTTTTTTCTTTTTGTTTTTCTTTGCATATTTTTCTTTTAAACAAACCATGCATGGGCATATAAGAGATAGAAAAGAAATATCCAATGATGTTAAGCATTTGACATTTCACTTTTGCTATGCCGAAGCATACAAATGTCATTTCATGATTGGCGGGCAACAATGGTGAGATGGTTATTTATGCCTTTCTCTTAGGATTTTCTAGTCCTTTCCGTCAAAAAGAGGGATATAGTGTTAAGCACAAGAGATTACTTAATCTTACTCATCACAAACACAAGCCACAAATCTCACTTGCTTAGTTGTGCATAGAGATGCTCATCTAAGCTACAAAAAATACAAAATTTAGAAGACTTTGTTTCAATGGCCATCCAAGGTACACAAGTACCAATGTACACAAACACACACTGTTTTTGTATTTTTCTGATTTTTCAATTTTTTTATTTTATAAGAAAAACAAAATAAAGCAAAACTAAAAAGTAAACAAACAAAAACATGTTAAACAAAGCAATGCATAAAACTAGATTGACTCAAAAAATGAAAGCAAAACACACAAGTAATGCAAAAACAAAAAAAAAAACAAAAAAAGGAGGGAGAGAGAGAGAGAGAAAAAGTAACAGAATCACTTGGAGCCTTTTTCCTTCCACACCTTGGAAGAACCTTTCTGTTTAGCAAACCCTTGATCTGACAGTGAAGGGGAAGAATTGAAACTGTTCAAGTTTGAAAAGAACATGAAGGCTTTGAAAAGATCTCCAAGAAGAGCAAAGGAGGATGGAAGCTGATTCTGGTTTCCCAACGAGATCATGTTGTTACTCTATTGAGTGGCTAGCCACTTATAGCAATTAGGTCGAGTATGTCCAGCTACTCCACAGTGATGACAAAAATGCTGCTTTTTCTGTTTGGACTTTTGAGTATTTCCCTTCTTAGTCCTTGGGTTTTTAACTTCTTTCTTATCAAACTTAGGGGGTGCTCCTAAGATAGATTTTCCTTTGTCTATGTTCTTACTAGCTAATTCATTTTTAACATCATTGTTCTCAGTTTCAATATTATTAGAAGGAGGAACAAAAACAGTAGTACTAGCAAAAGCAATACTAGGAGAAGAGAAATCATACCCTAAACTGGTTTGATCGGAAGCAGATTTCTGCAGACTGAGCATCTCATCGAGCTTTGCACTTAAAGTCATTTCCAATTGGGCTCTAACTTGGAATAGTTCTGCATCGAGCTTCTTGGTCTTCTCAGCCAAGAAATTATTCTCAAATTTCAGTACTCCAATGGTCTAATTTGCTTCATCAAACTTTGTGGACATTTTTTCTCGCTCAAGCTCCACTTCACTAAGCTTCTTGGTGGCTAACCTATATAATTTCTCATGCTTTTCTGAGACCTTGTATAACTTTGCATAGGTTGTGTGGATGTCATTTTGCTCATCCATCTTTTCAAACTTAGACTCCACAAATTCCTCTTCTTCATCCACATCTTCAATAACCCCTTCAGTAGGATTCACAGTGGCAGTGAAGGCATTTAGAATTTCATCATCCTCATTATCAAAATCATCCTCAGGCTTAATGTCGCTCAACGTAGCAGTAAGTGCCTTGCTCTTCTCAATAGTCTTGAGATACATAGGGCATTCTTGTTTCATGTGACCGAAGCCCTGACACTCAAAGCACTTTGGTCCTGAGGGAATAGTGTACTGACTGTCATCCCTAGCATCCTTCTTCCCTTTGTCTTGGCTCTTGAACTGTGAAGAACTGGATTGCTTTCGGTCCTTGTCAAATCCTTTCACGTTGGTCTTCTTCATAAACTTCTTGAACTGCCTTGTGATATAGGATTTCATCATAGAATCTTCATCGTCTGAAGACTCATCAGTGTCACTGCTCTTGGCTTTCAATGCCATGCGCTTGCTCTTGCTTGATTTCCCGATCCTTGTCAAACCCTACTCATTGGTCTGTATATTGCCAACCAACTTTGTCAAAGGAATTTTGTCAATATCCTTTGATTTCTCAATCGTGGTGATCTTGGCATAAAATCTCTCGGGTAGAGATCTAAGCACATTTCTCACAATCTTGGGTTCAGGAAAGATTTCCCCAAGATTAAAGGTTGAGTTCATTATGTCCTTAAGCTTGGCATAGAACTCATCGAATGACTCATCCTCCTCCATCTTAATCTCTTCAAAGCTCATAGTAAGCCTCTGTAGCTTTGAATCCTTGACAGCCTTGGTTCCTTCATAGGTTGTCTGGAGAATGGTCCATGCTTCCTTAGCAGTTTCAGTAAAGGATATCTTCTTGAACTCCTCATTCATGATTGAATAGAGCATTCAATGCGTTGCTGTTAAAGTTTGCCACCTTGATCTTAGCATCATCCTAGTCGGCCGACGCTTCCGTAGGCTTGGTCCAGCCTATCTCCACAGCTTGCCACACCTTTTCATCTAATGATTGCAAGAAAGCTTTCATGTGTACTTTCCAGTATGCATAGTTAGTACCATCAAATAGAGGAGGTATAATAAAAGACTGTCCTCTATCCATGACAAACAGGGGTCAATGGATCACACAGCAAAGATTAACCCTAGTCAAAGTGTGTCTGGTCTGATACCACTTGATAGGCCAAAAATGTATTGACCCCTTGTGATAAATGAACCAATTGATTTAGCTAAATTAATTAATTAATTCAATTAACATGCAAAACACGTGATAGCACAAAAAAATCACCAACAAAGTAAATATGCAGCGGAAAATAAAGTTGACATGATGATTTGTTTACGAATGGGGAAAACTGACACAGCAAAAACCCCATCAGGTGATTTTAAGGTCACCACTCTCGAGAATTCACTATTATCACAACAAGCAGTTACAAGTAAAGGAATCTCAGTATCTTATACCAACTTACAGTTGAACCTTTACCCCAATACCCAATTGAACTTGTTCTGTAGTGACAATTTCTCTTTTTCAATGCACGGCTCCTAGTACGCAGCTTACTCACCAACTTGAGAAAGATGTTGGCTGCAAAGTTCTTCAGTTCATCACACGATGAACATCACAAAGCTCCTTGGTTACAAAACCCTACGGTGTACAAACACAGAAGTTTCTTCAAGAGAAAGATGAATTCGGGCAAATTTTGTCTCCAGTCGCAATTTGCATGAACACAACTTTACTTCACACTCACGTAACCTTTGACAGCCCTTAAAATAATCCTTATATATGTTTAGGTTTGTGAGAAAAGAAAGCCCAAACATATACACACGGATTGGATGAAAATCAGAGCTAAAAATCTATTTTTCATAAACCTCAATAGATAGCTTATCTATTGAGATAGCTGTCGAACATCAGGCTTCAGCAGTTTTTAAACCTTGATAGATACTAGCTGTCGAGATTTAAAATCTAGCATTTCTTCACTTTTTTTATGGACAGACTTGCACGACTTTAACACTTGAACTTGAAACCTTGTTCCTTGAAGTATTAAACACATCCTAGATCTACCTATTTACAAGTAAAGTGCACTTTGTCAAAGGATTAGCCAATTACATAAAATATTGACATAGGTTCCTAACATGATTCACATATGTCCTAACATTTGTGAATTCTGATGGGTAGCTTCGAGCATCCCATCTTATACTTGGTTGTGACCTAGTTTATTCCTCTTGGCAGCCCTTCAGCCAGGCTCTACTAGTAGATAACCCTTTGTTATCATACATTGACGTACGACACCCAAACCTCCTTCCCCCTAATCTGTCCGTGGGTGAAGCTCGTGAACTTAACCCCCAGATAACGAGAGCAGAATCATTAGTACCAGTGAAATATGCCTCTGTAGATTTAGTCTTTCAAGGCTGCGTCGTCCACAGACCCGTTGGAAAGCCCCAAGCACAAAGCCAGTCAGCCGAGTCAGTTAATTCTTCAGGAGCTGAAGCTGAATAAGAAGAAGCTGAAATGGTGGTAAAGCGAGCTATGACCCTTGATCACTTTTTGCTCAGCACCCGTTTGATGGCACAACAGTAACAGCTCCAAGGCAGGAGCCAAACTCCCCGTCCTCCTCATCCCGGCCGCTTTCGAAAAAGGTGGCCACCACCAAGCAACCTCCCATGGGCTCGGGGGATGCACCTTCGAGAACTCCCCCCCGAGTGTCCGGGGGGATCACCATTTGAGAGCCCACTGGTGATGCTTGGCCAATTATACAGGTTGGGTCTCATGTCGCGTCTTCTTCTCAGCCATAAATGGGCTGGCAGACCACTTTCAAGCTTGACGATGAACCCCTTCCTGTGGCAACTAGTGTCAGAACTTGGGCGTAGGGTGAAGGCGAGAGGATTGCCTGGAGTCTTGCACATGGCTTCCTTTTGCCTGAGTATATGGACTTTTTTTCGGGCGGCACTGATGGGTCATTTACTACTTGGCTGCAATGGCACACTATTGCTGTAATACACTTATTCCTCTTTTCTTGCAATAATGTACTTGCACTTTTCCCTTTTTTCATGTATATCATTATTATATTGTAGACTGCGCAACTGGCTTACGTTATGGATGACCGACTGAATGAAGCTGCCGAAAATGCTAGTGGGGAGAAAGCCCTGAAAGACATTGTTGTGGCCACTGCAAAAGAGAAGGGCCAAGCTGCCAAGGCTGTAGAAAAGAAGGCTCAGGCATCTGAGAAGGCTAGAGTATTGGCAGAGAAAAGGTTGACGGAGATGGACATGAAGCTGGGTGGGACCGAGCTCAAATTGGCAAAAGCGGAGAGCTTGAATCTGGCACAAGCTGATGAGATTGCCGACCTCGAGACAGCTCTTGAAGCTTGTGAAGAAAAGTGGTACAACGAAGGCTTCGCAGACACCGAAAACTTTGTGGAACCTATTGTCTACCAAGCACGGAGGCATGGGTTTGGGGAGGGGTGGATGGCCGCTCTACAAGCCATGGGGGTGCCTAATGGTTCCCCACTAAGGAATCCTAAGCAAATTCCCTTCCCGGAGCCCTCTCCCCCTGTCCAAAAACCCTCTAGTGCCACCGATGACGAGGATAGCCCCAACATGAGGGAGCTAGTGCATGCAATTGACTCCTATATGGAGTTAGTTGATCTTGAAGTCACCAACAACCTTAATGTTGTGCTGCATGGCGCCCAGCCAGCAGGGGATGTCCAAACTCAGCCACTCCCTGCCGAGGACGTACCAGAACAGCCTACCGAGGACGCGGCCCTACCTCAGCCTACTGACCCTGCTATTTAAGACCAGAGTTTAACTTATCTTGCTCTTTTACTTCTTCTTTTTGTTTACTTTTTACTTTTTATTTGCTCGGTTTGCCTATGGTCACTAGTTTGTGGTGACAGAACAATGGTTTTCTTTTAATTTATGTTTATTTCAGTTTACTTAGTCACCACGATGTGGTGACAGGACATCCATTTGGTGATTTTCATGAATAATTTTTGCATTGTTATTGAATCTTTCCATATTTTGATTTATAGTGATTGTGAAACGGAAGTGAGATTTACCCCTAGGTGGTGATTGGCCTTAACCGAGCGTAGTTGCCTTGAGTATAGCAGGGGTAAAGGCTTCACCTCTTCTAGTGATTTATTTTGTCCTTAGGAAAAATAGGGATCAGGTTCCCACCCGTTTGGTGATCGGGATCGAACCAAGCACATGTTTCTGTCCCTAGAGTAATCCTTAGGCTTCCAACTGTTCGGTCATTAAAATCGAACCGGAGACAGGCTTCTGTTCTTAGAGAAATTTACTATAAGGTTTCCACTTGTTCGGTGATTAGGATCTAACTAGGAACAAGCTTCTACCCTTAGAAAAATTTAATATAAGGTTTCCACTTGTTCAGTGATTAGGATCAAACCGAGAACAGGCTTCTATCCTAGAGCATTTTAATATAAGGTTTCCTTCTATTTAATGATTAGGGTCAAACCGAGAGCAGGCTTCTGTCGTTGGAGAATTTTAATATAAGGTTTCCATCTGTTCGGTGATTAGGATCGAACCGAGAACAGGCTTCTATCTTTAGAAAAATTTGATATAAGGTTTCCACCTGTTCGATGATTAAGATCGAACATGAAACAGGCTTCTGTCCTTAGAAAAATTTGATATAAGGTTTCCACCTGTTCGGTGATTAAGATCGAACCAGGAACAGGCTTCTATCCTTAGATAAATTTAATATAAGGTTTCCACCTGTTCGGTGATTAGGATCGAACTGGGAACAGGCTTATGTCCTTAGAGAAATTTAATATAAGGTTTTCACATGTTCGATGATTAAGATCGAACCAAGAATAGGCTTCTGTCCTTAGAGAATTTTAAAATAAGGTTTCCACCTGTTCGGTGATTAGGATTGAACCGGGAATAGGCTTCTGTCCTTAGGGAAATTTAATATAAGGTTTCCACCTGTTCGGTGATTAAGATCGGACTAAGAACAGGCTTCTGTCCTTAAAAAAATAGAGATTTAGTTTTCCTCCCATTCATTAATCGGGTTCGATAAATTAATAACGATGGAGCCAAGAGTATGACTACACCTGCATGGATAAACATTGTTCACATATTACTTAATATCATTCACATATTACATTATACTTAACCCAAACTTGTACACGCCAACGGTTAGTGGTAAAACATTTTCAAATTGTGAGCATTCCACGGCCAGGGAAGTGGTTTTTCATCCAAGTCTTCCAGATAGTATGCTTCTGCGCCAGCAATGGCAGTAACTCTATAAGGCCCTTCCTAGGTCGGGGCTAACTTTCCTGCAATGATGTCTTGCGTGTACCTACTACCTTCCGTAGTACCAAGTCTTCAACGCTAAACTCCCTCCTCTTCACGTCTCTGTTGTACCACCGGGCAAGTTTTTGTTGATATTCCGCTAGCTGTATGGTTGCTGATTCCCGATATTCCTCTAACAAGTCCAGTTGCTTCATCATTAATTCATCATTCTCAGTGGGGGCGAATCCTGAAACCTAGGCACTACATTAATTTATCTCTGCCGGTATGACTATTTCCGTTTCATACGTTAGAGAAAATAGAGTTTCTCCCATGGATCTCTGGGGAGTTGTCTGGTATGCCCACAGAATGTTGGGCAACTCCTCGGCCCACCTACCTTTAGCGCCCTCCAATCTTTTCTTTAACCCATTCACAATTGCTTTGTTGATGGCCTCAGCTTGGCCATTACTCTGCGAATATGCCGGGGTAGAATACCTGTTCTTGATGCCGAGGTTGCTACAGAACTCGCGGAAAGCCTTACTATCAAACTGCAACCCATTATCCGATACCAAGGACTCTGGTACTTTGAACCTTGTTACTATGTTTCCCCACACAAACTTCTTAATGTCCACATCCCGAATATTTGCCAATGCCTCCGCCTCCGCCCACTTGGTGAAATAGTCCACAGCTACTAGAACAAACCTTCAGTTTCCTGTAGCTCGAGGGAACGAACCAACAATGTCTAGCCTTCACTGCGCAAAAGGCCATGGGCTACTGATAGGATTTAAACTTCTAGCCAGCTTGTGGATCAATGGGGCATGCTTTTGGCATTACTCACACTTCCGTACGTACTTAACAGCATCCTTGTGCATTCATGGCCACCAAAATCCCTAAGTCATTGCTCGGTGGGCTAACGAATATCCCCTAACATGACTGCCGCATACCCCCTCATGAAGTTTAGTCAGGAGCTCTTCAATCTTGCTGGGGGGCAAGCACTATAGGTAAGGCCCCCCGAAAGACCTCCGGTATAGCCTGCAGTCTACCAATAACCAACACCGAGCGGCTACCCGACGTACTCTATCCGCTTCTTTTTCATCAGCTAGCACTTGATCCTTAGCCAAAAATTCGATGATCGGATCCATCCAACACAGCTCGACTGTTGTCACCACTGAAACACCAACCCTTGCGTTAATGCTCGGTTCCGTCACCAGCTCCACTTTGATTAACCGAGGCACTTCTTCGGTCAATGATGACGCCAATGTGGCTAGAGAGTCAGCATGCCAATTCTGTCCCCTAGCCACTTGAACCACCCTTACATTCAGAAACTGGTCCACAGTCTGCTTTACCAATCGTAAGTACTCCATCATCTGAGGATCCTTGGTTTCAAAGCTTCCTTGCACTTGATTAATCATCAACCGAGAATTCGAATAGACCTCTACCTCCCTGGCACCCAGGTCCAAGACTATCTCCATCTCCCTCTTCGGGGAAAACTTTGTAACAAAATCAGCAAAAACCTAACCTTTCACCAAACTTCTAGGTCTGTACCTAAGGTCAAAAGAGCCCAGTCGAGTTCCCCACTTAATTATTCTACCCGTGAAATTAGATCTCGTTAACAATGACTGCAAAGGATATTCAGTTAATACATAGACGGTATGAGCTTGGAAATAATGGGGCAACTTCCTTGTAGCTTATACTAGTGCTAATACCAACTTCTCCAGAAGTAAATACCTTGTCTCGGCTTCGACCAAAGTTTTGCTGGCCTAATATATTGGCTGTTGCACTCCTTGATCCCTCAACAGAATGGCACTCACGGCATGCTCGGACACCGAGAGATACATGAATAAATCCTCACCGGGTTCTGAGGCTGTCAACATAGGTTTCCATACCAAGTATTCCTTCAAATCCTAAAAAGCCTTTTCACACTCTTCATTCCACTGGAATCCCTTTCACTTCTTTAAAAGCTGGTAAAATGGACGACATCGGTCGGCAAACTTGGAAATAAACTGGTTAAGGGCAGCTAGCATGCCGGTCAGTACCTGGACTTCCTCGGGGTTGACTTCTATTCCTTGGTTGGTGATCATATACCCTAGGAACTTGCCAGCCCCCACTCCAAAATCACATTTGTCAGCATTGAGGTGCAGCTTTTGTCGCCGAAGTATTTCAAACACTTCTTTAAGATCATCAATATGTTACGCCTCCTATTTGCTTTTAACCAACATATCGTCAATGTACACCTCCATCGTACGCCCAATCTTATCTCTGAACATCCTCATCGTCATCCGTTGATAAGTGGCTCCAGCATTCTTTAGCCCAAACATCATTACGGTATAGTGGTAAGGGGAGATGAACGCCGTCTTCTCTTGATCCTCAGCGGCTAGGGCAATTTGATGATAACCCTAAAAAGCATCCAGAAAGCTCATCCTCGAGTGCCCATACGTGGCATCTACCAGTTGATCGATCTTTGGCACAGGGAATGGGTCTTTTGGGCATGCTAGGTTCAAATCAGTAAAATCTACACAAACCTTCCATTTACCATTCTTCTTTTTTTACCACCGCGGTATTCGCAAGCCATTCCAGAAAGAAAACCTCTTTTATAGCCCTTGCCTCTTTCAATCTCCTGACCTCTTGCCTGACGGCTTCAACGTGTTCCTTAGCCGACCTCCTTGGTTTCTGCTTCTTGGGAGGGAACACTGGATCTACGTTAAGCTTGTGAACTATGAACTCAAGGTCTACCCCGGGCACTTCATATAGGCTCCAAGCAAATACATCTACATTATGTACAAGAAATAGCAAAATCTCCAGCCTATCTTCTTCCTTCATACTTGCTCCTATCTGAAAACTCCTATCATCGTCCAGCAGTATCCTTACGCTTATTAAGTCTTCGGCATAGCTAGCCCCCTTTCCCTCTTAGGGTTCCTGTAATTGCTATAAGGGAACATCCTCGGCTGGTTCCTTTTGTTTAATCTCCCGGTTAATAGCGGCCACCAAGCATTGCCTCGCCACTTGCTGGTTTCCCCTTACTATAGCAATATTGTGCTCAATGTGGAATTTGACTTTAACATGCAGAGTAGACAGGACTGCCCCCATTGCATGAATCTATAGCATTCCAAGAATCGCCGTATATGGAGAAAACGAAGCAACCACTATAAAGGTCACCATTACTTCCTTGCCTTCCATATTTACGGGGAGTGAAATCTGCCCCTCCAGGATCACCATCCGACCATCAAACCCCACCAAGGGTGTGTCATACATAAAGAGATCTTCATTCTTCAAGCCAAGCCCCTTAAACAAGTTAGGATACATGACTTCAACACCACTTCCCTGATCTATCAATACTCTCTTTACTATAAAACCATTTATTTGGGCTGTGACCATCAAAGCATCATCGTGCAGCTGGATCATGTCCTTTAGGTCTTCATCATTAAAGGCAATGAGCTCCCAAGTAAGTTTCAACTTCTTCTTGGAGGGTTGTCCGTCCGGACAACTTTCCACTGGAACCACTGCTAGTACCCCTCTCCTTCTGGTCACTAGGGTACCCATTGAAGTTGCATGGATGACCTTTATCACTCCCAAAGAGGGTGGAAGAGGGGTCCCCCGAGGTCGCGTACCCTTCCCGGCTTCCTGGTTTCTTGTGTCCAAAACAAACTCTTTTAAGTATCCCGCCTTACTAATTGCTCTAAATGATCTTTCAGCACCCTACATTGTTCAGTGGTATGCCCCTTATCCCTATGATAAGTGTAGTACAAGTTTTGATTTCTCCTTGATGGGTTACCCCCCATTTTGTTCGGCCAACGGAAGTATGGCTCATTCTTAATTCGGTCCACGATTCTGTGTACTGGCTCCTTGAATGTCATGTTCACTTCCCCCGCTGGCGCGCCCGTTTCCAGGTACTAGCTCCTTGGTACCAGCTCTCTTTCTCTTTTACACTATATCTCCTCCTAGAATTACCACCCCCCCCCCCCCCCCCTCTTCACTCAATTCTCCTATTTATAGCTTAAGGCTGGTGGAGGTTTCATGATTACACTTTGGTCTCACTCGTGTGGGTGGGGTCCAATGTGATTATTCCTAACTAGGAACATGCCCCATTGGAAACAGCAATAATGGCATTAGAACTGATTTTCGTCTCCAAAAGATCGTTCGGCAGCAATACTCCTTAAGGCAATATCGAGCTACCGGGGACGCAAGCGGTTCTGAGCAAACGTACTCTCAAGCAATCTATAATGGACCAGACATAGGCCCGTCTATTATGCATCCAAAACAATACAGATTTACAATGAGGCTTGGGCTCAACTTTGGCCCTTGGGAATGTTTGGGCCAAGGCCCAGTGGGCCTGAGGTCATATCTCGTACAATAGCCAAAGCAGTTTAATTTTTGGTTGAGCTCATAATATTGTGCTACATAAGCTTTTGTGGTCATTATGTTAATATTGTGCTCATAATTTTAGGTTGAGCTCACATTTTATATCATTATATGTCGTTATGTTAATATATATATTAATTGAATTTAAATTACACTACATATTTAAACCCTTCAATGAAATATTGTCAAATCATTTTTTTAAATAATAAAATATATAATTTTATATGAACACAATTATAATAAGAGATTAAATTTTATAAAGATGTGGTGTAAAACTTGGGTTTTATACCCTCCAATCCCAATATGTCATATCATTTTCTCATATATTTAAGAATGAGCACAATCACACCTAATCAATTCTAGTATCTATCTATAAATCCAACTAAATTGGAAATTTATTGAGATGGTATTAATTGTAGTATGATGCATTGAATTTTAAGTAAAAAAACTGATGTGATAATCACTTATTGAACAGTGTAAGACATAAATTTTACATGTCATCTTTACTAAATTCGGACTCTTATAATAAAAGTCTAATACTATAATATATAGTATCATATACAAATACAATAATAACAAATAACTATTAATAATTATCATAATTATACTTTGGATAAATATAAAATAGAAAAATAAAATCTTATTATGTTAAAAATTTTACGTTATCGAATAGTTAAAATAATCAGAGACTTATATGATTATATCAATAGGAAAGAGATTAAAAGCTTGCTTTAATTGACTTTGTGTTGAATTATATGCAACACAAAGTCGATTCCACTTCTTTTTTCTTTGTCTTTTTCTTTTTTTTTTTTTTCTTTTTTTTTTTCCATGAATTGAATTGCTTAGCATGGTAAACTATGTCTCCGAACGGCGGAACTGTTCCATTTCTTAGAGTCAAGATGAAGAGGACTAAGGTCTTAAACTTTAACTTAATCGATTACAATTGTGAGCCACTTTCTAGTTCACTTTTTCTCATATAAGTTCAAATTTTCACGCAAGAAAAGTGAAGAAAATGGTAGCATAAGTTGATTAGAAAACATTTATGTGAGCTGTCCACTATGTTCTGTCCATAACAAAATCATACTACTTTATTCATCCTCCATATTTATTTAAAATACATAGCACCTGGCACCCCTTGTGTCACTTTTTTTAATATATGGCCCAACCGTAGCCATGATTCACAACTGAAATTTTCACTTAATAGTTGTTAAGCGCTACATATATATATATACTCATGCATGCAGCGTAGAGTGGCCGCGCGTGGGTTGAAATGAAATAATAAAAATAAAATTATTGCTAACGTCAAATTCATTGGGGTGGTATGAAAGCAGACTGGTTATTACAGCACCTGGTCGGTGGTTTAATACTTTTTACTAGGAATGTTTTCTTGGAAAGTTTCCTTTCAATCGCCTTATTAGTTGTTTCCACCATGTATTTTTGTTTATTAATTGTCCCTGTAAAGTTTCAAAGTGTCAGAACCAAGATTTCTTCACTAGGCTGAAAGTTTAAAATTTAAACTAAAATATTTGGCCAAAATACCTCTTTTTTTTTTGGCCTTGATGTTTTAAATTAGTGCCATTCTGTCTTTGAAGTTTCGAAAATGGGTTTGATTATTGTGTGTCTTCGGAGCATGTATTAATAATTTATTTTTAATTTTTTTTATAAAAAATTAAAAAGATTAAAAAAGAAGTAAGTTATTTTCTCATTTTTTATAAAAAGCTTTCTACAATAATTTACTCTAAATGCATATATTGGTAAAACCTTTCAAAAATCTGCACTAATAATCCTTTTTTAAAATATTAAAGGATCACGCATCATTACTGATATATCAAAAAACACATGATCCATTGAAGAACCAAACCAAACCAAACCATTTTCATACGGGTCTTCATAAATCAAAAGAAAACCAAATTGAGCCCTAAACCCATCCCACCTTGGGGGGCAGCTTCTCCAAAAAAAAAACACTCCTGTAATGCTGGGTATAATCATAGTCAAGCATAGATTAAGCGATGTGGACCCAGCACGCCATACCTTGTGTGCTGTGTCCCATGACGTTTTTGAAATGCTGGATATAATCATAGTCGAATTTAGCGAAACTACTGACCTGCACAGCCCGAGCTCTCTTCAACTCAGCGCCTCTTTAGTCTCCACAATTCCATCAATTAGGTATATGCCCTTTTAGGGTTATTACATACTAGCAAAAACGGATCCAGAATTTTAAGTTAGGGGCCTGATGATAGGCCAAGAATATATTGACCCTTTGTGATAAATTAACCAATTAATTTAGCCAAGTGGATTAATTAAGTTAATTAACATGCAAAGTGCGTGGTAGCATAAACAAATCACCAATTAACTAAAGTGCAGCGGAAACTAAATTAACACAGTGATTTATTTACAAATGAAGAAAACTTGCACAGTAAAAACCCCACCGGGTGATTTTAAGGCCACCACTCCTGAAAATCCACTATTATCAAAACAAGTGGTTACAAGTAAAGAAATCTCAATACCTTATACCAACCTACAGTTGAACTCTTACCCCAATACCCAATTGGACTTGTTTTGTAGTGACAATTTCTCATTTTCAATGCACGGCTCCCAAAACGTGACTAACTAATAAATGTGCAGATCCCGGTACGCGACTTGATCACCAACTTGAGAAAAATATTGGCTACAAAGTTTTTCAGTTCATCACAGGATGAAGATTACGAAACTCCTTAGTCACAAGACCCTAAGGTGTATAAACACAGCAGCTTCTTCAAAAGAAAGATGAATTGGGGCAAATTCTGTCTCTGGTTACAATTCGCATGAACAAAACTTTGCTTTGACGACCCTTAAAATGATCATTATATATGTTTAGGGTTGTGAGAAAAGAAAGTCTAAACACATACTCACGGATTGGATGAAATCAGCTCTGAAAAACTGAATTTCATAAACCTCAACAGATAGGGTATCTATCAAGCTAGCTGTCGAGTTTCGGGCTTCAGCAGCTTTTTAAACCTCGATAGATGCTAGCTACCGAGCTTTAAAATCCAGCACTTTCTCACTTGTTTTTTGGACAGACTTGCATGACTTTAACACTTGAACTTGAAACCTTGTTCCTTGAAGCATTAAACACATCCTAGATCTATCCAATTACAAGTAAAGTGTGTTTTGTCAAAGGATTAGCCAATTACATAAAATATTGACATATGTTCCTAACATCAAATCACATATGTCCTAACAATTTCCCCCTTTGGCAATCCATGACAAAACCACAACAAACAAATGAACATATAAGAGAAGTCATAAATCACTCAACTCATATTCACTTGTTGAATACAATAAAATCTATCCTAACACAAACTCTTGAAAAACTTTGCAAGAAGAGAGTTTATGGCAAGTAGACTTTGACCTGTATTTTTGAAACACTTTAAACAAAACTCATCAAGACATCTTAGTGTGAAACAGAAATATAAGATTGCATACATTATATAAGAAACATGTGTAGAAAGAAAGAAAAGAAACAACACATGGAAAGATAGGTGAATAATATATATCAATATATATATATATATATATGTATAAACCAAATATAAGTACAATATCAAGTGGTCACAAGACCAATATACAAAGAAATAATGTATCTAAAATAGAAAGAAAAGAAAATATTCAAAAAATCCTCACTACATCCCTCATATACACACTCCCTCTATCACAAAATCTCCTATACTAACCCTCCCCCTATGAGTATGATTACTCTCATCTCAAAACTATTTCCCCTTTTTGTCACGAGTGACAAAGGGCAAGTATATCAAGTAGACATCTCGTCATCACTGGGTGAGCTAGCACCATCATCCTTATTAGCATCCTCACTACCAGAGCCATCGTCATTCTTATCCTCAGACGCCGGTGGAGAAGGAGAAGAAGCAGTAGTGAAACCACCCATGGCAGCCTATTGTCGTGCAATACGACTGACACGGGTGTTCACCTGACACAACTCATCACTGAGAGTGTCAAGGCGAGCATCCATGTGCACAAGTTATGCCATGATGGCCTCAAGTGTCACTCCACCCGCAGACAATAAAGGAGCGAAGGTGGATGGAGCAGTAGAAGCTGGAGGAGCTGCCGTTTGTGTTGGGACCGCCTCGATCTGAGCTGTGCCTCGCTCTGTCGAATGGTAGCAGTGCCAATGGCACCCATCACAGAAAAATAAGGAGAGAGAGGAAAGGGGACGGAAAAATGGCGAAGTATCTGTGTGATAGCCGAAAGAAAAATGAGCTTATCACGGGTTGTCATATCCTTATAAACATCTATAAGGGATAGAATAAAGTGAGAAGGGAAGTCTATAGAGATATCCTCTAAGAGGGACAACAAAAATCGAGCACGAGGCTCGGTAATGGAGTTATAGTGAGACAAAAGATGAAGAACGAATGTCATCACCATGTTAAGGAACCTCAGACCTTTTGCAAAGCCCGAGCAAGTGGTGTTTTGACGGTTACCCCAAGAAGAAGGTGTCTCACAGAAGTGAGACGAGAGTTCGTCTTTGGACACTGTCTTCAGACGCTCACAGTTAGGGTAGTCAGAATGCGTTACCCGAGGAATGTGTAATACCTCAGAGACAATCTCCGGAGTAACTACGATGCGTGTACCTCAAATGCGAGAGAAGAAATGAGGTACTAAAGTATCGATTCCGTGTATATTGGAGTAAAACTCTTGTATGATCACGGAGGGACAAGTGATCGGGATGTCACAAAATGACTCCCAACCCTTACTGTGAATGATAGTGGGTAGGTCAGTGTCGAAAAAGTCTGATAGAACAACGTGGTGTTTCGAATGAATGCTTCGTCCACAAAAGTTCTCTAAGAAGTCCTTTCGGGCTTCATCATCATGGAACCAAACAATAGAAGGTGTAGGGTAAGAGGAAGAAGATGCCCCAGAATGCAGAGGGTTTTGGGACAGAGTAGATTTGTGTATAGGTGCCATAGAGCAAACTAACGCGAGAGAGAGAGAGAGAAAGAGAGAGAGAGAAAGAGAGAGACAATCAGAAAAGCACCAACAACAATATATCAAAATATAAAAAATTGAAGGTACTTATGCATGAAAATGCATCATAGGCTCAACCCAATCCAAACCTACCAGCACTCAACATTGCAACAAAGTAAACACACATCTAAAATACATGAAACATTGTTATAATGCAAATGTGATGCAATGCATTAACATATAGGATCATTTATACAAAACCCATCCCAAAAATTTCACAAAAACTATATCAATTTGAAAAACCCCAAAAAAATTTCAAAACCTAAAACCTAGACCTAAATGCATGAAATGCATGAAGAATGAGAGATAAAGAGATCATGCCAAGTGATTTGAACAAGAAAAGGCCGAAAATCATATGGATTGAAGGTTTTAAGAGAGAAGAGTGTGTTTGGGAGGTGAAAAGGCTGAAATCAATCGAGAGAGATCGAGGAGAAATGAAGAAAAATCGCGTAGAAGCCTTATATAGAAACTTCATAAATCTCGACAGATCGAGAGGTGTCGAGATTTAAAATGTGTGTTTTAGCTGTCGAAGAGTTGTCCAGCATCTATCGAGAAGTGTCCATAGTTAAAGGAGCTCAATGGATTGAGCTAGCTATCGAGAAGCTATCAAGAGGGCAGAAACTTCCTTGATGGATCGAAATAGCTGTCGAGAAGCTATCTAGAATGCGATAAAAAAACAACTGAAGAGCTCGATAGATAGCCTAGCTGTCGAAAGGTGTCGAGTACCTGTCGAGATTGCTTAAAAATAGATTTTCAAGAATAGAAAAACACAGATATGAATGCAATCAAGCATGCTACAAAACTAATGATCCAAAAGACATTTTAAAACCTCAAAATCATCTCTCAGCAAGAAAAATGTCAATCACATAAATCCCAAACACACACACACACTAAACAAGTCTAACCAATTTTATATTTCAAAAACAAGTTAAGACAGTTTAGTGAGCATACATTTACACAAGTATTCCTGGTGATGGCCAAATCACATTGTACTTGCACATGTATCAAAAGTAGCAAAGAATATTGCGTGTTGTATGTGAAAAACATCGCAAGATTGCATAAGTGTCTACATGTTATGAAGATTTGAGATATGAGAAAATCATTTTAACTCACACACAATCATAACTGTTCAATGGGGACTATCACCTTCGAGGTACATCCTATAACTCCCACATCTCCTAGAATACACGCTTGTAATCATATACAAAACATTTTGACTCTTTTTGCTTTTATTTTTCTTTGAATATTTTTTCTTTTAAGCAAATCATACATGAGCATATAAGAGATAAAAAAGAAATACCCAATGATGTTAAGCATTTGACATTGCACTTTTACTTTGCCGAAGCATACAGATGTCATTTCATGATTGGCAGGCAACAGTGATGAGATGGTTATTTATGCCTTTTTCTTAGAATTTTCTAATCCTTCCCATCAAAAAGAGTGATACAAGTGTTAAGTACAAGAGATTACTTAATCTTACTCATCACAAACATGAGTCATAAAGCTCACTTGCTTAGTTGTGCATAGAGATGCTCATCTAAGCTACAAATGATACAAAGTTTAGAAAACTTTGCTTCAATGGTCATCCAAGGTACACAAGTACCAATGTACACAAACATACACTGTTTTTGTACTTTTCTGATTTTTCAATTTTTTTTTTAATTTTCATATGAAAAAACAAAATAAAACAAAACTGAAAAGTAAACAAACAAAAACATGTTAAACAAAGCAATGCATAAAACTAGATGCAAATGCATGAGGAAGGAGGAGAAGAGGAGATCAATCCATGGAGATAACACCAATGTTTTGACAAAAGAATTCAAACTGTTTGCTGTCAAAAGTTTTGGTGAACAAGTCAACCTTCTGATCATCAGTGTAAATGAATTCAAGAGTGAGCGTACCATCTTCGACAAGCTCCCAAATGAAGAATTGTCGAATCTCTATGTGTTTGGTTCGAGAATGTTGAACCGGGTTCTTAGAGATGTTGATGGCACTAATATTGTCATAGTAGATAGTGAGATGTTCTTGATAAATAGCGTAATCATGGAGAAGTTTTTGCATCCGTAGAAGTTAGGTGTAACAGCTACCAGCAGCGATGTACTCAGCCTCTGCAGTGGATAATTGTGAGAGACCGTGCCCCCGGCCCGTTTTTATGATGTTTTTGGGCCAAACCCATGTGAATGGGTGGAGTCGTGTTATTGTCTCTCAAAATGGAGGTTCGACTAGTTATATTTTTCCCTTTAGATTAAGGGTTTTACAATGGAGTCGCCACTTATTTAATTATTGGAAAAATAAGAAAACCATGAATGAAAAATTCCTCATTTTATTAATTTGAAATTGAATTTACATTAATCGCTTTGGTCCTAGATACAATCTAAGATAAAGTACATGACTTTGTTTCCTAGTTACAATCTAAAAATCAAAAATTACATGGATAAGCATTTGATCTACTAACCCTTGATCTAAGCTCGGAGGCCATGTTACAAGGTGGGAAGGTGTTAGGCACCCGCCTTGCCCGGTGAAACCGGTCTTCTAGACTATGGTGGCCAATATTCATATCACATCATCCAATACGTCAATCAATTTGTATGTTGAATTTAATGTGTGTGCATGTGATAAACCCTAATTCAATTTATTAAGCATAGCATTTAGATTGAAAAATAAACTCTAGTGAATGTGTGTGGATAGTGATAACCTAGATTCAAGGATTTGAAAGAATTACTAAACAAACATGTTTTTCATATTTTTGATGTGGATTTAAGATTAAATCTAGTGATATGCATGAACATGTGATGAACAACTAAGAACATGTGAAGAACACATAAGAACAATTAAGAACATTCAAACATATTCAAGAGAATTATAATGCTTTAATCTTAAATTCTCATCATGGCAATATAAACAAACAGTTAGGAAAGGGGATTATACCTTCATGCAAGATCCATATAATGGAGGAGGGGATTCTTGATGGAGGTCCTAAGGGTGGAGGAAAAGAAGAGCTAGGAGAAGGAGAGTGAGTCTCACTCAATACCTTGAGTTTCAGGAAGACCAAGATATGACAAGACTACTCAACTTCACTAGAACTCAAGAGAAGAGAAGAAAGGGGGATTTTTTGTGTCCTTTAGAATGAAGGAGAGAGAGGGGTTTATATAGTAGTGGTGGAGGAAATATGAATGGAAGGCCATTTAATGAGGGTTGACAAAGAATCATGAACCTAGACCTCATTTTAGCATTTGGAGAAATCTGGTGCATTAAATGTGGAGATTGATAAGAGTGAAGAGCAAGCAAAGTTCGGTTTTCCCGTAGCTGCTGTAACAGCCTGTAGAGCCAACTTTGAAAAATCATATCTGCCTCAATTTTGATCGGAATGCTCAAATTGAAGCCCTGGATGTCTAGTTTCTGGGAAAATTAACCTCATTCACAGATTCAAAATGTGCTGAAAGATATCAATGAAATGGTGAGCAGAGGTTATTTGTTAGAAAATGGTTTCAGCACAATTAACATTAATAGGTCCCAAATTAGCTTCCAATTAACATTAAATGGCTCCAATCACTCCCATTTCAGACTTAATTGGTTCAAAATTTACTCTAATTAAAAGATAATTGCACAAATTACTCATTGAATAATTAATGTTTAACTATCTAGTTAATTAGATGTGTGCAACCCTACCATAAAATGTAGTCCTAACCAATCAAATTATGACACATCATCGATCTCAAACTAATTATACTTATAACCAATTGAAATCAATTGTTCATAATCACATATAGTCGGACTCAATTTGTGATAGTGCATCTCAGCCATTAAAACTTGATTTGATGATAACTTTCAATCTAATGGTCCGATTAGGGCTCATGACCAGTCGATTTGATCGTTACAACATCAAGATCATTTTGGTAAAATGAGATTAAGGATCTAATGACCAGAATCAAGATGCATATTTCCAATGTGAAATTACCTTTTTACCCTCCATGTGAGGTTAAATACGGGTTGCAAAATAGGGTGTCAACAATAATGAGATGAAATTTTGCTTTTTGCTCATCTAGGAGACAAGATTATTACCCACATAGAAACAACCCCTCAATGTACTCTTTCTATCATCAGCATTCCCAGCCCAATTAGCGTCAAAATACCCAGCTAAGACATCATTTGTGTCCTTGTTGTACCACACACCAAAGTAGACAGTGATTTTGACATACTTTATGATACTTTTCAAAGCAATCATATAATACTCTTTGAGATTAGCCTGATATCTAGCACACACTCCCACACTGTAACTAATGTTAAGTCTACTAGCAGTAAGGTAAAGAAGACTATCTATCATGCTTCCATAAAGAGATGAATCTTCACTTTTACCGAACAAGTCAACAGTGAGTTTAACATTTGGGCTCATAGGGGTTCTAACAGAACTAGTAGATTTCAACCCAAAATTTTTCACAAGATTTCTTACATATTTAGATTGAGATAGGAATATACCTGAATCTTGTTGACAAATTTGCAAGCCAAGGAAGTGAGTTAGCTCTCCAATCATGCTCAAATCGAACCCGCCTTGCATGAGTTTTGAGAAACTATGAGCAAGTTCATCCTTAGTCGACCTAAAGATGATATCATCAACATAGACTTTAGCAACTATCAACTCACCATCTTCCCTTTTAATGAAAAGAGTTTAATCAGCATTTCCTCTTGTTAACCCATGTGACACCAAATATTGTGTGAACTGATCATACCAAGCTCTAGGGGCTTGCTTTAAACCATAAAGTGCCTTCTTGAGGTACAACACACGATCTGAAAAGTGTGGAACAATGAATCCTTTTGGTTGAGCCACATATACATCTTCTTTAAGGAACCCATTCAAGAAAGCAGTCTTTACGTCTATTTGATATAGCTTGAACTTCAAGTGACATGCTAGGGCTAGGAGAATTCTGATGGACTCCATGCGGGCTACTGGGGCAAATGTCTCATCATAGTCTACTCCTTCCATCTGAGAATATCCTTGAACTATAAGATAAATCTTGTTGCGGATCACATTACCCTCCTCATCAATCTTATTGCGGAATATCCACTTTGTGCCAATGATGTACTCACCCTCCGATCTAGGTACTAAAGTCTAGACATCATTCCTCTGGAACTGAAGCAGTTCATCATGCATAGCTTCAACCCAGCTTTCATCCTGAAGAGCTTCCTCAACTTTAGTGGGTTCAACCTGTGACAAGTAACAAGAATAAGACACAAAGTTAGCAACGCATTTATCAACAATACGCTTCCTTAGTGTAAGTTCATTCATGTTTCCCACAATAACTTTAGGAGGATGATTCAATTTAATCCTGGAGGAAGGTCCTTTCTCTTCATGGGTTTCAGAATCAGGTGAAGTAGATATGTCTGTTTAATCTAGTATTGAAAGGCAAAGCTGGTTGTTTTCCTAACTGACATGAAACACAATCAAAATTTTCTGTAGACACTAAACCTAACAAACCTCTAGAAGCCAATTGTTGTACCTAAGAGGAAGATGCATGACCAAGTCCAACATGCCAAAGTGCAAGGGAAGGAATAGAAGAAAATGCAATTGTTGCAACAACAGAAATAGGAGCAACAGGTGGAAGATGAAGGTTGTCCACAGGAAACATACGCCCAACTCTGGGACCGATCCCAAGCTCTTGTCCCGTCCTCGAATCTTGCACAATACACCCAGAATAATCAAAGGTAATACGATAATCCAACTTCGCTAATTGTCCCTTTAGAATAAATTGTAAGAAAGGATAGGAACATTAAAGACCCCAAGAACCGAGAGGTTGGAGGTCGAAACAGTACCTATATTATGATCAAACATTGTGGAACCAGTTGCTGTGCGAATATTAAGAGGGTGTGGTGCAGGTTTAAGTTTAGAAAATAAAGATAAGTGAGGTGTCATGTGATTGCAACAAGTAGAATCCATAATCCAAGAGGAAGGAGACATACCAGATAAAACTGTGAGAGAAGAGGAATAAGATGCATTACCAACCGACATTGGCGATGATATTTTGAAGGTCAACTGTGGAAATGATGATAGTGGATCCAGAAGACGTGGACTTTGCGGAGATGGGAGCCATTGGATAGATGCTCTCAGTGTTAGAAACAGTAGCAACAAAAATGGAAACAGCTGATTTGTTGCGATGATAGCAAGTCTCAATAATATGGCCAAAACGTTTGCAAAAATTGCAAAAACGTTTTATGAATTGGTAGCGACGATTGTTGCAATAAGAAGAAGACATGTCCTTATTCTTCATTTTGAAGTAAATTATGCAAAAAAGTACTGCAAAAATGAAATTTACGTGAAAAACTGGGTAAGGAACACCTGGACTATAAAAAGTCAACTCTAGTAGAAAGTCAACGGTCAACTGTACCAAAGTCAAAGTCAACGCTAGAAATAGTCAACTTCTTGAAGTCAAAGTCAAGCTGGAGATAACGTCAACGATGACGCGAGCTGATGACATCAGTGTGACGTGGCAGAGATGACGCAACTAGGGCTACGTGGCAGAATGACATTAGCAATGATGTCATCAGGTGTGATCCAGGCAAGTAAAGCGCGTGAAGGCGCGTGGTGGCATACGGCAGCGCTTGAAGTGCATGGCTGAACTCACTGAAACTTTGGTCAATGCGTGAGGGTGCGTGGATTGTCGATTGGTGACATGTCTGGCAGTGTTGAGTAGATTGTTTGGCAAGCTACACGCTGATATGATTTGTGTCTTCGTTAAAGGTCAAAAATGATAGATCCAACGAAGGCAGTGGTCTTGGCGACAAAGATTGAGCTTCTGGCAGTGGAGATTCAATCAAGAGAGACACTGAAGAGGCTTACTAACCGGAGAAGTTGAGGTAGCAGAAATTACCAACAAAGACAAAACCGCAGAACACAAGTTAGAGTAATGGCTCTGATACTATGTTAAAAATACTAAATGAGTGTATTGTATTTCATAAATAATAGAATATACATGAGTGTCTTTATATAAGAGGTAAAGTGTACAATACAAGTATGTGTGTTATACAAGTAACCAAGGTCGATCTAAAGCCCACACAACCTAATTCACGTTAACAATGTCCTAGTCTCCATCAGAGTGTCTCCAATCCATTGCTCTTTGTTTTGATTTAAGAAAGCTATGGCCATAATATTCGGATCTTTCCTTTTCTACCCTGTGTGAGACTAGTAATTGTCTTTTAAAGTCGGTGGCAATATTTAATTAATCCACTTTGCTTTATCTAAGCTCACGTTTTACAGGCAAGGGAAGATTTTGTCTTGTTACTGAAATCCCAGTCAGATCCTCATTATTATAAGTTGCTATCATTGCTAACTTTGCTTAGTGGAATACCGCAAAGCGAACCCTTATTAAGGAACTGAGCGTGTTGCCTTGATTGATACTATCCCTTTCTGCGGCATTAGTCGACAAGAAAAAGATAAAGAGAGGAAAAATAGATGTATTTTGGTAGCCATGACAACTAAACTTTTCATTTGTCACTTATATATGTACGTGTTGTCGTGCATGTTTCATGCATGAAGCATAGAATAAGGGAGCACGTACAGCTGGAAATTAATATATATATTATAATTGTATATGAACTACAAAATTAGTTCAGATGTTTGGGAACTAACGTGAAGAATAAATACAAAGCCTAAATTTAGTATTTATAGTGAACATCCACCAATTATGAATTAAACTAAAACCCTACATGCTACCAACTAAATTGGGGTATATGCTAATAAAAATATAACAAAGTTCAGCTACAAAATTGGTGATAGCTTAAGACTATAATCTTACTCAATAAAATAAATATTATTACATATTTTGAAAATCTAACCGTTGAATTTCATGTTTTTTATATTCTTAATACGCATGTTAATTTTGTGTCAATCGGATATTATTTATTATATGATTTATAAGTTTATATTCTATGCATAATTTTAAACTATAAAAACTTGCAATTTAAAAAATTTATTGATGATATAACTATTGATCTTTAATTTTTTAAAAATTTTGCAAGCATAAGAATATAAGAAGAAGATGTCATTTAATGGTGGATTTGTCAAAATTCTTCTCCAATAAAAAGATATTAAGTTACAACTAATATTTTAGCTTAATACTAAACTAATTTTGTAACTAAACTTTGTTCATATAGATATGGTACACCAACTACAAATTATCACCATAACCTAATAATGAATAGCCATTAGCCAAGAAATGTTAACTCAGTTACATAGAAATAATTTTGGAAAATAAAAATAAAATTAATGGAATTTCTTTCAACCCATTAAAAAAGTAAATATGAACCCTTGGCACAAAATTAAACTTTCATAGAAGGAATTTTGAACTTGATTTGGATTCTTATTATTTAATAGTCTTTTATATGGCTGGTTTGCGTGGTGAACTACAAATCCCCGAGTAGCCGAGCTGTTGCCTCTCTTAGAGAGTCAATATAATATAAAGGGAGGTCACTAGATTCCATTTTCCCTTCTTTTCTACCCTACTAAAGACTTGTAAATGCCTTTAACTAGACCCACGAAAACTCTTCCTCTTTTTTTTCTTTTTTTTTCAGAAAAATACTTTGCCTTATCAAAGTTCATATTTTCACGCAAGAAAGGCGAAGATATGACTATTAGCGGAAAAAGGTGAATAAAATAAAATTATGTCTGCTGTCGATTATGATCTGTCCACAACGAAATCATACTACTCGATTTGATGTTTAATTTGGTAGAACACATTCTGCATCCTCATATAATGCTCATCATCTGTGTCATATTAGTAAAGTAGAAGATTTTTTTGCATTAAAACGAAGAAGCCTATAAACTATGTTATCGGCGAGTCTAAAACATTGAAATTTATGAAAGTGATGTTTTGCAAATGATAAAGTTTAACTATAAAATTAGTTGTAACCTAAGGCTACATCCATACTCAATATCTTTTTATTAGAAGTGAATTTTGACAAATCTACCGTTGAGTTACATCTTTTTCTTATATCCTTCATGCTTGCAAAATTTCTAGAAAATTAAAGATCAATAACTATATCATCAATAAATTGTTTAAATTGCAAGTTATTGCAATTTAAAATTGTGCATAAAATATAAGTTTATAGATCATATAGTAAATAATATCTAATTGACAAAAAATTTAACATATGTATTGTTAGGTTCTAAAGTGTAGGACTTTATGTATTTAGAACTCTAATTTGTATTGTTGGCAAACCATGATCAAAACAATGTGTTTAGAAGTGTTTAAAGCTAGCTCAAAGATGTAAGTCAATGTAAAGTTGGAATCGAGTGTAAAGCAGAAAACAGTGTGGCTTTCGGCCTGGCTCGATCGATCGAAGCTTAGGCTCGACCGATCGAACGTCGGGCAGATTTCTTTTCTGCAGATTCGTCCAACTCAGCCCTAGTTGTTTTAAAACGTTTTTAGAGTTTCTTATTGTCCTAAGTATAAAAGGCAAACCCTAGCCACGTTTTAGTGTTACTTATATTGCGATTTGTGTAAATCTCTTGTGAGATCTAGAGGAGCTTTCCTTTACACAAACTTAGGGTTTTCAAGGAGGAGATATTCTCTAAACCTTGATGATCAAAACAGTTGCTGCCATTAAAGCTTAAAGAATACACAAGCGGGGGTGCTTGTAGCTGGTGGGAATCCAAAGAAAGAAGGAGTCCGTGGATTCGGAGCTTGCACGTGGTCGTGTCAGTAAGTTCTACTGGTTGGTAGCATTAGGAAGTCGAGCGGAGGTGCTTGTAAGTCCTTTTGTATGAACTTCGATTCTTTCTGATAGTGGATTCAAGTTTACCTTGAGGATAGCTAGGTCAAATCCTCCCCAGGTTTTTACCGGTTTGGTTTCCTGGGTGATCATATCGTGTGTTATTTATTTTCTGTTGCTTTGCATGATTTGATCTTTTATATTGTGATAACCTAGACTTGTTTAATTGGACTAAGTAATAACTTGGCTAATTACCTAGGTTTAATCAATTGTTTAAGGGGGTCTAAAAACCAACATGTATTAAGAGTGTAAAGAACATGCAATTCAACGGTTAGATTTTCAAAATATGTAATAATATTTATTTTATTGAGTAAGGTCGTAACCTAAAGCTACAATCAATTTTGTAAACAAACTTTGTCCGTTTGCAAAGAAAACGAGAAGAATTAAAATACAGTTTCAAACCATGAAAAGTATAATTTTGTTTTGTAAGAATCATAAATTGTGTTAGATTTTAATTTCAACCATAGAATTTTAGTCGCATCAATTTAGTTCAAAGTTTTAAAATGTTTCACAAGAACGCAGGACACAACAAAAAATAAAGAAACTAGCTAAATTACCTCTTTTTGACCATTTTTGAACCGTTTTGTTCATAGGATAATCAAAACTTTGCCATAACACGCACTTTGTAGTTCCATTGGAGTACAATTCTTTCAAGACAAAATTTCCGGAGTCCAACAGAGTAGCGACAGTATTATTGGTAGGTTTTAGAGAAGAATATAACACTAAAAAATCCCCACCTTTGCGCATAATTTTCAATGTTCCTGACATGTCCAAGGTGAGAAAGTCCGAATCCTTGGCAATAGGAAAGTCTGGATTGGAGTACCAAACAGTAAACTTAGAAGTACTGTCTGATACTCCTAATAAGTAGCTCTCGTTAGCAATTTTGTTTTGTGGGATGAACAACAAAGCGAACCTGCTTTTCAGAGAAACTAGGGAATTTGAGGAATTGAGAGTGTCTCCAGGTTTGAGACTATCACGTCCTGTGGTGCATGGAATCCACAAGAATGACAAAAAGAGCAGGGAAAGATACTTGAGAAGGTGATTGTTGGTAGCCATGACTGAGACTTGAATTTTTCACTTGTTGGCTATATATATATATATATAGCCATGCATGGCTAGGAATGGATGAAATGGAAAAATGTAGCTGTAAAGGTCAGATTTATTAGGCGATCTGCCAAACAAAAGACTTTTTTTTTGCTAAACAAAAGACTTGTATTTGGCATCTTTGACTAAGTTTATTTTCTGCTAATTTACTTAGTTAAAGGTGAGACAAAAAAAAAACAAAATGCCTAGAAGGCGCAGAATTTTCATAGAAAATTTCATGTACTTTTTGGAGGGCAAAAGGAAACTTGTCACTGGTTATTAAAAAATTGACACCGTTTTTTTTTATTATTATTACACTAACACGCCATAACTAGGGTTGTAAATAAATCAAGTCATTCATAAATAACTCGAGTTTGACTCGATAAAAAGCTCGTTCATGTTTGTTTGTTTATAAATAAACCAAGCTTAACCCTTAATTTTAGACTTGTTTAATAAACAAGCCGAGTCCAAGCAAAACTATTTATTCATGAACAAGCTTGCTAGTTATAAGACTCGATACAAAACAAGTCAAATATAAACTCATTTATAGGCTTGACATGTGTATTCTAACTCATTACACATATTTTAATAATAAAATGTCTCATATTGGACCACTATCCTTTACCTTAATTTTTCACTTCCCTCTAAATTGATCAAGCACCACTTTAGACTTTAGTTACCTTTTTAAAAAAATTTATTAGTGGACCACATATGATCTTTTCTTATCTATTATCTAATGTAAAGTTATAAAACATGTTAATCCTTTCTCATTCACAATAGTTATAAACAAGTCTTTTTTTAGTTCTTTATCATCTAATGTGGATGTAAAAATTATGTTTTAAACAATTGATGAAGCTATAGACAATAAAGGATGAATCGATGAATTTAATTTTGTCAAGTTGCAATATGAAAAATGGCTAATTATAGGTCGGACTAGAAGCATGATAAAATGAGTATGCTATTTTCTTATTTTTGTTTACTTGATTTTGGGAGATTTAAGTATTTGATAAGATAATTTTGTTAGATCTCAAGCTCAAAATCTTGATTTGAGCTCAAGTTTGAGCTTGAGCTTGATATTAAGTTCGAGCTTAGCTTGACTAATGAATCAAGCCAAGGCAAGCCAAGTTCAAGTTTTTTGGCTTTTTCTCAAGCTCAAGCCAAGCTTAAACTTTTTAATTTTACCGATGAGCCAAGCTTGAACATGCACTACTCGGCAAAACTCAAGTCATTTACAGCCCTAGCCATAACCAAAATTGCATGCAACAGTTAGTTGCGCGGATCTAGTGATAAACACACACACACAAACTCACACACCCGGCATCTTTAAAAACATATCAATGTTGGTCATTAACAAGTGGTTTACTGTTTTCTCAAAAAAATAAAAATAAAAAACAAAACGAGTGGCTTGCTGCTTTATTTACTTTAAAAGAACCCGTTGTAAAGTTTTTTTTTTTTTTTTTTTTGTTTTTGCTGAATATACCCGCTATAAAGTTGAATTATATACAAGAGCCAAAGGTGCATGGTTCTTCTTTCTTTCATAAATTAAAAAAAAAAAAATGTAGTACAACAGGAAAAAAAGTAATCAAGATGCAATAGTATAAAGTGAAAGAATTTTGATTCATCAGATGCTATGTGGTACTTCAAACTCTTTGATAGGATAAGATTGTTTAAATTTGTGCTAGGTAGGCGTACGACTTACTTTTCCAATATTACGTATTATAAACACATTAAAATTACTATCACTACAAAAAAACAGGGCTATCCCAGCGTTTTCAAAAACGCTGGGATAGCCCTAGAAAGCGCTGGGATAGGGTCAAAATACCTATCCCGGCGTTTTTTTTCCCGGCGCTTCAAACCGCTGAGCAGTGAATGTGGGTATAGGGTCGCCGGCCTGAAAAGCGCTGGGAAAGCCATACACCCTATACCAGCGCTTTCAAAAGCGCTGGTATAGGTCTTTTAAATTGCATCGATTCAAGACCTATACCAGCGCTTTCAAAAGCGCTGGAATAGGTACCACCTATGCCAGCGCTTTAAAAAGCGCTGGTATAGGTCTTGAATCGATGCAATTTAAAAGACCTATACCAGCGCTTTTGAAAGCGCTGGCATAGGGAGAACCTATTCCAGCGCTCTCAAAAGCGCTGGTATAGGTCTTGAATCAATACAATTTAAAAGGCCTGTACCAGCGCTTTTGAAAGCGCTGGCATAGGTTGTACCTATTCCAGCGTGCACAAAAGCGCTGGTATAGGCCGTGAATCAGCGAAATTTAAAAGGACCTATGCCAGCGCTTTCAAAAACGCTGGAATAGGTCTTTTTTTTTTTTTTTTTTTTAGCACCTATAATGTACTTAAAATACATATTTTCCAATACCTATTTTATAGCAACTGTAATGAACTACAATTCATATTTTCCAATAGTAAATACCATATATATTAAACCAAAAAACTAAATATATTTAATTAAACCATATCAATAATTACATCCCATATGTCTAAAATTTTATACACAAAATAATACATTCTTGACAACTATATAGAATGTCTTACACAAAATAATACATTCTAACTATATATAGAATGTCCTACACAAAATAATACATTCTAACTATATAGAATGTCCTGCACAAAAGAATACATTCTACTACGTATCTCCTACTCCAAAATAGGTGCCCAAAGTATCACCTACTGCGTATCATTAGATGATAAGCGCTGAGCACCAGGAGACTGGATATCCACTGCAAAATCACTATCACCATCCTACGAATTAAGAAACACACAATAGATTAGTGTACTAAACAACTAGTATTACTACCAAGTGCCACATTAGCAATTTAAACACACTTAAAATGACTGATTTCAGTTAAGCATATCAATTGGGCATTAGTCTCAATAAATTTCTCAAAAAGTGATTAGTAAGCAAGTTATGCAAAAAACTCAATAAGTGATTACTTACACATATTGTGTAAAGCTTTAGAGGTTACATTTCTACTTGATATTTCTATGTATTTTATTTGTTACAATGAACCCTAAACTGGTAGATATAAAGATTAGGATATACATTAATGAAAGAGTTCAGAAGGTGGTAGTTGGGAGTTGAGGGGATACATTAACCATGAATGCTGATAAGCATTCTACAGCAAAGTTCCTCTGCTTGGAGAGGCAGGGCAGCAATGTAACGGCTATCACATGGTAATTGAAGCTGCAATCATGTCCTAAATACCCAACCAAAAATCAAAGAACAAACACAAGCCTAGTCTTTCACAAATTAGACATCTAGTCACCAATATAATATAAGCAAATGCAAGTGATAATCCAATACAATTCCTGCAAACTACTTTTTTTTTTTGAGAAGCCAGTTCATGCACATATTATGGGGGTACCCCATGAATGTTAGCATTGATTATAGGTATCCTTCTTTCAAGCATTCACTCCTATTAGTTCTCAAGCCCATAAGCACTTGCTGCACTTCTTGCCATATATTTAGAACTTCAGAATATTTTTATAACATAGTGTAGTATTAGATACAGGCATGTGATTTTCAAAGCCTTGATTTTGCAAAAAGATTTACAGAAAATAATTTAATCAGATTCCAAAAAACTACTAAGACATGGCCACCAATTAACCCATTTCACAGCAAAATTCATCATATCAAAACTCATCAATCACCTACACACTTAGACACACACAAAAAAGCACCATATACTATCCAATAACCTATTAACTTCATAAATTATCCATAAACCATTTCCAAACAAAATTCATCTGATTATTTTGCATCACAGAAACTTCATGACAACTCACCAATCAACATACAAACATGAACAAAAATGCACGTACTTTGTATTCAAACTGCTTACCATAGACATACTGGTAAACGATGGGTACAGTCGGGTCAACATCCTCCGCATTAACTGAACTTGAGCTTCAAGGACATCATAACGAATGCATTTCTCCTTCATTACTTCTAATTGAGTAGACAACTCTATAACCCTTTGGTCAGTTGCAATAGATGTTGGAGGTGGCGTACTGTCATCCATTGACCTCGCACGATTGCCAGAGGGGGTTGGACCAAAGCCTAACCCTCTGACACGGCCACCTCTCTCTGCACCAACGACCTGTCCAAATGCATCGTTAGGCTGCCAAAGTATGCCAGCCTCGATGTCGTTTCCCTGCAACTGTGACCCGTCTGTCATAAGCTGTTTCATCTTCGCCTGGTAATCACAAATAAACAAAACAACATATTAGCAACGAGGACAATAATACACATGCCAACATGAGTAATATGCTTATATATATATATATATAAAGGTTGGGTTGGAGTTATTATAAAAGAAAAAAAAAAAGTTGGGTTAGAGTTATACCATGCGTACTTAAAACCCAAACCATATATATTGTGTCCTTAAGAGTTTCCATCAAATATCTAAGCATATCAGAAATTAAGAACCAACATGTGAAGAACTACAATGTTTTGAACCAAAAAGTTTCCTAGATCATATACAAACACATTTAACAAACAGTTGTATAAACCCAACCCAAGAGAAGGGGAAGGGGAAATTCAAACAAGTCTGATTTTCAAGAAAAGATGCTCCCCAAGTTTGTCCTGAGTAACTCATGTACAATACTTACCAGCAGGGACGTATCTATTAATTTTCAGGTGAAATTTTTTTTTTTTTTTTGGTTGGCCTCTTACCATCTAGTTGGAAAATCTTGCTTGTGAATGGCCAACAGAACTTAATTCATATCACTAAAGCCACTATACCTTTAAGAAGCAGCCTATCATCCCCAAAGAATATTCTTCTCCATACGCTCAAGATATATTTTGATGGTGATGACTGCAGCCTTTAGCATGCTCTATGGAATTTCAAAAAACATATAAATGGAAAACATAGGAAAAGTTTAGACATCAGCCTACCTATGTTTTTGGTGGACTTTAGGATAGGAAAAGTTATGACCTTGGGGTTAGTCATGGTGAGGACGGCTTTAGATTTTGTATATTGAGTTATTTGAGTGTATTGACTGATGACTCTTTCTTATACAGGTAGCATTATAACTCATAAACTAAAGTTGTGAACCAAAGACCTAATAAAACCCAAATAAAGACTAACTTGACTCAAATAAATAAAGACATGAAAATTAGAATCTCTTAGAAATATTAGACTTTACTCAACTACCAATACTTCCTTTCTAGCAGTAGTTGTAGTAAATTATAAACCTGCCCCTCCTTACAAAATCAACAATAACTTGTAAAATTAAAAACAACTTAAAAACTATTTTAAAACCTAGAAACCAATATAAAGGCCTTTAAAACCATTAGACACTAGCTTCCAAATACTGGCATTGAAGATATAAAGTTACCCTTGCTTGTCCTTTTATTAAAAAAAAATGTAAATTATACTTATAAATGAAATGAAGAGCATTTGAGTAAAATCCTCAATATCTAACAATCTTTTAATAAATAAAAATAATAATGTTATAAACAAATGTTTCCTAACATTGGACGACCCTAATCTAATCTAATCTAATAATGCCAACAACCTAATCAAGGACAAGGTTTGGCAATGAGAAACCAATCTCCCCTTTAATTAAAGTCCCTACCATGTGACGTTAATCAAAGAACTTCTTTTCAACTCAAAATACAATACATTTAAATTACTAATATAATTTGTTACAAACTTACAATGTTTGCTTCCGCAGTGGCATTCACAGCAGTACCATCACGGTGAGAATACGTCACTTCATACATCTCACTCCTCTCTAGTTGTCTGCCTTTCTTTTCTTCCTACAACATGGTCAATACATTCGGCATATTAAAGCAAGGGTGTCGATTCGATGTTGTCAAATCACATTTATTACTACTTTAGAATGCGAAATAATATAAGCTTTGTTATTTTAAGCATGTTATTAATATATATATAATATTGTTCTTACAATGCTATCCGCCGTTTGGGCCATGCTTCTAGATCCTAGTGTATGCAGCTCTTTTTGCTTCCCACGCCGCACTTTGTTATCTTTCGACAGCTCCTACAAACATTTCAAAAAAGTTACTACCAATTACAATAACAAGGTAATATATAATACTCTTGAACATGGAACCTATAAAGGCAAAACATCTATACTACTGTAACTATTAGTACCTTAAAATCGTCAAAGAACCAATACTCTACCAAGCCATGAAATTGAGTGTCATCAACCTCCGGCGGTGATAGCTAAAGTAAATCTTCCTTAGTTGTGCTCAGGTTGCAATACTGCTCCTTCAACTCTGATTTATGGCCCCTCCACAACTTCCCAACCCGTGAGAGTGCCCATTTCCTTTGCTTGGCAAGTGGGATGCGGTTTGTAGGAATTACCCATCGTGCCTATCATGTGTAAAGTTGAATTAACTTTAAAATGTCACATTTTTAACATAATAGCAAACTGACATAAAGCTTTAAACAAGTAATAAAGAGTGAAGAATTTGAAAGAGAGAGAATTTGATACCAAAATGGTGTACTTTTGAAAGAGAGATAGAACCTATTCTTGTACTTTGCAAAAGAAAATATTATAAGACATTTCAAATCCTCAGTAAGCCCAAATGAAGCACATATCTACAAATACATATATACAAATAGACTTCGTACTTTGGTTCTATCAAAGATCCAATACACCATTATCAAGCCATAAGTCAAACAATTTTTCCACAAGTAATGACATTTGTAACTTGAAGATACATTAACAAAGATCATTTCTACGGCTTGACAAAATCTCCTTAGTTAGGACATGTCTCCTACATTAAACAACTTGCAAACTCAACAAAAACAGGTTATCAACAGTCCTTACTAGCCAAATGAAGAAATAGAGGTTTCCAAATTAAAGACAATTAACTTCAAACTTTAAATAAAGTCCTACCATGGAAATTAAGATATGCAAGCTCTTATGCCTATGCCAACAAAGGAATTTGCTTACCTATTTCCCACTGCTATTAACCATCAAATTGTGCCTCTATCTTCACAATAATTTCTGCTTTTCTCAATTAATTCCCTCTTCAACCAAAATACACCTTAGAGTAACGCATGTAATAGGGATGACACTTTCACGCCACTAGCTGCCTCCATTTCAATACAACATTATTGGGGGGTGTAAGCTAATTAATTTGCACAAGATTTCACCATTTCAAGTCCATGAAGGTAATCTTTTTTTTCTTTTCTTTTTTTTTTTTCTTGGGGTCCTTTTCCCCCCTTGGGAAAATTTTTGTCAAGGAACTTTTGAAGACAACCAAATACTAAACACGAAAGAAAGAAAATAGTTGTATCCATAGATATAATTAGTGGGTTTATTTTACAAAGAATCCTAAAGAATATCAACATGCGATCACTATACAAATGGTCCCTAAAGAATGCTCAGTTAAATGTTTCTCATTAACCAGTGCAACTAATAACTTTCCATCATATAAATTTATCTAAAACTAAGAAGAAAAAAAATTGAAACTAGCATCAAATAAGCACATTCACAGTTAATTGTGGAAGTGATACAAGACCATCTACAGTAGTACTTTTTGTAACAAAATTTCCAGTAACTTTTGTAACAATTAGGGGGACCTATCCACACCAAACATCAAACAAAAACCGGGTGCAACAACCATGACTATTCAAGCAATTGATGTATGTTTAAAGGAAATTCATGGTCATTTCTACCACCTTATACCTAAATGGCTTCCCATCACCGATTCTTGTATTGTAGTGGCATTTTTGGCCATGAGCGGTAATTGATTGGGCACATATCAGGCTTTCTTGCCACTGTTCCTAGCCACCTAGAAAAAGATCCAGCATTCTTCCCGACCGGCTGGCCTGCTTTATTTATTTTCAAGAACAATTTTTTGCCCGGTGGCATATTCCATATATCATCAAATCGATTAGGCCCACGTTTATTGGGCACAACGATCGCTCCAGCAACGGGTACATCCTGAGTATCTATTAAAACACCAAGTTGCATCAAATTACAATGAAACATGAAAGAATAAAATGCCAAGAAACTAGCCATTTGGATACTTGGATATTCCAAAAAACATATAAGTCAATTTAGTTTGTATCCTTATTAGTATAAGGATATTTAATGAAAATATTAATAAAATTGGAATAACCAAAGAGTGTGAATTTAAACTTTAAAACAATGAGATACTAACAAACACCCCTAATGATGAAGCTAACGGGTAATAAATTATGTGGCATAAAAAGTCAAAGGAAAAAAATGTTTTTCCACTCATTGGTTGAGCTTAAGATCACATGTGGACCTGATTCTGAGAAATAATAGGCCAAAAATAATAATTGGGACTATAATTGCTTGTAGAATATGAATATATTTGTACAATTGTACCAATATAGATTATGAAGTTCATACACAAAGGGAATGTTACTTATGCCAATTGTACCAATTTATATTGAGATTTTCCTTTTATCATCTACTTTGAGTGCTAAAAGTAATAGCCTTTTATTATTTCCTTCAAAGCCTCCAAAGCATGTAAAAGAATCCAAATTTAAACTTGAAAATTATTTGCAGTGAGAATGTTTTGCCATTTAAATAGTTTAGGAAATAATCATGACCAAGTGGTAAAGTCAAAAGAAGTAATTGTTGAACAAGAAAAAAATTAAATTAAAAAAATTCCAAAGATCCCTTTGGCAAACAAAATGTACAGACAAAATGGAAACTTTAAAGTCTTATAAAAACCAACAATTGTAAGAATTACTTCCTTAACTTCATTTCACTCATTCACTGCCAGTTGGATCTACAAGTTTTTGGCAGAAGACAACCTAGCTAATGTATGTCATTCTCTATGGCACAATATTCTAATGCAACTTTAAGTTTGGAAACTGTTAGGTCAGAGAATATTATGGTAAGTCCCTAGAACAAATATGGAGCACATGTACAAAAATGTAACAAAAAGAACGAAAAGAACGAACTGACATTTTACATATGTATTATATATAATTATAATTTATAATAATTATCCTAGAAACATATTTATTAACACATTAATAGTGAACCTATAAACTTCTGATTATCTTACAAATTACTTAAATTGGATTTTATTTATTAAAAGCAAAACAGATTTACAACAGATATATAAATAATTATTAAAAAAACAAACATGAAAAAAAAAAAATAGGAATGGAATTTCATAGTCGTGCTATTGAGTACAAATTTAGAAATACACCAACCCGGTGGTACTGTTTCGTCATCACTCCCCTGGGAATGTCGTCTATCATCATCATCAGCTAGAGGAGCTTGTCCGCGTGATGGTACTTCATTCAACCCCACATGTGAGGAGCTCTCACCAGGCTCAACGAACTCAAGTCGCCGCTTCCTCCCCATTCTTGTGTGCAGTACCTAAACAACGCAAATTTGTTAGTTATAAAAAACATAATGTTACATATACATATGTCTATATATGTACATATATATATATAAATATATATATGTATATTTACTTAGACAAAATATGAGAAATTGACAACAAATTGAACAACAAGATGTCAACATACAGAAAACAAACAACACTCCCAATATAAAATACACCACCTTTTGTCTCCATGCAAGCCACCCGCTTGCTCCAAAACAGCAACCCACCACAGCAGTAATGTACACACATTATATGTGTTAAATTTTGTATTCCTATGTAAGATGATTCCCAGTCTTCATGAATAGGCTTATTTATAGAGTAATGACATTTTGATTAGTAATAGCTTTACTTAAGTAATCACAAGGTGTAACAGAAAATTACAAAAGAGAAAGGAAGTAAACGATAATAAACCGAAACACAAAACTCAAACAATATGATCCATAAAAAGAAAGAACTACAATAATTCTTTCCATCGGAATGGTAAAGGTTGAGCACGAGAAAATAAATTCTTAGCTATAAATAATTATAGATATAAACCCATTCAAAACTTTGTTTTTAAATAATTCAGAGGTATTTTGGCCATTTTATGGGTTTTGGGGGGGTATTTTGGTCATTTTTAGGTTTTAGGGGTATTTTGGTCATTTTTTGGGTTCCAAGGTATTTTGGTCATTTTATAGATTTCGTGATTATTTTGGTAATTTTTCGGTTTCGAAGGTATTTTGGCCATTTTTTTGGTTTTGGGGATATTTTGGTCATTTTTTTAGTTTCGTCGGTATTTTGGACATTTTGTAGGTTTCATAGTTATTTTGGTAATTTTGAGGTTTTGGGGTATTTTGGTTATTTTTGAAGATTTTAGAGTACTTTGGTCATTTAGGGGCATTTTGGTAATTTTGATAATTGGGTAATTGGGTGGGTTGGGGTTTACCCATAATAAATGGGTTGGGTTGGGTTTGGATTAGAAGCAATTAGTTAAATGGGTTTGAGTAAATGAGTTTTATATACCCAACCCAATTAAAATATTAAATTATATTTTAATATTGTTGGTCCTTGAGTCTCATCTTACATTTTTTTTTTTTTTTATCTATTACATAATATTTTACTAATATTTAGTAAGGAATTATATTTTATTAATTTGAAGTGTTAAATTAAAATATATTAAATTAGTTTGAAGTATTAAATTAAATTAAATTTTGTTAAATTGAATTATTAAAAACTATTTTTATTAATTAATATAATTTATTTTATTAATTTGTACTGTTAAATTATATTTTATTAATTTGAAGTATTATATTCAATCTTATTAATTATTAAATTATACTCAATTAATTTGTAGTATTAAAATATATTTACATAATTGTTGGGTATTAATTATATTGTTATTCATTAGTAAATTATATTTTATTGACAATTGTAGTACTAAATTTAATTTTAATAATTTGAAGTATTAAATTATATATTTGTTAATTTTTAGGATTAAATTATATTTTTTTAATTATTAAATTATATTTTATTAATTTGAAGTATTAAATATTGATGAGCTGAGATCCGGTTTATCTCACTTGTTTATTTAATCACATGCATGTTGGAGATCTTGGTGACAATTTCTTTTTGTCACCCCTCCCTTTCTAAATGGGACACTTTTCCTTGGATTAGGTATATTTTCCTTCTATTACCATCTCACTAAGATTAATATTACAATCATTTAAGCAAAGGTTGAAAAAAAAATCAGTCAACTATTTTTTTTTTTTTCAAAATTTAAGGGATAATTGTTAAAAGGAAAAGACTGGCTTTGAAGCTATTATGTGGTAATTGAAGAGACTATCCACGTGTAAGTTTAGTCACATGAATTTTGTAATGAGTTATATGATTTTTTTTTAATAATACATATAGATAGTCTTATAATTTGTCATGTACTAGGTGGGAAAAGATAGCTTGATATGGGTTTGGAGTCAAATTTTATCCAATGTCAAAAGTCTTGTAACTTAACATACATTTTTTAGTATTTCCAATGAAGACGTTTAGATTTCAAATTCCTCCTCCCCAATTATTTATTATTAAAAATTTTTTAGAGATAATTATACTTTGTCCACTTGTAATGTGAGACCATTACACATTACTTATCTATGGTATGAAAACTAGTACCTTGGTAGGAAAACAAATAAATTACGCATTCTCCCTATAATTTAAGATGTTAAGAAAATATGTATTTAATCGTTTAACCATTATTTTAGTAAAAACAAGTAATGTATTTTGTATTTATTCTAATATGCACAACATATTAGGCCGTGGGAGGCTGGGAGCATCACATTCCTTGTCACTTAAGTTTATGCATACTTTTCTCAGAGAGAGAGAGAGAGAGAGAGAAGTACAATAATGAACAAAAAACACTATGAATGATGGATCAACTTTTTATAATATGAAATTGGCCTTTGCATCGATCTTACAATGCTGAAACTAGAATTTGAGGTCTCTATCATAAAGTTGGCCAAATCCTGACCACACCAAAATAAATAAATAAACAAAGGTTGAACTTAGGGGCAGAAATGATCATATGGAGAAACTAGTCAATAACAGATTTTTATTATTATCACTATTACTTTATTTTTGGATATATAAATCTATAGCAAAAAGTTTGATGAAATGACAAAGTAAAGAAAACCAATCTTAACAAAATTTTCAGAGATTTGTTATTAAAAAAATGGAATCACATAAATTTTAGTGGCAAATTTGGACCATCCATATTTCCCAGACAATGTGACACTTGAACAAGATCATAATGCACTATTGAAATAAGAGTTCGTAAGCTTTATTGGCTATATTATAGTATAAAGTATGAACAGAAGTTTTGCAAAGTCAATGATAAGAGTAAAACTTTTAAGTACAATCAAATTTCCTCTTTATTGCATGTCTTTTTGTCTCTAAAAAACTAATAAATTAATAAAAATTAATTCATGGAGTTCAAAAATCATCCTAATACTGCCATGAGAAAATGCCTTCATTTTAGGTCTACGATGACGCTACTAAATATCTTAGAATATCTACTCTTATTGGCAAAGTTTGAAAGACAAATAAAAAAAATTTCATTCGCCCAATTTTTTTTTTTTTTTAAAAAGCTATCCTTAATTAAAGTCAACCTGATTGATCCTCAGTGAGGACTAGGTAAACCCAATCAATGCCCCCACATTGTGGACACTTTTTCTTGGTGCACTGAGTCCCTCTCCTTAGTCAGCACTAATAGCGCTTAGCATTCTATGACAAAAAGATAGTTAGTGTATGAGTGGAGTCTCAAGACTCTTAACCATTGGAAGTTTATGAAGAATGAAACATATATAAAAAAAAAGTAAAAAAAAGTAAATATTTAACTCCCTCTTGTTTAAATGTTTGAAAGGAAATGAAGTAATCATATTTGGGATTTAAATGAGAAAAAAAAATTTTAATTATTAATATTACTAGCCAATGTCCCATGCGACACACGTACACTCTATAAATTCATTTTTAAAAATTTGATAAAGAATTATTTCTACATGTTATAATATGTAAGAAAAAAATTCTAATTAGATTACACATCATTGTAAAGAAAGGAAATCTAAATTATTATGATTATTATAAGTAAGAATATGAACTTCTTTCTTAAGTGAATTGAAAAATATGAAATTATATCCACTATGTTAAGTGCACTATCAATAATGTGTCCACACTCCACAGTTACACATAAGGACGTGCACCTCTAAGAAACAAACATCACTTGTATGAGTAGCTCAGTTTTCAAACGCCTACTTGCTTAATGCTCAGTATGTCCTTCACCACCACGTTGACTAATGATAGCATCAATCTGTCAAATAACACCTTAACTAACTTCTTTGAGTCACCTGTAATGTCATATAAGCAAATATCCATTCAACCGGCACATGAATTAAGTTTTTATAAAGAAAAATGCATTACAAATACTATAAGTTTGTCCTTTTTCCCCCCTTTTTTTTATAAGCCCTTTTTTCCCTTTCTCCTAAAATCAGTAGAGCAAGAAAAAAAAAATTAAGACTGGGAGAAATCAACAATGAAGGGCACCACATCCTTATGATGAGGTTGCACCACTTTCATACACGGGGAAAATTTAGACTACAACCATTTTTTAATTGAGGACACCTTACTTGAAAGTTGATATAAAGCGAGAAAAAGGAGAGAATTTTTGCAACATAACATAATTAGTATGAATAGATAAGCTTAATAATATGCCATCACATAAAGAAAAGGACTGTATATTTTATTTGGATTTTACTAGTGCAAATAAAATATACAATTATAAACAATATTTTACTAGTGCAAATGCACCATAGTAGCAGTTCTCCAGCCCTCTAGAGAAGTGCATTTTTAATTCTCAGTTGGATCAGGACCCGATTCAGTTCATGTATGACTATGCACTGCCCCCCACTCCACTTTGACAACTGATCCTGCCTTAATATGCCAGCTTCCCTACCCTACATCAGTATCCATCAACTATAAATGCCACCATGACAATTGATAAGGCCGTGCATCTCTCTTCATCTCTCTACTATATTATTACTGTTCACATACACACACAAGCTTTGTTATATATAATAAATAAATAAAATCCCTACATAATGGTGTGAGATGTACTCCATGCACATGAGAAGTGGGGCATGTGTTACAAGTTAATTGATAGTAGAGCTTTCACATCACTTTAAAGTTTTTGAAAGAGTTATTTAGAAGAGAACTGCTTTGAATTTTGAGGTGAGTTTGGATCTTCAGTTACAATAAGAGTAAGAACCAAACACATTTGACAAAAAATTAAGAATTAAACATTCAGAACATGGTATAAAAGAATAAGTGAAATGGTCCACAAACCATAAAGACAATCAACTTTCAGATTGAAAATCTAAATGAACCTGCTTATTCAGTGACAATGAGCATGTAATTATAAAACAATCAAATTTGTCACAAAAAATCAATTCATGACCATCGATGCAATTTATTTTGCAGTACCAATCAATTCACAGCCATTGATACAATTGAAGTAAAATACTACAGAATATTCTTGAAAGAAAATAGAACTATCTTCAATCTTTGATATAAAATGGATTTTTGGAGGTGGGGTGGGTCTTAGAATGAAATCTCACTGAATAAAAAGTTGCAATGTATCATTACTTATGTTTTATGACTTTGTATTTCAAATAAATCGATGAAAAGATGTCAAACCAGAGGAATGGGAGAAATGAAATGGCCTCTTTCAAATTCAAGGACTGAAATGTTTGAACCCTTTCATATCTCATAGAACATTCAGCTTAAAGTAATTTGGAAGAAATTTAATGACCATATGTCTCTTTGGATCAAAACAATCATTCCTCTATCGCTATCACTATCACAGACACAGAGAAATCAGATTCAAACACATTCCAATTCCCACATTTACTTAGAAAGACCAATAACAATTGAATCAAATTTAGTATATAACAAAGTATACCCAGATGAGAAAATTAACAAATAATTGGAAAGAGGCATTAGAAAGAAAGAATGACTTACACTGTCAAAGTTCAAAATTTTAAACCGAACACTGAAAGAGAGATTCAAATCTGCAAAACCCAGAAAATGGTTATTCATCAAAACCAAACCAATTCAAATTTATAGAGGGGAAAAAAAAAATCCCGCAAACGTTATTTCCATGTCTCTTTGAAATTTCAGATTAAAAAACAAACAAAAGAAAATTAATTTAATGAAAAATAAATCACAAAAATGCTTTCAAAATGGGAACTATACCAACTGAATGAAAAGACAGTGATGAGGGAGGGAAGGAGTCTGAGGATGGCCGCGGTGGCTGTGTTGTTGGCGGTGGTAGTGTCGGCGGCAGAAGGCAAGGTCGATGGAGTGTGAGGGAGAGTGAGGAAGGGAGTGAGGGAGAATGAGGTTGTCGGAGGACTGTTGGACCAGCGGCGGGGAGGACGGTGGTGGCTTAGCAATCCGAACGGTAAGGGTTCGGAGACGAGAGTGAGGGAGAATGAGGTAGAGAGTGTTTGGATGTGCAGTAAGATGGTTTGATTTGAGTGAGAGAGTAAAGAGACCCAAATTTTTACTATGTGTTTTGGTGGGAACTGAAGAGTTTTAGAGGGAATTCGGAATTTTTATTGTGACAACATTTTGACCTATTGTGACAACATTCAGAATTTTAAAGCTGCTGCAATAAAGAAAGAGTAGGCTGAGGTTTATTATGACGGGAATATAACTTTTTCTGGCGAAAATTATGTCAGCCTTAATAGCTCTTTACGAATTTTTTTAATAAAATAATATTTAATACTTCAAATTAATAAAATATAATTTAATAATTAAAATTTTTTAATTTAATCCTACAAATTAACAAATATATAATTTAATACTTCAAATTACTAAAATGCAACTTAATACTACAATTGTCAATAAAATATAATTTACTAATTAATAACAATATAATTAATACTTCCAATTATGTAAATATATTTTAATACTACAAATTATTTGAGTATAATTTAATAATTAATAAGATTTAATATAATACTTCAAATTAATAAAATATAATTTAACACTACATATTAATAAATAAATAATATTTTAATTAATAGAAATATATTTTCATAATTCAACTAAACAAAATTTATTTGAATTTATACTTCAAACTAATTTAATATATTTTAATTTAATACTTCAAATTAATAAAATATAATTCCTCGCTACAAATTACTAAAATATGATGTAATAATTCTAGAAAAAAATGTAACCTCCGACAGGAGGACCAAAAAATTAAAATATAATTTAATATTACTTTGGAATGACTAAAATACCCCTTAAACTAAAAGAAGACTAACTTATCTGCATAACTATAGAAAATTACCGAAACACCCCCAAAGCAAGTAAAATAGCTGAAATACCTTTGAAGCCTAAAAAAAGACCACACAAGTATAATGTATTATTCAGTGAAAACGACTATAATACCCAAGTACCTAAAAGAAGGCCAACCTACCCCACAAACTCAAAAAATGGCTGAGACACCCCTACCACCCCAAAAATGACTAAAATATTCCCGAAGCAAGATAAATAACCGAAATACCAATGAAGCCTATAAAAAGACCACAATACCCTTGAATCATGAGGAAAAACCAAATTTGGAAGAAATATAATTCAATATTCATTTGAAAACGACTGAAATATCCCTAAGAGTAAATATAAACTGAAAAAATGGTTGAGACACCAAAATACCCGTAACAACTGAAAATGAACCAAATACCCCATAGGTAGGGGTGGCAAATGGGCGGGTTGGGTCATAAATGGGTTGTGTGTATAGTTACCCATTTATATATAAATGGGTTGTGTGTAGTTACCCATTTATAACCCGTTTATATATAAAATTACCCATTACCAACCCAACTCATTTAATTAGTAACCCACCTATTTAACCCAATATGACCTAAATACCTCTAAAACGACTTGAATACTCTCTTGGCCTTCAAAATTACCAAAATACACCCAAAACCCAAAAAATGACCAAAATGCCCTTGAAACTTGAAAAATAGCCAAAATATTGACCAAAATAACCTAGAAACCTAAAAATGATCAAAATACCGTCGAAACCTAAAAAATGATCGAAATAACCACGAAACCTACAAAATGACCAAAATACCCCCAAAAACCAAAAAAAAGAGACCAAAATATCCCCAAAACCCAAAAAATGACCAAAATACCCCTAAAACCAAAAAAAATACCAAAATACCCCTAAACCCATAAAATGCCCAAAATACCCCCGAAACCTAAAATTACCTAAATACCCCAAAAACCTAAAAATTGACCAAAATACCTCCAAAACCTTCAAATGACCAAAATACCCTCTCCCCTAAACCAAAAAATGACAAAAATACCCCAGAAGAGTCTTTAATTGACTAAAATACCCTCAAAACCCAAAAAAATGACCAAAATACACTAAAACCTGAAAAAATGACCAAAATACCCCCAAAACTGAAAAATTACCAAAATAATCACGAAACCTACAAAATGACCAAAATACCCCAGAACCCAAAAAAAAAGGCCAAAATACCCCTGAAACCTAAAAATTACCAAAATAGCCCCTCAAAACCAATAAAATGACCAAAATACCCTCGATACCCAAAAAATGACCAAAATACCCCTAAAACCTTAAAAATGGCCAAAATGACCCCGAAGCCTAAATATTGACCAAAATAACCTAGAAACCTAAAAATGATCGAAATACCTCTGAAACCTTAAAAATGGCCAAAATAACCCTGAAGCCTGAAAATCTTTAGGTTTCAATGTTGTTTTGATCAATTTTTAGGCTTTGGGATTTTTTTTGGCCATTTTTAGGTTTCAATGTTGTTTTGATCAATTTTTAGGCTTCGAGGTTATTTTGGTCAATTTTTAGGTTTCGATGGTATTTTTGTCATTGTTTAGGTGTCAGAAGGTATTTCGGTAATTTTTTTGGATTTCGAGGGTATTTTCATAATTTTTAGATTTCGGGGGTATTTTGGTCATCTTTTAGGTTTTGGGGGTATTTTGGTAATTTTTAGGTTTTGAGGGTATTTTGGTAATTTTTGGACTTTGGGGATATTTTGCTCATTTTTTGGGGTTTTGGGGGTATTTTGGTCATTTTTTGGTTTCAGGGGGTATTTCAATCATTTTTTTTTATGTTTCGGGGGTATTTTGGTAATTTTTAGGTTTTGAGGGTATTTTGGTCATTTTTGGACTTTGGGGATATTTTGCTCATTTTTTTGGGTTTTGGGGGTATTTTGGTCATTTTTTGGTTTCAAGGGGGTATTTCAGTCATTTTTTTATGTTTCGAGGGTATTTTGGTAATTTTTAGGTTTTGGAGGTATTTTGGTAATTTTTTGGGTTTTGGGGGATATTTTGGTCATTTTTTGGGTTTCGGGGGTATTTTGGTCATTTTGTAGGTTTTGGAGTTATTTTGGTCTTTTTTTTGGGTTTTAGGGGTATTTTGGTAATTGTTTTATGTTTAAGGGGTATTTTGGTAATTTTAGTGGTTTTGGGGTATTTTAAAGTTGGTTGATGTGTAGAAATGATACTTGGATCATAATTGGGTACCCATTTAAATCCCAATAAACATTAATGTTAATTGGGTTTTGTGGGGGCCAGCCAATTAACAGGCCCATTAAGATTAGGATCGTTGGGCCTGCGGCCCATCCGAGGATGCACATCCGTCCGTGGAGGCCAGGTTAGGCCATAAAGTTAATCACCGAGGGAGGGTGATGGTCAATATCACGAAAGTAGAGTTTCGTGTTCGTCTGAGGATGCCATACTCCTCGGCAGTATGCGTCCGAGGACGATCACGACGCGGTCTTATTACAACCGGACCTCAGAATTACGTCACCACTAAAGATAGGATAACAGACCGAGGGTAAGAAAGAAAAGGTAAACAAATATCTATAACTACAGTTGCCTCCGCATTAATTATCTCTCAACCAACTCTCTGGCCGCATTAATGTGGAGATGATACCTGAATAGTAAGAAGGCAGCCTTACAGCTGCCTATAGGAAGTTCCAGGAGGTGCTAGATGGGACAGAAAGAAATCCCCCAGCTCTGAGCCTTCAATATACGTGAGGGTAAACCTTTTCATTCCACAAAAGTTAATCTAGTTCTTAAACACCCACGCTCTACAAATTATATTGTTTGGGCCTATTTACGTGCGAACCCAGTATCGTTTTGGGTTGCTACAAATTGAGTCCTTATAGGTTTAATTTGGTTAATATCCATTTAACCCAATTAATAATTGGGTGGGTTTGAGTCTCATTAAGTAGGTGGGTTTGGGTGGGCAAATGGATTTGGGTTGATTTTGCTACCCCTAGTGTTATTCAAGTAATCAAGGGATTTTCCACCTTTTTTATGCATAGGGGGCTTTTGTCATTTTCTAGCTTTTAGGATTCATTTCGATGTTTTGGGGGTATTTTGGTCATTTTTTTATGTTTCAGGGGTGTATTAGTCCTTTTCTTGGTGTCAGGTGTGTTTTGGACATTTTTTGTCTTTCTAGGGGCATTTTGGTCATTTATCAGACTTATAGGGGTATTTTGTTCTTATTCAAGTAATCGAGGGTATTTTGGCTAATTTTAGACATAAGGGGTACTCCGGTCATTTTCGATGCCTTAGGGGGTGCTTAGGTCATGTTTGATATTTTGGGGGTATTTCAGTCATTTACTAGGTTTTGGGGGTATATTGGTCTTTTTATAGGTATCGGGGTGTTTTTGCTCCCTTTCGATGTTTTGGGGGGCAAGCACTGGGGTTTAAGTCTCTAGGAGGGAAGTTTTATACGCATATAAACTTAGATTAGGCAAGAGTATAAATTCTATCTAGTGTGAACAAAAAAAAAAAAAAAAAAAAAAAAAAAAAAAAAAACCTTGTAAGTGACCTATCCCAGCGCTTTTGGAAGCGCTGGAATAGATGGACCCTATTCTAGCGCTTCAAAAAGCGCTGGGATAGGTCATTCTCTATTAGGGAATGGAGGGAACTGTCCCAACGCTTTTGAAAGCGCTGGAATAGGTTCCCTGGAGAATGACTTATTCCAGCGCTTTAAAAAGCGCTGGGACAGGTCCGTCCATTCCCTAATAGAGAATGACCTATCCCAGCGCTTTTTGAAGCGCTGGAATAGGTTAACCCTATTCCAGCGCTTTTAAAAGCGCTGGCATAGGTCATTCTCTATAAGGGAATGGAGGGACCTGTCCCAGCGCTTTTGAAAGCGCTGGAATAGGTCCCTGGAGAATGACTTATCCCAGCGCTTTAAAAAGCGCTGGGACAGGTCCGTCCATTCCCTTATAGAGAATGACCTATCCCAGCGCTTTTTAAAGCGCTGGAATAGGGTTAAACCTATTCTAGCGCTTCAAAAAGCGTTGGGATAGGTCATTCTCTATAAGGGAATGGACGGACCTGTCGCAGCGCTTTTTAAAGCGCTGGAATAGGTCCCTGGAGAATGACTTATACCAGCGCTTTAAAAAGCGCTGGGACAGGTCCCTCCATTCCTTTATGGAGAATGACCTATACCAGCGCTTTTAAAAGCGCTGGAATAGGTTAACCCTATTCCAGTGCTTTTAGAGGCGCTGGGATAGGTCTTTCCCCTTAAAGGAAATCGGTAACCCTATCCCAGCGCTTTTGGGCTTCCTATACCAGCGTTTTTGAAAAACGCTGCTATAGGACTCTTTTTGCAACGCTTTGTAAAGCGCCGGTTTTGAGCCGCCGTAATAGGATTTCCTATACCAGTGTTTTCGAAAAGTGCTGGTACAGGCTTATCTATTACGGCGGTTTGTAAAAACGCCGGGAAAAAAACGCTGGGACAGGACGATTTTTTTGTAGTGTATATGTAGGGTTATAGTAATTTTTTCGTGCAAACATATTAAATATATTATTATAGAATCTATTATAGTGCGTTTTCAATAGATATGTTGCATAGTATAGCACAAGGGAGTCAATACCATACCCGAAACCATTTCAATTTAATAAAAAAAATGAAATATTTCAATACCGGTGTACCATTTCGATTTATCTCTAATTTTTATATATTCATTATTCAAAATCTATATAATTTTTTGCAAATATTTAAAATGATAATTTACATATATGTTGAACCTTCTGATTAAAGTGTCAACTCATTAATAATAAATAAAGAGTTGTGCTAGGACCACATAAATTGGCACAATTTTGTAGCACAACTCGCCACATGATTAGTTGTAATTGGCAAAGATGTGTCAGTGGGTCATGTGAGAACATATTTTTGCCAATCACAACTCATCATGTGGCACAAATTGTGATTGGCAAAAATTGTGCCCATTTATGTGGTCCTAGCATAATTTATAAATAAAATAAAATACATAGATAATACTTTTGATGATTTTTTTTTTTTGGATGAATAATACATAGATAATACTAAATAGATTACATGGTGATAATTATATTAATAATAGTAGTAATAATAAGTTTGCAGTTGTAGACCGAAATCACTTGTTTTAACTGTAGATATTACCAGTTTGTGGGTGTAGATCACTTGTAAATAATAAAAGTTTGAACTGTCAAATGCCTTTGGAACTTGTGTCCTTTTAATATTAAAAAAATATATAAAAATCTATTTGAAATTTAAACTATCCAAGTTCACGACTCACGAGGCTTATAACCTAGAGGTATCCGATTTTGTAGGTAACCGTTAGCTTGAAGATTCTTATCCGCAATTACCTAAAATAAAAAGAAATAATTATAAATTAAAAAAAAAAAAAAAGGGTTCACGTGGGTAGTGTCAGGGCACACCTCCACACTTTTAACAAATGGTAAAGTCTCTTCTTTGATGAAAAGTAAAAGCAAAAGGCAAAGAAAGTTCAAAAAAAAACATTAGTCAGTAAGAAGTGAAACAAAAGTGGAGCAACTCTGGACGAAAGATGAAGAAGAAGAAGAAGAAACAAAGACAAAAAGGAGATGGACGATGATCGGCAAAGTGGCATCGCTACCAGAAAAGTGGAAGCGACAGTAAGGATCTGGGTATCTTTCTTTCTTTCTTTCGTTGGTTTACACTTTACCAGCCGATTTTCATTTTCCGGCCGATATCCGGTATTTTCCCCTGAAGGGCCGGTACGTCCCGGTATTTGGAGCGGATTGACTTCCTTGGTATATACAGTACTATTTTTATAGATGCAACTGATGCATTGCAATTGTTCAATAAAAAATCATGTATAAAATAAGAAATATTCTAATAATATATTTTTAATTAAACAATAAATAATGAAATTAGATTTTTATTCAAATTACATGCTGATAACATAATATATTCATATTAAAATAAATAATGAAACCCCATTTCAATTTTTTGAAACTTTTGATAATTGACTTTTTATCGGATTAGTATATTTTGAAAATTTTTTTTTTATAACTTTGCTAAATAGAGTCTCAATTAGAGTAAATTACATTAATAATTTGAATATACTTATTGTTTTCCACATGATATGGATGTAATAAAATAAAAAATTAAAAGGCATAAGGCACCTACTTCGCTCACTCACAATGTGTGTCACAAGGCATATGGCCTAAGGCATCATACGATTTAACTACGTATTTGTTGTTAGTTGTGTGTGGTAGTTCTAGCTTCCAACTTAGTTTATTAGCTTCCGACTTAGGTAATGTTTGGATACACATTGCGTTTTGTTGCTGTTAAATATAATTATTAGCAACGCAATGTGTAATACCATGTTGTGTATGCTAGAGTAGATGTGGAAGAGGATGCATATGATAATAGGAACACCGAGAACACGAGGGTTACGTGGTTCAGCCTTGACGGCCTATATCCACGGAGGAATCCCTTAAGGACTACATCTTTATTATGTATCTGTGTTACAATGAACCCTAACATGAGTATATATAGGCGACTAAACCCTAGACTACTAATACAAACAGGACTGGGCTTGGGCCTATTACATTGATCTGCCTACAGAAGAAATATGGCTTTCAACCGCTGTTGCACGTGCCTCCACGTGCCACTTGGGTTTCTGGCTTCTCCTTCACGCGCCGATGGAACACCCACGCGCCAAAATCTGTGACAGCTGTGTTTAGTTTCCTGCGTTTTCTCTTTTTCTTTTTTTTTTCTTTTTTTGCACGCATTTTCCCCCAACAAGCGGCCACTGTTCATACACTGTACATGAACAGTAGCCGTAACTTTTGACCAGTGTTCCGTAAACAGCACATCTATGCACTATTTACGGACCCACAAATTTCATTTTTATCAATTTTTTTCATTAAAAATGGGTCCCACAGTACTATTCACACATTTAAAAATTATTTTTCTACAATGTTTTCAGTTTCAGCAAAATAAGTTCTATCCAAACAGACCCTTAGTTGTTTAATAGCAAATGAATTTTTTTTTTTTTTTTTTTTTGTGTTTTTTATGTGTGCATTCAGGTATGGACAAAATTATTTTGTTTAAAATTTTTTTAAGAGTCAAATTGTTTGTTTTAAGTAAAATTGGTTGATTGAGTTTAATTGTTTTTAGCTTTACTATTGGTAATTTTTGTTGTTGAATAATTTTTTTGGACTTGTTTATTTTGCTTTAGATTTTAGATCTGGTCTTTAAAATGAGGAAAATGCTAGAATTACAACCTTTTTTATATAAATTATTAATGTAGTGAGTGGTTATTAGTAAGTAAAAATGCGATGTAAGTTATGGGTCTAGATGTAAACCAATAAAGTTTACTCCCACAACAGTTTGTAAAAATGTTATAGAAAATTTTGTAATTAGAGTAGTACTCCTAAAAGAATTAATGATAATATTAAAAAAGGCAAAAGTGTGATTTTATAGAACAAAATTGTTAAAATTAATGACTATGTATATATTAATTTTAAAAAAGTCCAGCCTTGAAAATGAGGAGGTTTTGGTAGGTTGATGATCAACGTAAAAATTAGTCACACCGTTATGAACGATATGATGTGTGGAAATGCACTAATATAGTATTTATGGTTAAAGTCAATCTAGTACACCCCATCCCATCTCTTGTTCTCTTTTCCTTGAACTACATGGCTTGGTGAACTACATGCCGCCCAGCTGTTGCTTGCCTTTCTTAGAGAGGCAATATAAGAAAGGCCATTATATTCCAAACTTTAAATCTTTTCTACCCTATGTGAGAAATTGTAATTGCCTTTTATTTGGTCTATAGCATTGGACCCTACTAAGTACGAAGTTCACTTTTCCTCGAAGTTCATATTTTCACACAAGAAGGTGAATAAAATACAATATTTAAGCCTTATCGACGTACGGTATGGTCTGCTCTAAGACAAAATCATGTTACTCGATTTGGATGTTTAATATGAATGATCAACTCTTCATGAATCATATTTTATGCTAATCGTTTATGTTATACAGTCATAGAAATCCTAGCTGCGTAACGCGTATGCAAGAGTTAAGGATGCATGCGCAGGCTCAAGGCCCCGCACGCACTCTCAGGGTTTTTTAAGAATTTTTCTTCTTTCAAAAAGCATCTTTAAAATAAGTATTTCCATAGCTAGCCCCTAGATTAGCCCTAAACCGCCTAGTTATATTTATTTTTAAAAAACGTGCGTTGGCAAATAAAATTTTCTACAAAAAGCTAATCGGAACACACAAGATTTAATAACTGAAATACGTCAAATCAAGAAGATATTTTATTTTATTTTTTGGTGTACAACATTTGTAGGAGGGGATTCAAATCCAAGGCGGAGCCAACCAGGAGTGAGAGGGGATAATTGACCTGATGACTGCAATAATTTTTTAAAAAAAATAAAGAACACTCATTTTTAATTTTTTTTTTTTTTGCTTTCTTTTATAATCATTTACGTATTTCTTTATGCATTTATATATATATATATATATATATTGCTTTTATAGGTTAAATTTCATTGAAAATGAGTTGAAAATAAAAATTTTAATCTTTTGAATCAATGTTTTATGTGGTTCAAAGTTTTAAAAGAAAAACAAAGATAGGGGAGCAGTAAATACGACAAAGTTATAATTGAATAAGAAAAAGCCACAAAAATGATTTTATAAGTAATAAAATTAAAATTTAATTATATTATAAGCTCTATAATTTAATTTTTTTAAAAAAAAAATTCCATGAATTGCTCGGCAATCGGCATGGCAACTATCTACAAAGTACAAACTCCCCCAGATCTTGCCTTTCTTAAAGAGGTGAAAAGAGATGCATAAACATAATAGACAAATGGTAAGAAAAGCTAAGGCCATTATATTGTCTTTGACTTGGTCTCTTAGGGTTGGTGGCATTATTTAATTAGTTCACGACCACAAAAGTGAGGCTTGGCTAAGTTCATGTACAATAATTTCATTTGAGTGTTCGCTAAGTTCCGGTATTAATTTTATATATTTATTATATATAAGTGTAATTCAACCGTCCAATAAAAATAAAAAATGTAAATTATAAATTACACCTTTAAAGTTGGGGTGATTGGATTCTACACCTTGAAGTTTCAAAATTTAGATTTAACCTCTTGAAGTTTGGTGATATTTGGATTTTACATCATGATGTTTTAGAATTTAGATTTTACTCCTTATAGTTTAGGAGAGTTTGGATTTTACTCCCTAAAGTTTTGAAGTGTTTGTATTTCACACCCTAAAGTTTCATAATTTGGGAGTGTAAAATCTAAACACCCCTAAATTATAGGGGTTAAAATCCAAATTCTGAAATATTAAGGTGTAAAATCAAAGCACCCCAAACTTCAAGGGGTAAAATTCAAATTCTAAAAATTTAAGGTGTAAAATCTAATCACCTCCAAACTTTAGAGGTATAATTTGCAATTTATCAAAAAAAAAAAATTTTTTGACTTGAGCGCTTGACACCCCAATAATGTAAAAGGCTGGGGGTTTCTCAAATATTTCCCTCCCCCATATCTATTGATAAAAAATAAAAATAAATAAATAAATGTTGTTTAATTCTACTTATTAGATTCTTTAATTTAAAAAATTGCAAAAAATAAATAAAAGTATAATGTCTCATTTACTTCTCATATTAACTTCTTCTTTCATTTATGTGTAACTTATTAATTTTAAGAGTATTTAAAGCATATATTTATATATATAAATATATATATATATATATATAAATATATATATATATAAGTATTTTTTTCCTTCACATTTTTTTATTTATTTTATAAAATGTACCAAACACTAATTTCACATATTAATGTTTCTCTTCTTCTAATCTTCACTTCTTCTTTTTTCCGTCCCTTCTAACTCATTTTTTTAGGAGTATTTAGAGTATAAGTTCATAAAAATATATTACTAATTAAATCTCCCTTGTAAATGTTTTTTTTTTTCTTCCAAAAACAAACTCTATTTCTTTTCTTTTTTCTTAGAACTCTTTCTTTTTTCATTAATTTAGAGTTAGGGATATATGAAGACATACTTTTTATTAGGTTATATATTTGAGGAAAAAAAAAAAACATCTAATTTCTATTGTTAAAAAATTAAAACATGTTCTACCCTTGTCATTTTCGTCTAAAAAGAAAAGTTTTTCACATGATTTTTGTTATTATTATATTTCTCTTATATTTTATCATATATGTTTAGGTATATCAAAATGACATAGCTATTGATCCTGCAGAAAAATTTTATAGCATCACCACTAGGTGTTGATTTGGGTGTGCCCAAAAGTGGATTGTTTATTCTTCTTGCTAAGAATTGCCTTAGACTAGTATACCATACCTTAGTGTGTGTTTGTATTCAGCTTCTGCATCCACGTTTAGCATTTCACGCGTTTCATCTATTTTTTTTTTAGCCGCACTTGTTGACTTTTTGTCCGTGAACAGTGCATTTGTGCACTGTTCATGGACCCACAAATTACACTTTTCAGCAACTTTTTCATTAAAAATGGGTCCCACGATACTATTCACACATTTAAAAATTATTTTGCTACAGTGTTTTCAGTTTTCAGTTTCAGCAAAATAAGTTCTATCCAAACACACCCTTAATGTCAGAATCCCAATTAAATATTCCTAAAAAATTGCTCTCATTGTTAACTTTTGCTCAGTGGATTACCCAAATCCCTGCTTTTTGCAAAACCAAAGATACCTAAGGAATAGACCCTAGTTTTAGGAGGATTTTTTTTTTTGTTTTCAAAATAGTTTAAAACAAATTTCAAAAAATTAAAATTGAATCTAGTTTTCAAATAATAATTTTTAGAGATGGGTTCAAGTTACACCTTTTTTAAACCGTTGGATTTAACTAGATCCAACGATTAAAAAAAACTCTCATTATTATAAATATTCTTATCCCCAAACAAACATATATGTTCGCCTTGCTAGTTGTTTCTATCATATATGTTTGAGTATGCACTTAAGATGTTCAAAGAAATGATTGAATGAAAGTTAGGTATGTTTTTAATTTGGTTTCCACAGCAAGTTTTTCCGTGATGCTTAACTCTAGCCAATCAATCATGGAAAGAACTGACAATTCATTGGAACTAAATCTAATGCATTGAGAAAAATTCTTACTTTCTGCTAATACGGAATTATTGTTGGTTATATTTTATTAAAAGCTTTAATTTTCTTTTAGAAAGAGACTTATATGGGAATGGTTTTTTTTTTTTTTTTTTTGTTAGTGTTCGGCTTTTTTTTTTTTTTTTCTTCCTTCTGCTGGCAACTTGTAGAGGTGGCACAATGGTGGAGGAGCAATGGTGGAGGAGATAGAGAGAGAGAGAAATGGAGAGAGAGAAACGTAGAGAGAGAGAGAGAGTCAGACGTCAAACGTTTTTGGGTTTAGAGATAGGTTTAAAATGTAATAAATGAGGGTAATTAATGAGATCCTAATAAGAAAATTTGTAATAATGAGGGTCTTTTTTTAACCTTTACACTAGGTGTAACTTGAACTCATCTCTAATTTTAATATGATACGTGTTTGGCTCCCACTTTTAAGAAAAATTTTCAAAATACTAAAAAAATAATTTATTTGAGAGACCATTTCTATTTTTGAGATTTTCTTTTAAAAAAGTTATAAAAATTATTGTGTAGAATCTGTAGATTACTTTTTTTTGGATAATGATGAGTTTTAAATTTGAATTGTGAGAATTCTTTTTTTTATAAAGATAAGCTTTTTAATTTAAAAAATAGAAGAATTTGAATAAATATGTGGGGTCCATTATTTTCAATTTATTTACAACTATGCCATTAAAAACATTTTCTATATCTTGAAAACATCCTCTCAACCATTTTCAAAATCTTATTCTGAACAAGAAAAATAGGATACAATTTTCTGAAAACTGTATTTAGAGAACATCAGCCAAACAATAGATTCAACTACGGGACCCACCATTTTATGGATTGTAAAATAAATAAATAAATATTCAAATACCTTTACCAAACAAGCCCTAACTCTCCTTTGTAAAAGTTTCTTTTTTTCTTCCAAAAACAAACTCTATTTCTTTTTTTCTTTTTTCTTTTTTTCTAGAACTCTTTCGTTTTTCATTAATTTAGAGTTAGGTATATATGAAGACATACTTTTGTTTGGGTTATATATAGGGATAAAAAATCTTCTAATTTCTTTTGGGTTATATATAAGAAAAAATATCGTTTGATTTTTTTTTTTTTAATCTTTTTTTTGATAAGAAAATCATCTGATTTCTATTGTTAAAAATTTAGAACATGTTCTATTTTTGTCGTTGTCATCTAAAAAGACACTTTTTTCACATGATTTTTGTTATTATTATTTTTGTCTTATATTTTATCATATATGTTAAGGTATATCAAAATGACATAGCTAGGTCTCTCAAAAAAAATTTATGTTCCCTTAGAAAAATTTTATGGCATCACCACTAGGTGATGATTTAGGTGTGTCCGAAAGTGGATTGTTTATTCATATCGCTAAGGATTGCCTTACACTAGTCTACCTTATGCTTATGTCAGAATCCCAATAAAATATTCCTAAAAAATTACTCTTATTGCTCACTTTTTCGTAGTGGATTACCCAAATCCAGCCTCTTTTTTTGCAGAACCAAGATACCGAAGAAACAGAGTAGGTTCAGGATTTGAAAATGTATTTTCTATCAAATAATACCACATCATTCGTATCAAAATTCAATAAACAAAATATATGTGTGAAAAAATAACTACCTCACTAACACATATTTTATAATTATTAGTGAATTATTTATTTTTTACTGATATATCTCACCTTATTAGATTTTGATAATCCTAACATGTCTCACATTTTAAGTTGTCATGATTAATTGACAACTCACTTGTCAGCTACATATATATTGCCGTGCATGTTTAATGCATGAAGCGTGGAACGGGGGGCACAATAAAATATTGCTAGGTTCAGATTCCTGGGGGTTTCGCTATATTACAAAGAAAAGAAAAAAGAGTACTTTTTTTTTTTTTTTTGGTGAAAGAAAAAAGAATACTAAGAGGCTGTTTGGATTGAGTTTTTTGATAACTCAATTCTCTGTTTCCATAACTCATAATTCAAAAATGGTGGGACCCATAGTAAAAAGGTTGTTTGGCCAAACGATAACTCTGTTTCCATCACTCAATTCTCTGATTTTTGAGTTATGAGTTATGGAAACTGAAAACAACAAAAGGCTGTTTTCAGTTTCCATAACTCATAACTCAATGGCATTTCTGTAAATAAACACACATGAGGGACCCACAGCCGCAACTTTTGACCACCTTTTGATTTTTTTTTTTTTTTTTTTTTTTTTTTTTTTTTTTTTTTTTTTTTTTTTTTTCTGGGTTGGCGTTGGCCGTTTTTTTTTTTTTTTTTTTTTTTTTTTTTTTTTTTGGGTTGGCGTTGTTCTTTTTTTTTTCTTTTTTTTCTTTTTCTTTTCCTTTTTTTTTTCTGGGTTGGCGTTGTTCTTTTTTTTTCTTTTTCTTTTTCTTTTTCTTTTCCTGGGTTGGCTGTTTGGTTTTTGGTTTTTTTTTTTTTTTTTTTTTTTTTTTTTTTTTTTAAGCTTCGGTGAGTTGGGTACTAATAAAAAAAAATAAAAAAAATAAATTACTGTACTGGCTGACAGGTGTGGGACCCATAAATAGTGTGAAAAAATTGAGTGATGAAAATAAAAGTGATGTTGCCAAATGAGTGTGAAAAAATGAGTGATGAGTGATGAGTGATGAGTGATGGAAATTGAATGACGGAAATTGAGTGATGAAAAAAGCTTATTCAAACAGGCCCTAACTCATTGTTTATTTTAATGAAATATAACATCGATAAACTTTATCAAGGTATATATGATTCGCTAAGGTCAAACAGGTTAGTTAAAAAAGTTAGGCGGTCCACTGAAATAAGACTTTTTTATTTTTTTTGAGAAACAATGTACGTACGCTGCGACACCTCATTGGTTAAATATGTGCGCTCCGACTATTCATTTCAAATTGCCTCTTTATTTATTTATCTCTTCATAAATAATAAATAAATAAATTCTCTTCATAAAAATTTAATGTAATATGATTTTTTTTTAACCATCTATTCTATTAAAAATCTATATTATTGTTGTTAGGTGTTTACAGGGACGAACACAAAGGGGGCCTGGGTCCCTCAGCCCAATTTTTTTTTTTTACTTGTTATATTTTTTATTTTTGTGGTTGGGCCCCCATTTTCCTAAACCTTAGGCCCTCTTCTATCCAATCAACCTAATCAGCCTAGACCAACTAGCAATTATCCAAATCAAAAACTTAACAAAAACAATAAAAGTATTCACAATAGTGATTGTATTTTAGTAAAAAAAAAAAAAAAAAAAAAATTTTATCTCCAAAGAACCAAAAAAACTATGTGTTATTGGAGAAATTAAAACTAATTTTTTTAAGGAAACTAGTATAAATATCAGTTGACTATAGAAAGTTGTTAAAAATAAAATACAATATTTTATTAAGATTCTCCCTCTTCCTTCAATTAAAAAACTCAAATTTTCTCTCTTCCTTTATTATTTCAATGAGTTGTTTATATTATTTTAAATAAAGTCGTAAAAAAATAGAACATTTGAGGTTTGGTGTATTGTAAAATGAGGTGGTAATATAGATAATATAGCTTTTGAGATGCTAAAAGCGAAATGTTTTAGCACCACTATTGCGAATGCTCTAACTTCAAAAAAAAAAAAAAAAAAAGTCTTAGCCAATTTAGTATTAAAAAAAAAAATTTGTGTTTTTTTTCTTTGTTGATAGATGATTGTTGCATCTTAATGTATTAAGAAATAATGATTTTGTATATTTATAATTTTTTAATAGTATATGGATGCCTATTTGGAGGTTTTTTTTTTTTTTTTTTTTACTTACTTATACTACAGCCTCTTCTAACCTGAAATCATGGGTCCGTCCCTGGGGTTTTAGGCCTCGATTGTCATAAAATGAATTGATAAACACATCACACAAGCACAAATTACATATGAGACAAATATGATGACCCATAAAAATTGATGAAACAATTTGTTTCACAATAAATAAATAAATAAACTGAGAATAATTTAACCAAAACAATCTTCAAGGCAACATATCCACTAAAATATAATCGAAATTTGTATAACAGATTTAACTCTAAATCGAATGTAGTTTTTACTAGCGTAACTATACGTAGCTCCGAAATTCACAGACTCTTCTATTCTAGATAGTTGCACACGAACTCTCCTGTTCGGGACTTCGAGATCTACTCTCAAAGATTTGATTTGTAACTATGGTTAATTAGATCATTGGATCTATTGTTTGCATGTAATCTCTAGTTGATACTATTAGGTTCTAAAAGTTTAGAACAATTGACAAACCGTAAACACAAACTTGTCTAGATATAGATCTTAGATTCTATAGGTTTGATTAGACAATGCTCAAGGCACTGCAAGTCATAATACAAGAATAAGAAAGCTAAAAGTTCAGGAAATTGAAAACTTGCCAAGTTCGACCGATCGAGACACGGGTTTTGCAGAATTTTAATTAAGCCCAACAGCCCATTGGCCCATTAAGTGATTATGGTTTCAAATCTATTTCACATAGCATTTAAAGAAAACTCTGAGGCATATTTTGTTATGACTTTGGAGGTTCTCTTTTGAGATCTAAAAGGTTTTGTGCCTTCTCCTTTCAAAGTCACTACCGGAATTCTATCTACATATTATTAGAACTGATCAATCTAAAGTTGCTGCAACAAGATCATACGTAGCTGATGATTTAAACCTTCAAGAGAAGTCTTGGAGTCACAAATTGGAGACTTTGTGTTTCTAAATCTTTGAGTGGGATTTTAAAGTCACAAATGTGGGTGTTTGTGCAAAGCAAATTCTAGATAGAAGAGTTCATAGTGTTAGAGTTGCACGTGGTTGTGTTAGTAAATTCTATATGAGGTAGCTTTAGATTTAAGGTTTAAATCTATTGTAAACTTTCATTCTATCGTAGTGGATTTGTTTACCTTGAGGATTGCTAGGCTAAATCCTTCCCAAGTTTTTACCTTGAAATGGTTAGTTTCATTGGTTTTCCTAGATAATCATATTGCTATCTTATTTACTTCCATCTCACTAAGTAATATGATTGCATGTGTTGAACCTAGATCTCATAATTAATCTACGTAACTAGTTAGCTAATTTATTAGGTTAAACAAATATGATTTGCAAGAGTCTAAACAAACAAACAAGTGGTGTCAAATTGGTTTCACTCTGATTAGATTAATGTCCTGAGTGAGATCTTTGATCCTTGCTATCATCAATAATTTTAAGTGTCTTACTGCTTTTAGTTGTGATGTTTTGAATAAAAATGACACTTATGTTTTGGTTGATTTTATTAATGCCTATGAAACTCTCCGTAAGGAATTATTTAAATCTATGAAAATTGCTAAGAAATTCAAGGAAGAGTTAAAATTTTCTAATCTTGAAAAAGAGGAATTAATTGTGAGATTAGATGAATCTAATAAAAAGACTAAATTTTTTAGAAATCAATTTTCCTCTCAAGATGAAAAGTTTGGAATAAAAGTTAGCTGAGTCTGAAGCTAAACTTGAAAATTTATCTAACACCAAACTTACTGTTGATGGCAGATCTGTTTCTATTTCTGTTTCTGTTCCTCCTAAGCCTAAAGACAAAATTTATATTCCTCCTTTCAAGAGGAATCATAAAGAAAAGGCTTATGTTGCTAGGTTAGACAAAAGTAAAAGTTTTGATGTAGATGCTGAAGTTTCTAAACCTGTGTCTAAACCTACTGTTAGAGTGCAAAAGAAATATGTTTTTGTGCCTCCCTGTCACCTTTGTGGTGTTGTTGGTCATATTAGACCAAATTGTCCTTTGTTGAGGCAAAAACCAAAATTTGAGACTAGATCCGTTGTTAGGATTACTGATGTTCTTAAATTTGTTCCTGTATGTCACTTTTGTGGTGCTTCTGGTCACATTCGTCCTAACTGTCATAATTGAAATTTAAGAATGTTGTGTTTTAGGTCTAGGATATATGATGATATTTCTCCTGCCATAAGTCTTGATAAATTGTTTCATATGCTTCTGAAAAATTTAAGCTTATTGTTTTGTGAAAGGAAATTGCAGGATTTTGGTCTATCTCAGAAGAAGTGTGTAATCCGTCAAATACACTATGTTTCTCATGGTTACTCACCTAGAAAGCCAAAGATGCGTGTTGTATGGTTGAGAAAAGATTTTCTCAGGTGAGTGTTGTTTACTTGTCCTTGATTTAATTATTTCAATTATTTATGGACATGCTTACTTTCTGTTTTTGGCTCTCTAGTTTTTAGTTTGTTTTGATTATTTAAAAAAAAAAAATCCAAAAACATTGAAAATTTTCAAAAAGATAAAAATATTTTATTTTGTGTAGTTTTATTTTTCTTGAGAATTACATGAATTATAATATTTCTCTCTTGATTTAGAACATGCTTAATATTGTGGAGAAACATAGAAAGTATGTGTTACATAACTAAGTGCATGAACTATTTCTGATTTTGTATGAGTATGTACTAGTTTGTACATGTACTCATAGGTTAATTAAGAAATTGATATTTCTTGCCTTCATAACTTAATTGAGCACTGTCACGCATTGTATTCATTTAGCATAATGTGTGCTTTTTGTTTTTGGTCATAATATAAAAACACAAAAGGATTTTTATTTTTTTGTATTGCACACCACTAAATGTGTAATTAAGGTTGACAAATGAAATTTACATTTCATGACTATGTACCTTGTTTAGCTTTGATGAGCTATTTTCTACACTTTGCTAGTTTGTGCTATGTAGTGATTAATTGTGTGAGTTGTTTATAGTCTTTATACAAACGATCTTGATCTTGATGTCACATTATTTTGATTGTAAGGACTAGAAAATCATAGGAGAAATGTATAAATAACCATCTTACTACTGTTACTCGCCAATCATGACCACCTGTATGCAAATTATAAAAGTTGTGCTCGGTAAGATGTAGCACTTGCACAGCAAGATTAAACGAGGAGTTGAAAAAGAATTAAAAAAAAATGTGTAACAAGAGTATTTATCTTTTCTATCTCCCATATGGCCATGCATGATATATTTGATTGTGCTCAAAAGAAAAATAAATAAATAAAAAAAACAAAGAAAAAGAAAAAGCAAAAAGAAACAAAATTCTTTTACATGATTGCAAGCGTGTTTTCTAGAAGATGTGAGAGTTATATGATGTAACTCTTTAAGAGATGTAAGATGTATAGATCTTAGAGTCTATAGGATTTATTAGACATTGCTCAAGGTGTTACAAGTCAAAACACAAGAACATACAAGTTGTAGAAAGAAGAATTCAAAACATGCCAGGTTCGACCAATCGAAAGACAGGCTTCAACCGATTGAGATGTGAATTCTGTAGATTTTAATTTCAGCCCATTGCCTTTTAAGCCCATTAAGTGATTAGGATTTTAGATCTATTTCACATAGTATTTAAAGGAAAACCCTAAGGCACGTTTTGTGAAGACTTTGGAGATGCTCTTGTGAGATCTAAAAGGTACAGTGTCTTCTTCTTTCAAAGTCACTATTAGAAACCATTCTCATATCATTAGAATCGATAGATTTGAAGTTGCTACAACAAGATCATACATAACTGATGATTTAAACCTTCAAGGTGGTCTTAAAGTCACAAACTAGAGAATTTGTGTTTCTAAACCTTTGAGTGGGATCTCAAAGTCATAAGCGTGGGAGCTCGTGTTTTGCAAATCCAAGATAGAAGAGTCCTTGGAGTCGGAGCTGCACGTGGTCGTATTTTTTTTTTTTTTTTTTTTGAGAAACCAGACCTAGAGGCCTGCTACACGTGGTCGTATTAGTAAGTTCAACTGGAGGTAGCATCAGATTTAGAGTTAAATATTTTGTAAACTTCAATTCTTTCTAGTGGATTTGTTTGCCTTGAGGATAGATTAGTTAAATCTTCCCCAGGTTTTTTACCTTGAAACTGTTGGTTTCATTGATTTTCCTAAGTAATCATATTGTTGTCTCTTTCTTTTCTGCTGTGCATGATATGATATTTTGCTGTTTAACCTAAATCTCATAATTAACCTAAGTAATCATTTGGCTAATTTACTAGGTTTAAACAATCTATTTTAAGGGGTCTAAACAAACAAACAAATTCCACTTAGTTCTAATTTTTTAATTAAATATACAAAAATATAGGTATCAATCTAGACTAATTAAATAATTATGTAAAAAACCTTTAATTAAGAACTTTGTATATAGCTAAAGTAATCAAAATTGTTAAATGAAAATTATAGCACTTTTTAAAATGAATTGAAACCTAGATAGTTATATAGAGATTGTAATCAAATTTATTTATTGTTGCTTGATAGTATTTCTTATGTACTTTATTAATAACTAATAAGTACAATTATCAAATAAATAATTGATTAAATAAATTAGAACTAAGTGTAATCATTTATAATAAGTAAATATATAATATAAATTTAATGAAGATTGATAATAATAATAATAATAATAATAATGTTTATGGCATTTAATTAGTCTCCCATTAGCTTTTGCAGTCAGACTTCAATGAAGAATCAGAGAACATTTAGTTTAGGAAGGCGGAGTTTCCATGAAGGGAAGTCGATATAGTCAACATAGAAAATGGGTCTTTTCCAAATTCCAATGTTCCTCTCTTTTCTATCCTGCGCGCAGATAATGGGTCTTTATCCTGCACGTTCACATTTTCATTTTTTTTTACGCGGAAGACGAAGACGAAGACTCTAATTGCGGCATACGGTGAATAAAATAAAATTATGTTTGAGAAAATCATACAACACGGTCGACCATTTTCTTTATAATTGTCATCATCTACGTCATATTAGTAAACTATAAGATCTTTGGCATTAAAACGAAGAAGGCTATAAACAATGTTATCAATGAAATAAATAAAAAAATTAAAAAAAAAAAAAAGAAAAGAAAAAGTTCCTTAGAAGAGACAGGCCACATTGAAGAAAGTTAGACTCAAATATTTTTGAAGTTATATTTTCCAATTAACCCACTACATAATAATTTATAAGACTATCATTATATATTATTTAAATAAGTTACTTGACTTTTTAAGAAAGTCATGTGTAACTAAAGCTACGCTTGATTACTTTAATCATCATATAATGACATAAAGTAAACTAACTCTAATATATTTGGAGCCAAACTTTTTCTGGCCATGCCCATTGTCTAAACCATTAAAATTGACATGATAATGGTACTTGAAAGTTCAAATAGTGTAAAAACACCCTTGAACGTTTAGACCTCCAATTTACAAATTAACCAATTCAAGCTTTATGTCAAACAACTAGTGTGCGAAAAATGAACAAAAGCTATAATATAGAATTGGAAAAACTATCTAAGCCAAATTAAAATCACAACCCACAGCAGATAATAAAAGGCAAAGATAGAAGGGAAGGAAGATGCAAACACAAAGACAACACGCGATGTGTTATCGAAAAGGAAACCGAAACCCTCGGCGTAAAACCTCTCCGCCGCCCTCCAAGCGGTAAACAATCCACTAGAAAATGTAGTTGAGATACATGGACAGCAATAGACCCTCCAAGTCTAATCTACCCAGTGCACCTAAGCCCTCCAAGCTTCTTGCTCCAACGAGGTTGTGCCGACCCTTTTTCTTTTCTAGCTTCCCGGATTCCGCTACTAGACCATAGCATCAACCAATGAAGATTGATTTCTTCCTAACTGCTTCCCAGAACACCAAACAGCCCTTCTCACAGTAATGGATATGGTGAGAACAAGGTTTTGGTAAAATGCCTCTCAAGGGTTTGACAATGGAGAGGAAGAGAGTTGAGGAATTTGAAGAGACTCTTATGTAAAGATTGTAGATGAATCAATCTTGTTTTACTCTAGGGTTTCTCTCTCAAAATTCTCTCTGGAAGCTCTCTCTCATTTGTGGGTATAAGGGGTATTTATACTGAGGTGAGAGGAGAATGTGAAACGTCAGGTTTTTCAAAACAGGGCTGGTTCGCGGCTTGGCCTCGCGACTTGACTGAGTCGCAAGATCCAGTCGCGAGATAACCGTATGGCCAGTTGTCCTGTTTTGTCCTGTAGTGCTCCAGCTAACATGACTGTTCACCTTCTGGCATGCTTGGCACGTGTGCTGCATCTGGCAACTTGCAGCTGCAAGTCACCCGCGAGATCAAGCCGCGAGTCTCTGTTTTCTTGCACACTCTTGAGCAATCTTCACTCTATCTCACTCACTACCCTTACAACAAACTCACCTAAATACAGGGTTACTAAATGCTGAAATACAAGCAAATTTGGCATGGAATAAAGCCAATTAGATGGTTGATTAAATTCAACTTTACAATCTCCCCCTTTGGCTATTCCGTGACAAAACCCTAAAACAGACTCTAGACTTAACATGTGAGTTGGGAACAGTTGAGCAAAACTTACTCACACCTAACTCTAGAAGCTGTGAAGCACTTGAATCATATGAACATGAGACTCCTGAAACACAACAATACACCATGATCATTATAAGTAAAAAATCGTGAAATGCATATGAAACAGGCAATATGTGATCAAGCAAAGATGGAGTTAAGAAACAAACCATGGCTTGATCAACCAAGTAATCACTACAAGGTAGTGACCACAATGCTCATTCACACTTGGAATGAACACTTGGACATACAAGCTAACAAGCTCAATGCAAGTCTCTTGCATGCCTAACACTCAACCAATGCATAATACACTAAGTATATGCATCTAGGAATAATCCTACAAGGGCACAAGAGTGACAGTACTTAAAAGAAAATGCAATACATTTAGATAGAATTACTGATTTAAACAAAGCATAAAAGGCTGCATAAAGCATGGTACAAACCATAAAGCCTACAAATATGCATAAAACATAACCCTAAAAGCTTACATAAGCAACATGAGTACAAAATACAATATAAACTGAATAACATTAACAATATAACAACTACAATATAACAACTTAAACTGAAGAAGAATGCAAAAACACTCCCCCTTAGGTAAAATCCTCCCCCTCTGATCAGGCTATCACTCCCCCTTTTTGTCATGGAATAGGCCATACATTCTCTTCTAGCCTTCTCTGAATCTGATCCAATTGAGTTTGAAGTGAGGTAAACTTCATATCCCATCGAGTGCTATGATGGTGTAGAGTAGATGTGAGTCCAGACATCTTTGTATTCAACTCGTGTACAGAGGATACAATGTGATCAAGTTTTTCATCAAGGGAGAGAGTGCGGAAATGAGAGCCACTGTGAGATGCGAAAGTTTCCGGTTTGGCTCTCTTCCGACTATGTCCAATGCTTGCATTGAATGTACGCATGTTGATTGGACTCGGTTTTGAGTGAGGAGATTCATCTGCCGTTGGATAAATTCCCTTGAGCTTCAAGATCCTTGAAATGAGACAGCAGAAAGGAATGCACATTCGGGACTCAGTTCATAGAACCGTTTTGCGCAGAACATGAAAGATATGAGCACAGATGTCAATTTCTACATCAGAGATTAGATCATGAAGAAATAAAGCACGTCCGAGGTTCATATACCCAGTGCTTGATAAGGGGTACAAATTGTGAAACATCACAATTGTAAGCACTCTCAGTTTTGGAGGAAGAGAGGAAACACTGACGGAGTTTCCATTGGATGAGAATTCCAAGTCTTGTCCAAGACCCTCCTTAAGGAGTTCCTCATCAGGACAAAGATCATCATAAACCGGTGAGTGACGAAGCAGTGGTCAGTTGATGTGAAGGATCTCTGCCAAATATGCTGGAGAGACTGAAAAGCTCTTTTTCCGAACCCAGCACTTAAGTTCTTCTCCTTCAACAATCGCGTTGGCATAAAATTCCTTTACCAAATTCTCATACGCATCATCCAGATCAGAGAGAAGGTAATTCCAATCCTTGTGAGCAAACCATTGTGGAATGTCAGTGTCGTGAAGTGATAATTGGTCAACAGGTCTCTCCAGTAATGGTGTAGCATGTCGGAAATAATTCTCATGAGATTGAAAGGCAGCATGGGATCTGAACTTGTTGGGATCGAACCCATTTGAGGAAGAGCGAGTCCCTTTTGTTTGAGGTGAGTAGTCATCTACATCAATGACAGGTTCCTTTCCTTTGGACCCACCTCCTTTCACAGCTGTTTTCTTGAATGGTGACATTTCCAATCTGAATCATGAATAGAGGAAAAGAAAGAACACAATCCAACAGACATTATTAGCAGTGGGTTAGTGTCAAGTTAGGGATAATGAAGAAACCCTAAAAGCTAGATGGGAATGTCCAGAAAATAGCAATGAGGGCCAAAAATGACCCAAATGTAGCTACACAATAGAGTGGATAAGATTAAAACCACACAAAAATGAGAACATCATACACTCAAGTTATCAAACACAGGTAAGAGAAATATGAATACCAAGGAGAACACAAAAAAATATGAGGAAAAGGCGAAACACAGAGTAGAGAACAAAACCCATACCTTTCCTTGAAGATAGATTGAATGGTAACAAGTTGTTGAAAAAATTTGAAGATTACCACAATGATGTGGCACAAGTGAAAGTAAGATCAGAAAATGAACAGACACAGAGTGCAAGACAGGCAAATGAGAACCCCTTTTTGAGAAAAGTGTTGAAAATGAGCTCATTTTCTAGAACACGCAATTTTCGCGACTGACGTGAGTCGCCAACAAGACGCCAGGTCAAGCCGCCAAAACACTCAAAGACAAAATTTTGAAAAATTTTCTAAGTGTTTTTCGCGACTGGAAGGTCTACCCGCGAAGGAGTCGCGAGCTGAGCCGCGAAAATCTCTGAGTAACCCTCGCGACTGGTCCTTCCACTTGCGAACAAGTCACCAAAATAGACCCGCGAACACGCGACTGAGGCCCGCGACTTGACTTACCCGCGACTGAGTCGCCAAAACAGGGCAAAAAATTTTTTTGAAAATTTCAGATTTTAAGAACAAAATATTTTCCAAAAACACCTAAAACACTCAAAAATCTTTTTGTGCTTGAATTAACAAAGATTGAGCATGCAAAAACACATTTCATCAAGTACAATCACACAAATGAATATGGCATTTATTGAACATAAACTTGTGTGTTGTGTGTGGATATCAACAATGAGATAGTCCATAGTCTAATGTGAAGTTTCAATGATCAATTCAACCAAGACATACGCAATTAGCACTAGATTATGTGACCCATCTCAATTATAGAAATATGTATATATGACCTCCCACAAAACTTGATAACATAACTTGGAGCTTTACATTTTACTCCACTTTCAATCATAATAATTGATCTTTTTGATCCTTTTGAGACAATCACCCCTCATTGTGAGAATGATATTTGATATTTCACTTTAATGAACAAGCCTTTGGTTTTTTGAATAAACATTCACTTTAATTTTTGGTCGCTTTCCCTTTTTTCTAGTCGAATACTAGTGTGTGCGACAGGCTTTTGCAGCTCAATATCTCTTTTCATTTGGAGATTTACATTTAGTGAGCTCTTTTTAGCAAAAACAAAAAAATAAAGAGTGGGAAGATATATATAAACACAAGTCTATGCATGTCTCAAGATCATCATAACCATTCACTCATCATTCACGACAAGTTTGAAGATCTATTTACAACAATCACATAGATTTCAAGATTTCTCCCACAGTGATAAGAGTGCAAAGGAACAAGCTATGCTCGAAAATGCACAAAGCCATTAGCACAAAGGTACAAGGCAAAACAAGTTTTGAGACAAAAACTCAACAATGTCAATCAAACTTTTTGATTTTCTAATTTTTATGTGATTTTTGGATTTTTGACACATAAGAAGAAAAAGAAAAAGAATTGACCAAACGTATGCACAAATAGACAAACAAACAAAATCATGCTACACAAAAAGCCAACAAAGTAGTGTGTGCCCCAACACAAACAGACATATCATATTATAAATATATGAAACACACATCACACAAGAGAGTCAAGGAATTGTACCAACACCAATGGTCTTACGGAGTGATTCAAACCGTGGACCATCGAGAGGCTTGGTGAAGATGTCTGCCTTTTGATTGTCGGTGTGTATGAACTCAAGACACACAACTCTTTCCTTTACCAGATCTCAAATGAAATGGTAACGTATCTCTATGTGTTTAGATTTTGAATGCTGGACAGGATTCTTGGAAAGATTGATGGCACTGGTGTTGTCACAAAAGACACACATCGTCTCTTGAGGAATTCCATAATCATGAAGTAATTTCTTCATCCAAAGAAGCTGAGTGCAGCAACTTCCAGCGGCGATGTATTCTGCTTCAGCAGTAGATAGAGACACTGAATTTTGTTTCTTACTCATCCACGAGACAAGATTGTTACCAAGGTAGAAGCAGCCTCTTGAAGTACTTTTCCGATCGTCTACACTACCAGCCCAGTCAGCATCTGAAACCCAGCAAGACAAGCATTTGAGTCTTTTGAATACCACAGACCATAGTTTGAAGTTCCATTAACATACCGAATGATTCGCTTAACTGCAGTCAGGTGAGATTCCTTTGGATTAGCTTGATATCTGGCACAAACACCAACACTGAATGCAATGTCCGGTCTACTAGCTGTAAGATAGAGTAAACTCCCAATGATACTCCTATATAAGGTAGGACTTACTTCTACTCCAGAAGAATCAACATTCAGTTTAGTAGATGAGCTCATGGGAGTGGAGACATGTTTTTTGGAGTCTAGTCCAAACTTCGTGACAATATTTCTAGCATACTTCTCTTGTGAAACAAATATACCCTCCTTCTGTTGTTTGACTTGAAGACCCAAGAAAAATGTGAGTTCCCCCACCATACTCATCTCAAATTCCTTCTTCATCTCCTCAAAAAATTGAATAGCACGATCTTCAATGGTAGCCCCAAACACTATGTCATCAACATAAACTTGTGCCACAAGGAGATAATCTTCATCATTTTTGACAAACAAAGTTCGGTCGGCATATCCCCTTTTGAATCCTCTATCTAGGAGGTAATGTGTAAGCCGATCATACCAAGCTCTAGGTGCTTGTTTTAAGCCATAAAGGGCTTTCTTCAATCTCAACACGTGATCAGGAAAGTGAGGATCCTCAAATCCTTTTGGTTGCTCAACAAACACTTCTTCATTTAGGTATCCATTCAGAAATGCACATTTTACATCCATTTGATAGAGTTTAAAGTTCAAAGTGCATGCAATGGACATGAGAATTCGAATGGATTCAAGTCTTGCCACAGGAGCGAAGGATTCATCAAAGTCTACTCCTTCTACTTGAGTGTATCCTTGAGCTACTAACCGAGATTTGTTTCTAATTATCTCTCCATCTTCATCGGTTTTGTTTTTGAAAATGCATTTTGTGCCTATGATATGAACATTTTCAGGCCTTGGAGCAAGTTCCCACACATCATTCCTCACAAACTGATTCAGCTCTTCATGCATTGACTCAACCCAATTCTCATCTTGAAGGGCCTCTTCTACCCTTTTTGGCTCAAATTGAGCAAGGTAGCAATGATATGTTACATGATTGGCCAACAGGATGTTTCCTTTTCTGAGGCGAAAACCTTCATCTAGAGACCCTATGATGTTGCTTTCCAGATGGTTCTTAATTACTCTTGAAGATGGCTTCTTTGATGTGGAGACTTCATCACTTCGAGAGATGGGAGGATGGACTTCCGGAGGAGTAAGAGGACTTGATGTTCTAGACATCGATCTCATTTCCATTCTTGGGTTGATGGGAGTCGATTCTTCTTCTGGTGTAGGTTCTTCAACTTCTATATCAAGAACTTCGACCTCAACATCGGGTTCTTTGGTGCTCGGTCCTTCTCCATCATCAATCATCTCCACCTTAGATAAGGCATCGTCAATCTTGACATTGATGGACTCCATCACTGTCTTAGTTCTCTTGTTAAAAACTCTATACGCTCGACTCGTAGTAGAGTACCTAAGAAAAATACCTCATCACTTCTCGCATCAAACTTCCCAAGATTCTCCCGATCATTTAGGATATAACATTTGCTTCCAAACACCCGGAAATACTTCACTCTAGGTTTCTTTCCATTCCAAATCTCATAGGCGGTCTTCTTTGTTCCTACTCGGAAAAATATTCTATTGCCAATGTGACACGAGGTGTTGACAGCTTCTCCCCAAAACTTTTGAGGTATTTGCTTGTTAAGCAACATGACTCTCGCCATTTCCTGAATCACTCGATTTTTTCTCTTTACCACTCCATTTTGTTGTGGAGTTTTGGGGGCTGAAAATTCCCTTTTTATTCCATTCTTTTCACAGAAAGACTCGAATCTTGCATTCTCAAATTCCCTCCCATGATCACTTCTTATTTTGGCAATAGGGACCCCTCTCTCGTTTTGTAGTTTCTTGCATAAAATTTCCAACCTCTCACATGCTTCTGATTTTTCTCTAAGAAATTCAACCCAAGTGTATCTTGAGTAATCATCCACAATGACCATAATGTATCTCTTTCCTCCTAGACTTTCAGTTCTGGTAAGCCCCATTAGATTAACATGAAGTAACTCCAAACACCGAGAAGTAGCAATCACATTCACCTTGTGATGACTTGCCTTTGTTTGCTTTCCCATTTGACATGCACCACAAATGGTCTTCTTCACCTTTCCAAACTTAGGAAGTCCCTCAACTGCTTCGAGTTTGGACACTTTAGCTACTTGTTTGAAATTCGCATGCCCAAATCTGTGATGCCAAAGTTCCAACATATCAACACGAGCACTTCTACACGAAATGGGTGCCATGGGAACTACTCCATAACAGTTTTCTGTAGTTCGATTTCCCTCCAAGACCTGAATCCCTTCTTCATTGATGATCAAGCATCCCTTCTTAGAGAATTGTACCAAGAAATCATCATCACAAATTTGAGTGATGCTCAGCAGATTTGCCTTCAGCCCTTTTATGTATAACACATCTTTCAACAACGATAATCCAGGTATCTCGATAGTCCTTTTGCCTAGGACTTGAGCATGACTTCCATCACCAAAAGTCACATAGTCACCAACCTTTTCTTTGAGTGTCTTAAACAGTGACTTATCCCCTGTCATATGACGAGAATAACCGCTGTCAAGATACCACAAGCATGCATTAAACACCTTCAATGAGGTATGCACAAATAAGCTCACATGAGACAAACATTCTTGACCTTCAAACAAATACTCATCATCAGTTTTCATGCTTCTGTCAAATTGACCTTTCATTTTCAGATTCTCAATCATCTCACACAACATTCTATTCTTTCTTTTATATTTCTTAATCAACGATTTAGATTCAGATATGCTACCGTGTAAGATATGATTCTGATTTTCAAAATATTCCAGCATGTGAACAAATATCCTAGCATGTTTCTTAGTTTTTAACAACTCTACAAGTTCATTGGTAAGACACCCTTCAAACATATGCATAGAGTCATTTTCACAAACACTTAAACTACAATTCAGCATGGTATTTTCCATAACAGCTACCACAACACAGGGGTCTAGGATCGCACTTAGGTAATAAAACCACAACAAGTGCACCTGCTCTGATACCAATTGAAAGTTCAAATAGTGTAAAAACACCCTTGAATGTTTAGATCCCCAATTTACAAATTAACCAATTCAAGCTTTATGTCAAACAACTAGTGTGAGGAAAATGAACAAAAGCTATAATATAGAATTGGAAAAACTATCTAAGCCAAATTAAAATCACAACCCACAGCAGATAATAAAAGGCAAAGATAGAAGGGAAGGAAGATGCAAACACAAAGACAACACGCGATGTGTTATCGAAGAGGAAACCGAAGCCCTCGGCGTAAAATCTCTCCGCCGCCCTCCAAGCGGTAAACAATCCACTAGAAAATGTAGTTGGGATACATGGACAGCAATAGACCCTCCAAGCCTAATCTACCCAGTGCACCTAAGCCCTCCAAGCTTCTTGCTCCAACGAGGTTGCGCCGAACCTTTTTCTTTTCTAGCTTCCTGGATTCTGCTACTAGACCATAGCATCAACCAATGAAGATTGGTTCCTTCCTAACTGTTTCCCAGAACACCAAACAGCCCTTCTCACAGTAATGGATATGGTGAGAACAAGGTTTTGGTAAAATGCCTCTCAAGGGTTTGACGATGGAGAGGAAGAGAGTTGAGGAATTTGAAAAGACTCTTATGTAAATATTGTAGATAAATCAATCTTGTTTTACTTTAGGGTTTCTCTCTCAAAATTCTCTCTAGAAGCTCTCTCTCATTTGTGGGTATAAGGGGTATTTATACTGAGGTGAGAGGAGAATGTGAAACGTCAGGTTTTTCAAAACAGGGCTGGCTCGCGGCTTGGCCTCGCGACTTGACTGAGTCGCGAGATCCAGTCGCGAGATCCAGTCGCGAGATAACCGTATGGCCAGTTGTCCTGTTTTGTCTTGTAGTGCTCCAGCTAGCATGACTGTTCACCTTCTGGCATGCTTGGCATGTGTGCTGCATCTGGCGGCTTGCAGCTGCGAGTCACCCGCGAGATCAAGCCGCGAGTTTCTGTTTTCTTGCACACTCTTGAGCAATCTTCACTCTATCTCACTCACTACCCTTACAACAAACCCACCTAAATATAGGGTTACTAAATGCTGAAATACAAGCAAATTTGGCACGGAATAAAGCCAATTAGATGGTTGATTAAATTCAACCTTACAGTATTTTACTAATAAAAGGAGAAGGGTTATGTGGGTGCCCCCATTTTTTCAAGTTTTGTCACGCATTGAGCTCTTGGTGATGTGACTCATGTGTGCTTGTGTATCTAGAGTGGGGTGTGTGTGTGTGAGTCCCTTTTACCTATTTTTATTTTAAGAGACGCTACCAACTATTAGCTTTGTATTAGGTGTGATTGATTACCTAGATGTGTTATTTATTTTGAGTTACCTAATTAACTAAACCAAATTTTAAGGGTTCGTTAATTAAGGTAAACCAAAAGTCTTTGAATCAAAAATCTTGAATTTAGAAGTTTGGTTACGTGTGAGAAAAGTGTTAGACACCCTATAATGCCTACTTGAAGATAATACCTTATTTTAATTTATTTCAAATGTTAACTTTTATGAAAAAATAGAATACTTGGCATTTTTTTTTTTTTTTTTAATTTGCAAGCAACACACACACACACACACACACACACACACACACACACACACACATATATATATATATATACATGTGAGTAGATATTTTCGGCCAATTAAAAAAATAAAGAAAAAAGTTTCAACGTGAAGTTTGTTTCTGAATAAGTGAGTTAGTGGGAGAGTGATCCTAAATTGTAGGCATTGTTTTAATGGGAGTTAAAAATGTATTTTTACTTTGTTGTCCTTTAATTCTGTCTCTACTTAAATCTAAGAAAATAGGGGTATTTTGAAAAAAAAAAAATCCATTATAATATGAGATTACTACATTTTCTAATCATAAAATACTTAGGGGTGTGATGAGTGTTATGTGTTTGTGGATGAAATATTTTTTTTCGTCACACCTCTAGGTATTTTATGATTAGAAAATATAGTAATCCCAAATTATAATAGATTCAAATTATTAATCTTTACCTAAAAAATAGAAGAGGTTCTGATCACGCGCGTGCTTAGAGGCTAGTTTACATATAACTATCATGTGAATAATAACTCCAACAAAATATATACAATCAAAACATGTAAAATATATACATAAGTAACATGTGAAAAAGTATACAAGTATACTATACAATAACATGTGAGTATCTATTTATTATATAGCTAGCATGTGAATACTTAAAAACTATACCAAATCCAAAAAAAAAAAAAAAAAAAAAAATTATACAAAAACAAACACAATGTAATAAAAAAGAGAGAGTTGGGAGGATAGCACCTTATTGTCAGCCACCATTTTCTTTTTCTTTTTCTTTTTTGTCCATACAAAAGATGACAAAAAGAAACTCATTAGTGCCAAAAATTGTTAGGGACGATATAAGTTTATAGAATATTCAAAGACTCAAGAAAATGAGACTTGAATACAAATCCACACACTACAACTATTCTAAGAAGAAGCTTGAAAAAAAAAAGTTACAACGTTACTTTATTATTTTGGAAAAGTACTTTTTTCTTAGAAAAGATGTTATTGGGAGATTTTGAGGAAAAAATTTTTTTTAAGGGGTAACAACATTTTGAAAACCTTTTCTTTTTTGAAAACCTCTTTTTTGAAAACATGTTCTTTAGAAGGAAGCAATTTTTTTTTTTTAAATGTTCTTTTAAAAAAAAAACATTTTTGACATATTTAAGAAGTACCTTTGAAAACATTTTTGAAAAGAAGCATTTTTGAAAGCACTTTGGAAAACATTTGAAATTTTTTTTTAGTTTCTATTTTATTTTGTATGTTTCAGCCTTCTTTTTTTAGAAAACAGATTTTTTTTAATTTTTTTTTTTAAGTTTTCGGAACAATAATAAAAAAACATATTTTTCTAAGTTTTGAAAAAAAAAAAAACAGATTTGTATTCCTAAAAAAAAAAAAAAAACAGTTTTATAAAAAACAGTTTTATAAAAACAGATTTTTATTTTTTAAAACAATTTTTCAGAAAAGCAGATTTTTTTTTTTTTTTTGAAAACAGTTTTCAGAAAAAAAAAATTATTAAGAACAGTTTTGAAACATATTTTTATAAAAGAAAATGATTTTGAAAACAGTTTTTAGAGAACAGATTTTTTTTCAGAAGATCAGTTTTGAAAACAGATTTTTTGATTCTGAAAACAGTTTTTTAAAACAGATTTTTATTTAAAAACATTTTAAAAAAACAGCTTTTATATTTCTTTAAAGGAAAACAGTTTTATGAAGACAGTTTTGGAAAACAGATTTCAGAAAAACAGATTTCTATTTGAAAACAGTTTTATAAAAACAGTTTATTTTTCTGAAAACAGTTTAATAAAATATCTTTGGATTACAGTTTCCGAAATCAGATTTTTATTTGAAAAACATTTTTATGAAAACAGTTTTATAAAACAGATTTTTTAGAAAACAGATTTATATTTTTTTGAAAAAAGGGTTTCCAGTTTCCCCCTAAAAAGAAATAGATTTTTTTATTTATTTCGAAAACTTTCTTTTTCATATTTTTTACGCGAGAAAGACGAAGACTTGACTCTAATTGCAGCATACGGTGAATAAAATAAAATTATGTTTGAGAAAATCATACTACTCGGTCGACCATTTTCTTTATAATTGTCATCATCTTAATTGTTAATCAATAAAAGACATTGAATCCTTGAGCATAAAGTTTAGTGGCCACTCGGAACTCCATCATACCAAAAACTATAGTGAAAATATCAGAGAAAGTTAACCATATCTATTATTGACTATATATTAACAGGATAGAAAGAAAATGTGCTTACGTATTTAAGTGTCATATTTTTGTTATAAAGATAAGCTCGTTAATTTAAAAAATAGAAGAACTTAAACAAATATGTGGAGTCTATTGTTTTCAATTTATTTACAGTTATGTCATTAAAAACATTTTTTTATATCTTGAAAACATCATCTCAACCATTTTCAAAATCTTATTATGAACGAGGAAAATATGATACAATTTCCTGACAACTGTATTTAGAGAACATTAGTCAAACAATAGATTCAACTACAGGACCCACCATTTTATGGATGGTAAAATAAATAAATAAAAATATTCAAATACCCTTACCAAACAAGCCCTAAATCTCTTTATAAAAGTTTCTTTTTTTTCTTCCAAAAACAAACTCTATTTCTTTTTTTTTTTTTTTTCTGGAACTCTTTCGTTTTTCATTAATTTAGAGTTAGGTATATATGAAGACATACTTTTGTTTGGATTATATATAAGGAAAAAAAAACTCTTCTAATTTCTTTTGGGTTATATATAAGAAAAAAAAAATCGTTTCTATTGTTAAAAATTTAGAACACGTTCTACTTTTGCCGTTGTCATTTAAAAAGAAACTTTTTTAACATGATTTTTGTTATTATTATATTTGTCTTATATTTTATCATATATGTTAAGGTATATCAAAATGACATAGTTAGGTCTCTAAAAAAAATTTATGGTCCCTTAGAAAAATTTAATGGCATCACCACTAGGTGATGATTTAGGTGTACCGAAAGTGAATTGTTTATTCATATCGCTAAGGATTGCCTTAGACTAGTCTACCGTATCCTAATGTCAAAATCCCAATAAAATATTCCTAAAAAATTGCCCTTATTGCTAACTTTTTCTTAGGATTACCCAAATCCAACCTCCTTTTTGCATAACCAAGGATACTGAAGAAACAGAGCGGGGCTTAGGATCTGAAAATGTATTTTCTATCAAATTATACCACATCATCCGTATCAAAATTTAATAAATAACGATATGCGTGCAAAAATAACTATCCACTAACACATATCTTACAATTGTTAGTGGATTAGATATTTTTTACTGATATGTCTCATATTTATTGGATTTTGATACTCTTGATACCTAATCGTTTGATACTAAAATAAAAGAAAGAAAAACACATGTATTTTGAATTTTGATAGCCATGATTGACAACTCACTTGTCAGCTACATATATATTGCCGTGCATGTTTAATTCATGAAGCGTGGAACCGGGGACACAATAAAATACTGCTAGGGTCAGATTCGTGGGGGTTTCGCTATATTACAAAACAAAAAGAAAAAAGAATACTTACTCATTGTTTATTTTAATGAAATATAACATCGATAAACTTTATCAAGGTATGATTCGCTAAACTGTTCAAGAAAAAATTCGCTAAACTGATAAAGTTCACTTATTCTTTATTTATACGAACTTCCGTACTGGACATGTGCTTTTCTTCGAAACTTCCATTCTCATTGCCTCTTTTATCTCTCTTAGAGCATCCACATCCGGATCTTAAATTCCATCTTATTTTACCATCCTAAAAACCTACTTTATCAATTATACAATACCATTTTACAATACACCCAACATCCCAACTTTTATTTTCCTATTCTACTCATTAAAATAATATTTTTACACAATAAAATAATATAAATTCTACAATAAAATAATATTTAAATTTTATCTATCACTCCTCTCTCTCTCTGAGTATCTGTTCCTCTCTCAACAACCAAACAACCCAATTATCACCGCACCACCACCACCATGCCTACCACGCCACCATGCCCATTGCCCACCAAATCCACCGGAACCAAAAACCCAAACTAAGGAAAAAAAAAAAAAAAAAACCAAACAACCCAATTATCACCGCACCACCACCACCATGCCTACCACGCCACCATGCCCACTGCCCACCAAATCCACCGGAACCAAAAACCCAAACTAAGGAAAAAAAAAAAAAAAAAAAAAAACCAAACAACCCAATTATCACCGCACCACCACCACCATGCCTACCACGCCACCATGCCCACTGCCCACCAAATCCACCGGAACCAAAAACCCAAACTAAGGAAAAAAAAAAAAAAAAAAAACCACCAGATCACTGCCACATCCAACCCATCTGAACCCAAAAGATAAAAATCAATCCATGCCTCACTGCAAAACCCACACAAAACCCACACAAAACCCAGATCGGCGAAACCATTTGACCCACAGCGCCACCAGATCAACGCCGCCATCAACGCCGCCAACATCACACCACATCCAGCCCATCATCAGCGATCTTGAGCGATCCATCATCGGCGACATTGGCAACCCACCAATCTCCACCGATCCAAACCCACGCCACCACCTGACCCATGATTCACCGATACACCAATCCACCGATCTCCATGCCGTGACCACGAACCAAACCCAGCTATAGTGCAAGCCTTGAACGAGAAAGAGAGATGTGAGATGAGAGAAAGAGTGAGGAAGGAATCCATGTGCAGACTGATCTGAGATTTATAGCAGACTGATCTGAGATTTTATAGCAGACTGATCTGAGATTTTTTTTTTTTTTTTTATATGGAAACAAACTGATCTGAGATAGAGTAGAGAGCAGAACGAGAGGAGGAAGAGAGAGAAAAGAAAGAGAAATAACGAGAGAGGAGAGAGAAATTCCCGGGTTAAATGAGAGAGGAGAGAGAAATGAGAGTATTAAAAATTTTTTTTTTTTTATAACATTCAGCTACAGTACCATCTTACATTTGAGATGGTACTGTAGCTAAATCCCAAATTTGGAATTGGCATATGGCATATAGCCTTCCCATTGTTGAGTAGTTTTGGGGCTTAAATGCCAAATGTTCCTAACATTTGGCATATAGAAGCCCCACTGCTGATGCTCTTAGGTATGATTCGCTAAACTGATAAGTGGTTCACTTAGGTTTCCACCATGTCCTCTTCATTATTTATTATAATTTTCATATAGATATAGTTTCAAGGCAGGAAGTCCAGATCGCATCTCAGCAGGTGGCATTGTGGCAAACCAAAGTAGTGTGAATCAAAAGTTTCACTAATAAAGAATATAAGATGTTAGCCTTTATAAAATATTATAATTGATTTACTCGTAGTTTATTAAACAAGTATACATATATTTATTAGTTCATTAGATGTTATTTTTTTCTAACTAAAACAAATCAATGATGCAAAGAAAAATATTAAAACAAAAATAATAATTTAGGTGACAACACCCCGATTCCAAATTCCAAAACTTTTAATTTTAAATCCTCACATGTAGTCATTTGAAAAAAAAAAATGCTAGGCTTATCACGCTTGGAAGAAAAAAGTAGAAAATGAAATAAATGTATTGATTATTTGATTTTCCATTGTCATAGTAAACAAGATAGGAGAGAAAATGAAATTTTTTTCTTTGTCGGTACCAAAATAAATAGGATTTATTCATAAGGTTATTGATGATTGAATGACTATTTGAGTCCTCTTCAAATCATAATATATGGACTCCTCACCAAATGAGCAATTCAGTAAAAGAAACTTGCTGGCATTCTTAGAACTTGTTTAGTAACTGTTTTTTTCCCTTATTTTATGTTTTCAAAAACAGTTTTCTATTTTTGAGACTAAAAAACTTGTTTGGCAATCCAAAATGGACTAAAAACAAAAACTATTCTTAAAACTCAATTTGTAAAGAAAATTGACAACAGGCAAAATGTTGTTTTCAGTTTCTCGTTTTCAAAATCCAATAAAAATATGCACCTGATTCAATAAATGTGTCACATTTATTGGGTTAGTGCCAAAGTTTGAATTTTAGTAATAACAAATTTAAGTTTTTTTTTTTCTATCTCATCTTTTCTCTCGCATAGGATTTTCTCTCTTTATCTTGCACTCTATTTTTTCTGAAACTCCATTGTGTGGAAGTCAGCGGTCCTATAGAGAAGCACCACCTTATAAGTAGGAAGATCCTTGGCTTCTTCTTCTTCTTCACCTTGTCAAAAGTATATAATCTTGTTTAGCATCATCAAAATCAAGTTATATTGTGATTTACCAAACAAATTTTCTATTTCCTTCAAAAAACTATTTTTCTTATTTCAACTAACCTAACATGTTTTTTATTTCAAAAATACAAGAAAATTGTTTTTTCTTTCTATTCCCAAAAACAAGTTTTTGAAAATAGAAAATAAAAACGATTACCGAACATAACCTTAATGTCCTTCTCCTTTCAGAGCCTATTTGAAAGATAATCCAATACTTCTTAGTCACGAATATCTAAATAAGACAAATACTTACATGGATATTGTTGCTTTGTGAGAAAGCAATTAGAATTAGGCTTGCAATCAATTGGAATGTGTGATATCTTTATAGGCAATTTTTCAATTTAGAAAATTCGTTTACTTGAGAGACCAAGAAAAAGCTCTATCAATTTTATTTATTTAGCGGAAATTACATTATGCTCACCTGTGGTTTGCCCAAAAAACATTTTGCCTACCTGTGGTTTCCAAATTGGTATTTTACCCACCTAAGGTTAGCTCTGTTTGTCTCCTGTTACACACATCTGTTAAAAACAGAAGTAAATTTGTATTTTTATTACCCTTTTATATCTCTCTCATCTCAAAACATAAAATACTAAAAAATTGAGAAAAAAATAAGATCTAAAAGCTAGATTTTGTAAAAATTAAAACCTAACTTTTGCATCTTCTTTTCATGTATCAACTTTTAAATCTTCTATTTTAACACATTAAAAATTGAAATTATGCTTTTTCTCACCTGAACCAGAGAATGTAAATAAAACTTTGAATTGCAGGTCTAAGATTCAAATTCCTCTTAACTATTGAATTATAAATAAATAAATTCCATTTAGATAATTGAGTACCCCAAAAGAATTGTTTCTTTATTGTCTCAAATTCTCAATGGTTGAGCAAATGCCAATGGCAGGTCTTGTGATGGAGAAGAACGAAGCGCTTGGTGAGGTCTTGCATGAAGATCGACTTGTTAGTGCTCTCTATAAACTTGACTTTAAGAAAGACAAAGACACTGAAGTGGCCTGTAAAAGGAAGCTGTCTAAGGATGATGTCGCTCATTTCCGGAATGCAGTGCAAAAGGACTTTTACTTCCAGATGTATTATGATGACTTGCCAATGTGGGGTTTCATTGGAAAGGTTGAAAAAGAAGGTAAAGTTGACCCTAGTGAATACAAATATTTTCTTTCCAAGCATATCCAATTCGATGGATCCTCAGTCTCTGGTGGACCTGACCGCGCGAGGACAAGGAAGTGGAAGCTGAGTTCATGTACACTGAAGTGGAAGGAAACAGAAATTCCTTTTGAGAAGAGAATGGAGAGGAAACACATCATTTCAATTTTTAATGTGTTAAAATAGAAGATCTAAAGGTTGATACATGAAAAGAAGATGTAAAATTTAGGTTTTAATTTTTACAAAACCTAGCTTTTAGATCTTCTTTTCCCTTGATTTTTTTTTAGTTTTTTTATATTTTGAGAGAAGAGAGACATAAAATGGTAACAAAAATATAAATTTACTCATTTTTTTAACAGAGGTGGATAACGGGAGACAAACAGAACTAATCTCATATGGGTAAAGTGCCAATTTTTAAATTACAGATAAGCAAAGTATTTTTCAGGCAAAAAACAGATGGGCATAGTGTAATTTCACCATTTATTTATTTAGTTGGGAAATGCTAATGAATGCCCTTAGGGCATTGATTAACAATCTATTTTAGGAAAATTTTGACACCACTTTTATGGGAAATGAAAAAACTGTCAAAATATTAATTTTTTTTTTCTTTTCTCATAAAAACTTTCTTTAAATGGATTGTTAACTAATGTTCTAAGAGTACTCATTAGCATAACCCTATTTAGTTTAACCACAGATACATAATTTGATTTTTAATTTTTTATATCATTAAAAAATAAAGCTAAAAAATTTATACCAGTAGCACTTATTTATTATCTGAAACGGATGTGAGGGGTGCCTCCATCCATAGAAATGAGTCAGGTAACCATATAATTTTTGAGTTCTTTAGTCAAAATTTTATTTTTGAAGAGGGATAAGTATATATTTTTATCCAAAATTTAAAATCTTATGACGTCTGTGTACCATTTAATAAAACATAAAATTCAACCATTCTTCCTAGTTGTTCAATATAAAAGTTTTGTTGAAAGATAATAATAATTAATAATAATTGCTATTGACAAAAGAAGTACAAAAAAATAAAAATAAAAGTGAGCACGACTGCATATCTTTCAAGGTTTGGTAAATTTTGCAATGACTTTATAATGTTTTTATCACCTCGTGGATAATTTTGATTTTGAAGACTTTGTTTCTTCTTTTAATTATTGCATGTAAGTTTCAGTATATTAATGTTTATACATGAAAAATATAGTACAGAAAAAATCTTTTGAGATCACCTTAAAACTTCTCGCAATGCATAGCATAATCTTACATTTCTTTCTAGAGATTAAATTTTATAAGAACTTAGTGTAAATTATGTTAGGTTCTAAGACTTTAGGAACTAAATGTATTAGAACTTCACTTTGTATATGTTGGCAAACTATGATCAAAACAATGAATCTAGGTTTAGGCTTGCTCAAAGTTTATTTGTTATAGTTTGAATCGAGTGATTGCAGAAATTACTGGACTTAATCTGCAAGGCTCGATTGATCAAAAATTAGACTCGATGGATCAAACCATGTGCAGATTTATTTTTCTGCAGAATTTCCAATTTAGCCCAAGCCCATTTGACGTTTTGTGTTTTACTTCTAGTATAAAAGAAAAAACCCTAGTTACGTTTTAGATGTCTTTTGAGGGTTGTGTGTTGAATCTTTTATGAGATCTAGAGGTGTTTACCTTCATACATACACTTAGGGTTATCAAGATCAAGATTCATGTCAAGAACTTGGTGATCTTTTTAGTCGCTGCATAAAGAACTTTAAAGAAGATCTGAAACCTTTGAGTAGAGTCTCAAAGTTACAAGTAGGAGAACTTGTGGTTGCAGTGGATCAAAGAAAGAAGTAGCCCGTGGACTCGGAGCTATCATGTGGTCATAGTAGTAAGTTTTCTACTCGAGATAGTAATAGAATGTTAGTGGTCTAAGTTCTATTGTATAAATTTCAATTCTTTCATAGTGGATCTGTTTTACCTTAAGAATAGTTAGGTTAAATCCTATCCAGGTTTTTTACCGGTTAGGTTTTTCTAAGTTATCATATCGTTGTGTTCTTTATTTTTTCCACATTATTTACATGATGTTAGGACATATGTGATTCAATGATAGAAACATATGTCACTATTTTACGTAATTAGCTAATCTTTTGACAAAACGTACTTTACTTGTAATTAGATAGATCTAGGATGTGTTTAATACTTCAAGAAACAAGATTTCAAGTTCAAATGTTAAAACTATGCAAGTTTGTCCAAGAATCAAGTGAAGAAAGTGTTGTTCATTAAAACTCGACAACTAGCATCTATCGAGATTTAAAAGCTGCTGAAATCCGTGGCTAGACAGCTAGCTCAATAGATGGTTATCTATTAAGGTTTATGAAACTCAGTTTTTCAGGACTATTTTTTATTCAATCCGTGAATTTATATTTGGGCTTTCTTTTCTCACAACCCTAAACATATATAAAGATTATTTTAAGGGCCGTAAAAGGTTACGCACAGTTGCACAAAAGCACAATTGCACAAGTGTGAAGAAAAGTGTATCCGGAAACCTAATTTGCCCTAGTTCTTCATTCTCTTCAAGAAGTTACTGTGTTTTGTACACCTTAGGGTTTTGTGACCAAGCAACTTCATGATTTTCATCGTGTGATGAACTGAAGAATATTGTAGCCAACATCCTTCTCAAGTTGGTGATCAAGTCACGTATTGGGTTCCGCGCAATTGGTTAGTCATGTACTGGGAGCCGTGCATTGAAAGGAGAGATTGTCACTATAGAACAAATCCTATTAGGTATTGGGATAAGGGTTCAACTGTAGGTGGGTATAAAGTACTGAAATTCATTTACTTGTAACAGCTTGTTTTGATAATAGTGGATTCTCGGGAGTTGTGACCTTAAAATCACCCTGTGGGGTTTTTGCCGCTATAGAACAAGTCCTATTAGGTATTGGGATAAGCGTTTAACTGTAGGTGGGTATAAGGTACTGAAATTCATTTACTTGTAACCGCTTGTTTTGATAATAGTGGATTCTCGGGAGTGGTGATCTTAAAATCACCCGGTGGGGTTTTTGCCGTATAGATTTTCCCCATTCGTAAACAAATCATAGTGTCAATTTAATTTATGCTGCATACTTAGTTTAATTGGTAATTTATTTGTACTGCCACGTATATTGCATGTTAATCTGATTAATTAATAAACTTGGCTAATTAATCAATTAATTCATCACAAAGGGTCAATCCATGTTCAGCCTATCACATGATATGACTTTATTGTGTTAACCTAGAACTAAATTATTTATCTAAATAATTACTTGGCTAAATAACTAGGTTAAAAAATCTAGTTTACAGGGATCTAAAAACATACAAGTGGTATCTGAGCGGGTTAGCTCTTGATTTAGGTTATTATACCTAGTGTTAATCCTTGATCTCTGTCATCATGGATAATTTTAAGTGTCTTATTATTTTTTATTGTGATGATTTGAATAAAAAGGACACTGCCGTTTCTATTGATCTTATTAATGCTTATGAAACTCTTCATAAGGAATTATTGAAATCTAGGAAAATTTCTAAGAAATTTAAGGAAGAGTTAAAATTGGCTAATCTTGAAAAAGATGAATTGGTTGTTAGATTAGATGAATCTAATAAAAAGAATGAATTTTTGAGAAATCAAATTTCCTCTCAAGATGAGAAGATGAAAAGCTTGGAACAAGAGTTAGTAGAATCTAAAGCTAAAATTTAAAATCTGACTAGTACCAAGCCTGCTGTTGATAACAGAAGTGTTTCTATTTTTCTTAAGCTTAAAACTAAGAAATTTTATATCCCTCCTTTCAAGAGGAATAATAAAGAAAAGACTTATTTTGCTAGGTTAGACAAAGGTAAAAGTTCTGATATAGACGCTAAAATTTCTAAACCTATATCTAAACCTACTATTAGAGAGTATAATAAATCTGTTTTTGTGCCTACTTGTCACCTTTGTGGTGTTGTTGGTCATATTAGACCAAATTGTTCTTTGTTGAGGCAAAAACCAAAATTTGAGACTAGATTTGCTGTTAGGAATACTAATATTCCTAAATTTGTTCCTGTTTGTCACTTTTGTGGTGTCTCTGGCCACATTCGTCCTAATTGTCATAAATTGAAATTTAAACATTTTGTATTTCAATCTAGGATATGTGATAATATTTCTCCTGCCATAAGTCCATATAAATTGTTTCATATTTTTTTGAAAATTTTAAGCTTGTTGGTTTGTGAAAGGAATTTGCAAGATTTTAGTCTTTCTCAGAAAATTGCTGTAATCCCTCAAATACACTCTGCTTCACATGGATTTTCACCTACAAAGCCAAAGACTCATGCTATATGGGTGAGAAAAGATTCTCTAAGGAGAGTGTTGTTGACTTGTCCCTGATTTAATTCTTTCAATTATTTGTGGACATGTTTACTCTTAGTTTTTTGTTGTTTTTTTTTTAGGTTGTTTTGTTTGAAAAAAAAATCCAAAAACATTTGAAAATTTTCAAAAAGACAAAAATATTTTATTTTGTGTTTAGATTTATTTTTCTTGAGGATTACATGAATTATGATATCTCTCTCTTAATTTAGAACATGCTTGATATTGTGGAGAAACATAAAAAGTAAGTGTTATATAAGTGCTAAGCTAATTCTGATTTTGTGTGAGTATGTACTAGTTTGTATATGTACTCATGGGTTAATTAAGAAATTGATATTTCTTGTTTGTGTACCATCTATAACTTAGTTAAGCACTATCATGCATTACATTTGCATTTTTAATCATTTAGCATAAAGTGTACTTTTAGTTTTGGTTATAAAATTTTTTTTGAAACCAAAAAGATTTTTATATGTTTTGTATTATATATCTTGGATTTATAGTTGAGATTGGCCATATTTTGTTTCATAACATGCTTGTGTACCTTGTTTAGCTTGAATTTTTTTTTTTTTTTTTTTTTTTTTTTGGTGCACTTTGCTAGTTTTAGCTATGTAGTGCATGTTGTGTGGGAGTTGTTTATAGTTTTTGATCACATGATCTTAATTTTGAAGTCACATACTTTTGATTGTTACGACTAGAACCTAAAGAGAAATGCATAAATAACTATCTCACCACTGTTTACTAGCCAATTATGAAAACCTTAATGCATATCATAAGATTTTGTGTTCAAAAAAGTGTAACACATGCACAAAAAAAACATAAGGTGTAGCCTCAAATTAATAATAAAATTGGTGTCTACATTATTAGGTTATAATAAAGATGACATAAATGAATAAAATTGGTGTGTACATTATTTGGCTAAAATATTAATTTCACAATCAAATAAAAATGGTGTACATTATGAGGCAAAACAAAAAGTTTTACATGATTGCAAGCCTGTTTTCTTAGAGATGTGAAAGTTATATGATATAACTCTTTAGGTGATAGTCTCTTTCTAACTTATGTGATGAATAATGTAGAAATTGTGATTAATTACTATCTGTTGAGCTCTAAAAGTTTAACACCAAGGCTCAAAAAAAAGCATAGTGGGTGAACCCCATATAAAAGGGTTGAGCTCACAACAAGAGAAAAGGATGGCCCAAGTCCATTAAAAGAAAGATTTGAAACCCAGAACCCACGAAAGGACAGGCCTTAGGGCCCATGAAACGGAGGGAAGAAAGGAAAAAAAGTCCAGCCTGTCAAGATCAGAAAATTAAAGAAAGTCCAGTGGGAAGAATTGGGCCAGGATATCCAGAGGCTGTCAGGGGTTCGATATCCTCGGGACGTGCAACACAGCTAGGATGAGATTGAGACATCTCAAAAAGAGCACTAAGAAACACAAAGAACTAAGGACAGATAAGTCCTTCTCAATCACCTAGTGATGCAGAAAGGAACCAGAAGGCTTGGAAAAGAACAATTCATGAAGAAGGGGCTGGTACCTCAAGCAACCCAGAAAGAAGAACTATAAAGAGAAGTAGCTGGGAAAACCTTCAACCTGGCAGGAATGGATTCGGCTCACCTTGGAAAAATGACAAAAAGGAGGACAGCTAAAAAACTGAGTCTGAAAAATGTAAGGATTAGAAGCCTTGAGGGAAGAGAGATTGGAGGTCAGCCCTCTAAGGACACCCCAGAATGGAAAGTTAACAAGAAGCTTTTAGAGAAATAGTACCAAAAGAAGAAAATTATGAGAAATAAGAAAAGGACCAGTCATCAGAGTGGCTGGCACAACATGGGCTCTGGTACCTAAGGGAGTAGAGGAAGGGAATCAGTGGTACCCCGGAACCCTAGAATGACGTTATAAAAGAGAGAAGCAGCCAACATTGAAGGGGCATTTAGCAATAGTAAATCATAATGGAATCATTAAGAAAACTCTGTCAAAAACTCAAAGAAAGATAAATATCATCTGGTATCCCAAAACAGCCACTATAGAACATACTTTGATTCAAAGGGATTTAAACTTTGCAAGTCTTAGAGGCTTAGATAGCCATCTAAGTCTGTAATTTTTGAACTTATTTGAACCTTGTAACATGTCTTAGTGAGCACATTGTGATTTACAACTAAAGAAAGTGATGAAATATTTCATAGTGTTTTAAGGATCCTTAACAATATATTTGTTTCTCTCTTTATTACATGTTCCTTTACTATTTCTTGCTGTCCAATACATATATATTCTTGCCTGCTAGTATTTACGTATTGTAGGATTTTTGCTCTGTGCATCACTTGGTTTTGTAAACAACACATTCAGCTGCGGTGAACCAAGCCCAGTCCCTTTAAACAACAACTCAAAGGCCCAAGGTCCTTGCTTCAACTTGGGCCTAGACATTGTCCAAAAAAGGACCCTCACAATATCTACATATCACCTCACATGTATCTCATGTCATTAGTAGTTGCACACACTACACAAGTTATTCTTTGCTAAACTTAGTATATGATATCGTGTGTGAATTTGTTTTGGTCATCCAAGATTATATGTTCCTTGATTTTGATGCAAAATATGTTTAATGTTTGAGTTCATAGGGACAAAAAGGTTGAAAAACTTGTTTTTGGAAGATCTGGGTTGAATTCAAATGTTTTTGAAAAACTTTTAAACTCATACTCATGCATTTCATTTATGAAATATTGTGTTTTGAGTGGTTTCTGCATAAACTTGCTCTGTTTTTCAAAAATCTCATTTTTCCAGATTTTCGATTGATCGAAGCTGTTTTTCGACTGATCGAAAATGCGTTAAAATTTTTGGTTTGAATCTGCCTAACTCGATTGGTATTCGATCAATACTCAACCGATCGAAACTGAAAATTTTTCAATTTCTAAGTTTTGGACCAAATTTCTTTATGAATCATTTGTGTTTAGGATCACATGCATTACATTGTTTTTTTGTATCCATTTTGCAGTTTTGCAATCATATTTCTCATTGTTTTCACACATAACATGCATATACTTTGCTAAATTGGGTGCTCAACTTGATTTAAAAATTTATTAATTAATTTTTGAGTCTTTTGTACATTTTAGTATATGCTATTTTTTATGTGTGAATTGTAGAAAATATTTCTCTTAAGAGATATTGATAGACCAAAAACGTATTTGACCCCTTGTGATTAAATTAATTGATTAATTAGCCAAGTTTATTAATTAATCAAATTAACATGCAAAGCGCATGGTAGCACAAACAAATCACCAATTAAACTAAGTGCAGCGGAAATTAAATTGACACAGTGATTTGTTTACGAATGGGAAAAACCAACATTTCAAAAACCCCACCGAGTGATTTTAAGGTTACCACTCCTGAAATTCCACTATTATCACAACAAGCGATTACAAGGTAATGGAATCCTAGTACCTTATACCAATCTACAGTTGAACCCTTATCCCAATACCCAATTGGACTTGTTCTGTATTGACAATTTCTCATTTTGATGCACGGCTCCCAAGTACGTGACTAACCAATTGCGCGGATCCCTGTACGTGACTTCAATCACCAACTAGAGAAGGTTATTGGCTGCAAAGTTTTTCAGTTCATCCACACGATGAAGATCAAGAAGATACTTAGTTACAAAACCCTATGGTGTACAAAAACAGCAACTTCTTCAGAAGAGATGAATTAGGGCAAAACTTTATCTCCGATCACAATTTGCTTGAATAGACTTTTCTCAAAACTTGGGCAACTTGTGAATTCTTTGACAGCCCTTAAAATAATCCTTTTATATGTCTAGGGTTAGGAGAAAAGAAGTCCCAAAGACACATTCACGGATTCCAAGAAAACAGATCAGAATTTTTGATTCTTTCTTAAACCTTGACAGATAGGAGGTGTCGAGCAGGTGTTGAGCACACAAGCTGAACAACTTCTTAAATCTCGACACATGCTAGCTGTCGAGCTTTAATAAACTTACACTTCTCAGCTTGTTTCTTGGACAGACTTGATGACTTCAACACTTGATCTTGAAACACAGTTTCTTGAAGTATTAAAAACACCTAGATTTACCCAATTACAAGGATAGTGCGTTTTATCAAAGGATTAGCTAATTACATAAAATAGTGACATATGTTCCTAACAAGTGAATCACATATGTCCTAACAGATATGATGGATAATCAATATGCAAATATTTTCTCTTAAACACATTGCATACATATGTTTCTGGGTCACATAATTTATTGAAAGAGAGAATTTTTTTTTTTATGTGTACCCTCAACTTAGTTTTTAAGTTTGGCTTATGTCTTTTCATTTATCCCCACCTCCTAAAGTTTCCCCAAAACTGTTTTTCCCAAAACTTGTTTTGTTTTTCCTATTTTTATAGGGGGTGAAATTTGTTTTTAAAACCTAATAAGTGTTCATAAGGGGAGTTGTTGCTCTTTATTTGTTTATTTGATTCTCTATTTTCTCTTGACTTTTGTTGTGTATGTTTTTTGTTTACCCTTTGTTTGAGTTGTCTTTGTCAATACGTGACAAAAAGGGGGGAGATTTAGATGAAATGTGGGAATATGTGGGAATCTTGTTTGTTTTGTTTAGGGGGAGTTGAAATTGTTTTTAAAAGGGGGAGAAAATAAAATTTTTTATGTATCTAACTTAGGGGAGAGTTAGTTTGCATATTTTTTATTTGCTTTAGTTTGTTTATTTTGTTTTACTTGTATTTTTCACACATGCGTTTATGTGTTTATTGAGTATTTCAGGAATTTACAGGTTAATTTAATTGTGGCTGTTGTCTACTTTAGCAACTGATAGATAGTGGTTTTGGTTGAATTGTAATTAGGGTTTTTTAATTGAATGGGCTGTCTTACTTTCAGCATTTTATTTTTTTGTAATGTGTTTTGTCATGGATTGCCAAAGGGGGAGATTGTTAGGTTCTAAGACTTTAGGAACTAATGTATTAGAACTTCACTTTGTATATGTTGGCAAACCATGATCAAAACAATGAACTAGGTTTAAGTTTGCTTAAAGTTTATTTGTTATAGTTTGAATCGAGTGATTGCAAAAATTATTGGACCTAATATGCAAGGCTCAATCGATCAAAAATTAGACTCGATCGATTAAACCACGTGCAGATTTATTTTTCTGCAGAATTTCCAATTCAGCCCAAGCCTGTTTGACATGTAGGGTTTTGTGTTTTACTCCTAGTATAAAAGGAAAAACCCTAGCTACATTTTTTATGTCTTTTGAGGGTTGTGTGTTGAATCTTTTGTGAGATCTAGAGGTATTTACCTTCATACACACACTTAGGGTTATCAAGATCAAGATTCATGTAAGAACTTGGTGATCTTTTCAATTGTTGCATAAAGAACTTTAAAGAAGATATGAAACCTTTGAGTGGAGTCTCAAAGTCACAAGTAAGAGAACTTGTGGTTGCAGTGGATCAAAGAAAGAAGTAGTCTGTGGACTCGGAGCTGTCATGTGGTCATGGTAGTAAGTTTTCTACTCGAGGTAGCAATATAATGTTAGTGGTCTAAATTCTATTGTACAAACTTCAATTCTTTCATAGTGAATCTGTTTTACCTTAAGGATAGCTAGGTTAAATCCTCCCTAGGTTTTTTACCGGTTAGATTAATTCCAATAAGGATATGTCACATCAACTTTTTACTTAAAACTCATTGTAAAATCAATACATCCTAACACACCTAATAAGTTTATGGATCTAATAGTAAATAATATCTAAATTGAATGAAATTTGACATGTATTTTAAGAACATGCATTTTAAGAACATAAAGAACATGTATTTTAAAACTCATTGTAAAATCAATACATTCTAACACACCTAATAAGTTTATGGATTGAATAGTAAATAATATCCAATTTGAACGAAATTTAACAAGTATTTTAAGAACATAAAGAACATAAGTTTAATTATTAAATTTTCAGTATATAAAGTAAATTTAAAATTTTAGTGAGAGTTTGGAGGGTTTTATTTTCCAAATTAGTTTAGAGAAATTTTGTCCTACAAAGTGTATTTTATTGAAAATGTTCTAATTTTATTACTATAATTTAAAGATATTATGAAAATTATTATATTTTATAAATGTGGAATTTATCTTTAGTTGAGGCTTATAAAGCAAAGACTCACTCACTAACTGACTGATGTGGTACTTTAGACCCATACCTTTCTTTCTTTTTTTTAGATAATATAGACAGAAGACACACTCACTAATGACCGATGTCGTACTTTTATTTTATTTTTATTTTTTATAGATATTATAGACAGAAGACATAGGGAATGAGGAAGGAAGAAATGAGAAGACATGACTTATAACACTAGCACTTACTAAGAGAGGCTAGGTGAGAAGAAAAAAACAAAAAACAAAATATGTCAGCTGTCCACTAGATATGATATGACATGTTTAAGGTTGACTTGAGTTTTTGTCCATCATAACTAGCTTCTTCTTTTTTTCTTTTCTTTTTTCTATTGACAAAATTTTCATTAATAAAATACGATGATTTTTTTTTTTTTTTTTTTGGGAGGAGGGAGGAAAAATTCATTGGTTTTAATAAACAGATATTTTTACTTATTAGCGAGGATATGACGTCAGTGCTTATATAGGATACTCATCATCTTTGTTATCATATTATTAGTAAAAACTTGATTCTCAAAATAATAATAATAAATATTATTTGTAAAATAGATTCTCAAAAAAAATATATATTAAATCTCTCACAATTTTCTACGTTAACACAATATTTAAATAAAATTATCATTTTATTTAAATAAAATTATTTTTGTTTAGTTCAAACTTAACATGGAGTGAAACTCTATCTCTCTAATAAGTCCAATTTAAACTCAAACTCATCATTATCATTTTTTTTAAACAAAATTCTTTTTGTTTAGTCCAAACTTAACAAGGAGTAAAACTTTATCTCTCTAACAAATACAACTTAAACTCAAATTTAAATAAATAAACTGGTCTCTTATCTTCTAAATTATTGGGTTCATTTTTGTAACATCTTAAATTGGTCTCTTTTCTCTTATATTTCTCTATTGTGTAGTCTTTTTTTTTTTTCAATAATTTCTGGTTTTGAATCATCTTATTATTATTATTATTTTTTTTGGACTTTTGGAAGTTTTGACATTGGGTTCTTTGATTTTCCACTTTTTTTTTTCTTCTTCTGAGGTAACACATATTTCTCTACATTTCTATGTAGAGTAGAGTAGTCACAAACATATATTTTTTTTGTTTTGTTTCAATAATTTCTAAGGTTTGTATATTTAATTTCATTTATATTTTTAGGTTTTTGCAAGTTTCAACATTTGAATTTTCGGGTTCATTTTTTGCAATAAATGAACTTGTCAACTATAGCAATGGATTAGTCTTCTGAGGGAACTCCATCTTTCTCTTATATTTTTTTGTTGTGTGGTCATATATTTTTCATTTGGTTTTGATAATTTCAGCTTTGAATTTTCAAATGATACATTATACTTTATGTAAAATTTTCCTGTGCATTGTATGAGATTAACAAATATGAATTAAACTTAGTCTAACCTAATAGATTTTACTTTTCCTCATGTCATATATTAGTAATTGAGCCAAATTCAACATGATCCATAGACCAAATCATAGAAGCTTATTAATTAATGTATCATTTGTTCATAATATAGTATACATTTATGCAAAGTTTTCCCGTGCATTGCATGTGTTAGTGACTATATATATCATATACTATATAATAAAATTTGGGTTTAAACACTGTGATTGCGCCAAGTGGCTACACTATATATGTAAAACTGAAAACTCTGAAAATCCCACAATTTTCCACATCATCATTTTAATTTATAAAAAAAAAAAAAATTAATTTTTTAAACTAAATAGTGAGAGAGAATCCTAACATGAGTCTCTCTCTCTCTCTTTTCCTTAATCCTAAAGTTTTTTTTTTTTTGGAAACCTAGAGTGATTCCTTTAAAAAAAAAAAAAAAAAAAAATTCTAACGTGTGGTCTTTTTTTAAACTATATAGTGAGAGAGTCCTAACAAGAGTCTCTCTCTTTTTTCCTTAATCCTTTTTTTTTTTAGGTGAGTCTTTTTTTTTTTTTTCTTTTTTTGAAACCAAAAGTGAGTCTTTTTAAAAAAATTTAAAAAAAAATCTAACTTGAGGTCTAATTTAAAAAAAATTATAATTATTTTTTTAATCCTAATTCTAATGTAAGTCTCTCAAAAAGTCAAAAATTTCAGTTTAATATTATATATAGATAATAATAATAATGATGTTGCAAGATGTAAGGATATAAGAATGCAATTTATAAATCTATTATCAAGATAACATAAATTAGATTGATGGTGGATGTAGATTTAATTGCAGTTGAGTATTATGTGAAGTCATCACCATAGAATAGCCCACGCTGAAATGTGTTATGTGAAATCAATGATATGAAAGAAAAAAGAATTTTTCTAAAACATTATATTAAATAAAAAATTACTTATTTTCATTCATTTTCAAGTTATACATTTTTTAAAGTTATACATTTTTTAAAGTTAAGCCAAAACATTTAAGTAAAATAAGTACTTTTAATTTTTATTTAACTATCTCGTGCATCGCACGTGTTAGCAACTAGTAAGTAAAATAGATGATCCTAGCATTTGATAAACAAAGCTACCAGTGAAACAAACAATTAATGCGACCATGCTTTAGACATTCATGAAATTTTACTAATAAAAAGTGGTCAAACTCATTGAGTTGAGCTAGCGTACCATATTTACAAATATAAATATGTGTTTAAAAAAAATGATGAGTGATGATTTTTCTTATAAGAACAATAAAAGACACAATTTTTCTAATAATTTTTTAAAAAATTTATTGAGTTAAAAAGTTTAAAAAAAAATGATATGAGTGATAATCACATCAATGTAAAAATCTATAAATACTTGTGTTGATGCCCATTTTTTGTAAATCCGTACCCAAAAGTCCATACGGAAGAAAGCCCAATGAAAAGTAAGGCCCACCAAGAGGACCAAAGAGCAAGAGAGGTCCAAAGAAAGAAATGCAAAGGAAAGCAATCTATAGCAGAATGTAGCTTTGTCACAGAATATAGTTCTCCAACAGAATGGTTTTGGCAGATAAAGATAAATTGGGCCTAAGACCCTTTTGATCCAGTTAACATTATTTGGCCTACAAAAGCCTAAATCCTTTTGTATAAAAGAATAGGCATGAAAACTAATATGAAGAAGCACGATGAAAAGAAACAAGGAATAGTAAGAAGTGCTAGTAGTAGGAATTGTGTGAAGGAAAGAAAAGCCAGACTAAAGAAAATGACAAAAACAGCAGGAAACACATGAAGAAATAAGACAAAGACACGCAACAGAATGAAACAAAGCTAATCTGTTACGACAGAAACGGTGTGGGAACAAAAAAAGACAAAAATAGAAGATAGTGGAGCAAGCACACAAGGGCCGGAGCACCACCAACCTATACCCAGCCAATACAAGGGAGGTGGGCCTACAATCAAGGGGATTCAAAGGGTGTGGTTTGGTGGTGGGGGGAAAAGGGGTCTATATTTGATTTTCAGCCGTGACTTCTTTTAGGAATATACCCTGCTGGGATGGTATTTTACCCAAAAAAAGTAGTAGATGGCTGTGACCATCTGATGCATGCTGTAGAGGTAGGTGGTGAGGTAGCTCAATTCTTATCCATTAGAACCTAGAGATAGAGGTATACAACAAGAACAAACAAAATTGAATTTCGTCATGAAATGAGTAGTGGTGTAGCAAATGTATTCTGAGCAGAGGTAATGGTCGGGCAACTAATGGTTGGTGGGCAGTCCTGAAGGAATGCTCACAACAAGTCAAAAACAGTTAGTGAAACCCTAGAGGTAAAATGGAGAAATCTCATTGAATCAGTTCATTATAAAAGGAGGAGGTAGCCATGGATGAATAGGGAGAAGCACCTAAGGGGGGAACCCATGGTAAGAGAACAGTAAGCACCTAAGGGAGGCACTTAGAGAGAGAGAGAGACACCTAGAGAGAGGGACCCAAGAAAAGGAAATACCAAAAGGGGGAGCAACCCACGATAAGAGAGTAGTAAGAAACTAAGAGTAAAAAGAACGAAGAGAAAGAAAGAAAGAAAGTGGTAAAAAGAAGAGAGAAAACACAGCAGGAATAGGGACATGCATCAATAGACCATCTTTTTCCTCCCTCTTAGCAAACCCACTATTTGAAGTCTCCCAAAAGTAGTTGGCAATAGCCATTTAGGCCTGTTCTCCAAAATGCACAACTTTGTGGCAAAAGCCTATGACAAGGTTGTTCAAGCTAGGGTTTGGGTTCCTTCTTGGTTTACTTATTCGATTTCACTTGTTAGAACTTATATTTGCTATATTTAGTTGTTTTGTTGTAGCACGTATTTTATCACGTTCACTGCATCAGTTGTCCTACTGTGGTATCTGTATTTGTTGTACTAGTTATTCTGCTATAACTCCTTTTTATCATATTTACCATGTTAGTTATTATACTGGCTAAACCTTTTCTGCTAAAACCTTCTTATTTCTTTGTTATTACATGTTTTACTTTTGACACGAACTTATTATTATCCCGCCATAAGTATATATACATATACATTGCATCTCATGTTCTACAAAATATATTTTATATATGTATATGTGAATATGTATAAGTGTATTTACGAATATATGTATGTATATATTTGAGAATATGCTAACTCATGTAAACTAACATTTGCTTGATTGATATTTTCTTTGGGTTTTAGATTTGTTTATGTGCAGGAAGTAGAAAAGTATTTCTACAGTAAAAAATGAAAAGTAGTCATTCACATTGCAGAAAAGTGTAGAAAACTTTACTGCACAGCAGAAGGTTTTATTGCGCAACAGAAAGCTATACCGGGCAGCAGAAGGTTTTACTGCATAATAAGAAGCTTTATTGCACTGTAGAAAGTTTTACTGCGTAGCAAAAAGTTTTATTACACAATAGAAAGTTTTACTGCACAACAGGAAAGTCAGTTCTGTGACAGAAACTGGAGAAAAGTTTATTTTGCGGCAAAAGCAGAGGATAAGCTCACTTTACAGTGTCTTCCCTTGGACTTTGGACTCAATGTTTGCGCACAAACTAGTAGCGGTAGAATGGTACTTTGGAGCCCATTCCGCAAAGCGCCAGACTCAACTTCTTTCTTAGAAAAAGCCTAAACTAAGTGTTGTCCAACAATATCAAGATGCGTGTCTAAGATACAAGAAACGTAAAAAAAACCCTCGACAACTTGCAACCTTATGAAATTGTGAAAAATATTAAGACTTTTTATCTTTACTAACTAAATTATCTGATCCATATGAAAATTGTAAATTTGCCTTTTTTGTCCTCAAGAAATTTCCCCCTAGTGGCTTCACTGCACTAAAAGAGCCTCTTCCCCTGGTTATCTCCCTCCCCCCCCCCCCCCCCAATGAAAAAAAAAACTCATGTACAATGTGTACTTTTTTTTTCTTTTTTTTTAAGGAACATGTACAATGTATACTTAAAAATTAAAATAACGAAATAATAATAATAATAACAAGTAACAAAAGTGATTTAAGCCTAATTTTTCCTTCAGGTAAAAAAAGGGGGAAAAAAGTGATCTGTCCATTGTGATTTTTTTTTTTTTTTTTTTTTTTAATTTCATAATAAACCAAGATCCCTTTTAGGTTGTATTTGGACTAAATGATTTGAGTTACCACTTTACACATTGTTACATTTTCCCAACATGCACATATTCAAATGACACGTGGGTTCTAACTTCTAATTAAATTAACTAGTAAAGATTTTTGTCATCAAATATAATACATGAGTTCGAACACTACCAATATCAAAAACTAATTGGTGTTTTCACATGCTTAGGCCAACCTAACACATCACAAGATCAAGCTGCATTGTCATCCATCTCAAGCCTAGGTTGAGCCGAGGGAAGTAGCCAAGTAGGTAACCCATCACACTTTTTATCATCAAAGAAAGTATCTATCCCATTAAGAAAAACTCCCATAGTAAAGATGTACTTAAACCAATTATATTAAGTTTAGTTACTTGGTAACAAATGATTCACTTGCACTACAGGTCTCCATTATATAAAAATTTCCCTAAATTAAGGTCAGACTTAATTCATTGTGGTTTTATATATTCTATTAGCCAACTTTGGCTTCAAAACTGAGTATTTGAATGCAACCGTATTTGGGAGCGGAACGTATATACCAACTCATATCTAGCAATTCCAATTTCTGATAGTTTGAATTTGATCCAATAGCAGTTACAGTCTTACAGATGAATAAGTTTTTTGGCCAAGAGTAAGTAATAGCATTCACAGCCTCTGAATAATGAAGCAATCAAACAAACTTATTGTTATTGTTTTCCTACAGTCAAAACAGTATCTTTCAATTGCTATATCGTGGAGAAAGTGAAGTCTGCTCAACAGCATAAAGAAACAATTAAGGCCATATTAACATAGCATATTCCATGTATCATGGTTATTTGACATGCCATAGATACGTAGCCATACAACAAGCCCAACATGACAAAACGAAACCAGTGAAATGTTTATGTTTGTCACTCTCAAGCTCAACACCTCCTAGCCATGCAAAATTTTCCAAATATTTCACCTTCAAGATAGAGGTTAAATTACGAATCCACTTAAATATATTAGGAAAACACCAATTCTAAACATTTGAGCTAGACATAACTTAAATAGTCACACGGATAGGGTCATTGATAGATGTGAATATTAACTTGAAGAAAATTGAAAATCAAGCATAATGTTATATACAAAGAGTATTGCTAAAAGTTATCCATTAAGGGCTAACCGATGGGATACTACCACTATACGCATTAGTCAACCAAGTGAAAGCATATAGAGTCAGAAAGGAAATTATCTCAAATAAAAATTAGAATCAGAATGGAAAATAAATTTTTATTTGGAATGTTTTTTAGATGTTAAAAAATATGACACGACAAATATACATTTGTTAAAAGTTAGGAACTTCAGAGTGAGTTTCAGTTAGCACAATTGGTAAAGTTTCTTATCATCGAATAATAGAGGGGTTCGAACCCCACCTACACAAAAAATCAATTGGTGTCTTAGTCTAATAATAAAAAGCGATTATCATGAAGTGAACACCATAGGTTAAAATATTATCCTAACTATCAAAGTTAGGATAATGCAGCATGAACATGTCTAATTCAGCATGAGGGTGCAAGAGTAAGAAAAATTAAATAGAACAACACTAGGATTCATTACATAGAGCTGCCTGAAAGCCTAGGTTTCATCACCTAACACTGCTTGGAATAACCACCAAGCTAGAGAGAAAACTCTGAATTCAGTACCATTCATCAAATCCAACATATTTTATAATCAATTATATTGAATTCATAAATAAAATGTAAACCAAGTAAAATCGGTCAGCATTAATTATGGCTGCTCTCCCTGCATCAATATCACAAAAATTGTAGGACATGATTTATATTATTGTTTGCAGTAATTCATATCTTTAGATCTACCATGCAATAGAACTACAGAGACTAGTGCCCCTAAGATCCATAGTCACTAGTGACCAATACACAGGTCCTATATAGATCAAACCTAATCCAAATTATACCAGCCCTCCCAACACATGACATCATTTATGGCTATGCTAAGCAAAGGGATGTTTAAGACGCTTTAACATCAACCTCTTGATGTTCTTTTGAAGTGATAAATGTGGCCACTGGACACCATTTTTTTTTTTTTTTTTTTTGAAGGATAAATTGAATACAAGATGAAGAAGGCTATCAAATTTTTGGTAGGAAATAGCCCTTCAGAAAAAAAAGTTTGACATTTGTGTGGAACCTAATGAACTAAGAAGTTGGAGTAAATGATGAGGCCAAAAATTTGGGCATACATACTTGCAACAAAAATACCATCCTGCTAATATTTATACAATAGATAGACTTGAAGCACATCTCATGCACATCTTAGGCCAAAAGTCATACTAACACTGAAAATCCAAGGTATAAAAAATAAAAACCCTACAAAATTAGCACTGTCCATATAAAAAGAAATGCATTCATCAAACAAAGAAGCTAAAATGATTAACACTATGCTGGCCCTGGACATTGACAATAATATTGGATTCACTGTGAAATTGAGTGAAGCATGGAAAGGCAGCAGCCACTTACAGATGAAACAGATTAAAACTAGTGTCTGCACCCTCTGCAAGCATATTATTATCAATGCTACTAAAAATTTTTGCTTATGATTTAACATATTAGTCACATAGAAATGGACCAATTTGTCTACTTACATGATTAAATCATAAGCAAATTAAGAAAAGAGGGAGCACAACTAAGAAAAGAGAAAATGGGAGAATCCATTTCTCTCTGTCTCTCCATCCTTCTGCCACCCTCTGCGTGCAAATTTACCCAAAGTTCACTCTAACCTTGCATGATCAGTACAAAGAGAGAAAATGATGAAAAGACATGAAAGCCTACAACTCATACGTCCCTCACAACTCTTGAGTAGTAAAAACATTACACTTCAAACAACACAGAGCCTCTTCACACTTTCTACTTGATTGTATCATATGTAGTTATAGAGATTATAGATTTGAATAAAGTCAAAGCTACTAGAATAGTAAATTAATAAAAAATACTAAAACTATAACATAAATCACCACTTCAGCTTGAAGAATGGATAATCAGACTGTTTGCATCAAGATTCACATGTTAGCTTGACAAATTGAGCAATTGATTTTCTTTTCCGTAATCTCAATGGAATTCAAGGATATAAAATAAAGAGATGCTGTACAAAAAAAAAAAAAAAAAACAGCTATCAAAGAATTGGATGGATTGTTGTGCATAATCAAGAACTAAAAGCTAATTTCTAATCCCAGTGGATGATGGGATTCAAAACTGACCTTATACCTGATGCCACTCAAACTCAACATTGATTTCCAAGTCAGTACTGTGCACTCCTTCAGAGCTAATATTTTAAGTATCTAATTAAGTACTTCATTACCAATAGTCAGAGCAAGAACACTTTCCACCACTAAAAAGGTGAAAGCGGTATGGATCCCTCAATATGATTTTCCTCCCAACAATTCCACTGACAAACTTGTAAACAGAATGGCAATCACCACAAACACGAAGATTCTTGAAAATCCTGAGAGGTGAACCTTCTGAAGTACTAATCAAGCCAAATGCAAGGGCAATTCTCTCACTGTGGTTCCAAAGATTGTGCTCCTTCTGTTCCTCATCTGTATCTTGTAGTGCATAGCTTATATCAGAAACATAACCTGCTTCTTTAATCATCTTTCTAAGCTCTCCCAACTTGGCATATATCTGTTCTGTCTGCGGATGGGATTGGTCTCCCATTCCAAATGAACTCACTTTATCTTTCAACTTAACCCAACTGCAGGCAGGTTTCTTCTTTATGCTATTAGATCCCATTTGTGTCCTGACATTCTCTACATCCTCCCATCTCCCAGTAGTTGCACAGACATTTGAATAAAGCACATAAGCTGAGTCATCTGATGGAGCTAACTCCAGAAGATGTCCTGCAGCCTTCTTTGCGAGCTCCAAATTCCCATGGATTTTACATGCAGCCAGCAAGCTTCGCCAGACAAGGTCATTTTCTGGGACTGGCATTTGTTTAATAAAAGTTTCAGCTTCAGCAAGCTTTCCTGATCGTCCAAGAAGATCAATTATGCATACACAATGCTCAATTCCTGCTGGAACACCATATTCTGTAGTCATTGAAGCAAAGTATGCAAGACCCTCATCCACTAGACCCCCATGACTGCATGCAGAGAGAAGCGAGACAAAAGTGACATGGTCAGGTTTCAAACCCAGCTCTAACATTTCATGAAATGTTTCCCTAGCCTCCTTGAAACACCCTTGTCTTGCAAAAGCTGATATTAGTATGTTCCAGGATAGTCGTGACCTATTAATTGGTAGGGGGAGTAGTTTTAACACATCATCCATTTCCCCACATTTTCCATACATATCCATCATAGGATTTATAACATAATGATCTGATTTGAAACCAAGTTTAGTTGCCAAACAATGAAGCTGTTGGCCTTCCTCTAGTATAGCTAAGTCAGCAGTAACAGAAAGAGCTAAAGAGAAGCTAAACTGATCCAAATCTACTCCAGCACATCTCATCTTTGCGAAAAACTTTAGAGCCTCTTCTCCACAGCCAGCATAAGAATTTGCAGCTATTACAGCATTCCACGTGATAGAGTTCTTATAAGCTAAATGATCAAAAATATAATTACTTGATTTCAGATCGCCACACTTGGCATACATTGTGATAAGGGAATTCTGCACATATTTATCTGGTTCATATCCTGTCTCAACTATATATGCATGAATAGGCATCCCGTGTTTTTGTAGATTATCAAGAGTCAAGCAAGCACCAAGAACATTTACAATTGTAATGTAGTTTGCAGGTACACCATCTTCTCTCATCAATTTAAAAGATTCTACAGCGTCATTTGGTTCTTTATTTTCAGAATAACCACCTATGAGTGCATTCCATGTTATTTCGTCTCGGTTCGACATTTTTTGAAATACTTTTTTTGCATCAATCATCATACCTGATTTTCCATACATTGTAACTAAGGCATTACCAATGATCAAGTTGTCATGTAAGCCTGCAAGAACTACAAGGGCATGGACAATCTTGCCCACAACAAGAAATTCAAGGTCTGAACAGGCTGCTAATGCACTTGTAAAAGTCACATGGTTCATTGCTTTTCTCATCTGAATCATTTCGGCAAAAAGTTCTAATGCATACAGGCACTTCTCATCCTGTACATACCTTGCCATCATGGAGTTCCATGAGATTAAATCCTTGTCTGGCATTTTCTGGAACACCAACTCCGCATCCGCAGAACTCCCTGCCTCAGAATACATGTTTATAAGGGTATTGCATACACAAGCATTTGATTCGAGTCCCAATTTCACTACTAGACCATGAATTCCTCTGCCCCACTTCAGATTATCCATAGTCCCACAGGCAGTTAACAAAGTTGAAACTGTAATAGAATTTATCTCCTTGTTGATGCGACGCATCCAATAAAAATATCTTAATGATTCTTCACGGAGCCCATTATGTGCATGTGCAGCAATCATTGAATTCCATGAGATCGTGTCATGTTCATCCATGTGATCAAAGACATAACTGGCTGCCTCCATTCGACCAAAAGCACCAAACATCGATATGAGGGCATTGTCCACAGAAACATTACTCTCTAATCCTGATTTTACAACATGTCCAAGAACTTGATGACTTAACAATTCATCTCCAAGCATCCCACAAGAACTAATGACTGCAGCATAAGTGTTTTCATTGCAACATACCCCTTCACATCTCATACGCTGATACATACCTATAGCTTCCTCTAAATCTCCATTATCCAAGTACCCAACAATCATTGAAGTCCAAGTGACTATGTTCCGGTCAGGCAACTCCTCAAAGAGCTTCCTAGCCAAAGAAACAGGCCCATAAGTGCAATAAAAATTCAAAAGTGAAGTACCAACAAAAACATCACCTATCAAACCAATCTTAACAACAAAACCATGGACTTCAAGCCCTTCACGTAACATACAATCCGACCTATCACAAGCTGTTACCAAACTAGCAACTGAAAACCCACTTGCCTCCACACCATATCCATACATTTCACGAAAGAATCCAAACGCTTCATGGTACAAACCCACCTTAACAAACCCAGAAATCATGTTATTCCAAGAAGCATCATTTCTCTCACACATTTTATCGAACACATTCCGAGCACGTTCAATGTGACCAAACCTCGAGTACATAGTTATCAAAGTATTCGAATGGGTGACTTTCAAACGCACCAAACCCTTTACGCATAGTCCATGCACTGCTCTCCCAACGATCTCTTGGGTAATATCCGAGAAACCCCTTTGAGCAAAGCTCGAGATCTCGGGGTTCGGGTGGTTTGAGAGGAATGGGATGCCATGGCTTGTGGGCTCTTCTATGATGCATGGGAAGGAAATGGGTGTAGCCCTGAAGTGGGTTTGGCGTGAAAAAGCGAGTCGAGAAGTGGTTTTGGAGAATGGAGGTCGGAGGTTGAGAGCTGGTGAGAGTTTTCTGCAACACCTAGCCAGCTCTGGTTGTTGGTTGTTGAGACTTTTGTAAGGTAAAGAGGAAGAGCCAGTGAATAAGTAAATTTTAATGGTGGACTTTTGCTTTGTGTGGATGCGATTTGTGTTACTGATACGACTTTGAGTCAAGACAGACCTTTTAAGGTTGATGACTAACTAATGTTTAGCAATTGAGCCTTTTTTTTTTTTTTTTTTAGATTATAGCAGTTGAGCCATTGAGGGGTTCTTTTGTTTTCCAATTTTTATTAAAATAGAACTAGTAATAGAATAGCAAGAATAAGAAGAAGAAAAAAACTATTGAAGTTTTCTATTTTTATTTGGGAGGAGAAAGTGTTGGCAAAATGCGATAGTCATGGAAAATTTGCAAGTCGATTGATATATATTTTTCTGCTAATTAATTAATTCAATTGATAATCAATTTGGAAATTTTAGTTTAAACAATAATATAATAAGTAATAAACTTATTATTATTTGGACAAAACTTAGATACAGTACCATGTGGCTGTTTAATTAAAAAATACACTTCCATCCCATAAGAAAAAATACACATTGCAGATGCTTAAAAATGGAACCTAAGGAACAACATCTAAGTACTGTACCTAAGTCTTGCTCTTATTATTTCCATCTTTTAATTAAAAAAATAACTATATTATACTTATATACTTCTCTCTCTCTCTCTCTCTCTCTATATATATATATATATATGTAAATATGTATATATATATATATATATGTAAATATGTATGTGTGTATTTATTTATTTATTATCTCATGCATAATCTTGAAACGGTGCACCGAAACACACTAGAACCGAAATATTTCGTTCCAATAGTCAATCCAGCAAAGTCATAGGAACGGAATTCAAAACTTTGGGTGCAATTCCTATATTCTCAACAAAATGATTATTTGGACTCTCAAGATATAATTAAGACATGAGTCAATATTTCTCTTAACTTCATATGTAAGATAATTGACATCTGATCTCAAGCATTGATATAATAACCAAAGTATAGAATATCTAAAATTTGTCATATGAACAACTTATGAAAAAGAAAACATCTATCAATCCATTGGATAGATATTTAAAGCATATGCTTTGTCTTGGTTGGATTAGGCTAGAAAGTATAAAGTAATAAAAAGTGAGAATTTACTGTCAACGTCATATCCTTCATCCTTTCCCCTCTCCCCAAAGCCTTAAGAAAGGACCTTCCAACTCCAGGTTCCAATCCAAGCTGCAATCAAAGAGCCAAATACCTAAAGAGTAAATACCCCATAGGAGGAGCTAGTGGGTTGAACTCTCCCCCTTGGGGGCTAAAATTCTCTTATACACCTGCTTCATGAAGCAAGAAGCACAGCCGATACTCTCCCTTGAGCAGGCAGGTTGAACTCGAAACTCACTCCTTTAGGGGAGCCTCAGTAGCAGAGTAAAACAGCAACTCTGCTCACCTCTTTGGGGGAGCATCACCAGCAGACAAACAGCAACTCTATCAAAGCGAAAATTTTGTATGCGCCAGGCGCATACTCCCTTTATCTCACTGACAGGGCAGGCCCCACATCTGTAGGACCCACCTGCCAGTCTGACAGAGGTCTCATGCGCCAGGCGCATGATATACCTTCTCCTAAAAGGGAGCCTATATATCCCAGCGTACCCATGAATGAGCAAATGATAATACCTCTTTGCTTGGACTAGTTACCTGTATGACTCACGCTGCCAACTTAAAATGACATATGAACGAAATTTCATTAAAAAACCATAATCTCTGATTAACCACAAGTAAAATACATGAACAAGTTAAAAATTTATAATTTCCAGCATTCAAAGCAGTCTAAAGGCACAAAAAAGTATGCCTGCTAAGCAAAATTAGCTTGCCAATCCAATGCGATGAAATGAAAGGGACTGCATATCTATGAGTCTGCTCCTGTCAAGTGATTTGCTTGAACCTAAATTGTTGCAACCATATAGAATCATTCTCAATTTTGAGCCTAATAAAACATGCCTTTGGCTTTTCTATGCACTGATTGCAATATTTCTGTCTTTTTAAAAGCATTTTTCATGGTAAAACCTAAAATGACAGATCCTAATAAAGATTGCTCCAAGTATTATATATATTGAGAAAATACAAGGATCCTTCCTAAGCAGACTGCAAGTTAGTAAATACAACACAAAACCAAAAACATTTTATAAAATTAGCCAGTTGGATACTTTCTTGCTATCCTTTGATTTTCCAGTGATGGGATGTCCGTGGCCCACTTGCAATGCCCTCATAGTAACGGGATTCAAGCTTTTGAGCATTCCAAACCTTGATAAAGTCCGAGAACAACTCACGTGAAGACTCTGATGAAAGATCAGAGAAAAACACATTTTTCTCGTCCTTCAACCAGGTAGAAAACTCATTGTTCTTAGAGAAATAGTCATCACTGGACAGCTCTTGAAACTGGTGTGTCTGAAAAGAAAAAAAAAAATCCCTAACATAAGCAATTTGATACAAGGCCAGCAGATGAACACTATCATGGCCAGACACAACACAATCAAAATGTCATACTCAGTGCATAAAGCTCCCACTTTTGTGAGCTCTTGGAGATGTCATGGTAGGTAGCTTTACCCCCAATTTTTACACAACACAATCTACTAGTAGAATAAAACAGTAGAAAGTCCCATTCTTAAGTAATTCTTTACTTCCACTTGTCAAAGCCACACTACATTCCAAGGAATGATGTGTCAAAAACAATACCAATACACTATCATGGCCAGACACAACACAATCAAAAGGTCATACTCAGTGCATAAAGCTCCCACTTTTGTGAGCTCTTGGAGATGTCATGGTAGGTAGCTTTACCCCCAATTTTTACACAACACAATCTACTAGTAGAATAAAACAGTAGAAAGTCCCATTCTTAAGTAATTCTTTACTTCCACTTGTCAAAGCCACACTACATTCCAAGGAATGATGTGTCAAAAACAATACCAATTGTAAAAACACTCTCAAGTTCTCCCTTTGTTTCCTAAAAAAATTTTTAAGTAATGAAATTACAAGTTGCATAGTCTGCCTCAATGATAGTATTAATCAAAAGGAAACAAGGAAGAAAAAATTGTAGGTTCTACACAACATATCTCATTTTGTTGCCAGTACAACAGAAGCTCTGAATTAGGTCTACTATGGGTATAGAGTGACCGCTTCCAGTGATACTTTTAAAGTTCAATTGTATGCCATGTTCATATAAGTGGACACAGGAAAAAATCATAAAGAATGCCAGAGAAATCAAATTAAATTGAACTCCTATTAGATAACATTATACCAAATCAAACAACAGAAGAAGGGAAGGGGGGGGGAGGCGAATGAGAATAAGGACAGCCTGTGAAGAAAGAAAGAAAAAAACATATTGGAGGAGGTAGGAGATATTGAAGGAAATAATGTCAAAAATACGAGTATAGCAGTAAACAAAAAATGCAATTAAAATTCACAACATTAGAAGACCTCAAACATCAAGCTGTAATAATACTGCTAAATAAGACAACTAACCAAGTGGCGATCACTTTTGTGATGTTTACTTTTGTGCTTATCCTTTGACTTCTTTTCTGATGCAAAAATTGACATGTCAATATGATAATATTTTTCCATGAAGAACCTCAAAATAGGGTTCAATGAGTAACCATGAATAACATTTAAAACTTGCCACAACATACGGGAGAAATTGATTCATATACTAAAAATTTAGGAATAAACCATGCCAAAAGGTAACTAGAGAGTACCTTTCTTCCCCCACTTATAACTAGGCATAGCATTAATCTTTCATTATAAATGTAAGATTGGTGGAAGAGTCATTCATGTTAGGCAATAATTCATGAAAAAACCAACAAAAATTAAAAATTTTATATCAAGATGGTCATCACCCACCAAAAATGGGAACATTGAGCACAGCAAACCAACAAGATATAAACAACGTTCCAATACCTCAGTTACTAAGTACATAATAGAATTGTAGTATTTAATAATTAAAATTATCGTTGGCCTATTAGATGTCTTTTGAACTGAAGATTTGTATAATTTTAAAAGAGAAGATAATGTCTTAAATCAGCACAATTGAAAAAGGGGGAAAAATAGAATCACTACATTTTGACGATTCAGTAAATCATCAAGGCATATAGCAATAAATAAGTTATACACCACGAAAATTTTGCTATTTTGATAGGGCTATTGGTATCTTCAGAAAAGACAAAACAAGTCAGTTAAAAAGCAAAGAGATGGTGTCATATTTAATTATAAATAGTAAATCTCTACTGAATCATGACTTTTCTGAATGCGGAATTAAGACTTCAATATTGAAAAGCATAGACTTGATCTTCAACTGAAAACAGGTGCCTTTTGTCTTCCTTCCCCTCATGACTTGATTAACAATTATCATTCTTAACAGTTCTTGTGAGTCATTAATATTTGCTCAGTCCGTATCTTAAACTTTTTTACATGATCTCAACCAGCTTCAGACCAACCATAATAATCTACACCATCTGAAATCTAATGAGACTCTTTATAAAATAATAAATAAATAAATAATTACAGATTGTTAATAAATATAAAAAATCATTTAGATTTTAGGGACTTCAATGAGAAAAAGGAATGTTTAAGAATCCATACATGTGGTTATTAGAAATATCATTTTGGTTTTAGCTCATGTTAAACAGCTATTGAAGATTTGACTGACGAATATTCCAAGCCATGGAAAACTGGTTTGCTCCACATTTTCAAAGAAGTTTCTTTCACAAACAAGATTACAAGGCAGAAATTTCCCTGCTGGGACTTGGTAAGAGTTAGAATGTCATGGTAAATTAGCAAATTTCATCACTTTTAAGAGAAATCACCCATGACTTGCCTTCCTTTCCACAAAACCTAACTTGCTACAAGTTAAAATGTTTATAACAACAACAAGAACAACCAATCCTAAAAGTTTTAGCATCACCTCCATGACATTGAATCAAGTCAAACAAAAGTTACTCATACAGTTTAAGTAATAACTAAAGACATTTTTTTTAGTTCTGGCACAAAAGGTTGAAATCTAAGTATCACTTTTTTTTTGGATAAGTGAAATCTAAGTTTTGTTTAGTTAGCTTTAGCTTTAATAAAGAACCCAATGAGAGTTACACTTATGTTGAAGTGCCAATCAGTAAGTACATAGTTGCATACTATCATCCAAATCATGGTACAATCCTGCTATATCTTTCTTTTATTTTCTTTTCTTCATGAATTCTACCAATATTAAAATCTCATGTGAAAATAAATTGGACAATTCCAAAACGATTTTGGTAACCATAAGCAAAAGTGCATTTTGAGATAAAAATAAATTGAAATAAGAAACGCATGAGTTCTACTTCTACATGATGCTAAAAGGTCTAGCACTCAGTTTTCTAGAGCTTGACATACGCTACTTACCCTACCCAAAATGTTGGAACACTAGGAGCCTAGGGCACATGTGAACTACGGTTTTCCTTGGAGAAGTATTTGGAAGCAGAAGATTCCCTCTCAAGTAGCTTTCTTTGTTTGGACTGTTGCTTTAGGGAAATGCTTGACGATTGATAATTTACGAAAAAGGAAGGTGTGGATTTTGGATTGGTGCTACATGTGCAAGAGTAATGGTGAATCAGTTGACCATCTCTTTCTTCACTGTCCTGTTGCTATGGATTTATGGTCTATGGTTTTGGGTTTATTTAGAGTAACTTGGGTTATGCCGCATACTGTTTTGGGGCTGTTAGGGTGTTGGCAAGGCAGGTTTGGTCATCATCGAAATGGTTATATATGGTCCATCATTCCTCATTGCTTAATGTGGTGTCTTTGGAGGGAGAGAAATAGTAGATGTTTTAAAGATATTGAGAGATCTATTCCAAACCTCAAGCTATTCTTTTTAAGAACTTTATTGGATTGGTTGTTTGCTTTGCAAAAACAATCATTCCCTTCTTTTATTGATTTCCTAGATTCTTGCAATTTTTGAATTTGATTTGTTGGCCCCTTGTACACTCCCTGTGTACTAGGGTGTTCCTTCTTGATATCAATAAAACTTATTACTTATAAAAAAAAAACATGTGAACATGTCCAGTAGAGCCTTCTAAGCAATTAAAACCAGAACGTACAACACAACCCCAGCGAACAATATCCATTCCAGCCAACTCTCTGATAATGCTGGATCTGGAGTTCTCTCCTGCGCCTAACTTTTCCATGTCAATCTAGATTCACCTTTTCTCTACTTTTTCTTCTTTTGACTCCTCTTTCCACAACTCAAACACAGGACATGGCAGCACTCTAAGTCTCTAAGCCTCTACCACCAATCAACACAGCCTAAACAACTTTTGAAAACCCTAATACCTACACCCATTACAAAAGCAGTACTACAAAACATTCCAATGCTAATATATATATAACCTAAACTCAACAACATCAAAAAATGGGTATGGCTAAGTTTCTAATTATGACAAAACCCAGTTCAAATTCCATTTTTCTCATAATCCAATTGTTAGTGCATGTGGGGGAGGGGGATTTAAACCTTGGTTCTCCTTATAAAGAAGACAATGCAATGCCATTGAGCTACAAGGCTCTTGGAATACGATTTTAAACTGAATAAATAAACAAATTTAGTCATGCTAAATGTTAGCAAAAATACGATAGTAAATAATCTGAGATTTCTGCAATGAAATTCAAAACCTGTATTAGGATGACACTTATAAGCACATATGAAAGCAGCCATTACAAAGTTAAAATTGATAACTAAACACACACACACACACACACACACAAAGGTAATTTTCTTAAATTCAACCTAAACTATGGTAAATATAATGCCATAAATTGACACTCAACATGAAAATCCAAAGGTGAGACATGTAAACCACCCTTAAAAAGTATCAGATTTTGTCATGCTCAATGTTATTAAACACAAAAATAATCAATTTGATATTACTGAAAACGAAAGTTCAAACCTTTGTCAGAATGGCGTTTAGAGTGCTTATGGGATTCCTTCTCCTTCTTCTTCTCTTTCCTATCACTCTTTCTGCTCTTCCTCTCCTCATCTTCTTCTCTTCTCTGCCTCTTTCCTTTTCCCTCATCTGTACTTTCCACAAGCAAAAATGGTAATTGCAACAAAAACCCAATAACCAAAAAAGCTAAATTTTTAACAAAAACCAACCCAATACTTCTGATTGGTTGCTCAGAAAGTGTAGGAGACAAAAACCCAGAAAAAGAATTGGGTGAGAAGTATTTTTTTATATGTACCTTCTGAGCCTGAAGAATATGAACTTCTTTTCTTGCTGCTCTTCTCCTTGGACTTCCTATCGCTTCCCATTGTGAAAGTTTTCACTTTTCACAGAGAGATTCTCGTACTTTGGCGATCTAAACGGGTTGGAAATTTGGTTATGGAGCTCGACCTCTGACAAAGGTATGTGAAACCGAATGCACCACCCGGGTCGGGTCAAACGTCAGGAATTAGCAATTCGATTTTGGGGTTTTTTTTTTTTTTTTTTTTGGCAATTAATCTTTTTTTTGGGAATAATATAATCAGAAAACATAAGAGAGGAGATGGGAAGAGGACACTTACAATACTAGTACTTATAAAATGGCATTTTTGGCAATTAATCTAATTTGCAAAGATGTTAAGTCATTGGACCAAAATTAAAACATATTAGTTATATGGACATATTTGAAACTCGAGTTTCATAAAGATAACTTGAGTCTTTTTTTTTTTTTTTTTAAGAGATATAATTTTTATTCTAGCCTAATTTAAGTGTATATGTATGTGAAACTCCCTTCTGGATACTTAAACCTCAGCCCTTGCCCCCAACACTTCACAAGCATTTATATTTGTGGAGTGATGACTGTACCAAGGGTGCGCGGTAGTATAACTTGAGTCTCACATACTCAAGTTTCATGATAAAAACCTAAGATGATATTCTTTTTTAATTATTAAATGGAACTCAAGTTTTAAAAACTCGAGTTCTTCATATTAGAAATCAAGATTCTAATACTTGAGTTCTAAATGAATCAAGTTTCTAATACTTGAGTTCTAAATGTGGTTACATAATAGCCCTTTTGATAGTTATCCAAACCCATATGACATGCCCTTGTAGTGTGATGGAGTTAAACAATCTGTGATCTGACCATATGTTTACCTCTTCCTTGATAGAAAATATTAGTCACATAATTTTTAAAGCACTAGGAACATGTTATAAATTATTTCTCCTTAGAAAAAATGTGCTTTATGCTGCTATGATGCCAATGATGCATGGTAATAATTGCAATCGAGATCCTGTATAATATCTGTGAGGGGGTTTCATGGATTGGATCGTAGGATTATATCAAAAATAGTAAGATTCTACTTTTCGAAATATATATATATATATATATATATGAAAAATCATCAAGTAATGATAATATGTGTTAAAGAAACATAGGAAAAAAAAAAAGGGTAAATGTAACACAAACTACTCATAAATGATATTAACTATTTAGTACCAAATTACCAATGCATAAATAAATGATAAACTTCAAATTTTAAACTTACAAGTTCAAAGTTCCAACACTAAATATATACATGAAGTTCCAAATTAACAAATATGTCGCTAGCAACTAAAAGAAAATCATCCCAATTCCAAAGTTACAAATATTTTGCAAACGTGTCAATTGTATTAAGATACTGAGAAATGTCAAGTTCTTCAGAATATGTTACAACTTGATCAATTTGGTTACACAATCCTAATCTCACCATAGAGAGACATAATTACAAATAATTATAATAACTCCAATGGATATCAGTTCTATTGCTTAGAGGCCATATAAACAATCTTACACATCCAAATTGATTCTATGAGCTAAGATCGTAAGGATTCTATCAATTAGGATCTTATGATCCTACATTCTATCATAAAGGATCATGATCTCATGTCGATCCTACCCCATGAAAGATTCTATATAGATTGAAATCATTTTTATGGGGTAGGATCGAGATTCCAACACTCTTCAAAATGTGCCTAGTCATAACAAATTTTGTTTTGTTTTGTTTTTTTTTTTTTTTCAAGAAACTTCTCATGACAAATTTAATTAGTTGCCAATACAATGGGTTATTGGATATAGACATGCCTAAATTTAAATTACATCGTTTCATTGATTTTTTTTTTTTTTTTTTAATGATACATTCATAGTTGGAGGTGTGAAGATTTAAATCTTAGATATCTCTATAAATATTAAAGAGGTGTCAACTAGTTGAGAAGAATTAGGCAGTATAAAAGAGGAAAAAGATTGAGAAACTTCCATAAGACCTTAAAATTTTAAATTCCATTTTTGATCACATTTAATATTTCTACCAAAATTTACTAACACAAATAAAAAGTTTTTCTTTTTGAATTTTTTCTAGTGGATCATTTTAAACAAGAATGGAAGTACAAAATTAAGGGCTGCAAAACTGGAATGGGAGAATACAAAAGGTGTAATGTTATAGGCACAAAGTAGTTTACAACATTTTTACAAAATGTTGATGTAGCGAACCTCTTATTGGTTTTCATTTAGGCCCACTATTAATATTACTTTTTTTCATTTTTCAATAATTACTCACCACATCAACAATTTGTATTTTTTTTTTTTTTTTTATAAAATAGTTTGTATCTCTAGCATTATTCATATAAAGAAGAATCTCCACTGTCTAACAAATAGTTTAAAGAGAAAATAATCGACTCACTACACACAAAACAAAACCAAAAAAAAAAAAAAGCAAAGCAAAGCATAGGAAATTCCAGCTTTAGTAAAGAAACTTGATGAGAAACTTAGGGGCTATTTGGTATGGGATTTTGAGCAACAATTTTCAGTTTTTTTAAAAAAATTACATGTATTTCCACACACTTTTTCACTCATACGTATTTTCAAAAAATACAAACAATGTTATTAAAACAACGTTACCAAACGGGCCCATACTCAAAGCATCAACATTACCAAAAGGGCCCATACTCAAAGCATCTTAAGTATGTAGCACTAAGGAAATTAACTCCACTCTTCAAGCGATGCAACCAACTAGATCTTCTTTATTCTACGAGATGTAAGTAATATTCGGAAGGATCTAATACTAATCATGAATAATAATAACAATAATAAAGAATATTATGGTAAACCATGTCTATCAAACGTATGTTATACAATTTTTAATTCTTCAGTAAGTAAATTATACCATGTAAAGAGAGAAATAATGTTTCAAATAATACGTGAGTTCCAGTTAGCTCAACAGGTAAAGTCTCTGATGGTTGTATAAGAGATCTGGGGTTCAATTCCCGCCTACACCAAAAACTTATTGGTGTCTTAGTCTGATGATAATGAGCTATCATCAGAAGCAGACATATATTAGTCTGATGATAATGAGCTATCATCAGAAGCAGACATATATTAGATCCTCTTGTACTAATCTTAGCGAACATATATCCTTGAAGGAAAGGTTGGTAGTATTCGTATATCACACATAAAAAATTGAATATGTTTTCAACCTGATTTTGGAAAATTCCATACTTGCCTAATTGAACCTCACAAAATTCCTTTCTTTGGAAAATTATTGTGTACTCCCAGAGTACCATAAATGCATATTCCCCTTTCTTTGTACTCACAACTTGCATGCGATGGATGTTTGAGTTTCTATCTAGCCAAACAGTGGTTGACATGGTAACCCAAATTAAGATGTGGGTTGCATAATTTTTCATTTAGGACTCTTACCCATTGGAGATGTTTGAGAAGTGTGGAAGTGACACGAATATGGTTGAGAAACTTCAGTCATGAGTTGGGAAGAACACGATGAGCGTTAGAAAAGAAGCATTTGTTATAATTTGATTTATAAAGGAAAGATATTGGAATTATGTGCCATACATGGAAGTGGGTTAACATAATTCCTTTTTGTATAATTCAGTAATTATTCAATTTCTAGAAAAATCTTTGTCAAATGACTCATAATTAAGTAGTTTCTCTGTAGAAAAAAATATATATATTTTGACACTAAACAAGATTCCATATATATATATATATATATATTTTAATCTTTTGAAGTTGAAATGATGGACTGCAAAATATTCAAATCTATGAAGGTGACACACAAGTTTAGAAAGATCTTTAGCTCCTCTTAAGAATTTCTATCACAATTATACGTTAAACTCTAAGATCTTATTCTCATGGAAGATAATAATAACTTTATTTAATTTTGAATTCAGTTCCTCATCAGTGAGATGCATATAGTATGTTAGGCTCCGTTTGGGAGGAGGGAATGGAATGGAATAAAAGGAATATTTTTAGAATATTCTTCCCTCCTCTTGTTTGGGAGTTTTAACGGAGGGAATGGAATGTTCATTCCCTTGTTTGGGAGTTTAAGTGGGAGGGAATGGAATGGTTAAAAGGGAATGCTCATTCCTCCCTTTTCCCTCAAAAGCTCAAATTTTTGTTCCCCTCAAAATTGGGAGGAATGGGAGGGAATGAATTTAGGTTTAATAAAATTTTTGTTAAAATCCCTAAAATACCCCTTTAATATCAGCCTTTTTTTTCTCATTCAGCCGTAAGAAAAATAAAGCTATAATTCTTGCACAATATTGTCCGTCCTCTACAAAGTGAAGCTGCTGCTGCTGGTCTTTTTTTTTTTTTTTTTTTTGTCTGCTGCAATTTTTAGATATTGCTCAAACCAAGTATGTCTATCTTTTTCTTTTTCTTTTCGGTTGTTTGCTAGTCTTTTTTTTTTTTTTTTTTTTTAACTTTTATGAACTGTTTGCTAGTGATTCATGAGAGTGATATATAGTGTTTTTGTACACCTAAAAACCAAAACAAACTACATTCTGTACAACTAAAAACCTTGAAAGTGAAAAGAAACGAAAAAACCTTGAAAGTGAAAAGAAACGAAAACTGCTGTTACCTGTACAGCTAAAAAAAAATTGTATTTAGAAATTTAAAAGTGAGAATTGCTGGAAAACTGCTGTAGAACTGCTGTGAATTTGAAACTGAGAACCGCTAGAGAACTCAAATTTGCTTTTTACTCTGTTTCCTCTTTGATTCTTCTGTTATTTACGAAGCAAGTGGTGTGTTACGTACACTTGCAGTTTTAAGTCAACCATCCAATTAGTTAATAGCTCCAAGGCTTCACCACGTGTCTGGTTAAGAGGAAATGTCTACAAAAGCTAGTGTACAAGTTTAGACAAAAGACAGGTGTGTGGTTAAGAAAAAAACTAGAGTAAAAAAAAAATTAAATGAGAAGAAACTAGAAAGTAATGCACTGTTGCAGAAAATCATACACTGAGTTAGTATAGAAATTTATTTTTTTACTATTAATGTTGAACATGAAAATGATTCAGCCTAGGACCGAGTAACATGACTCTGCCCAAATTCAAATCAAGGCATTTCATTGAATATATTCTTAGCCAAAAATAATTCAAACAAATTTATTGCCCACTACTTATTCATGAAATCACAACAGAATTCTTGCAATGCAAATAACAAAACCAATATCAGACCAAGATAGTTCCCTTTTCTATGCATCAATCTATGTTATAATTTATCAACGTCAATTCCCTTTCTGTCTAAACAAAATATATACATAATATATTTTATGCATTTGTTTACAACTTATTAAGATGTTAAAGCTAGTGTACAAGGACAGGTGTGTGGTTAAGAAAAAAAACAAGAGTAAAAAAAATTTAAAATGAGAAGAAAATAAAATGAAAAGTATTTTAATTAAAATAATAGTAGTTTAGAACTTTAATAAGTTGGAGTAGATTATTTTTAATATAAATTTTTTTTATGCCTGAGGCCTACATATTTTTTATGGAAAATCCAACATATAAAAAGATGTTCTTTGGTTGCCCAGATCATGAGCGCAAATGTGTCTTATTAACACTGATGTCTAGGCCTAAAAATTAAAAAAGTGTGGGATTTTTTTGGCCAACTTAGTTTTGGAATGGATTATGTTATTTTGTCTTGTTTTGGCATGACTCATTACCGGAGTTTTTTTTAAAAAGATATTTGTTTGCATTGTTAGACAATATTTATTTTGTTGAGAATAAATATGTGATGCGTGAATTGCTTTACAACATAGAAATATACATAACTTGTTTTTTAGCTACAATAATTTTTTTTTCCTTAATGAAATTGGGAGATGGAGATGTATTAAATTATCAAATCCATTGTAAAGCATACCAGCCAAAAAAGATCCAATCTAAAACTAGCAACCCCTAAAAAAAATTTGCAAATTGAAATAAAGAAATTGTACTATTGTTAATTTTTCATGCTATTATCTTCATTTGTTAAATTATTGATTAGCGTGATACAATCTATTCACCTACAACACAATATTGTAATTCAATAATCTAACACAGACCCAATTGTGGCTAACTAGTTTCACATCATCCACTAAATACTAAGCATTTCAAAGCAATTATAAGTTCTCATTGATTATTTTTTTATATTCTTTAAAATGAAGGGTATAATAGTAATGTTATTATAAAATGATTCCATTCCATTCCTTCCAATGTCACTCCCAAATGGTGTTACTTACTTTCCATTCCATTCCATTCCTTTATTTTATAACATCCAAACAAGATTTTTAAATCACATTCCATTCCATTCCATTCCATTCATTTCCCTACTAAATCCATTCCATTCTATTCCATTCCATTCCATTCCTTTAATGATCATTCCATTCCATTCCATTCCATTCCTTTATAAACTCCCAAACGGACCCTTATACCCTTCATCAAAATTATCATCTGAAATATGGATTCTTTGTAATAGATTAGTTGTTGGGGAATAACATTGATCAGATGTTCTATCACGCCCCAAACTCCAAAGGGTCCAAAGCATGAGAAAGACGCCACAAGGTACCTGTAGATTTTTCTTTTTTGACAATCCAATCCACATAAATCATATCAAGTACCAACATCAAGAATTATCATAATAATTCCATTGAATATACTCTCAAAGTAAGTCAGAGCTCTAAGCAATAATTACAAGGACTATTGACCACAAAATAATAGAGGTCTGAATAAATAATTACATATCATCAGCTTGTCCCATCAGTGGGAATAACGTCACAACCACTATAATATACAAAAGAATGAGTCAAACCTATTCTAAGATGTACGTCATCTAATATCTCCATAACAAAAATTCAGCCTCCATTAGTAGTTAGTCTAACTATTGTTAGCCACCAAAAAAATGTCTTAAAAGATTGTTGCCTACTCTGAAAAGTTTATAAAATAATGGAATGAGACAGAGCTCAGTAAATAGCATAATTAATGGGGGTGGGGGAAATGCAAATTCCATTTTCAATAATAGTAATATGATATGACAAGAATGATTGAATAATGAAACACAAAGTTTCTCAAAGTAAATACCTTAAAACTATTTACTATAATCTGTGAGCACCAACAATATAATTTTCAAAGCCATAATATTTAATATAAGGTAAATTATCACAAATATACCACACTACCACATAGACCGGTCAGGGAATCCACCCATTCACAACTGACATGATATTGTCCTTTCTGGTATGCAGACTCTTGGCCCTATGGACAGCAGCCTCACCCATAACCTCAAGGTTTTTCTCTCCCCCCATGGGCAGCAGAGAGAGCGCGTCAAATAGGACCTCTCTTGCATGTGATCTCTTGGCCCCATGGGCAACAACCTCATCCACACACAATCAAGGAACCTCTTCCCCCATGGGCAGTAGGAAAAAACGCGTCATCCAAAGTGAAAGGGCACTGACGTGGATTTGATTCCATTGTCACAAAGACAACGGAAACCAAATCAGGTAATCAGACATGGCATGGTGTTAAAACCAAATAAGCTCACAGGTTACATTACTTTGAAACACATAGTTTATATCCAGATAGTTTCAGAAAAATCTTAAATAATCTAACCTCTACAAAGTTTGTAAGGTTTTCAACTTCATTCTTGTCAAGAGATTTTCTATCAATTTCCCACATAACAAGACAAGATAAGCATTTTTAAATTTTATAATATACCATAAAATCCATGATTTCCTTATCAAAAATTAAATAAAAGATGCTCATTTTCCATGTCAACAATTCATGCATTTCCCCAAATGCAATACCAAATATGATGCATTTTCATATATAATCATATATATATATATATATATATATATTAAGGTTATGACACAATAGTTTTTAGGAAAATATAGTTTCCATAGGTAGTTTCCAAAAGCGTGTCTAACCAAAAAACAACATTTATGCAACATGATTATTGTTCAAAAATCCCATTAAAAGCTACTTACCTTACAACTGCAAAAGCCTAATTCTCCAAGCTCCAAGAAGATTAGTTAGAACCTAAACAATATCAAGTAAACCTATCACAATAAGTATAGAGCTTGAAACTGTATCTAGCTACAATTTAGGAATTGTCAAATGAGCACTTAATCAGGCAAGCCTAGTATTTAACCTCATCAATAATAATATATTCCACTTTCAAAGTTTATCAACAAATTGATTCACAAGGCATAAACTCCAATTTATAAAGTTAACTCATTTAATATCATCTCCAACATCATGACTAGCTTCCATAAAATTTATACTACATCATTAAGAGACCCATGAAAGCAAAATAAAAATATCCTCCAAAACAAGAAATTTAGCTAGCTCCAAATAAACCCAATGGCAATGGAAAAATTAGAGGCTATTTGGATCATTTTTCTTCATAACTCAATTTCCGTCACTCAATTTCCGTCACTCATCATTCATCACTCATCACTCATCACTTATCACTCATCACTCTAAAATACCACACCCGTTTGGCACCATCACTCAATTTCCATCATTCAATATTTTTCACACTGTTTGTGGGTCCCATACTTGTCACTTGGTCAAAGCAAAACTGTTTTGTGGGCCCTACCATTTTCTCTTTTCTCATTTCCCCTCCTTCACCCCTGTTACTCTCCCAAAACACAAATCCAAACCCAGCTTCAACCACAATAACAAAACAGCAACAGCAACAACAACAACAGCAGCAACAACAACAACAACAACAATGCGATCAATCAAACGGCTAATTCCACCTCCACCTTAGCCGGCGACAATGGGACGACAACAACAATGAGCTGATACAAAACCGATACTGCGACGGTCTTCGTCTACGATCCACGATCTTCATCCGCGATCTTCATCCATCAACCAATATAGAACCGATGCGAGATCTTCGTCCACGGTCTTGGCTGGGACACCACGCCGAAACCCCAACCGCCGTGTTCAAGTAATGGGTATTTTGAAACCCATTCATATGGGTATTTTGAAACCCAAAATCCAAATCCAAACCCATCCTTACCCGATCATGGAGTGCAGCTTCAGACCAAAAAATTCTGTGATGAGGAACAAAAAAAAAAAAAAAAACCCAAAAGCCTGAACCCAGTGAAAAAATAAAATGAAATAAAAAAGAAACCCAGAAACCTGAACCCAGTGAAAGAAGAAGGAAAAAAAAGAAAAGAAAAAAAAAAGGAAGAACAACGGAGACTAAACCCAAGAGAAGAAAGAAAGAGAAAAAGAAGGAGACAATGTCAAGAGTTGAGTTGACAATACAATGTAATGAGTCTCACCATGTGTGTTTAATTACAAAAATGTCATTAAATTATGAGTTATGGAAACTGAAAATAGGCAAAATGAGTTTTCAATTTCCATAACTCATAACTCAAAAATCAGAGAATTGAGTGATGGAAATAGAGTTATGAAAACAGAGTTATCGTGCAGCCAAACAGATATTGAGCTATGGGTCCCACCATTTTTGAGTTATGAGTTATGGAAATTGAGAATTGAGTTACGGAAACAGGCCATCCAAATAGCCTCTTAGATTTACCAACCATTACATGTTATAACTCAAAATCCCTAAATTTTTCACCATACATAAACCTTAAGTAGTCATCATTAGCACAATCCATATACCCACTCATCAAATAATTCCACCAATATAAAACCCATACATACAAACACATAAATATCACTTCCAATGCTCATAAACCACATGGGTATCATTATTAAAGCTTAGATAAGCAAAAATGTAAAATCCACCAAAAAAATTAGAAATTTTTACCTTAAAAAAGGATGTGAAGGTGTTTATAGGTTCTCAGGAATTTTCCGGTGATCTTGCCAGAAAATGATGGTGGAAATGGTGGTAGTGTGGAAGTACCGATGAGAGAGGACATAAGAGTAGAGAGGAGTGTATGAGAGAAAATGAAAAAAAAAAATAGAAAAGAAGTGAAATGAGTGAGCTAGCCAAAGAGGGGAGATAAGGTGGAGCGAAATGTGTGGTGGGAATGGGTGGGGTAGTTGGGAGGCACATGAGACCCATAAAATCAGACTTTTCTCTTTTTATTTTTATTTTTTGTCTGACTGACTGGGACGTTACATGTTCTAGCTATCTGATTTCAGGAACTTAGAGGTTCCTAATTGGGATGAATAAGAATTGTAAGAAAATTAATTTAATTCGAGGTAGTCACCCTCCATAAAGAGAGATTAAGAGAGAAATGCACTAAACAATTGGTTTGTTCATTATTGATATCTAACATTAAATTACAATCATGTATCTATAAATACATGGCCTAATATAGGAGACTAATTCTAATGCCATTAGTCCACATGGCTTAAGATAATTGGCTGGTTAATTCAACACGTGCTCTATTGCATGCGATAAAATAGTGGTACAGATTTTTCTTAGTAGCAAGTTCTTACTATGAATCACTGTAGTGCTCAAGTCTTACATATTCCCATGTTACAGGCACACATGGAACGGGCACTGCATGACCATTTCCTTTTCAGAAAACTTACTGATACCCACTGTCATGTTTTGTTGGATTGCATGCAAAGAGTTAAGGTCCAGCCGGGGGACTCTGTTGTTAAACAGGGTCAGTTCTTTAGCGGCTCAGCTTCTTAAAGGAATTGCTTATAACTTCTAGTTCTTGTACACAGTTTTGATCCTGTTTACGAAATTTTAGTGGTGGTAATGGACCAAAGGCTCCCAACAATTGGCAAGTACGTACTTGTCAAAATGGAAATATGAATGTTATACATTAGGATATATTAGTGTATAAACATGACAAAAAATTTAAACAACTGTAAGTGCTTTGTTGAACATTCTGAAATTGATAATGTAGGGCTAGGAAGCTTATGATCCGGCCCACGCTCTATCCGGGCTTAGGGCCCGTGCCGAGAAGGTAGTGTGTCAAGGATGAGTGATCAAAGGCCGAGGGGTTAAGGGGAACAGCTGAGGACGACCCTGTCCTTGGCACTCCAAGGCTTTGATGAGAAGAGCAACGTCTTAGTGAAGGCTATCCCCAAATAGTCCCCTGAAGGGGATGTGAGTGGAATAGGGCCCACATGGAGGTACGGTGCGAAATAGGTTCAAGGAAAATACGTCCCCCCCCCCCCCATTAAATGCATCGGCCAACGTCCTGATCATGTTAATGAGAAAAGACGCTTGGACGGTGTAACTTCGATCCTCGCGACTAAACAGAAAAGTAAGAGGGGACAACTGATGGGACAGGTACAGAAGTAAGCACCTGCCTGACCAACAAGTGGAGGGATAGGATCAACCAAGAAGGACTATATAATGTAAAAGTTAGTGCGCCATAAAAGGGCTGGGAAAAATGGCCAAAAACCAGAGCCTCCCAGCCCGCATCCAGGAGAAAGACTCCAGGGGCGAAGACAACTTAACCATGTATGGATATCACGAAAAACCCACCGCCTGGTGACTAAGGCCTAGCCTTTCAAACCCGTACTCTACAAATGATATTGTTTGGGCCTTTTACGTGTGAACCCAACACTGTTACAGTTCGTTACAAAATCGTGTCCTTACAGATAAACAACACATATTTAGTTATTTTTTCATTTGATGATGTAGAACTTTACCAAAGTAGGGCCTTTTGGACTCATCCCTAGGAGTAAAATATGAATACACGACCCAACCCACTAGAACCATGTATCAAGTAGTTCAGGGGAACTCTTCTTGGGAATTGAACCTAAGATATCTAGGTCTATGACTTATCTCAAGCCTCCAACCACTAGGTTGCATACATTATGTTTAGTTGCACATAATTGTTGATAGTAAACCATATAAGGAAATTTAATCTTCAAAACGGTATACTGATTACTGAGTGAGTTTGGCATTAGTTTTAAATTTTAGTTTGTACCTTTTATGTACAGTTTTTTAAAACCTCATTTTTTTCCTCGCATTTTCTTAGTTTTTTCAATTTTTTTCAAGGTACAAGTATACTTTAACATATTTTCAGCAAATTTTTTTAAACAAAAAACTAAATAAGCTATTCCCAAACAAACTCACAAGTGTAAGGTCAAAAGTCCTTGCCCATTGCATGCACACGTGGGGATTTTATTCACGATTGACAATACCGACCCTGGCTTGAGTTGCCTTCAATTTTTACTTGCAAAAAGCCAAAAAGTGGGAATCCATTCTAAACACAAATTTGGGTGCAGTCTTGGAGTGATCTGGTAGTGTCTTGATTATTACATTTTGCAGGGTGTTGAAGGTGTCTGCTTTTATGTTGTTGGTAGTGGTTATACTCTATCATCTTAGTTCAAATCTATTGAGAGTTTCAGATGGATAGAACTTGCGTACCTTTCTTTTCAGTTAAATTCATGAGATTTCTTGTTGATTAGGGATATATTAATGTCAGGAAGAACAAAATGCAGAGGTCCCTGGGGTTCTGCAGTGCTACACAACTGAGAAGTTATCATCCTCTGGGGAGCTGGCTTTGATGTGATTATCTATATATTCCCTAGTGATTATAATATATATATATATATATATATATTTAGTGCTAAATTAAAGATATTATTTGTTCACACAGATTCCGGTTTCCAGAAGTTGATGAATTATTCTTCTTGATAATCGCAATAGAATCTCAAGTGCGGTATAAATACTGAAATCTGGACTGTATGACATAATCAAAACTAGAAAACTACATATAGTAAGGACTTCAATCTATTTAAAAGCTCAACTGTTTTGATGTTTTGACTCCAATACCTGTGTGGCTTGGTGATGGCTTTTTTATTATGTCCATTGGATATGTGGAGCATCTCTCTGTAATATATATGTTACATCAATTTTGATATAGGAAAATAGAGATAATAGAAACAAAGAAAATAAATAATAAGCTTCACCACCTAGAATCTGCTTGGAAACCATAGGCATCACCACCTAAGGGTGGTGTCACCACCAAACAAAGATAAGCACATTCTCAAATCATAATTTTCTCATTCAAATTCTCAGACCCCTTTCTAAGATTACAAGATTACAAGAGCACTAGTTTAGTAGGGTTCATGGATTACACCAATATAGAAAATACCTAATTAAATCCCTTAAAAATCTCAACATTAAAAAACAAATTGAAAGACAAAATTTCAAATTCGAACATAACAACTTAGATGATTGTGGTGCTCTTTGCATCATACTCCCCTAGTTGGAGAAAACTTGACCTTGAGTTTTGAAGTGCGGAAGGAACAGAGCTCTAGCACACAACACTTGCCTCAATTCAGGAATCATAGTTAGGAGCACGGAGAATGGAGAAACCTTGCATTCCATCACATCATTAAACTCTTTTGTAATTACAAAATCAACAGGTGGCATCAACACAATCTTATCTTGAACCATAAGAAGCACTATGGTATCCGCTTTTTCCACTTCATAAAGCTGTTTATCTACGTGCACCATGGAGGGCTGATTGATAGCACATTCAGCAACTTCCAATATCATGTCATGTGCACCCTCTAATGTTACACTTCCTTGTGGAACCTTCTCTTCATCAAGGATAATGGAATCATCCTTTTGAACAATAGGCAATGTATATGACACTTCAATAGGTTGAACTAAATTTGCTACGCATGGTTCAAATATTTCACCTTGTTGTTCAGGCTCCTCAATATGTTTTACTTGTTCACGAATGAAGCAATATTAGTTGTCACTAAGGAGTTGTGGCGACTGGCGAGCATCTAAAGCATCGATCCCAGGCTTCTTGAGCATTGCAGAGAGGTCTTAAACTAATTTCATGAGATTCTTGAATTTTTGTTCTGTGGAAGACAGCTCTGTAGTGAAATTAGGACTAGAAATTGTACAAAAATTCACCCTTGGTTTAGTACTAGAAATTGTTCGAGCACTCATCTCATCTTCCTCAAATTGTGCCACATTGCCAGTAGCGAGTCTATCCTAGTGATTGAGATTGTTTCTTCAATCCAAAAAGTTAACATCATAGGTTTTGGACAAATCTCTCATTTTAAGATAGGATGGACTGATGGAGGAACATATTTTTCTCAAGAGGTTTTATCTTCCCAATCAGTTGTGGGAGGCTTATACTTTCTAATGCGAAGGTTTTCAACATCATGCCAATAATCCCTAGTTTCACGCATCAATTTCATGTGACAAATTTATTTGTTCAAACAATTGATCCATCTCATGTAACCACTTAGTGAATATCCATGGGTTTCGATGACCATCAAATGTAGGTGCTTCTAATATAACCATGATGCACAATAATATTAACTCATTAACAAAAAATTATAGCAAGAACCTGTAATGAGACATGGCCGGTTGCTATTAAAGTCATGAGTCTGGGATGGACTGGTCTGGTCAGCCCAGATGCTTGCTGGGTTGCAGGCTCGAAGAGCTTGATTTTGTGACTGGGCTGGGTTCTGATACAAAGTTGATGTAGGAAAATAGAGTTAAAAGGGACAGAGAAGATAAATGAAACAAATTCTAAGCTTCACCACCTATAATCTACTTGGAAACCTTAGTCATCACCCCGAACGGAGTTTGGCATCACCACCAAGCAAAGAAAAACTCATTCTCAAATCAGAATTTTCCTATTCAAGTTCTCATACCCCTTTTCACGATTACAAGAGCACTAGTTTAATAGGGTTCAACGATTGCACCAATCTGGAAAATACCTTATTCAATTCGTTAAAACCCTCAACATTAAAATCCAAATTCAAAATTCAAAAACAAAATTAATTTCAAATTCAAAAATAACATCTTAGATGATTTTGGTGCTCCTTGCATCAAATTTCATGTCTTTTCTTGTTTTGTTCATTGCTACCATTTGTAGTAGTATGTAATTACTCTATGGTTTTCATTGGTATTTGTGGCACTACAGGTATAACAAACCACTCCAGGCCTTTGTTCGTGTTGTGACAAGTGGAACTCTCTGGGCTTTAGAGAGTGAAGATTTTCGAGGAATTTTGAGGTCAGAGTTCTCTAACTTGAGGTAAGATTTTTGAGGAATTTTCAGACTAGGCGTTTCAATTCTTAGGCCAAAATTCTGAGAGATCAAGTGAAACCAGTTTGGATAAGTGGCAGATTTCGGATGGGAAATTACCAGCAATGGAGGACTCAGTGAGGTTGAGATGTGTCATGTTTGCAAAGCCACCAAACTTAGACGAAATTGTGGAGTCTTCGAAATTGTTGAAAGCAAGGTTAAGCCTCTAGAGATGGCAAAGAGAGAAAAATGTGCCATTGGGATGGATGGGACCTTGAAGCCCACTGCAAGTGAGGTCAACACCAATGACATGACCTATCATCGTATCACAGGTGACCCCATCCCACCCACAACAATCTGTACCCATTTTCCACGAATTCTTTAGAGGATAAGAATAATAATCACAAAAACCATTCCAATAACCGACAGGAAAAGAGTTTCTGAAATGGAGCAAAGCAGAGCTTTGGTCGGAAAGGCAAAGAGGGGTAGATGAATTAAAAGAAAAAGAAGAGAGAGATGAATTAGGTAGAGAAAGGAAGAGGAAGAAAATGAGAAAGAAAGGTACCCGCCCCATATTTGCTCTGGCTTTGATAGAGATCAGAAGGAAGAAGGATATCTGTATTTAGGGTGTTTTGTTTGAAATTGAGATGGCATAGATTAGATAGATATATTTATAGGCAGCCACAATTATCAGGAGAGGGACCATAACCAGGATTATCAACAAGAAGTTCTAATCCCTCGAATTAGCTTATTTTATGGGTTGGGCCAACAAGATTCTTATTCTTATTCCTTTTTTTTTTTTTTTTTTGGGTAGAAATTGATACAGATTCATTGATTTATAAAAACTAGCTTTGAAAGTCAGAAAATCAAATTATCCGAGTTAGATATATACAATAAAAAAACCCTTATACAAAAGTATTATGATAAAATTATCTACTGTTTATCAAAAATAATAATAATCCTACCTACTTTAGATTTTAATTCACTCATATATATATATTTTCTAAGCATTGCTCAGTTCTCATTTCTTATTATTTATACATATATGTTTTTTTTGCTGTGGGGGTGGTGGGATTTAGGAATCTTCCAAAGTAATATTTAAGAAATGTTTAATTAGTACCTATATCTCTTAAAATTTGTATGTTTAGAAAAAATAATCTCAACTTATTTTAAATCGAGTCCAAATCTTCTGTCCCACTTTTCCTGCTCCACTATATACTCCACCAATAAAAACATGTCACGTGTTCACCTAATTAATTAAATACTATCATTATTGACTTATTAATACTACCGTTATTAATTAATAGTAGTATTTAATTAATTAGGTGAACATGCAACAAGTTTTTATTGGTGAAGTATAGAGTGGAGCAGGAAAAGTAGGACAAAAAATTTGGACTCGTTTTAAATCATTGATATACCAGATCCCTTCAACCATGAAAACTAGTAACACCATTAGAAAACTTTCTTGCTAATGTATCACCAAATCTTCGGTCATTGTTTGAAACTTCCAAAGACTTGGAAAGCTATAGTCTTGAAATTTTGGACCATATAAAAATTGTTTGATGCAAATTATAGAATTACAAATTGAACATGTGAACTCATTGTACATGGGGAGATGTCAATTCAGCTACAAAACTCTTGATCAGCATATAATCTTTTTTAGACCATAACAAAATTGTTCAACACATCAAACCATGAGGCATATGCTCATTGCCCCTACACTGTGCATCTCTAATGTGGGAAAAAAAAGCAAGGAATGGACCTTTACAGCGCTCAAAATATATATATATATATATATATTTTTTTTTTTCTTTATGTAAAACTCATATTTCTTGTTATTTGATAAATACTATGAAGAGATAAATTAGTATTGTTTTAAACTTTTAATCTTTTTAACCATCTTTTGATAATTTTGGTCAGAGTGCAAATAATTTTCTTTCATAAATACCCTTAAGTTATTACTATTTGTTATATAATAGACAACATTTTTCTAAATATGTATACGTCCATATGTAATATTTTAATAACAAATAATTGGGGGTGGGGGTAGTTGGCTTAGGGGTAACAACTAAGAAAATTTTAATTAGTTGCTTTTATCTCTTAAAAGTTTTATGAAAGGAAATGACATCATTCATTTTTTAAGTCATTGATACGCCAGATTCCTTCAACTTTGAAAACGTGTAACACCATCCGAAGTCTTTTTTTTTAAAAGTAAAATACCATTAGAAAACTTAAATCCTATTAACATTTTCACAAGTCTTTGATCATTCTTTGGAACTTCGAAAGACTTTGAAATATATATATATATATATATATTTTGAGAGAGAGAATTTAATTGTAAATTTAATCTTAAATAATTTTTATAGAACTTTCTCGATTATTGTAAGCATACCAATTTTTTTTATAATAATATATTTGAGGAAAGAGAAACAAATGACATAAAAGTAAAACCGACCCAGAAACATGATTGTTACATGTTCAATCTAGCATGAATAATAGAGGGACCTAGGTAACATAATATCTACCAGTTATCTTCGCAACTTTGCAATCAGTATCAAACAATTCTTATACAGTCCAAAATTCCATGACTATGACTTTCCCAAGTCTTTGCGAGTTCCAAACAATGACCAAAAACTTGTGAAGCACTGATGACAAATATCTTTCATTATGCCTTATAGTAAGAATAGTTGTATTTTTTTTTTTTGGCACACAAATTGATGACAGATATTTTTCATTCAACCCGCGTGAATTTCGCCTAGTCTTCAGGATCTTTGTCTATTAACCAGCATGAGCTTTCATGGTTGAATGAATTTGTGGGATATCAAAATAGTGTTATTTTTTTTCTCCAATACACACATTCATGAAAGTTTGAGTCAAAAGCAACGAACAAGAAACTGAAGCTAAAAAACAATATATAAAATTTGACACATTTATTTGAGATGTTGCAATAGTATTTTATTTCGTTATCTATCAAAAAGAAAAAAATAACTATAAGGAAACGCAGTACATATAATTTTTTTTTCTTGACTATATTAAGAGAGTTTTAAATATTTTCAAAAAGAAAAATTAAGTTTGAATATATATATATATTAGTTTTGTAGCGTGACTTATAGCTTTAGAGAAGACAACCCACGACAACTAGTAGCTTACAAAAAAAAAAAAAAAATCTTATATCACTAATTGTTGTTGAATATTAGTAACGTATCTAATATCAGTTACTAATATTAGTAATTGATGATACTAATTGCTGTTAAAATATTACTAATTGTAGTTGAATATTAGTAAAATATCTAACATTAGTTATTGATATTAGTAACTGATGTTACTAATTGTCAGAGTATGATGGTCATAGTACACAACTCACGTGGGTGGATGGCTCAGCAGGTCAGAAAATGTAAAAAAGACAAGACAACACATATAGCATTAACATGAATGAATTGATGAGGTTTATTTTGCATATATTCATCATGTAGGATCCTTTTGGGGTTTGTTTTTATTTATGGGACTTTTGGGTTATTTTGAATTAGAGTTTAATTATTCCAAACCCATGAAGCCTAGTAACTACTAAATTATCAACAACGAAAAATTCCAAACATGCGCAAAGTATCATTAGAATAATTTTCCTACATAGAATTCAAATAAGTCTCTTGTCAAATCATTTTCATATAATGAATAATTCACTTGCTTCTGATCCTCACCTTTTCCATCAACCTGTAATGAAATCCAACTCATAGCCAATGATCAATCAAGCAAAGCACCTTCCTAGTTTAGAAAGCATATGTCATTCAGCCCCTCTTGCACTATTCATGGGACATGAACAGTGCATTTAGGCTTATGAACAATAACTCGCTCATGAACAGTAACTATTTTATTATTTTTTTTCAGTTTTCAGCAAAATAAGCAGTATCTAAACAGACCCTTAGTCTTCAAATTGCACTATGTTACTAATTGTTGTTGAATATTACGAAATTACTAATTGGTTGAATATTAGTAACTGATGTTACTAATTGTCAGTCATTGGGTGGGTGGCTCAATAATCACAAGTCATCGATCTCAGTCAAAAAAAAAAAAAAAAGTTTCAGTCTTCAAATTGCACTGATATTACTAATTGTTGTTGAATATTAGTAACGTATCTAACATCACTTACTAATATTAGTAACTGAGGTTACTAATTGCTGTTGAATATTACTAATGGTCGATTAGTAACTGATGTTACTAATTGTCAAAATAACTAATGTTACTAACTGTCAAAGTAACTGATGTTACTAATTAGTAACATCATACACAATCCCATATGGGTAGATGGCTCAACAGGTTAGGAAAGACAACCCACAACAACTTGTAGCTTAGAGAAGACAACCCACGACAACTTGTATAGTTAATGTAAACGGTAATATTTTGGTTCAATGAGGATTTATTTAAGTTGAGTGACGTTTTGATAAGTTGTCATGAGTTGTCTTCTCTGACCTGCTATAAGCCATTCACCCATGTGGGTTGTGTACTATGACTATCATACTCTGACAATTAGTAACATCAATTACTAATATTAGTAACTAATGTTAGATACGTTACTAATATTCAACGACCATGAGTAATATTCAACAACAATTAGTAATTTTCAACAACAATTAGCAATATCAGTGCAATTTGAAGACTAAAACTTTTTTTTTTTTTTTACTGAGACCAATGACTTGTGATCCACCCACACAATGACGAACAATTAGTAACATCAGTTACTAATATTCAACCAATTAGTAATTTAGTAATATTCAACAACAATTAGTAATATCAACACAATTTGAAGACTAAGGGTCCGTTTGGATACCACTTATTTTGCTGAAAACTGAAAAAAATAATAATAATAAAAAAGTTACTGGGTTATTGTTCATAAGCCTAAATGCATTGTTGACATGAACAGTGCAAATGACATATGCTTTCTAAAATAGGAAGGTGCTTTACTTGAATGACTAGAATGAGCTTGATTGATTATTGGCTATGAGTTGGATTTCATTACAGGTTGATGGAAAAGGTCAAGATCAAAAGCAAGTGAATTATTCATAATATGAAAATGATTTGACAAGAGATTTATTTGAATTCTATGTAGGAAAATTATTTAAATGATACTTTGCGCATGTTTGGAATTTTTTGTTGTTGATAATTTAGTAGTTACTAGGCTTAGGCTACATGAGTTTGGAATAATTAAACTCTAATTCAAAATAACCCAAAAGTCTCATAATAATTAAAATAATAATAATAATAAAAAAATAAAAAAAATAAAAAAACCCAAAAGGATCATTATTAAAGACAAAAAATTGTCCTAGAAATGGAGAGTGAGTTCACACGAGTAGTGAGAGTGGGATAGAGTTAAGAGTGTCTGAGTGTGTGAGAGCCACTGCAACTTTACTATTGAATAAGTCTGAATCTCATATGACCCATGTTACTATGTAGAATACAAATGTGCCAAATTCTCATACTATGGTTTTAATTTGATAGGTAACACTAATCTCTTGGCCCATACCACACTGTCTGTATGACCTTAAAGACTACTAGGAAATATAAAACCAAAATTGCTTCGACACATTAATCCCGCAAAGCTTCTTCAACACATCATTCAACACTGAGAGATTTCAAGTCTATTAGGAAATAAAACCGAAATTACTTCCGAGTCTTTGACAAGGCTTTCTCACCTAATAAAAGTTGAGAGATTTAAGGACCATTTAGCTAAAGAGTAGGGCCACTAGCACATGTAACAATGACAGACACATTATTCAACACATTGAGAGATCATGCACATTGGTGAAACATCATTAAGAGCATATCCAAGTAATTCAACAAAAAAGAAAAAGAAAAAGAAAGAGCATATCCAAGTAACGTAAGCAAACTAAGAAAAAGCTCATTTAAAAAAAAAAATCCATATTCATTTAACTTAAAATTTAACTGCTCTTTTTTGCATGGTCTCTTTTTTTAATGAGACCATTTCTTAATATTGCTTACTTGGATATGCTCTTAATGATGTTTCAACAATTTGCATGATCTCTCAATGTGTTGAATAATGTGTCTGTCATTTTTACATGTACTAGTGGCCCTACTTTTTAGCTAAATAGTCCTGATATCTCTCTACTTTAATTAGGTGAGAAGCCTTGTCAAAGTAGAGTTGTGCTAAAGACACAATTTTTGACATAATTTTATATTACAACTCGCTATACAGTGAATTGTAATTGATAAAAATATGCCAGTGGACCATGTGGTATTATATTGACGCAGTTCTCAAGGTCTTAATATTGCTTACTTGGATATGCTCTTAATGATGTTTCAACAATTTGAATGATCTCTCAATGTGTTGAATAATGTGTTTGTCACTGTTACATGTACTAGTGGCCCTACTTTTTAGCTAAATAGTCTTGATATCTCTCTACTTTGATTAGGTGAGAAGCCTTGTCAAAGTAGAGTTGTGCTAAAGACACAATTTTTGACATAATTTTATATTACAACTCGCTATTCAGTGAATTGTAATTGATAAAAATATGTCAGTGGACCATGTGTTATTATATTGACGCAGTTCTCAAGGTCATACAGGCATAATCGCATGAGACAATAAATTAGTGTTTCCTATCAAATAAAAAACGTAGTACAAGAATTAGGGTTTAGGCACAGGTGCCTTCAATTATTCCACATAGTAACATGGACTATATGAGATTTAGACTCATTCAGTAGTTATAAAGTTGTAGTGGGAGACAACACGCCCTCTCTCTCACACTCTTAACTCTATGATGTGATGTATTGTGGGGGCTACACATATTTCAAATAAAATCGTCAAATTAGCAATAATCAATCGATACATCACATTTTAAAAAAAAAAAAAAAAAAAAAAAAGCTTATGAGCTCCTTCCTATTTTACAAAAGCATGACAAAATGAAACATTCTGTTTTAAGAAAGAATAATTAAAAGAGAGAGAATTGACAAAAGTCTCTTAAATTTTTTTTTACTTTTGACTGAGACCGACTTGTGATTACTAAGCCACCCAGCCAATAACTCTGACAATTAGTAACATTAATTACTAATATTCAACCAATTAGTAAAATTTAGTATGCGTTTCCTGCGTCTGCCTTTTTTTTTCCTTTTGAAGCATGTTTCTGAATAACTGGTGGGCCCCGAGCACTGTTTACGGGACTTACAAACCTCTTTTTTTAACAAAACTTTCATTAAAAATGGGTCTCACAGCACTATTCACACATTTAAAAATTATTTTGCTACAGTGTTTTCAATTTTGAGCAAAATAAGCGATATCTAAACGAACCTTTAACAACAATTAGCAACATTAGTGCAATTTAAAGATTAACTTTTTCTTTTTTTGACTAAGACTAAGACTAAGACTCGTGATTATTTGTGGAAAACTGAAATTGTGAAAATTTCGTGGAAGACCTCTCAATCTATACATGAATGATAATTATTAAATTTGCATGAATTTCATTTTCATACTGTTATCACATGAATGAATTGATGATGTGCATGTATTCATGTATAGGTAATGAAAAAAGCGATGAGAATCATTTGTTAATTCTCTCTCTTTTAAATATTCTTTCTTAAAACAGAATGTTTCATATTTTTTTCATGCTTTCTAAAATAGGAAGGTGCTTTGCTTGAATGACAGGAATAAGCTTGATTGATCATTGGCTATGAGTTGGATTTCATTACAGGTTGATGGAAAAGGTGAGGATCAGAAGCAAGTAAATTATTCATAATATGAAAATGATTTGACAATAGACTTATTTGAATTCTATGTAGGAAATTATTCTAATGATACTTTGCGCATGTTTGGAATTTTTCGTTGTTGATAATTTAGTAGTTACTAGGCTTAAACTAGGCTTAGGGCTGCATGGGTTTGGAATAATTAAACCCTAATTCAAAATAACCCATAAGTCCCATAAATAAATAAATAAATAAATAAAACCCCAAAAGGATCCTACATGATGAATATATGCATAGTAAACCTCATCAATTCATTCGTGTTAATGCTATATGTGTTGTCTTGTCTTGTTTACATTTTCTGACCTGCTGAGCCACCCACCCACGTGGGTTGTGTACTATGACCATCATACTCTGACAATTAATATCATCAGTTACTATTATCAATAACTAATGTTTAATGTTAGATATGTTACTAATATTCAACTACAATTAGTAATATTCAACAGCAATTAGTATCATTAGTTACTAATATTAGTAATTGATATTAGATACGTTACTAATATTCAACAATAATTAGTAATTTTTAACAATAATTAGTAACATCAGTGCAATTTGAAGACTTTTTTTTTTTTAAGACTGAATTATTAATATTCAACAACAATTAGTAATATTAGATTTTTTTTTTTTTTTTTTTTTTTTTTGGTAAGCTACGAGTTGTCGTGAGTTGTCTTCTCTAAGCTATAACTATTATTTTGATTACGTTACTCATTCAATAACTATTATTTCCTGGAGCATGCGTTTATCATCACAACAATCACAATCAATTCTATAATGAATACTATGGGAAGGAGCAAACATCAAAGAGAAACAGCACATGTGAATATAGCTATAAATTATAAATCAGCTTAGTGGATTCTGTTTCTCATATCACTTGGTAAGAGTATCACAGTTTATCAGATCATTCACTGTAGCAATGGAAATGTTAAGCTGCACAATAGAGGACTCCAAATTTTGATTATGAGGGGGTGAGTGAAGATGGAAGTTTCTGTGGGAATAATTTCCAGAAATACAAAGCAAAAATAACAAGGTCAGCTTTCTGGTGCTCCTCCTCCCCCCCCCCCCCCCCCCCATTCTAATGCTACATGCTCTCTCAGTTTTTATTACTGTGTTATATATGATGACCATGCTTCACATTTTCTTCGCAAATTATGTCTGTCTGGATTTTTTTTGTAAGTCCATTTGAAGATTACAACTAAGATAAGCAAGCTCATGTAGAATTTAGATCTCCCTTTGCTGAATTCATCATAATCAACCATTATATATAGGCAAAATAATATATTTTTACGAATGGCAACACCACATTCCTTTTACCCTTTGAACTCAACACATCATGTCATGATATGGTCATATGGTTTTCGATAGAGTTGCATATCTCACCTGTAGTCAGCAAGGGAGAGATCAGATAACCTCAAATGCAATTGTTCCCTTTCTCTCCTTTGTTAGTCTACCTGTGAAAAAGTTTGATGCTGACTCTATCACCGTCCCGATCTAATTGTCAAAAGACCAAAAGGTGTATGAATTAGCCAAGCCTAAATAACAAAATGTATACCACCCAAAGGAGAATAAACAAGAGTCCCACTTACAGCTCCAAGATATCATATACTATACTATTATTCTAGAAATTACAAATAGAATTACCTGGAAATACATGGGCAAAGTTTTGGATTTGAATCACCCTTCTTGTAGTGCCTCTATAGATCAATGGCACTTCTCAACTGTAATCATGAACACAGGAGGAAATTCAAAAATCAAGATGGAACTTTCTTTTAAAAGAATTTAGAATATAATTAAGTTACAAAATCTAAACTCCTAGCAAGCAAATGAACCATCAAAGTCAATAAAAAGTGTCCTATTAACGTGATAAAGCCATAAACCACTACATGCATATCCAAGCTTCACAACAACTTATCCCCCCCAACCCTCAAAATCCAAATCCAAAAAATAAGAAGTTTTGAAGGGCATCGGAGCATTGATTTATGGAGGGCTGTCCCTCATCATGTCCTATGGTGTATTTGGCGAGAGCGGAACTCAAGATGTTTTGAAGGGAAGGAGCGGTCCACTTCAGATCTTAAATCTCTTCTTCTTCATACCTTGCTAGAGTGAAGTTCTTCCTTTAATCTTTTCCCTTGTTCTAATTTTTTAGAAATGCTTGATCTTTGTAATTTGTGTGTTTGATGTACTGTTTTCCATGTTCACCCCCGGTGTACATGGGCTTCTTTTTTTAATACAATTCCGTTATTTATCAAAAAAAAAAAGTTATTATATATGATTATTTAATTGTAATTATTCAGTACACCAGGAGCCACGTTTCTTCCCCTCACATAACAATAAGTCTCACTAATTAAATTCATGGTAGGTCTTGTCATTCATGTGAGAGGAGAGAGCTCAAGGAGTATTGTATAACTTTCCATCATTTAGATAAATACAAAATGACTTAATATCTAAATGAGTTCCAGCATAATTCAAAAGTAAATGGGAGATTGTTTGAGTCAAACTTATTCAACTCCAAAGAAATCCTTAGATGAATTAAGTCTAATCTTATATTTGGAACATGTTATCATAAGATAATGCTCACTTTGGTCAAAGTATAGAGCACATCATAATTTAAAAGCACATCTTAAACTATGATATGTTTGATCGATTCATGATGTGAATTTGATGTAAGAAAATAGAATCATGTGCATTCAGGTCAATATAATGCAAACAAAACTTTTTGAGTGAAGTTGAGTTTCTGAATCATCTTTTTGAAATTGAAACTATAAACATCCTAGATAGAGCAACAAATCAAAGATTCTAAGATACTACCATCATAATTACTTCAAGTCCAGCCCAAGTTTTACACTTGACCATGCCGATGCCATTTTACAAGAAATGTAGTTGGCAGTATATAACTAAAAGATATCACTTATATCCCAGGAAAATCATCTTTTTAGGGTGTAGGGTAAACCCCTCTCACCAAGAATGTTGCTTAAAAGTTACAAAAAGGCATGAATCAGCAACCCAGTCAAAGTCATTGGTAGAAAAACAACTACTAGTGCCATACTGTCGTATATCAATTCCAGTTCGTGGAAAATCAAACAGCTTTCAGTTTCAGTTTGTTATGTTACCCATTTAGAGTCAAATTATACACAAACATTATTTTTTGGGTTAATCTCCATATTTATAACCAAATTATTCATTTCCATAAAATTTTGATTTTAAATAACCATAGTATAACTACTCAGATTTATGATCACATATCAAATTTTAAAGGAATTTCTTGGAACATATATCATGCAACACCAAAAGAACATGTAATTTTAGATTTAAATAAATATTATCAGAAAATTTTCTGTTATAACTAAATTAATAATTTCCATTAAAAACTAATTTTTTACAACCATAGTATAGCTACTCAGATTTATCACAACATAAGGGGGAAAAAAAGGTTGAGTGAAAAGATCTCACATCAAATTTAATAGGAATTTCATCAAACATATGTCATGCAACACCAAAAGAACACCTATCGAATAAGTTAATTCAAAGCAACCCAAAAAGATGATTCAGAAAAAAGCACTTACATTTCATCCCATCCCATCTAGCAATTAAGTTCCCAACAGATAGACCCATGAGTACAGAATATTAGCCAACAGCTTTGATGACCCTGAAACTGAAATTCTGCATTTTGATTGAAAAACGAGAAAAATAGTATGAGACCCAAGATAAAAATAAATAAATAAAAACCAAATTTCAAACCCACAGGCTCCAAACCCATCAGTCTATTCAAAAGAAAAACACTCCCAAACATAACCCTAAATCATATTTAACGGGAAAATTTATAAAACAAAATTAAAAAATTACCGGTAAAGTTTTCGGAGAAAAACTGGTCTGACGGTGGTGCAGGTACTCAGATTTTTCTCTCCTGTTCGGACTCTCTCTACCCCTTACTGAAGCTCTCAATAATAATGTAAGGCTTTAATATATAGAAACGGTTACCTTAGACTATGTTTGGTTCAGTGGAAGGGGAAGGGAAGAGAAGAGAAACGAAAAGGTAAGGAAAAGAAAAACACAAACAAAACCACACCATAAGCTCAAAACACAAACAAAACCGACCGAAACCACACCATAATCTCAAAACACAAACAAAACCAGCATTCCACTCCAAATCAGGATTTGCTACTACTTATCCAAGAATTAACAAACCCCAATTCAAATAAAGCAGCTACTACTTCAACACAGCTAACAGATACCCCTTTTTTCCAAAACAGAAATTCTTGATGTTCTTATGAATCTGTTCAGAAAGAATCAGAGAATATGGAGAGGAAACTTATCTGGGAAAATGAAAATTCTTCTGAAGCTTGAAACTTTCCGGGAAAAAAAGAAAAAAATCTCAAGAGGCAAGAAACTGCAGAGAAAGTTTGTGGGAAAATGGGATGTGAGGAATGGAAGGAAAGACCGACCAATGTTCGTTGGTTTGGGGTTCTGTAATGTACAAATGTATAAGATTTTCACAGCTTGACGTAAACGCCCCAAAAAGCACTGAAATATCTTATTACTTTAAAATTTTCCGACTTTTTTTTAGTGTTTTGGAGCTTATTGAGAGAGAGAGAGAATTGAGTGAAGGAGCGGCTGAACTGAAGCGAGAAGGGTAGAAAGAGACAGAGAAAAAATTGGGGAAGGGGGCGGCTGAATAAGAGAAGAGAGAAGAATAAAATCCCAATTTATATCATGCTCTAGGGTTTTAAAAAATTAAATCGCAAAAATCATTGTCCCACCGCGAAGGCTCGAATCTGGGATTAGCTAGCCAAACCACAAGGAGAATACCACTAAGCCACTGATCAGTAACGTATTAAAGATCCCTAAATAAATAGATATATATCGGTGGGTTCGGTTTTCAACGTGAAGAAATTCAGCACTGAAACCGAAACCGAAACCAAAACCGAACCCACCAATATATCGCCTAGAGAAAAGTATGACATGTAAAGAATCACGCATAATAATCTTAGAAAAATGATATGTTTACAATATTTTTACAGCAAATTCTAAGTAGAAGGTTATTACTTGTTGTTATTGTTAAGTAAAAAAGTAATCTTAGTGTTAGTTTCAAATTTGAACCAATAACAACTAATCACTTGTGATTTGTTGTAAAAATATTATAGACGTAACATCACTCATAATTTTAACATTTCTTGATGTATTTAGCTGGTGGACTTCAGATTTGGGAATAACTTAGACGACCAGAGAAGTTTTACAAGTTGAGGAGTGGCAAATTCTTTAGCTCCAGAGATAGTCCAGGGAAAAGGCCATGGTTTCCCTGCTGACTGGTAAAATTGCAACTTTTACTTTACTGTTATGTTCTTTTTTTTTTTTTTTTTAACTTTGCTGTTATGTTCATTCCAAAGCCTACACATCTCTTATCTTCTAGTCCTTCAAAAAAACATTTAATAAGTATGAGAAATTAGCTCTGCTGTTTGAAAATTTTGGGGATAATAAGTTTGATGAACTGAAATAACAAATTACTTTTAAATCTGTAAATAAGTATTATTGTTGCAAGTTATAACCACCATAGATTTTCAAGAAATCAAAGAATTTGAATTTTAACAATCATAATAATGTTCTGAATCATCATAAAGGTGCCTGGAGATGATGGGAGAAACTAAAAATATCATTACCATGTAAACAAAAAGTTCAAGAGCAATCATTACACTAATTTCAAGATTTTGCCTTTTCTCCATTTTTATACCATGTATGGCAAGATGGATATTTGTCATCGTTTGTTATAGAGATTTAAAAGATGTAAGCTTGTAATTCTAATTTGAATTTGCTGTCTGATTATTTATATTTTCTTCCATTTAACCAATTGGAAGGAGAGGTTAGTGAATTGATTTTTTTATTGATTTTTTATTTTTGTGAAATTTCCTTAATGTAAATGCATATATTATCTATATATATATATATATATCATATCATATCATATTATATCATATCATCTATATATATATATATATAAAACCGAAGCTTTTTAAACTCCCACAGTTTTCCACGTCAGCATAATATTAAAAAAAACGTAATAAAACTTTTTTAAAACCCGACTCTCCCTTTTGCTTTCACAATCCTATGCCAAAGCCCAAACCGGCTCTCCAAATCCCCGATCTCCACCTTTGACAAACAAAATGCAGACCCTTTTTCTTTCCTCCACCATTTTCCTTCTCCTTCCTTCAAAACAAAAAACAAAATCCCGAAGTTTTTTATTTTCAACTTTTCCGGTCCCAACTCCACCAAACCCGATTCCCATTTTTCAACTTTCAAAGCATTTGATAGAAGAAGAAGAGAAGAAAGGCAGTGGATCTTATTGTCGGCAAAAGAAAATAAAAATAAAGAGAAGATGAAAGAGATGACAGGGAGATGCGGAGGACATTGTTAGAGAAAAAAAAATTGATGGAGAATGTCAAAGAAGAGAAGGGAATGACGATAATGAAGAAAGGAAAACAAAAGTTACAGTGAAGAAAAAAAAAAAAGAGAAAACCATAAGAGAAGTTCCAGTGAATAAAAGAAAGAGGAGAAAAAAGAAGCAGAAAGAGATGAAAGAGAGTCACAGCTCTGAGATAATAACGTAGGGAGGGGTAGATTTTAGCAAAAGTGAAAAAGGATGCTTCGTAGAAGGTGTGTGATATATAAACACCCTTCTATATTTACTAAATTACAAAAGTACCAATTTGCTTTTTTTTTTTTTTTTTTTCCCTTTAAAACTTCCAATTTACATCACTTTTTAGATTTTCTTTTACTGTGCATTGGATTAATAATAATAATAATCTAAAAATGATTTATTTTATCTTAGATAATTCCTCAAAATAATAATAATAATAATAATAATAATAAAAACCTTCTAAAGAGTCAATCTTCTCCTTCTGGTCATTATTCGTGAAAGAGCAAACATTTCGGGTCATAACTGTAGGCCTGAGGTGCAGAAAAAATCGGCTAACTTGGAGTGGGGCCTTGATTTTTTTTTTTTTTTTTTTTTGAGAAGTGGGCTTGATAATATATATGATATTATCAAATAATATTTTACTTCAATGATATCATTGCATATTGCATGATAGGCTTGATAGTATACCATTGGGTTTTCATTAGATAAGTTTTTATACCATGATCTTATTTTTTATTTTTTATTTTTTATTTTCATATTGGGAAAATTATCAATAGCTTTCCCGTGCATCACACGAGTTAGCGACTAGTATTATATATAATAAAAGTTGGGATTAGACGCCGTGGTTGCGCCAAGTGGCAACACCAAACTGAAGAAATTTTGTTAGATTTTTAGATTTTAAAAAGAAAAAATGGATATAATTTTTTTTTCTTATCTTCTTATTCTAAAATTTCTAAGTTGATAAAAATCTTAATTTAATTACAGACCAAATTCTTTTCTTCATCTATTTCTTCTTAATTTGATTACAATCCAAAATCTTCATCTTCATCTAATCCTTTTTTTTTTTTTAATTACTACACCTATTGCTACACGTAAAAAAAAAAAAAAAAGTGATATTGAAAAGCTTCTTAATTTGATTACAATCCAAAATCTTTATCTTCATCTAATCCTTTTTTTTTTCATTTAAATTACTACACCTATTTGCTACACGTAAAAAAAAAACAAAAAAACAAAAAAACAAAAAACAAAAAAAACAAAAACAAAAACGTGATATTGAAAAGTTGAATCCAAGAGAAATTGAGATAAGCTAAAACTCTAAGTCTACTAAATGGATATAATTTTTTTCCTTATCTTTTTCTCCTATTATTTCTAAGTTGATAAAAATCTTAATTTAACTACAATCCAAATTCTTTTCTTTATCTCTGTTTCTTTTAATTTGATTACAATCCAAAATCTTCATCTTCATCTAATCCTTTTTTTTCTTTTAAATTACTACATCTATTGCTACACCTATATATAAATAAATAAATAACTAAAACAGCAACGTGATATTAAATTGAGTTAACATGATTATTTTTATACCTCCACAAATTAAGTTTGAATCCAAGAGAAATTGAGTTAAACTAAAACTCTACTAAGTCTACTCTACTCTACTATTTAAGAATTAATTATTAGTATTATTTGTATTTGTTAAACGGAAGCCCCAATGGATGATGTATTTACTTTTGGAATCTTTAGTCACACGCATCTATAGTACTGAAGGTGTTTTTGTAAATGATTTGAAGCTTGATTTTTGGCTGTCATTAGAGAGTATGTCGTCGTCTCATGGTAATGTATATTAGATTCTTTTAGATTTGCAGTACTTCCACAGAAAGCAGCATCCAGTATGCTATCTCTTGGCATCAATAATGATGAATATCTTTTAATTTATGGAATTTTTATGCTCAAAATTTTTTCATTGAATCTATTTGGGATGGAACTCATCTACTTTATGTGAGAAGATATATCTTCATTTTTTTTTTTTTTGAGTATCTATTTAATAATTTCTTAAATTATATGATTTTTTTTTTAAATTTTAGATAATGCAATTCAACTTGATTATTGATATAATTTTTTGATTTGGTGTTCTTAATTGACTAGGCAGATTATTTCCTCACTTATGGCCACATTAAAATGGCTATAACTGGTAATTTATAGGTAAACATTTACATTGCAATCTAAATACTTACATTTTTGTAATTTATGGAATTTGTTTTTGGTCATTTATACAAGAAATTTATATATGATTAGCACTTCTGCTACTATGCATACATGTTAGCAAGTATAATGGAAATATTTTCAAGTGCTATATATATATATATATATATAATTACAATTTTACTACCTAAGAGCTTTTAGAAATTTAAAACTTATCATAATTTTTAAAAATATTTTATAATATCTTTTTTGCCAAAAAAAAAAATTACATAATATACATTTTCCATGCAACTTAATTTTTTAAAATATTTTTACTATTTTTTTATTATATTTGATTATATTATCAAAAAATATATTTTTTTAGATAGAAACAACACAACCTAATTATTTTTATCAACTTTCTCAAAAAAAATTATATAGTTATTCTTATCAACTTTTTCTCTATTGTTTTATTAATTTTTTAGATAAATACAAAAGCTTAATTGTAGATATGAAATTTTTTACGTTTTTCTTTATTCTTATCTTCTCCTTTTGTAATATATCTTCTTCTTTGTGAAATAAAAATCATGCCAAATTGTGAATCCCCGAATCCCCAAGGAAACGCCTCTTCCTCTAGCTACAAAAGTATGTATTTCTTTTCTTTTCTTTTCCAATTTTTTTTTCACAAAGTTGCATTCTAATTCATGAGTAAGGAGCAATAAATTCAATGATAATAATAAATAGAGCATCTTGGTAAATCTATAAATGTTATTTTCTATGGGTGTATGTCTTTGGTACGTGTATACATATATATTGCGTCTTATATTGTTTATAGGACCTTTTGTTTTCTATACTTTGTGTTGTCTTACTCTTATTATGAGCTAGAGACCTAGAATTTGCATTTTATGAATTTGGAAGGACAAATTTTTAAACTCTTTTAAGAAATGTAGATTCATATGTTGGCTTACTTTCTAAATCATGAGTTATTCTCTTTTGATAAATAATTCTCATATATATATATATAGAGAGAGAGAGAGAGAGAGAGAGAGAGAGAGAGATACACACATGTTGTGGTGGATACCTAATGATGTACAATATAATTTATTCAAACACACTATATTTATTATGTATTAGGATAATTAATTTAGAGTTTCAAGTTTCTCACTACTTAATTAGTAGAGTATTTCATAAATAAACCCCATTTTTTTACATTCAATTCTAATTAAAATAAGTTTTCATTTTTTATAATCTATATTTAACATCAATATATATATATATATATATGATTTTTTATCTAAGACATTTAATTCACATGTGATGTTTTTTATTAAACCGAATCGCACGGGCATAATACTAGTATATATATAAAACTGAAACTTTTGGAGCTCCCACAATTTTCCACGTCACCACTATTTTCTTTTTATTTTTATTTTAGATTCTTTTTAATTTAGGTTTTATATCTTATATATTTATTATTTCTCTTTAACATATAATTATCTTATCAATTGTTACAATAATTTAGTTTAAGTAAAACTCTATTAGATATATGTTTTAAGAACTTGAAAATTTCACTTCAACTAAAATTCTATAACAAAAATTTCAACAAATATAAGCCCATACTCTTTTTATTTAAGTATTTTTTTTCCACGTATTATATATATATATATATATATATATTCTGAGAAACTTTCACGTATTATCTATATATATATATATATATATAATCGAAACCTCTGAAGCTCTCTTCAACTAAAATTCTATAACAAAAATTTCAACAAATATAAACCCCTACTCTTTTTATTTAAGTTTTTTTTTTCACGTATTATTATTATTATTATATATAAAACCGAAACTTCTGAAACTCCCACAATTTTCTACATCAGCACAATATTAAAAATTAAAAAAACTTTTCTAAAACTAATATATATATATAAAGAAACGTTGGTTAAAGCTTCATATCATAAAAATTCTATGATTAACCTACTACAAGTCTACAATACCCAATCAAAGCCAACTCTATGCTATTTTAATTTAATGTTTAATTAAAACTTTAAGGAAGTTTAAGGAAATAGGTTTATGAAGTATTTCATTTTAACACGTTGTGGACACTTGATAATAAAATACAAAGAGTTTGTTTCATGTACGGAACAACAAAGACAAGGATCATGGTTATACATTAATACTATATGTAAATGTAACAAATTTTTCTCTTATATTTCTCTGTTGTGTAATCACACACACATATATATTTTTATAATTTTTAAGCTCTTAATCTTTTGATTCTTTTCAATAGTTATAGGTTTATAGTCATGAACTATTCTTTAATATTTTTCGTAAGTCATTGCATGTTCAAACAATGACTTTTTTATCAAATTGTAACACAAATTGAAGTTATACAAGAGCAATTCATGTAATAATGTAGTTTCTTAATCAATTTAAAATTTTATAAAATCATTTTAATTTACCACACAAATAGGTAGGTTCCTGTGCATAGCATGGGTTAGCGACTAGTTTATACTAATTTGTAATCCTACGTATATACATGGTGTCAGAGACGTTTTGCGACAAGGGCCAAAAATGTGAAAATGGCTCAAATCTCCCTTTGGATTCTTTATAAGTGTTTATTTGTAGAGAATCAAACCCAAAATTCCAAATGTATAATGAACAAAAGGCTAATGGTGCTTTAACAAGAGAAAATCAAAATGCTAACAACAAAAGTGCAGAAACAGCATAAAAATATAACAGGTCTGAAACTTCGACCTACAGTCACACAGAATAGGAAATTGAGGGAGGTCGTGAGGAAGAGAGGAAAGGTTCCCCTGTACCCATATTTCCACCCTCAAATTTCGGAATTGTGAGATTATTGTCTGGCTAAATGGGTTTTTGTTCTGAAATTTTAGGTCTATGGGTAGAACGTGGTTGCCCTTTTTATGAGTTGAAGAGAGAGTTTTATATAGAGTTTGGGGTGTTGCTCTTGACTGGTTTTTGAGTAGTGGAAGAGGTTTTTATCCCTTATGATATCAATTTGGTATTTTGGCTTGGGTTGCTTTTGTTTAGGGAAGAGTTTGGTAAGTTTTTTACATAATTTTGGAAATAAAGGAGGTTTGCTCTAATTAGTTGCCTTTCATCAGACATTTCAGACCATTGGGAGGCTCACCTAAGTGAGGTCTAGCAAATGGAGTTGGCCAATGGGAGCCAAATATGTTTTAAAGGTAAAAGTAGGTTAGGGCAAAAACTTTAGGCCACAGTCACCTAGAACATAAAAACTATTTTGGGGTAAAAATTTTGGATACAAGACCTATTCCATGAGTCTGAGGTGCTACCAGTGTCCCTTGCCCACTTGATAGCACGCATGGGCTGGGTTCATGCAAAAGGTCCGAAAGGAACCGACCCATATCCTCCAAACCACACTTCCTCAATTTCCCCCAATAAGTAGCATGGGCTTGGGTCATGCTTAAAATAATAAAATAAAATATAATACATGAGTTGAGCCCACAAGGAAGTCGGGCTTGTAGAAAATGTGTCGCGAAAATGAGTATCAACACATGGATACACTTAAAAATATACAATAAGATGCATATTATTATTCCTATATACATAATTTAAATATTATTGATAGTTATTCTTATATTTTGTTAACTATTTAAAAAGTCTTCTAAGAATATTATTAGGTATAAAATGCATTTTGTCTATGTCTACTTTTATTTATTTAATTTTTTTATCACATCTTAATTTTTGTTATTGTGAAGCATCCCCTTTTTTTATAATTAATTTATTTTAGACTCTTTGGTTTTTGTATTTAATAACTCAATTGGATGAATATTTATGATGTGGCTACATTTGATTCTAAAATTAAGAAATAAAACTCTCTCTAAAAATAAATAATTTAGGACACATGGCTCAAAATTGAACTCTAATTTGAAATTTTAATTAATCTTTATCTAAGCTTTGCTTATTAATGTGTATATATGAATGAATGAGGTTTTGTTTTCCTTTTATAATAATGAAATTATGTTTTCAAAAAAAAAATAATAATAATAATGAAATTCTAGCTTTCCAATAAAATTCTGCAATCATGCACTGCTAATCTATATATAAAATAATAGGTGAAGCAGAGAGAAACTCAAATTGCAATTCCAAATTAGAACTCTAATTTTGTGCCACGTGTCCAGATTGAAATTCCAAATTAGAACTTTAATTGTGTGACATGTGTCTAGATTCATGTGAGGATCACACCAATTTCAATATGAAATTAGAGTCTAATTTTTCTCCACCTGTCTAAAATTTAAGTGAAAGAAAGATTACTACATGGTGTGAAAGGAGAAAGAGGGATCGAGAGAAAAGAGAGACAGAGAAATAGAGAGGCAGAGATAAAGAGACATCACCGTAAGGGCGCCTTTCGTTTCTCATATTCGGATACTTTCTTTTCGCTTCCTTTTCAATTTAATTGGCTTGGCCAAGTGGATCTTTACTTTTCTTTCTTGTTTTTCTTTGATAGATGGGATATATATGTTTGTTTGAGCACTAGGCTTTGAAAACCTCAACACTTAGGGTCCAACACATTCTATGGCCACTAAGGTCTAATCTCAATGAACTTCTATGTAGATCATATAGTGCTCTGATACTGAAGTATCTAACTATCTATGTATCTATGCTGTTTTAGTTATGGAACAAAGGTTTTTGTTAATTATCTCTGCATTATCCAACAATTTTGTCAAACAAATACATAGGATGGGCTTCTAAATTCTATTGTACAAAAAACATGACCGCTCTAACGCTACAATGTCCAAAATAAAGTCAGATCAAGAAACTCACATATGTCAATTGGTTTCTCTTGGTTTTGGTGTGAGATTACATAGCATTTTTGGCAAGGATGAGGAAAATATTGGGATTAGGGGTCTATACGTAAGTCGAGATAGGTTAGGTTTGGGATATTTTTAAACCCAATTTGGCCTCATCAACTTGAGAAATCTCCGACTTAACCAAACCAATCTGTGGGGATCGTTTTGGTTTGTCATATTGGGGCATTTTGTTGGGTTTAATAAAAATTTGATTTTTCCTTCAACTATTTAAGCCTATTATTCAACAGGCAATTATAATTTACATAATGAGCCTAGTATTTCAATTTCATTAAAACAACGTCTTAGAATACCAAAATTAAAAAAAATAAACAAATTTAAATTAAGTCCTAAAATACGTTGTGTAACTCTTTGTGATGCTATACTACTTTACTTTTTAGTTTTGTTTAGTTTTTTTAAATAAGTAGATAGTGGGGGAAGGAAGTTTTTTCCTTTTTTTTTTTTTTTTTTTTTGGGGGGGGGGGGGGTGCCAATTAGCCTTATTTTACTAACAATTTCATTAGTTGACAAGAAAACTAAACATATTTATTAGGTAACATCTCAAGTCACTAAGGGAGACTTGATTTGGTGCTTTGGCAGAGCCTGATGTGAAATTTTTATCCACGTGGAACTCAAGCCTTTAAGACTCAAGTTTCTTCGAGTTTAAATCTCCATGGATCTCTCTCTCTCTCTCTCTCTCCTTACTATGTAGACCAGTCTCTCATTCTCCTCTCAATCAACTTGCCTCTTATTCTCGTCTCCATCTCTCTCTCTCCCTCACAAAATCTCAAAAAATCTGCATTTCAGGTAAGATTTTTTAGAATTTTGCACATGGTTTTTTTTAGTATGTTTTTTAGAGTGTGGGTCAAAAAGGTTCTCTGAGACATCTCATTCAGGGTCCCATTACTCAGGAAGCTAGCCTTTTAGAGATGAAGGATTTTATGTTGGACACGGGGTGGGCTTGGGAAAAAATCCCATTTGAGCTTCCTTATGATATTAAGATGCTGATTCAAGCTACTCCTATTGCCTTCACTTGCAGAGGAGTTGATAAATTGGCATAGGCAGATTCTCCTAAAGGCACATTTGAGTTAAGGAGTGCTTACAAGATTGCTATGGGTATCGTGGATGATTCTCCTTTCTCAGCCGAATGGCTTTGGAAAGCTGACACTCTTCCGAGAATAAAAACCTTCTTATGGATGTGTGCTGATAACAGTATTGGGGTTAAGGTGTGCCTTGAAAAAAGGGGGGTAGTTCATGACAACACTTGCCCTATATGTCAAAGAGGGTCAGAGACCATTTTACACACTCTCCATGACTACCCGCATATCAAGCAGGTATGGAATCAATTAGGAATTACTCTCTCAAATCATGCCTTTTGGAGAAGTGATTTGCAAGTGTGGTTGTCTAGTAATGGTAGGAATAATTGTAGGCTGCTTGCTGCCAATCCCCCTTGGAGGTTTATTTTTCCCTTTGCTGTGTGGAATATTTAGAAGAGTAGGAATATGTTTGTTTTCAACAGTATAAGAAGAAACCCGAAGCTGGCTGGTGATATTTTGAATCAAGCTTGGGAGTTCATTCATTGTGGGGCAATGCCAAGAGCCTCTGTGCAGAAGGTGCTGAGAAGGATTTCTTGGGAGAAGCTGCTTGAAGGATGGTTAAAGCTGAATACAGATGGCTCGGTGGAGGGTGGAAGTGGTTTGGCTTGCTGTGGAAGGGCTATTAGAGATGCTAATGGGCAGTGGGTTAGAGATTTCAACAGAAGGATTGGCGTCACTACCATTTTTGCTACTGAACTATGGGGCTTGAGGGAGGGGCTTTTGTTGTGTAGAGATCTTAATCTTTCATCCCTTGTGATTGAGCTTGATGTTGAATCCAATGTGCTTACTCTTAAAAATCCTTCCTATGCTAACAATTTTATCTCCCCTATTTTGGATGACTGTAGATTGCTAGTTTCTCACATGCCTCAGATTCAAATTAAACATTGCTTTCGCCAAGTTAACTGCTGTGCTAACAGACTTGCTAGAATGAGCTTCAATCAGATTCCTGATTTCTCTTTATTTGATAGTCTGCCTATGGACATGATTGATGTGTATGAGGATGACCTCAATGGGATGTATTTCGATAGATTATGTCCTGAACTTTGTAGTTCCGTTTAGTTTTGTTTTAATGTATTGTCGTTCACCAAAAAAAAAAAAGAATATTCACGCTTAAAATAATACCCGGTTGAATAAAAAAATAATTCTTTCTCTCTCATCCCTTTTCTCTTTCGTTCTTCAATCTTCATTCTCTCGTGCTTCTCTATCTCAATGTTTACAAACTAAAACATACCTCAATCAAAACAAAAAGCCAATCGAAAGATTCGAAACACAAAAACAATCTTTCTCATAAGCCTAATGAAATCTAAACAATAAAATAAAACTAATCAAACCAGGAAAAAAAAATGTAGCAGCACAAAATCAACGAAGCTCTCAATCAAAATACAAACTCAAATCACAATTTTAAAACTAATCAAATTAGAACAAAAAAAAAGAAAAAAAAAAAAAGAGCAAAGCTGACCCATTTGAGCCTCGGTGGGGAGGACATGCGGTGGTGGGAGGAGAATAAAGGGACCCATCTGACCCATTTGTGTGTGAGAGAGAGCTTGTTGAATGCTCTGGAGTAGACGAAGTGCTAGAGAGAGAAAAAAAAAAGTGAAGAGACAAAATGCTGGAAAAGAAAAGAAAAAAGAATGAGAAGTGAAGATAGAGCTCCAGCAGAAGAAAGGAAAAAAGCAAAGTGAAGATAAAGATAAGGGAAAGGTGTGGAGGAGAAAAAAAGAGGAAAAAAGAAAAAGAAAAGAAACGTGTGGATGAAAAAAAAAGATAAGGGAAAAATAAAATAAAGAATAAGAATTTAAAATTAAGAAATGCTATTACAATATTTTCACAATAAATCTTAAGTGGTGAGTTGTTATTAACTAATACTGATGAAAAAAAAAATATTTAAGTAATGTGTTCAAATTGAAATCAGTAATAACTTATCACATATGATTTATTGTGAAAATATTATAAAATGTTAAGAATGTAGCACTTCTCATTAAAATAGATGAATGAAAGAAGATTGAAAAAGAAATATTAAAGAAAGAATGAAGAAATAATATTTAAATGGGATAGAGAAAAGAATAGAGAGTCTGTTGGAAAATATATTTGAAAAAGTAAGTAGGTAAAAAGTAAAATGCATTGATCACTCTCCAAATAGGCAAAAATTTGAAGAGACTGCTGGTGAAATAAAATAACAAATTACTTTTAAGTCTGTAAATAAGTATTATTGTTGTAAGTTATAACCACCATAGATTTTCAAGAAATCAAAGAATTTGAATTTTCACAATCATGATAATGTTCTGAATCATCATAAAGGTGCCTGAAGATGATAGGAGAAACTAAAAATATCATTACCATGTAAACAAAAAGTTCAAGAGCAATCGTTACACTATTTTCAAGATTTTGCCTTTTCTCTATTTTTATACCATGTATGGCAAGATGGATATTTGTCATAGTTTGTTATAGAGATTTAAAAGATGTAAGCTTGTAATTCTAATTTGAATTTGCTGTCTGATTATTTATACTTTCTTCCATTTAACCAATTGGAAGGAGAGGTTAGTGAATTGATTTTTTTATTGATTTTTTATTATTGTGAAATTTCCTTAATGTAAATGCATTTATCATTTATACTAATTGTAATCTTATGCATATGCATGAATATACTTAAAGATATACAATAAGATGCATATTATTATTCCTATATATATAATTTAAATACTATTGATAGTTATTCTTATATTTTGTTAACTATTTAAAAAGTCTTCTAAGAATATTATTAGGTATAAAATGCATATTGTCTATGTCTACTTTTATTTATTTAATTTATTTTTTTATCACATCTTAATTTTTTTTTATTGTGAAGAACCTTTTTTTTTTTAACAATTAATTTATTCTAGACTCTTTGATTTTTGTATTCAATAACTCACCTTTTTTTTTTTTTTTTTTGAGAAGCAAACTGAATCAACTATTATTAATACGTAAAGTTAGCCAGCTTCGCCTAAAGTACAGGTAAAATGTGGGAGGGAACCTCCTCCATCCAAACCACTAAACCGCTAACATGTCTAGCAAGGCTATGAGCTACAAAATTCCCTTTTCTTTTAACATGGGAAATTCTAACATTGAGAAAAGAATTTGCATATTTTCTAATCTCCTCAATGAGATTACCATAGAAAGCTAGGGACTGTTCCTTCGCTTGAATTGCTCTGGTGATTATCTCCGAATCTCCCTCTAGTATTATGGAGGTAAGATTAAGATCTCTTGCAAGCATAATGGCTCTTCTTGTAGCTACTGCCTCCATGTCTGCCATCGTCTGAGGGAGAGGAATATTCTCAGTTAGTGATATGAGCACCCCACCCACACTATCACGGATCACAACCCCTAAACCTGCACAGTTGGAATCCTAAAGCACTGCTCCATTGTAATTTATCTTCAGAAAGGGAGCTTGTGGAGGAGACCAGGTCGCTGTTGTGTGGAGAGTGGTCGAATCAGTCACTTGCTTCACTGGTTGCACCCGGTTGTAGTCAAGCAATTGTAGTCGAGCACAGGCAGCGACGTGAAGCTCCAAACCGTATCAGCATCCTAAACCTTGTTCAAACACGGACACAGCCACAAGGCATGTACCACGTCCTCTGAATGTGCTTTGCAATAATCACAAATATCTTCCTGTAGCACCTGTCGTCTGACCAAATTTGTTTTGACAGGGATGGCATTTTTTGCAGCCCTCCACATAAAGTTTCGGACTTTTAGTGGTATAGAGACTCCAAATGATCTTCCATAACTACTGTGATGGGGCAGGATTGATGTTAGGAGGGTTCGAATTTTCCTTTTCCTTTGATAGTAGATAATATCTTGATTTAACCGTGTAGGTACTAGATTGTGTATGAGGCCAAATCAATCTATCCCTAGCTGAAATATCACCAAGTGAAATGCCCCGTATTAGCTGAACCTCTTCAGGCTTGAACAAAGCTTGCAGCAAGTCCACATCCCAATTTCACGTTTGGGCATTAATCAAGTAACTTACCCTCACTTCTAGAAATTCAATCCCCATCGGATTACTGACCCTTGGTGTAGGTATAGAGGGCAGCCAAGCATCACTCTAAATGCTAATATCCTTCCCATTACCCACCCTCCATTGCCATCCTTTTTTCAACACCTCCCTACCCTTCAATATGCTACGCCAAGCATAAGATCCCTTGGCCGAATCTGGTGCCTCCAAGATAGAACAATTTGGAAAAAACTTTGCTTTGAAAACCCGATAGAAGAGGGAATTTTCATTGTGAAGAAGCCACCACGCCAGTTTAGCTAGGAGAGCATCATTAAACATGGCCAGGTCTTTGAAACCCGTGCCCCCCTCCCTTTTTGGTTTACACATCGTGCTCCACTTTACCCAATGGATCTTCCGTCTATCTCCTCTTTGACCCCACCAAAATTTTCTAATAAGCCCCTCAATTTCATCACACAATCCCACCGGTAGTTTGAAACAAGTCATAGTGTAGGTGGAAATGGCTTGAACAACGGCTTTAATGAGGATTTCCCTCCTGGCTTGAGAGAACAATTCCCCCCCCCCCCCAACCCTTGGAGCTTTTCCACACTCTCTCCTTGATATAGTTGAAACTTGCTTTTTTCCTTCTCCCAATCAAAGACGGCAACCTTAAATACTTTTCATAGTTTCTAATTTCAAGAACTCCTAGGGCATTCTTGATGTATTGCTTTCTCTCCGGAGTGGTGGATTTGCTAAAGAAAATGGTGGTTTTGCTTTTATTTATGTGTTGCCCCAAATATTTGCTATAAGTGTCCAAAAGTTCCAAGACTTTGTCACATTCCTGAGGAGTAGATCTGCAAAATAACAAGTTATCATCTGCAAAGAAAAGATGGGTTAGTTTGGGGCCATTTTTGCAAAGTGAATAGCCATGTAATTCTCCTTAGCTGACTGCTTGTGAAGTGAGACCATGCAGCCCCTCAGTGCACAACAAGAATAGGAAAAGAGAGAAGGGATCTCCTTGTCTAATTCCTCGGGTTGGCTTGATCATGCCTTTGGGTTTGCCATTCACCAATAAGGAATAGGATACTGTTTTTACTCCCACCATCATCAACTGGATCCACCTTTCAGTAAAACCCATTCGTCTCATAACAGCTTCCAAGAAAGACCATTCCACTCTATCGCATGCCTTACTCATGTCTAACTTCATTGCCATGTATCCCTCCTTCTTAGATTTGTGCTTCTGCATGCTATGTAGACTCTCAAAAGCAACCAAAATATTATCAGAGATAAGATGACTCTTTGTAAAGGCACTTTGATGTTCCGTTATGAGAGTAGGTAATACTTTCTTCAATCTATTAGCCAATACTTTAGAATAAATCTTATACAGTACGTTACAAAGGCTTATAGGTCTAAATTCAGAAACTAACTTTGGGTTTTTTACTTTAGGGATTAGGGATATGAAAGTATGGTTCAAGTGACATGGGAACATGGTTGTATTAAGGAATTGTAAGATAGTGGTTGTTACCTCATCATCGACTAGTGGCCAAAAGTGTTGGAAAAAAATTAGAGGCATTCCATCCGGGCCTGATGCCTTAAGAGGGGCGATCTACTTCACTGTTTCATGTACTTCCCAAGCCTTAAAATCAGTTGATAGCTTCTCATTCATTTGTGCACTAACCCGAGTTTCAATGGTCAGCAAAACTTCTTCAAGAAACATGGGATTAGCTAAGGTGAGAAGTTCTCTATAATATTGGATAATGATGTCTGCCACTTCCTCATTATTTGTATTCCACTGCCCATTCAGTCTTCTAAGTTTATGTATGAAATTTTTTTGGTACCTATTGGTTGCTTTGCTGTGAAAAACCCGTGTGTTACGGTCTCCTTGTACTGCCCATTGAGTTTTGGAACATTATAGCCACATTCGGTTCTCTCTATCTAAGAGGATTTCAATTTCACTCTTCAACTCCCTTACCCGAGTGTTCAGCCCCAACTCCATTGCACTTCTTTCAGCCTCAGCTAGTTGTCTTCTCTTTTTTTCCAACTCATTCCTGACATTACCAAACTTCTCACGGCACCACTTAGTGAGTTCGACACCACACTTCTCAATTTTTCCAAGGATTCTATTGTTGAAGAAATCAGATTCACTAGACAGCCATATAGCTTCAACTGTATCAGAACAACCTTTGTTGGACAGCCACATCTCCTCAAATTTGAAAATTTTCTTCTTACAAGCCACCTCCAAATCTGTGAGAGTGATCAAGAGTGGGCGGTGATTTGAGGAATCCGAGTGAAGGTGGTGAACTTGTGCTCTTGCAAATCTTGTGAATCACTCATAGTTGGCTAGCCCCTGATCAAGTCTTTCCCACACCGAATGTCCCGCTGCATAATGCTTGCTCCATGTAAATTGAGGTCCTACAAAGCCAAGATCAAGGAACCCACATTCATCAACAACATCTCAAAAAAGCTGCATTTAGGATTGTGATCTCATGCTTCCTCTGTGCTTTTCATTGCTCCTCAGAATCTCATTAAAATCTCCTGCACAAAGCCAAGGGAGGTTAAAACGGGAGTTTAATTGTCTTATCTTCGCCCAAGCTTCATGCCTCAAATGTGTTACCGGTTCCCCATAAAACCCTATAAATCTCCATGCATCCTCCTTTCCTTTGTTGATAATTGAGTCAATATGATTTTTGGAGAAAGTTTCCACTATGACATCAATTGAATTTTTCCAAAACAACGCTAAACCTCCTCCCCTGTTTTCTCGGGGAACAACAAACACCTGATCAAATTTCAATTTTCGTTTAATATCTTTTAGCCTTGCTTCATCTGACCATGTCTCGGCTAAAAACATGACAGAGGGATCTTTTGCCCAAACAAAAACACCAAGCTCCTTCTCTGTACGTAGGTTTCCCAGCCCATGACAGTTCCAAATTAAGCAACTCATTACTCCTGGCGGGGCTAGGCATCAGCCTCCACCATTTGAATAGAAAATTCAGAATCATTCTTCAAAACCTCTTTCTTGCTGCAAGGTAAATCAGAATGATCATCAATTGTTGAGAAGTGTCGTTTGCTTGAACTTGAGAACACTGTCTAAATTGTTTGCTGCGTGAAGTTGCCTCTGTCCAGCCTTGTCCACGTGCCTGTTTTTTTTTTTTTGTTACCCTAGCCACTTCATGCTCCTCACGTAACTTAGGGTTTTGTGTGAATGCTTTGGCGTTAGGGTTTGTTTGAGCTGCCTTCCATCTTTGATTGCTATTACTAGGAATAATTGGAATAATTCCAATTGATGCTGTTGGGAGTAATGAGCCCTTATCATCAGATTTTTTGGGATCATTAATCCCTATAATATCAGCTTTTAAATGGTTTGGGTTTTGTGGAGAATTAATAGGATCTTGGAATTTAACTCCCCTGTAGTCGTTGTCTGAATAAAGAGGAGCATTAATGTTAACGGTTATTCCTCTTGAATGCTCATTCACTTGAATGAATATTTATGGTGTGGCCATATTTGATTCTAAAATTAAGAAATAAAACTCTCTCTAAATATAAATAATTTAAGATACATGGTTCAAAATTGAACTCTAATTTGAAATTCTAATTAATCTTTATCTAAGCTTTGCTTATTAATGTGTGTGTATATATATATATATCTTATATATAAAAGCGGCTATGTCGCTACAGTGCTTTAGCACTGTTCATTCAGTGTGTTTCCATTGTTCATTTATAGTGGAAATTTGGTGAGGCATTTTGCCTCCTTTTTTTCTTTTTTTCTTTTTTTAGTTTCGAATAGTAGTTACAGTACCAGGTGGCACTGTAGCTACAGTAGTTACAGTTTTTTTCGAAGTCTTCCGTTTGTACTTTTTTTTCTTTTATATATATTATTTGATTGACAACAAATTTCATAATATTTTCACAATTATTGAAGTGCCAATTTCTTATAAGTCAAAATAAAATAATAAAATATGAAACTATGACCAACTACAACCGAAAATAAATGTTTTGTGAAAATGTTATGACACTTGTTAGGTGAATGTGTAAAAGCTACAGTACTTTTGGTTTGTTGAAGTGGCACTATAGCTACAACGTTTTTTTTTTTTTTTTTTTCTTCAGTCTTCCGTTTATACTTTTTTTTTCTTTTAAATATATATTATTATACTGACACAATAAATTTCACAATATTTTCACAATTATTGAGATGTTAATTTATTATAAGTCAAAATAAAATAATAAAATATGAAACTGTGACCAACTACAACTGAAAATAAATGTTTTGTGAAAATGTTGTGACACTTGTTGGGTGAATGTGTAAAAGTTACAGTACTTTTGGTTTGTTCAATATGTACTGTTCATCGCTTTTTTTTTTTAAATTTTTTTTAATTTTTTCCTAGTCATCGATATGTGCTTTTTTTTCTACAGTATTTTTGCATTGTTCATACAACATTTTTCACTGTTCATCTACAGTTCCATTTTGGTTAGCCATTTTATCTTTTTATTTTTTATTTTTTATTTTATTATTTTTTTTATTTTATTATTATTATTTTTTTAGTTTTGAATAGTAGCTATAGCACCAAGCGTCACTGTAGCTACAATAGCTACATTTTTTTTTTTTAGTCTTCCGTTTGTATTTTTTTTCCCTTTTGTATATATCATTGTACATCCAGTGTTTTTGCGCTGTACATCTACAGTGCCATTTTGTTGAGCCACTTTGTCTCTTTATTTTATTTTATTTTAAGTTTTGAACAATAGCTATAGTACCAAGTTAGTTTACTCAACTTTATTGAGCCAAAATTCTCTATTCCACGTACAATTTTTTTGGGTTGCTTTTTTGTATATTTTTTTCTTTACACACTATTTTAAGTAAAAACACATAGTTTTGCACACAAAAACAAAAATTTAGGAAAATTTTTTTTTTCATTCTTTATGTTTGGGGTAGTTTACAATTCTTCCTTAAACTTTAAAATCATGCAATTTTTCCTTTAATATTTTGGAAAAGAGCAAATATATCATATTGTTATTCTCTCAGTTAAACCTTAATGAAAACTTATGATTCTTAAAATATTTTATTGTGTAATGTCTAAATTACTCCTGCTAAATTTTAACATCCTAATTTTTTTTTTTTAATGTATTTTGAGTTTTAAATGATAAAAATTCTTTAAAAGAGAGAATGATGATATTCAATGACACAAGCCTTTTTTTTTTTTTTTTTTTTTTTTTTTCCTTCTTAGCAAAACTCAGTTGTTTATTGTTGGAAGATGATGATATTCGTTATCATTCTTAGAAGTTTTTAGAGAATAGATATATTGTCTTTAGCAAGTAGGTACTAAAAAACTATTATATTTAAATATATATTTATATGTTAAATAACTACCCTAACTTTGTGGTTGATCAAAATTCTTAAACGAATGAGATTAACTTTTTTCGACATAATTATCAAAATTCTTAAAATTAATGTCTCTTTTGATTAATGTAAATCTCTATATACTTTAAAAATGAAATGATTCATATCTTTGTTTTATAATACAAATAAAATTTAGAATTGACCTTAATTACTACAGTATTTTTTTCCCACGGCAAGCATGTGCCTTGCACATGCTACCTTAACTAGTATATATATATATGAATGAATGAATGTGCCTTGCACGGGAAAGTTTTTAGTAACTATAAGATTTCAACAAATCAAATGCTTTAAAATTTGAAAATCTTAAAGAACTTACATTAGCATTCATCAATTTGTTTACAAAGCCAATGCTAAATAGATCTACAAATTGCATTCTCATATCCTCTGTCATTTGCAAGGTGACAAGATTCTTTTCATTACGGTTTGCATCCTTCTATCCTTCAAAAGCTTTAAGAAGTGTCATGTGGTCACTGCATAAGAATGTGTATAAGGTTATACAAAATTCTATCATTATAATCAACATCCTAAAGCTAATATTCAATCCAAAAATGTGTAACCAATGTTACATATTAGAATGTTGTAGAGGGCAGAGAGAAGAGCAAACATTTTCTTACAACCACGACCATATGGCTTAGAGTTCTAACCATTATTCTAAGGAACCCAACAATATCAATAACCCAAAAAGTATTGTTGTGATACATTTACTTTAGGACAAATATATTCGAGCAATCAAAATCAAGCAAATCTATCTTAAAATTACAATTTCAGACACAATCACACAAACCCACTATGAAATTCTACTTAAATTGTCTATTGCTTTCATCGAACTATTTGATTAACAAAAATACAAACATCACTTAGTGTAAGTAAAGCCAATAAAAATCACCAAAAAGGGAAAACCATCTTGCTGGAAACATCACAAAGACCAATAAATTAGACAGAAATATAAAATTAAATAAACTCATTTCCAAACATGTATCTATGAAAAACTCAAAAATATATAACAAATTTTCTTCTATCTTCATTTAATAATAAGAAACTATTATTCTAACTTTCCTAAATTGCACTTATATGTATTGCTTTCATCAAACTATTTGATTAACAGGCATACAAACAGCACTAAATATTACATTTGTGTGTGTATACACACACACACACACACACACACACATTGCACATATATTTTCTTTCACGTTTTCACACATATTTTATAAGATGCTGGTAAGGCACCTTAACTAATGGTTCATAAGCACTATTTACCACGTTATAAGCTCATGAATGTTAAACACAATTTAATGATTTAAACATTATAAAATAAGTGGAAACTAAATGAAACTCACCAGCATTTTACTTTTCACACTAAAAATCAAACCTGCATTAGCAATTGCAGTTGGCTTTAAATGCTCCAATAGCCTTGATAGCCACTTGGACATCATTTCAAATTTACTACAAATGGCTAATTACTTACAAACGGGCAGAGCAATCTAATTAATTCATATAGGTACATTAAAAAAAAAAAAACAAAAAACAAACAAAACAAAAGAGCATGGCCATTATGATTGATAACTCAATTGAACATGATCAAATTAAATAGAGTGAAACTCCCTGCATACAAATTCAAGCACAACTTCTGTGTTATTTGTTGCTAATAACCTATAGCCTCCTATTTTTCCTTTTCTTTTTCTCTCTAGCTTAAGGTTTATTGTGAACTCTCAATATTCATGGGCACTTGATGGATAGGAAAGGAAAATAAAAAGGGATAGAAAACACAGAGCATTTTAAAATATAAAGGCAGCCAAATGTCTTGTAGCTTAATTAACACTTCCACTACCCTATAAGTTGTGAAGACTCATTTTGCACAAATCACCACATAAAAGAATCTCAAAGCACTGTCCTAAAACAGCCAATCTAATGCAAGCTTAGCAAATAAAAATTTCGAATATAATATGATTTTTATCGTCTTCAAAATTTATCTATTAATCTTGACTAATTTTGTAACTTCAAGTTCAAATCTCAAATATGCAATTCAATCTGATTCGAAGTGAAGTTCTTCCTGGGGAAAATCTAATTGTTCTAAATCCAAGATCACAATTCTAAAAATACGGGGTTTCAAGACAGAACCTGAAGCTTTAAGTATAAGGTCAACTGCACAAAAAAAACTTTGTATAAAGGTGTAATATATGCCTTTTGATTTATCATGAATAATGCCATAAGAAATTGTAAATGCATCCATATACCAATAATCACTTTCTTATATGCTTTGACACCAAATGGGTATTAATTAACTAAATTTCACATCACTAATCCAATGAAGCTCACCAAAGACCACAAAACATTTATATGAAAATCAATAGTTTCACTACTTTAAAATAGATCATAACACTATAACTCTGAATTCAGAGATATATTTTGTTAGCAAAACCTTAGAAACCAAAAGTACACAATAAACATGCATACTGTGGTAAACTTATATAATCTCTCAAATTAAACCCTCCAAAATATGGACATCTTGTTATTCCACAATTAAACTGCACTCCAAATACCCAACAGACACCTATTGCTTGACAAAAGTAGCCAGATCCTAGATTAATGTTCTTCTAAAAAATTGAATCTGCACAAAACAATCATAAAATAATAAATCTGCACAAAACAATCACATTATGAATCAATCATTAATGGCCATATGTCTCCAATTTGTCTCACCAACAATAGAGCAGAAAAATATACAAAACAACAAATCTAATGTTGACAAATAAGTTGTGCTAATTTGTTCCCTTTGCAATCACTTATCACATATCTCTTTAATTAAGATTTTATGTGTTTCATCTGCTAGAATAGCTTAAAAAGGATAATTACTGGAGTTTTACTACAATTCTACTATAAAACAAAACAACAACTACAACCCAATTGAGAAGATAAATTTGTTCCTAAATTTTACAATCAGAGACAGACCAAAACAAAAAATACATGAACTTGTACAGAAGAGGTAGAAGGTTTGAAAAAAAAAAAAAGGTTTGAAAAAAAAAAGGGGGACTGAGTGGAGACAAAGAAGGCTGACGTTTTAGGTGCCCAAATAATTATTTAATCAAACAAACTATTAAGCTAAGCTAAATTAGATGTGCTAAAAAACCTAGATAGCAAAATAAAGCAAAACTTGAAGGTAAAGCAAAACCTGTAGGATTGTTTTTAGATTTTGATGGTTGAGATGCTCTTTAATACCATCTCCACTTTCTTACAAAACCTGTAGAATTTGATTTTCTATGAATGTTTTCCTGACTTCAACAAAAATGAATAGAGAGAAAAAGGGGTTAGGAATTGAAATCCCTAAATTGACAGAAAAACCTAATTAAAAACGAAATCCTTAAATTGACAGAAAAACCATTATGCGCTTGGGCAATCAAATCCTTATGGGGAGGAGTCAAAATCATGGGCAAACTAATAGCTTGAATTTTACTTGGCTTCTGGAATTTCATCTCAATATATAAACCCTTCAGCAGTTCTTTTGACAGATTCAAGTCCTCGAAAGTACTCGCCGATGTATACAGGGTATCATTCACAATAACCTACATCAAATTAACCCCCTAATATATCAAAACCCAAAATTGAAAACTGAACAAAACATATCTATTAGACTCAACTATACATGTGTGTTTCTGCATTCATGTTCCAAGTAACATAATAATAGGAATTAAAACTATAGAACACTATATCTATTACCACATTGTATAAGTATCAAAACAAAAAGTAATATCAATGATAAAGATTCAAAACCCTAATTAGGATCTCAAACTATAATCAAAATCAGTACTTTATTATATTTTAACCAAAAGTAGCAGCAAAGGTATTGAGTTGATCGAAACCCTAATTAGGATTAGGCAAATAAAGAAATTCAAATCTTGGTGATGTGAGAGATTGATGGTACTGCAGTGATGAGCGTTGTGGTGTCGTTGATGTTTTGGAGAGTATATGTTCAGCAAAAAAAAAAAAAAAAAATTCAGCAAAAAAAAATAGACGGAGAGTATATATATTTAATATAAAGAAAAAAAAATCAGATTTTAAAATTTAAAAAAATGCTGACGTGGAAAATTGTGGAACTAGCAAAGGCTTCGGTTATATATATATATATATATATATATATACATCTATAGATAATGAAATTCTAGCTTTCCAATAAAATTCTGCAATCGTGCACTGCTGATTGTGATTTAATTGGCTTGGCCAAGTGGATCTTTACTTTTCTTTCTTGTTTGTCTTTGATAGATGGGATATATATGTTTGTTTGAGCACTAGGCTTTGAAAACCTCAACACTTAGGGTCCAACACATTCCATGGCCACTAAGGTTTGATCTCAATGAACTTCTATGTAAATCATATGGTGCTGTGATACTTGAATATCTAACTATCTATGTATCTATGCTGTTTTAGTTATGGAACAAAGGTTTCTGTTAATTATCTCTGCATTATCCAACAATTTTGTCAAACAAATACACAGGATGGGCTTCTAAATTCTATTGTACAAAAAACATGACCGTTCTAACGCTACAATGTCCAAAACAAAGTCACAGATCAAGAAACTCACATATGTTAATTGGTTTCTTTTGGTTTTGGTGTGAGATTACATAGCATTTTTGGCAAGGATGAGGAAAATATTGGGATTAGGGGTCTATATGTAAGTCGAGTTAGGTTAGGTTTGGGATATTTTTAAACCCAATTTGGCCTCATCAACTTGAGAAATCTCCGACTTAACCAAACCAATCTGTGGGGATCGTATTGGGTTGTCATATTGGGGCATTTTGTTGGGTTTAATAAAAATTTGAATTTTCCTTCAACTATTTAAGCCTATTATTCAATAGGCAATTATAATTTACATAAATGAGCCTAGTATTTCAATTTCATTAAAACAACGTCTTAGAATACCAAAATAAAAAAAAATAAACAAATTTAAATTATGTCCTAAAATACGTTGTGTAACTCTTTGTGATGCTATACTACTTTACTTTTTAGTTTTTTTTTTTTTGCCAATTAGCTTTATTTTACTAACAAATTCATTAGTTGACAAGAAAACTAAACATGTTTATTAGGTAACATCTCGAGTCACTAAGGGAGGCTTGATTTGGTGCTTTGGCAAAGCCTGATGTGAAATTTTTTATCCACGTGGAACTCAAGCCTTTAAGACTCGTGTTTCTTCGGGTTTAAATCTCCATGGATCTCTCTCTCTCTCTCTCCTTACTATGTAGACCAGTCTCTCATTCTCCTCTCAATCTATTTGCATTTCAGGTAAGAGTTTTTAGAATTTTGCACATGGTTTTTTTTAGTATGTTTTTTAGAGTGTGGGTCAAAATTATTTAGTTTGTTAGTGTAAATATTGTGAATATTTATTTGCTAGGTTTTTGTCATGACTTATTTAAGGTTTTTTTTTTGTTTGAAACTTGAATGTGTTTTGAAAGCTATGATCTTAGAAGGATTTTGAATTTTGCATTGGGTATGAAATGGATAATGGTTTATTTAGTATTGCCAGATTTTTTTTATTATAACTTATTTAAGATATTTTTGTTGAAGATTTGAATGGGTTTTGAAAGTCAGGATTTGGAATTTTGTATTGCATATGAAATGGATAATGAGTTGTTATATGTAATAGGTAATGTGTGTTTTTATATGTGATGTGTATTGAGCATATACAAAGTTGCTTGAGATGTAGAGTTTTTGGATATGTTCTGACATAATGTCATAACCATACCAAATGTTGTAATGAGGTCTCGTTGGCACTTCATATGTAATGTTTGTACTTTGACTAGATAAAATATTTTTAATTGACATTGATGAAAGTGTTATATTTGTCACTAACATTTTGTAAATTACACCTCATTTTAAAAGGTTTGCAAGAGGATAATTATGAAAGAACTACGTGCAAACCCTATTACACATGGCATAAAAATTACTTTTCATTCTCCACATGAAGTCCTCCTTCAATGCAATAATTACATGCATATGAAGATAGAAGAAGACAAACATGGAGCGATAGACGGTGAGAGAGAGAGAGATGGAGATGAGAGAAGCAATGAGATAGAGTTGGAGAAGAGGCAGTGAAAGGGAGTGGAGACAAGAGAGGAAGAGTAAGAGACTGAGAAATGATATTCTGGGAGTGAGAGTGAGTTGTGTTACAAAGAGTAAGAGTGAGAGTGAGAAGGAGATGTGTTATGTGTTATACGAGAGAGGGAGACGGAGACTTAGATATTTATGCTATGATATTTCCAATAAAACTCAAGTCTTAGAGACTCAGTTTTCTTTGAGGATCTTGAGTCTTTAAGACTTGAGTTCCATGCTAAGCAACTTAGGTCTCTTAGCCTCGAGTTCCATGTGGATTTAAAATTCCACGTCAGCTATTGCTAGCATTTAGAACTTGAGTCTATGAGACTTAAGTTCTTTCATTGAACTCAAGTCTTAGAGACTTGAGATGTTACTTAACTAATATGTTTGGTTCTGATGCTACATAATGAAATTGTTAGTAAAATCAGGCTAAATGGCAAAAACATCCAGGGAAAGGGGAGGTAGGGTTCCATAAATTTTTAATAAATAAGTATTTTGATAAATCAACTATTGGATTACATTGTCTTGTTATACTTTCCATACTTGCATTTATCAAGATGATTGGAGATCAATAACTATTTCATCATAAAATGTTTAAATTTAAATTATATGCAACACATGAGTCTATGGATCATATAGTACATAACATCCAATTAACTAGATATTTGATGGGCATTTAAAAAAAAAAGGAGAATATGTAAATTCTCAAAATATTAATCTAATAAAATATTATGCAATGGTGTAACATCGTAACTTGATCCTAACCTAAAAATTATATATATAAAACTATGGGAGGGGTAAGATTTGAGTACAAAATAGAGCTCTGTGGGCCCAACTTGAGGAGGTGGAAGGGCCTATTCCCTCATTAGTTCTGACCCAATACATAAATGAGAGCCTGAGAATAGAGGCCAAAGTGGCCGACTACCTGAGGAGTTTGAAGAGTGAGCATTCCTCGAGAGGCATTGAGCAAGCCACTTAGACCAAAAGACAAAATACCGAGGAAGGCAGTAGAGACATGCAAGCAAAGAAGAAGGGAAATATTTAGGTAAAGTACCCATCACCTTCGCATTCAATGCACTGCACCAACTCAGCTGACTGCATTAATGGTAGAATGACTCTTGAATAGTACCCACACAGTTTGCAGCATATTCTACCACCTCCAACAAAAACTTGATGGGACAAGCATCCAAAGGAAGATCAGTGGCTGTACAAGTGGATGGTTAGGATACAATTCAGATAGCTATATAAAGAAAGGAAACACCTCTAGAATGGTGGACAAAAAACTTGGAAAAGAAAAATACTCTGTGTAACACTACCTTGTAACCGAGACTTGAACATTATATGAACTAGTGCTCCTCGGACTAACCCGAGGAAGAGTTAATATCAGAACCTACTTCTCTCTTATGAGTTACTTGATAATTTTCCATTAACTTAAAAGCTAAACCATATAAGCACACTAAGGTTGACCTCGGAAACCAATTCTTTACAAATTAATTGTATTGGGCCGTCATATGTTAACTCTTCATCTAATTTGAGTTAAAATTGATTTTTGCTCACTTACAAAAGCTATTAATAAAGTTGATTGGGTTGGATTACTCGGGTTGAAAATTCTATCAACCCGAACTCAGCCTAGCCTAAACTTAATAAAATTTAAAACCCAACTCAACCTGTCAACAACATTTTCACATAATCATTTACTTCATCCATTTGAACCCATGAAAACCTAACCCGAAGCATTAGGTTGGATTTTATTCATTAATTAGTGGGTTGAACCTACACTCCCAACTAAGGTTGACAAGGCACTCACATTTTTGATGGATGATTCTTTGGTAGAGGGCTGTGATTGCTTCTATTCATTGGGTTTTCCTAGACTATGTATAAATCAGGTTAGGGTTTAGACCTAGCAGGGTTTGGATCATTTGAGGGTCAAGTCAACCCAATATGTTAGTCTCTTAAGAGGGTTAGGTAAATCTGATATGACCCTATTTTTTTCACATGCCAAAATAAGAATAATAAGTAAATAGATAAGAAACTTGATAATATTGTCTTTGTATTCCTTTCCATTCAAATAAGCTAACAATTAAAACTAAAAGTTAAACTACATAGTTTTAATCATATTACAATTTTTGTGCCACAACTTTGATGTGGTTGATTGTGAATGGGGGACAATTATTTTTACATGGACCTATCACTATTTTTTACCACCCAAATGAATCCTTGTATATGTAACCATGTGAAGTTCTTTTTAGTGATGTGAAAAGACAAGGGAAGATTCTAGGCTACCTTTCTGAGTGAGGAATGCCATTCTTGAAGGCAAAGAAATTCACGTTCTAAACAAGGGAAAACAAGTTCTGGAATAACCTCTCCACTATTTCACTGCTAGTACTGGTGGCTCAAGGCACCCATTCACATAAGGTTCTACTCCCTTTATCCAAAGGCCCTATCGAATCATAAAAAGGCCTAAAATTGTACAGTGATATTAGGGATAATAAGCTAATACAATTATTTCTCATCAATTTAAAAAAAAATGATAATTAAAACATTCATTTATTAGGTAGCTGAAGTCTATTAATCATATTTATTGTCATATTAGTTTGTATAATTTATGTAGTAAAATTTGTACTAGCACCTTTAACATTTTCCAAAATTGATTGTCAAAAAAAAAAAAAAAAAATCCAAAATTGTATGATAATAAGTGGTTTAAAAAATATAAAAGGGTTTGCATCATTTTTCTCATCTCTTAAAAGATCTCCAAAATATTGGACCAATTAATAGAAAATCAACCCAATTGAAAACCATAAATTGTTTGGGAAAAAAATGTTTTGAAACTTTAATTTTTGTAAACCAATATACTATGTGGTAAATTGTCATCATTAGCAATCTAATCTCTCACTTGGCTACACACCAAACAATCTCTTTCTCTTTCTTAATACCAAAACTAAAATTAAAATTAAAAATTATATTACAACTTTACTTAATGATACATTGCCTTATATAGGATAAAGTAAATCTAGAAAAAAATTCTTTTATTTTTGTTGAATTTTATGTTTGAACCATGATATTTGATTTTCTATATGAATATAACTTTAGTTTGGTTGATATTAATTCATCAAATTAACTTTATTTTGATTAACATTAAACAAATTTAATTAATTGATATTTAATACAAAAAGCCCCATTTGAATTTATTATTTTAGATCTCAAACTATATCGAGCTGAACCTGTTCTTGGCTACCTTCATTACTTCAGTTCTCTTCCTTCTTAAAGTTACCAGTAAGCCATCCATCGTCCTCTAGTTTTCTATCATTAATTTATACAAAAGATCTTATTTTTCTTGTTCTTTTTCTTTGTGATTTGGTGAAATATAACTTTTCCATGGATAATTTTTACTCACAATAGCACTGCCTCATTTTATTATTTAGGGAAATTTATGTATTCAGAAAAACTTGTTTTTAACCACTCACCAATTTAACATGACGGCTAGGCAGGCTCATAGGGTTGGACAGATAGTAAACATGACTGTTGATTAGGAATGTAAACTAGTCAAGTCAAGTTGAGTATTAAAAATTCAGACTTGTTTATTTAATTTTATTTCAAACACAAGCTAAGTTTGAGCTCTATCATCAAATAAGATTGTAGGTTCAAACTTGGTTTATTTACTTGTTGAGCAAGTTCGAGCTTGTTCACAAACTACTTCATTAATTTTTTTTTTCATATATAATTATGAATAAAATGTCTTATTCCTTTATAAATCTATGTGTTTTTAGAACAAATGGATTTTTTTATATTATGAATAAACTACAAATACTAATTTAATATCATATAAATCAATTTATGAACTTATACAACCTAATTTCAAGTCTATATAAATATATTTTTAAACAAATATACATATAAATATATAGTATTATATATATATATATATAATTAATTAATTAATTCGAACCCTCATGCTCACTAGTTTATTCACGAATATATTATTATGTTTGAACTTTGCTTGTTTAATAATTGAGTCTAAAGTTGCACTTAAGCTTAGCTTTTATCTAAACAAATGAACATAAATAAACTTTTTCTCAAGCTAAGCTTGAGCTGGTCATAAACAACTTGGTTTATTTACAACCCCACTGTTAGGACATATGTGAATCATGATAGGAACATATGTCAATGTAGGATTGACTAATCTTTTGACAAAACGTACTTTACTTGTAATTGGGTAGATCTAGAATGTGTTTAATACTTCAAGGAACAAGAGTTCAAGTCTAAGTGTTAAAGCCATGCAAATTTGTCCAAAAAACAAGTGAAGAAGTGCTGGATTTTAAAACCGGACAGTTAGCTCGACAGATAGCATCTATCAAGGTTTAAAAGGCAGCTTTTGTCCGATGCTCAACAGCTGCTCGATAGATAACCTATCTATCGAGATTTACAGAAATTAGTTTTTTAGATCTGATTTCACTCTAATCCATATATATATATATATATATATATATATATGTTTAGGCTTTCTTTTCTCACAACCCTAAACATATATAAGGATTACTTTAAGGGCGTTACATCTGATGCAACAAAAATGCAAAAGTTTTTCAAAAGCATATTATGACTGGAGACATATGCCCTAGTTCATCTTTCTCTTCAAAAAGTTGTTGTGTTTGTACGCCATAAGATTTTGTAACCAAGGAGTTTCGTGATCTTCATTGTGTTGATAAATTGAAGAACTTTGCAGCCAATATCTTGCTCAAGTTGGTGGTTAGTCACGTACTGGGGGCCATGCATTAAAAGGAGAGATTGTCACTACAAAATAAGTCCAATTGGGTATTGGGGTAAGGGTTCAATTGTAGGCTGGTATAAGGTACTGGGATTCCTTTACTTGTTACCGCTTATTGTGATAATAGTGGATTCTAAGGAGTGGTGACCTTAAAATCACCTGGTGGAGTTTTTGCCTTGAAGGTTTTCCTTATTTGTAAACAAATCACCATATCAACTTTATTTTCCGCTGCATATTAACTTAGTTGGTGATTTATTTATGCTACCACACATATTGCATGTTAATTAACCTAATTAATTCACTTGGCAAAGTAATTGGTTAATTTATCACTAGGGGTCAATACATTCTTAGTCTATCAAGTGGTATCAGAGCGAGCACACTCTGATTAGGGTTAATCATTGTTGTGTAATCCATTGACCCCTGTTTTCATAGCTGCAATTGGCATGAAAAGATCTTTTTTTTCAAATACATCTTGTTTTTCTAATCTCTACTTGTTTGAGTGTATCAGAAAATGCAAGTCTAAAAGTTATTTGAATTCTATCATGATGATTATTGGAAAAGATCTTATCTTTACAAAGAAGAAACTAGACTGTCTCAGAATGAAATTGTGCAGAGGAGTTCTGAGAAGAGTGAAAGTTAAAAGCTTTGTTCATAAATGGCAGATGAGAAAAAACACCATTCCTACTGATCTGTCATCTAAGCACGAGGTGTGCTTCATGATGAAGTCCACATTTAAGGTTACGGACACGTGTTTGTGGTACCTTGACAGCAGCTGCTCAAGACACATGACTGGAGACCGATCTCTCTTTAAGATATTTGAGTCTAAGAAAGGTGGTAATGTCACTTTTGGTGATGGGAGCAAATCACAGATTAAAGGAAAGGGAACTACCTCACTACTTGGATTGCTAGACATTGAAAATGTGCTATATGTAGAAGGTCTGAGAGTGAACCTATTGAGTATAAGTCAGATATGTGATTAAAACTTTATGGTGCTATTCTCAAAGGGAAAATGCCTTGTGTTGGATGAGTCTGGAAAGAAATTCATAAGTGGTGTTCGCACTCTAAACAATTGTTATGATTCAGTCCCCGATGTTGATATTGTGTGCAATAGCATTCGTTTGCCAAACGAAGATCTATGGCATCAAAGGATGGGACATGCTAGTTACAAACATCTTTCAATTGTATCTAAGCATAAATTAGTTTTAGAGATGCCAAAGCTCAGTAAAGTGAACAATGTGGTGTGTGGACTGTGTCAACTTAGGAAACAGACAAAAGTCAAATATCCAGGCACTCAGACATCCGCTACATCTAGACCATTAGAGTTACTACATCTGGATCTCATGGGTCCAATCAGAATTGAGTCTTTTGGTAGGAAGAGATACATCATGGTTATGGTAGATGACTTCACTAGGTACACTTAGGTCATTTTCCTAAGATCCAAGTCAGATACTCCTGAGTACATTGAAGCCTTGTGCATAAGATTGAAAAATGAGAAGAGCTTAAAGATTGATCGAATTTGAAGTGACCACGGTAAAGAATTCGAGAACTCTTACATGGAGTCTTTTTGCACTAGATCAGGTATATCTCAAGAATTCTCTACTCCTATTACTCTACAACAGAATGGTATAGTTGAAAGAAAGAACAGGGTTATTTAAGAGATGGCTAGAGCCATGTTGCACAACAAGGATGTGGCTAGAAACTTGTGGGGAGAAGCCATCAACACTGCATGTCATACGGTTAACAGGTTGTTTTTCAAACTCGGTACCAAGAAGACTCCCTATGAGTTATGGAAGGGAAGAAAGCCAAATGTTAAGTATTTCAAAATCTTTGGTAGTACTTGTTTCATTCTTAAGGATAAAGAGAATGTGAGAAAATTTGAGTCTCGAAGCAATTAAGAAATATTTCTGGGATACTCCTCTACAAGCAAGGCTTATTGGGTTTACAACAAAAGAACTAAGAAGGTGATATGGAAACTGTCAATGTTGTGATTGATGAAGCCTCAGAGTCCGGTTCTAAGAAAATCAGTGAGTAAATTTCGAAACAAATTTTTCCTCCCGAGACCAAGGATGTTCAAGAAATTTTTGATCAAGAGCTGGCATCTCCAAGTATTCCCGGCACTCCAAGTGTTATAGAAGGTTCAGTAAACATACCTACTTCACCTGATTTTGAATCCCATGAAAAGAAAGGACCTTCCTCTAGGATTAAATTGAATCATCCTCCTAAAGTTATTGTGGGAAACATGAATGAACTTACACTAAGGAAGCGTATAGTTGATAAATGTGTTGCTAACTTTGTGTCATATTCTTGTTATTTGTCGCAGGTTGAACCCACCAAGGTTGAAGAAGCTTTTCAGGACGAAAGTTGGGTTGAGGCTATGCATGATGAACTGCTTCAGTTTCAAAGGAATAATGTCTGGACTCTAGTACCTAGACCGGAAGGTGAGCACATCATTAGCACAAAGTGGATCTTCTGCAACAAGACTGATGAGAAGGGTAATGTAATCCGCAATAAGGCTCGTCTTGTGGCTCAAGGATACTCTCAAATGGAAGGAGTAGACTATGATGAGACATTTGCTCATCAGGATTCTCCTAGCCTTGGCATGTCACTTGAAGTTCAAGCTTTACCAAATGAATGTAAAGACTGCTTTCTTGAATGGGTTCCTGAATTAAAGAAGATGTCCATATGGCTTAACCAAAAGGGTTCATTGATCCACACTTTTCGAATCATGTGTTATACCTCAAGAAGGCACTCTATGGTTTAAAGCAAGCCCCTAGAGTTTGGTATGATCGGTTCACACAATACTTGGTGTCACATGCGTTTACAAGAGGAAAAGCTAGTCAAATTCTTTTCATTAAAAGGGAAGACGATGAGTTGATAGTTGCTCAAGTCTATGTTGATGATACCATCTTTGGGTCAACTAAGGATGAACTGGCTCATAGTTTCTCCAAACTTATGCAGGCCGAGTTCGGGATGAGCATGATTGGAGAGTTGAATCACTTTCTTGGGTTGTAGATTCGTCAGCAAGAGTCAGGTATATTCCTATCTTAATCTAAATATGCTAAAGATCTTGTGAAAAAGTTTGGCTTGGAATCTGCTAGTTCTATTAGAACCCCCATGAGCCCAAATGTTAAACTCACCGTTGATTTGTTGGGTAAAAGTGTTGATTCATCTCTATATAGAAGCATGATAAGTAGTCTTCTTTACCTTATTGCTAGTAGACTTGACATTAGTTATAGTGTGGGAGTGTGTGCTAGATATCAGGCTAATCCCAAAGAGTTTCATATGATTACTTTGAAAAGGATCATAAAATATGTCAAAACCAGTGCCGACTTTGGAGTGTGGTATAGTAAGGACACAAATGATGTCTTAGTTGGGTATTCTAACACAGACTAGGCTGGGAATGCTGATGATAGAAAGAGTACTTTGGGAGGTTGTTTCTATGTGGGTAATAATCTTGTCTTCTAGATGAGCAAAAAGCAAAATTCCATCCCTTTATCCACTGTAGAGGCTGAATACATAGCTGCCGATAGCTGCTGCACCCAACTTTTATGGATGCAAAACTCCTCCTTGATTATGGAATTCATCAAGAACATCTTACTAACTATTGTGACAATACCAGTGCTATAAACATCTCTAAGAATCCTGTTCAACAATCTCGAACTAAACATATAGAGATTCAACATCACTTCATTCAGGAGCTTGTTGAAGATGATACTCTCACTCTTGAGTTCATTCACACTAATGATCAGAAGGCTGATTTGTTCACCAAACCTCTTGATAGCAAACGGTTTGAATTCCTTTGCTAAAACATTGGTGTTATCTCCATGGATTGATCTCCTCTTCATATCCTCATTCATCATGCATTTGCATCTAATTTTATGCTTTGCTTTATTTAACATATTTTTGTTTGTTTATTTTTCAGTTTTACTTTATTTTATTTTTCATAAAAATAAAAAAATTGAAAAATTAGAAAAATACAAAAACAGTGTATGCTTTGTGTACATTGGTACTTGTGTACTTTGGATGACCATTGAAACAAAATCTTTTAAACTTTGTATCTTTTGTAGCTTAGATGAGCATCTCTATGCACAATTAAGCAAGTGAGTTTTGTGGCTCATGTTTGTAATGAGTAAGATTAAGTAATCGCTTGTACTTAACACTCATATCACTCTTTTTTACGGGAAGGACTAGAAAATCCTAAGAGAAAAGCATAAATAACCATCTCACCACTGTTGCCCGCTAATCATGAAATGACATCTGTATGCTTCGGTATAGTAAAAGTGTAATGTCAAAAACTTAACATCATTGGGTATTTTTTCTCTCTCTCTTATATGCCCATGCATGATATACTTAACAAAAGAAAATATGCAAAGAAAAATAAAAGTAACAAGAATTAAAATGCTTTATATATGATTGCAAGCGTGTCTTTTAGGAGACGTGGGAGTTATAGGATGTACCTCAAAGGTGATAGTACCTATCAAGTAGTTATGATTGTGTATGAGTTAAAGTGAGTTTCTCATATCTCAAATCATTATAACATGTAGACAATTATGCAATCTTGCGATGTTTTTCACACACAACATGTAGTATTCTTTGCTACTTTTGATACATGTGCAGGTACAATGTGAATTGGTCATTACAAGGAATACATGTGTTAATGTATGCTGACTAAACCGTCTTGACTTGTTTTTGAAATATAAAATTGGTTAGACTTATTTAGTGTATGTGTGTGTGTTTTGGATCTATATGCTTGACAATTTTCTTGTTGAGAGATGATTTTGAGAGTTTAAAATGTTGTTTGGATCTTTGGTTAAGTAGCATGATTGATTGCTTCATATCTGTGGTTTTCTCTTCTTAAAAAACAGTTTTTGAGCAATCTCGACAGCTGCTGAACACCTCTTGACAGCTAGGCTATCTATCGAGCCTATTGAGCTTCCTTTCTCGATAACTGTTATTGCAATTTTGATCCATTGAGGTTTTTGAGAATTAGTCTCGATAGCTGTTTAACAGCTTCTCGATCCATCGAGGTCACTTTGCTGTGGACACCTCTCAATAGCTTCTCAATAGCTCTATCTGTCAAAATTTAAATCTCGACACCTTTCGATCCATCAAGAATCGTGGATTTCTATATAAAGCTTTAGCGCAATTTCTCACTCATTTTTCTTGATCTCTCTTAACTCTTTCAGACTCCTCACCTTCCCAAATACCCTTCTATCACTCTAAATCCCTTCCCCACTCAATCTTTGGCCTCAAGATCATTTCTTCCTCTGGTATGATCTCATTTCTCTCATCTTATTATGCATTTCATGTTTTTTGACCTAGCTTTTTGGGATTTTTTGAAAAATTTGGGGTTTTTCAAAATTGATGAGTTTTTCACAAAATTTTTGGGTTGGATTTTGTTTAAATGATTTTAAATCATCATGCATTGCATCACATTTTCATTTTTACAATGATTCATGCATTTTAGATGTGTGCTTAATATGGTGAAATGATGTGTGCTGGTAGGATTGGATTGGGCTGAGCCTATGATGTTTTTACTTTTGCATGTCACATGTTCATGCATTTTTCATGCATTCATACCAATTTTTTTCTTCTTATTGATATTAACTGTGTTGATACTTTTCTGTGTGTTTTTCTTTCTCTTTCTCTCTTTGTTTCAGTTAATTGCTCTATGGCACCTAAATGGAAGTCCATTCCGTCTCGGAACCCTCTTCGTTCTGGGGCATCTTTTTCTTCTCCCCCTGCTAATTCTACACCCTCCCATGTTAGGTTCTGTGATGATAATGCCCGTAAGGCCTTTTCAGAGAACTTTTCATGATGCGACATTCATTCAGAACGCCCTATCAAATTTTTTCGATTCTAACCTTCCCACTGTCATCTACAGTAGGGGTTGAGAATCACTATGTGGCATCTCGGTCACTTGTCCCTCCATGATCATACAAGAGTTTTACTCCAATATGCACAGATTTGATTATTCTATACCCTAATTTTATTACTCGCGTTCGAGGTACGCGCATTGTAGTCACTCCGGATCTTATATCCAAGGTGTTACATGTACTGAGGGTAGAGTTTCTTGACTACCCTTGCTGTGAGCATCTTAAGACTGTGTCCAAAGACGAACTCTTGTCTCGCTTCTGTAAGACACCTTCATCTTGAGGTGACTGTCAAAACACTCCTTGCTCGTGCTTTGCAAAAGGTCTAAGGTTCCTTAATATGGTGATGACATTCGTTCTTCATCATTTGTCTCATTATAACTCCATTACTGAGCCTCGTGCTTGATTTTTGTTATCCCTTCTTGAGGGGCTTACCATTGACTTTCCCTCTCACTTCATACTCTCCCTTATAGATGTCTATAGGGATACGACGACCCATGATAAGCTCATTTTCTCTTTGGCTATCACGCGGATTCTCCGCCACTTTTCTATCTCCTATCTTGAGTCTACACACTTTTTTGCTATGTGTGCCATAGATGCAGCGACTATTTGATGGAGCGAGGCCCAGTTTCGACCGAAGTGGCCACGGATCGAGATGATGACTCCTTCGACTTCTTTTGCTCCATCTACATCCACTCCTTCTTCATCGGTGGGTGGTGACCCTCGAGGTGGTCATGGTGCAGCTTCAGCACATGGATGCTCGCCTTAACACATTTAGTGATGAGTTGTGTCAAGTGAACACCCATGTCGGTCGTATTGCCCGACGGCAGGCTCGTCTTGGTGGCTTGGTGACGTCTCCCTCTCCTTCTCTAGAGGCATTCGAGGATGAGGATGATGATGGTGACTTCGACGATGATGATGATGATGATGAGAATGCGGATGCTAGCTTTTTCGGTGATGACAAGATGATTACTTGAGTTACTTGCCCTTTGTCATTCGTGACAAAAAGGGGGAGTAGTTTTGGATATGAGAGTAGTCATGTTTTTAGGGGGAGAGTTAGTATAGGAGATAGATATTTTTGTTAGGGGGAGTGTGTTTTCTTTTTGAGGGATGAAGTGAGGACTTTTTGTATCTTTTCTTTTCTTTACTTTTTAGATACATTGTTCTTACATTGTGATAGCAAACCTTATACTTTTGTTGATATATATATATATATATATATATTGAGGTTGTTATTACAGTTTCACCTATCTCTTCATGTGTTGTTTCTTTTATCTCTTTATGCACATGCTTCTTATTAATTGTATGCAATCTTTTATTTTTTTTTACACTAAGATGCTGTGATGAGTTTTGTTTAAAGTGTTTCAGAAATATAGGTTGTCTAAGTCTTTCTTGCCATGAACTCTCTTCTTGCAAAGTTTTTCAAGAGTTTGTGTTAGGATAGATTTTATTGTATTCAACAAGTGAGTATGAGTTGAGTGATTTATGACTTCTCTCATATGTTCATTTGTTTGTTATGGTTTTGTCACGGATTGCCAAAGGAGGAGATTGTTAGGACATATGTGAATTATGTTAGGAACATATGTCAATGTAGGATTGGCTAATCCTTTGACAAAACACACTTTACTTATAATTTGGTAGATCTAGGATGTGTTTAATACTTCAAGGAACAAGAGTTCAAGTCCAAGCATTAAAGCCATGCAAATTTGTCCAAGAAACAAGTGAAGAAGTACTGGATTTTAAAGCTCGAAAGCTAGCTCAACAAATAGCATCTATCGAGGTTTAAAAGGTAGCTTTTACCCGATGCTCGACAGCTACTCGATAGATAACCTATCTGTAGAGATTTACAGAAATCAGTTTTTCAGATTTGATTTCACTCCAATCTGTGTATACATGTTTAGGCTTTCTTTTCTCATAACCCTAAACATATATAAGGATTATTTTAAGGGCCATCACAGCTGATGCAACAAAAATGCAAAAATTTTTCATAAGCATATTGTGACCGAAGACATATGTCATAGTTCATCTTTCTCTTTAAGAAGCTGCTGCATTTGTACGCTGTAGGGTTTTGTACCCAAGGAGTTTCGTGATCTTCATCGTGTTGATGATCTTCAAGTTGATGGTTAGTCATGTACTTAGATCCGTGCATTATTTGGTTAGTTACGTACTAGGAGTCGAGCATTAAAATGAGAGATTGTCACTACTGAACAAGTCCAATTGGGTAATGGGGTAAGGGTTTAACTGTAGGTTGGTATAAGGTATTGAGATTCTTTTACTTGTAACCACTTGTTGTGATAATATTGGATTCTTAGGAGTGGTGACCTTAAAATCACCCAGTGGGGTTTTTGCCTTGGAGGTTTTCCACTGCATATTAACTTAGTTGGTGATTTGTTTGTGCTACCATCCACATTGCATGTTAATTAACTTAATTAATTCACTTGGCTAATTAATTGGTTAATTTATCACAAGGGGCCAATACATTCTTGGCCTATCACTAGGGCTGTACATGGTGCGGTGCGGCCGGTTTTGAGGGGCTATTTTGCACCGCACCTGCAGGGGGCGGTTTCTCTACATGTCTGACCGCACCTCAAATGTGGAGAATGGAAACCGGCCTATGGAAGGTGCGGTGCATCATACCGGTTCGGTGCGGTTAGTTCGGTTATTTCTCCATTTTCTCAGGCATCAAACAGAATAAAATTAACACCCCAAACTACATATTAATCATTAAAATATCCCAAATATTCTCCCAAAAAAAAAAAAAAAAAAAACAATTTCACTATCTTTCTGTCAACTATCCCATTCAAATCACAGAGACTCAAATAAAAACAAAAAACAAAACACAACCCATAATAGATTTTAAAAAGAAGAACAGAATGCACATACAAATTTGGTAGAAAGCATAGTAGGATTTGAACATCAAAACCTTCTCTAAAAACTTTGAGATAGCTACGCCTTGAAGAATGAAGACTTCAAGGGCGAATCAGGTGGAGGAGGACACAGAGGCGGAGGAGGAAAGGGAGAGGAGAGATAGATTTTCAGTTTCACACGAGACTTGAGAGAGGAGAGGGAGAGAGGCGGAAGAGAGAGAGTGACTGATCTAAATGAGAATTGAAAAGTTTAACCTAAACCTAATGAGTTAAAACAACGTCGTTTGACTATTTTATATAAAATAAATCTAATAGTAAAAACGACGTAGTTTTGAAGTTAATATTAATATTAATATTTGAGTTCAAAACGGCGCCGTTTAGTATCAATTTTTTTTTTTTTTTTTTTTTTTACTTATATAATAGCTAAACTACATCATTTTACACGTATCAACTTAAGCCTATTGTAACTTCAAAAAAAAAAACTTAAGCCTATTGTTTTCTTCCTTCAAGCTTCACCCGCCGCTCTCTCTCTCTCTCTGCTACTGGTGTGGTGTGCTATTTCCTCTCTCTCTTGGGAAATCACCTCTTTCTCAGTATTTTTTTATACTAAAACACAAACACAAACACACATATATTCATTTATGTTTATATATACATATATCGGTGCGGTGTGGTTCTCCTCAGTGTGCAAAACTCACCACCGCTTGCCGCACCGGCCAGCGTCGGTACTCGAAGAACTCTGCCGACCACCGCGCCTGAAACCTGTTGTTGAGTCATGAGGCGGGCGGATCGGTGCGGTGAAGGGCGGTTTCGTCGGTATCGGGCAATGGCTGAACAGGCCTACCTATCACCCACAATTGATGCTCAACAACTCTTTGATACGATGCTACAACAACTCAAATTTTACAGTGAGTCATTATCAGACTTCTTAATCAATGTAGTCACATTGAGATTTCGGTGGTAAGCGACTTCCCAAATTTGATTGTGCAGAAGTGTGGGCAACATTTCTTATACCATTCATCTAGAGGTGGAAGAGTTTTGAGAAAACAGTCAATGTTTCTTTTGCCCTGTATTTTTTTGTTTTATTTTTTCTTAAAAAAAATAAGATAAAAACTCATATGTCATGTCATTAAAGCTAGGCCACATAATGTTCCCGTTAATGTTCATTTAAAAAAAAAAAAAATTCATCAACTCAGTATTTTGAGAAAATATACTATGTATCAACTACATTAAGCCTCTCTTTTACAGTTTTCCTTACACTTTGGCCTAAATTTTTTTGGTTATCTTTTTTCTTAGAAGTAAATAGACAATACTTCTTTTTCCCTAGTTAAAAGGCATCTCTTGCCAGGAAATTCTACCATGTATTGTTTACATGTAGCCTTCTTCTCATAGCAGGTGGCTGGGTGTCAGTAAGATTCGCTGCTGTGGGAGGAAGGCTACATGTAGTAGTGGATACATGACATATTTTCTCCTCTTGCAACAACCATGAAAAATGAGATTATATGGGGCCATAAAGCTACCATATATTCACCTATAAAAACACACACACACACACACACACACACACACACACACATACACACACACACACACACACACACACACACCGCTTAGGGATGGAGCCAGAGCCAAATGTTTAGGGGCAAAGTTTCGAATTTAAAAAAAAAAAAATTGCAACTTCAAGAATAATTTATTTTGGGGGTCAATTTAATATTTTATCATCTATTTGGGTCAACAATTCAAATTTAATTGTTGAGATTGGGTATGTTTTTAAGACCACGTTTTTTGGCCTCAAAGCAAAGGAGTAGCCTATGTGTGGGGATGGGAGGATTTTCGTCTAATATTTTGGTCATTAAGAGAGAGAATTTAGGCTAATTTTGGTATTAAGAATCCAAAAGGTGCAGCATGGGAATCTGATTTGGATTAAAATTAAAAGGCTTGTTTTTAATTCTTTTATTTCATTTTGTATCATTCAATTGCTTTGTTACTTGTATATATGAGGAGAGCTATACTTTTCCTATTCATTCAATGAGAAATTTCTTTCTCTCATCTTCATCTCCGAGTTTAGCTTTTGACGGGAGATGGCAAACAACACATACATGGTGGGGTGTTTGTTGGTCCCAAATAGAATTATCACCAATATATTGTCAATCCAAATAGCAATTACACACAAAAATACAAATATTTACATGGAAAACCCTTTCTTCTTGAAGGGAAAAATTACGGGAAAAACTCCAAATCAATTTCATTATTATCAAATCAATTACAATATCCTTTGTATATATCTCACGGCTAAAGAAAAATATCTTTTTTTTTTTCCTTTGGTTCACATACACTCTCTTTGTGTCTCATGGCTAAAGAAAAACATTTGCTCTCACACACACTAGTTATTTGTCTAGAAGGTGGCAACACTTTACTCCCTCCTCTCCAGCTTTCTTTTATTCTTCTTTCTCTTTTCCAAGTAACTCTCATTAGCTATCTTCTCGAAGGTGGCAACATTTTGTTCTCTCCTCTATAGCTTTCTTCTCTTCGTCTTTCTATTTTCACGTTGCTCTCCTTGGCTATCTTCTAGAAGGCAACAACAATTTTCTCTCTCCTCTCTAGCATTATTCTCTTCTTTTTTCTTCACTATTCAACATCAAAAAAAGCCTCACAAATTCTCCTTGATAAGTGTGCTTGTTGTCTCCCTCCTTGCATTACCTCTCAAGCAAAAATCCATTTTTTTTTTCTCTTTTTGTTTCACACTCTATTTTCCTTTCCCTATAGGGAGAACCCTTGGACCAAAGTCATCAAATTTTTTGTAGCGTTGTCTATTTATAAGACCTATTTTTCCTATTCCTACTTGCACAAGGAATACATTACTTCTTTAACAAAGAATAAACTTTTCTTCCACACCAAGAAATAGTATTTCCTTTCACACCGAAGAAATAACCCAAATTAATATTTTCTTCTTCAACTAAGAAACCTAACTAACATTCCAAGTCACAATTAGAATTTGAGCCAATTTCTCAACAATGTTATTAGGGCCAAGGATGGAGCCAGACTTCGAACCTAGGGGGTAAGCCTAATGTAAGCTTATCGAACTTTATCATATCCATTAACATCACAATCTCATATTTGCAAATGCAATCCAAGATCACACTACAATATATAAACTAATACCAATTTTATTGTTGGTGATTTTTCAAGATTTTTGTAAAGTTGTGATTTCCAACCATATTGTGTTGGCTTTAATTCTGTGCCAAATTTGATTGTATTTTTCTTCAATCATTTTCCCTTTATGTATATGGGTTTATTTGTAAGGGATGGGTGTGAGAAATCGGTGAATAATCAAGGTTCAAGAGTTGAATCAGTGGATTTCATGACTGGCTCACGAGCAACTCGCGAGAAGCAATCCACGAAAATGCCACGTGTGAAGCACATGATTGGAAGATGAAGAGTTGTGCCAGGCTGTCGTTTTTGCGACTATTTTGCGAAAAGGGCCAACCCGTGAAGGACTTGCAGAAGTCTCTATTTGGCAAAAAGTTGTGTTTAGCTTTACATTTTCTTTACCCACACTATATATACCCTCATTACCCACAAATTGTAATGAGTGCTTTTCAGAGAGAAAACCCTAGAAAATACACTTGAGAGTTAGAGATTGTTATACCCATAATCATTGACACATTTCCTTGTAGTTTTCCTTAATTCCTACCTATCCATCTCTAAATCCTTGAGAGATTGCTAGTCCAAACACTTACCACACCCATTCTGAGTGTAAAGTGAGATTTTGCTGCTGCTATGAAGTATTGGAAGAAGCCATTTATTGGCAGATGCAATCAAGCTAAATTGTAGGATCCGGAAAGTTACAGAGGACAAGGCTCCGAGAAGTCAGTTGGTAGTAGGAGCTTGAAAGGCTCAAGTACATGGGATAGACTAGGCTTGGAGAGTCTTTTGTTATTTATATACTCCAACTTTATTCTCTAGTGGATCGATTTAGACTTGGAGGGTTGCGGAGAGGTTTTTCACCGAATTCTTCAGTTCCTTCTTCGATAACACGTCTCGATGTTATCTTGTATTTGCATCTCTTTTCCCTACTCTTTAAGCTTTCATTTTATTGTTGATGATGAATGAATATGGCTTAGGGTAGAGTTATCGGTTCATTGCACTTATTTACTCTTGTTCAGCACTTAATCTTAGTTAGAGTAAAAGCAATCTAGCCGTAATTTTTAATTGGGGTTTTGAACAAGCTCTTGAATTTTAGCACAAATCCAAGTTTTCAATTTTAATTTAGGATTTTTAAAAATTAGGACATCAACACTAGAGGTTAGCAACACTAAATCATCATTATTAACTTATGAATTATTCATATCTTTTCATTGAATAATGCTAGGGACACCCAAATCCACAACATCCCCAATGAAATTAATCCCAAACAAAAACCCAAATAAACATGCCCACGAAACATAAAAATTTAATGTTAACAATTTATTGCAACAATCAAGTCACAACAATATTTAACAATTCATTATAAAACATGAAATACGCAACTTTTCTATTTTTTTTTTACTTCTTATTAGGGTTTGTTTGGATACTGCTTATTACTGAAAACTGAAAACACCGTAGCAAAATAATTTTTAAATATGTGAATAGTGTTGTGGGACCCATTTTTAATGAAAATTTTTCTGAAAAAAGAGGTTTGTGAGTCTCGTGAACAGTGCATGGGACCTAGGTTTGGACACAAAGCTATCCAAACGCACACTTAAGGTCTGTTTGGATATCACTTATTGCTGAAAATTGAAAATTGAAAATTGAAAACATTGTAGTAAAATAATTTTTAAATGTGTGAATAGTACTATGAGACTCAATTTTAAAATTGTTCTTGTGAAAAAAAGTACTTACGGGTCTCGTAAACAGTGCATGAGACCCAAAAAAAAAACGTTGGACGCTGGACGTGGACGTAGTCTCCACTACAATACTACCCAGTACTCTAGTCTTCTAACAAAAGCCACACGTTTGTTTTCATTAAAAACTTTTTCTTTCATGTTTTGATCTAAATATTAGAGGCCACACCTTTATACTTGAATATTAAGAAATATCATTTACTACCAGTACCACTACTAGTTCTATACCTTGTCACCACTACAAGTAGAGAGAGAAGCAAGAGCTGGGAGATGGAGACTAGGTTTCAAAAAATTAAAAAAATGGGCAAAGCAACCAGAGTCAGCTTCCTCACACAACACAACATAGAGAGAGACAGCAAGAGAGAGAGGGTTGCGGTTTGTTTTTCTGGTTTTAAAGTTTTGTCTAAAGGTTTTTCATATTATTCTTGGGGCAATTGGGCAAAAGGGGAGGTCAGTCAAATTTTTTTTGGTGTTTCATGGGGTAATTTGTAAATATTTTGGAGGGGGTAGGCTAATTGTATACATTTTGGGGTCAAATATTAAACTTGTGTGTATATATAAATATATATATATATATATATATATATTTATATGAATAAATCAAATTATAAAGCTACCATTCAAATTCAATCTTAGCAGGTAGTTGAAGTACACATGTTAGGTGTGGCAACATAGCTCCATCCCTGACAAAGCTACCATTCAAATTCAATCTTAGCTTAATTAGGTAGTTGAACAAATACATCAATCGAATTTGATCCTCCTTCTTCCGGTTGAAATGTTTCATACATGCTGTGAGTCTTGAAATACCTGTCTCTCTATTTTTTTTTTATTTTTTTTATTTTTATAGGTATATACGTGTGAATGTGTTGTGCTGTACCCGCATCTATGTGCCTATATAATTAACATGGTATTTTTTGGGTAGCAATGCAACACGCCAACACCATCCTTTTTATCCATCATAAGTTGCTCTAACTATATTCAAATCATAACCAAACATGTCAATGACCCAAAGTTCACCGGATCATGGACATGTTGCTGTTTTAGCATTCCCATTTGGCTGCCATCCTTGGCCTCTCCTTAACCTCACTTGCAAATTAGCATGGGCAACCCCACACGTACGTTTTTCATTCTTCAACACTTCCAAATCCAACCAAAGGCTCTTTTCAACCTCACAAGTTAACCTGCCAGACAACCTCAAAGCCTATGATGTTGCTGATGGTGTGCCTAATGGCCATGTTTTCACTCCAGGTAACCCCATCGAGGAATTGGAGCTGTTCATTAAGGCTGCACCTGAGAGCTTTAGGAAAGCCATGGATATGACTGTGGCTGAGTTTGGGAGGAACATCAGTTGCTTGTTGACTGATGCTTTCTCGGTGTTTGCTTGTGAGATGGCTCAGAACATGCACGTAAAATGGGTACCTTTTTGGGTTCCCGCACCTTATTGTCTCTCAGCTCACATTTACACTGATATCATCCATAAGACCTACGCTAATGCTTGTGGTAATGGTAATGGTGGTGTAGTGGGAGGCCTAAAGCCCATTGACAAAACCTTGGATGTTATTCCAGGGCTGTCTACAATGCGCTTTTGTGACCTATCCGATGAAGTACTCCAAGGTGACTCAAATTCATCACTTTTTTCACAAACACTATACAGAATGAGTAAGGTACTTCCACAAGCAAGTGCTATTGTTATGAACTCGTTTCAAGAAATAAACTCTACCATCATCACCAATGATCTCAAGTCCAAGTTTCAAGATGTGTTCTACGTGGGTTTTCTCACCTTAACACTTCCACCTCCACCTCTACCACCATCACATTCAGATACCACAGGTTGCCTTCCTTGGTTGGACAAGCAAAAACCAACTTCGGTAGCATATATTAGCTTTGGAACTGTGGCGGCCGTGCCACCTAACGAGTTTGTAGCTTTAGCTGAGGCACTGGAAGCGAGTGGTGTTCCTTTTCTTTGGTCTCTTAGGGACAATTTCAAGCAAATTCTACCGAATGGGTTTGTTCAAAGGACAAGCTTGCAAGGAAAAATAGTTCCGTGGGCACCACAGAGTCATGTCTTGGCACATAGTGCAGTAGGTGTGTATGTCACTCACTGTGGATATAACTCTGTGTTTGAGAGTATTGTTGGAGAGGTACCGATGATTTGTAGGCCAATCTTGGGTGATAACATGATGAATGGAAGGATGGTTGAGGCCGTTTGGGGGATAGGGGTGAGAGTTGAGGGTGTAGTGTTTACAAAGAATGGAATGCTCAAAAGCTTGGAACTCGTTCTGCAACATGAACAAGGAAGGAGGATGAGGGAGAAGATTAAAGAGCTTAAAGAGGTAGTAGTGAAGGCTGCTGGATCAAATGGGATTGCTTCCAAGGATTTCAAAACTTTGGTGGAGGTAATCTCTAAATAAGACATAAATCATAAAATAATTAGGAGAGGTGCTATTTGTTATTCTTGGTATTTGGATTGTCTGTTTAATTAGAGCCAAAGTTTATATCTCTATTGCTGTGGTTTTTCATTATCTGTCTTGTGGAATGCTTTTTTAATTTTTTTTAAAAAGTGAATTGAAGTGTAACATGGAAAATAAATAGCAAAGCTATGTATAACTGAATGGAGTGTGCTTTTTTTTTTTTTTTTTTTTTTTTTTTTTTTTTTTTTTTTTTTTTCTCTCAAAAAATTCTTGTGCTTTTATTATTTACGAGAAATTACATTTTGCCCACTTGTGGTTTACTTTAAAAACAGTTTGCCTACCTGCAGTTTAAAAATTGACACTTTACTCACTTGATTAAACTCCGTTTGTCTTCTGTTACCACCTCAGATCAGGTGGATAAAGTGCCAATTTTTATCATATCATCTCTTTGATGGAGCAATTTTTTATTTTGTTTATTTTGTTTTGTTTTGTTTTGGTTTTTTTTTTTTTTGCCGTAGACTTTTGAGTTAGTACTTGTTTGGTGTAAAAATGTTAAATTTGAACTGTGTTTATGTAGCTGTTGCAATTTCAATAACAATTTCTTTGTTTCGGATGGCAAATTGTAAAATTGTCTATGTTTCTTTTCTCTCAATTACTTTACCTAACCATATCATTATGCATTTCGAAGGGTTTTGCGATGTGTTCAATTCTACACTTTGTGACCCTTTGAAAAGAAGATCTAAAAGTTAGGTTTTAATTTTTTACAAAACCTAACTTTTAGATCTTCTTTTCCTTTGATTTTTTTTTAAAATTTTTTTTATTCTTTTTATGTTTTGAGGGGAGAGAGACAGGTAGCAAACATACAAGTTTACTCTTACTTTTAATCGAGGTGAGTAACGGGAGACAAACAAAGCTTATCTCAGATGAGTAAAGTGCCAAGTTTTAAATCATAGGTAGGCAAAGTGTTTTTCGGAGAAACTACAGGTGGGCAAAGTATAATTTCTCCTATTTTTTAATTAAAAAGTTATACACTTATACCATGCATCTAGAGGTGGATGACTGTTGAGAAAACAATCAATTTTTCTTTTGCCCTGTATTTTTTGTTTTATTTTTTCTTAAAAAAAAAAAACTAAAAAATCATATGTCATGTCATTAAAGCTAGGCCACATAATATTCCGGTTAATGTTCATTTTTTTTTTTATATAAAAAAATTCATAAACTTTGTATTTTGAGAAAATATATTATGTATCAACTACATGTCGCCTCTCTCTTACGGTTTTCCTTATACTCTGGCCTCATTTTTTGTTTTTTAAAATCTTTTTTCTTAAAAGTAAATAGACAATACTTCTTTTTCCCTAGTTAAAAGGCATCTCTTGCCAGGAAATTCTACCATGTATTGTTTACATGTAGCCTTCCTCTCACAGCAGGTGGCTGGGTGTCAATAAGACTCACTTGCTATTGTGAGAGGAAGGCTACATGTAGCAGTGGATACATGACACACTTTCTCATCTTGCAGCGACCATGAGATATGAGATTATATGGGGCCACAAAGCTACCATATATTCACCTATCAAAAAAAAAAAAAAAAAAAACACAAAGCTTAGGGATGGAGCCAGAGCCAAAGGTTTGGGGGCAAAGTTTCGAATTAAAAAAAAAATAAAAAAAACAAATTGCAACTTCAAGAATAATTTATTTTGGGGGTCAATTTAATATTTTATCATCTATTTGGGTCAACAATTCAAATTTAATTGTTGAGATTGGGTATGTTTTTAAGACCACGTTCCTTGGCCTCATGTTTTGTAATAGTCTCTCGCCACATTAGCCAGGCATTTTAAAGCCCAATTGACACTTGGTTTTTTCTTTTGAATGCTATTGACACCTAGTTTGACAAATTCTAACCACTTTACAATCTCTTTAATACCATTATTTGACTTTTGTAAAGATAATAAACATCACTGATAATGTTACAAACAACTAACATTAATTCCTCCACTGTGGTCATCAATGGATTCAATGAATATCAAAATAGTGAAAGAATAAAAATCAAGCATAGGAGTAGCCTTTGTGCAGAGCAGAGGAGTAGCCTATGTGTGGGGATGGGAGGATTTTCGTCTAATATTTTGGTCATTAAGAGAGGGAATTTAGGCTAATTTTGGTATTAAGAATCCAAAAGGCCTAGCATGAGAACTTGATTTGGGTTAAAATTTAAAAGCTTGTTTTAAATTCTTTTTATTTCATTTTGTATCATTCAATTGCTTTGTTACTTCTATATATAAGGAGAGCTATACTTTTCCTATTCATTCAATGTGAAATTTCTTTCTCTCATCTTCATCTCCGAGTTTAGCTTCTGATAGGAGATGGCAAACAACACATGCATGGTGGGGCGTTTGTTGGTCCTAAATAGAATTATCACCAATATATTATCAACCCAAATAGCAATTACACACAAAAATACAAATATTTATATTGAAAAACCTTTCTCCTTGAAGGGAAAAATTATGGGACAAACTCCAAATCAATTTCAAAATTATCAAATTAATTACAATATCTCTTGTATATGTCTCACGATTAAAGAAAAATATCTTTTTTTTTTCTATGGTTCAAATACACTCTCTTTGTGTCTCACGGTTAAAGAAAAACATTTGCTCTCACAAACACTAGTTATTTGTCTAGAAGGCGGCAACACTTTACTCCCTCCTCTCTGGCTTTCTTTTATTCTTTTTTCTCTTTTCCAAGTAACTCTCGTTGGCTATCTTCTCGAAGGTGGTAGCACTTTGTTATCTCCTCTATAGCTTTATTCTCTTCGTCTTTATCTTTTCACGTTGCTCTCCTTGGCTAACTTCTAGAAGGCGACAACCATTTTCTCTCTCCTCTCTAGCATTATTCTCATCTTTTTTCTTCACTATTCAACATCAAACAAAGCCTCACAAATTCTCCTTGATACGTGTGCTTGTTATCTCCCTCCTTGCATTACCTCCCAAGCAAAAATTCATGTTTTTCTCTTTTTGTTTCACGCTCTATGTTCCCTCTCTCGATAGGGAGAACCTTTGGACCAAAGTCATCAAATTTTTTGTATCACTGTCTATTTATAAGACTTATTTTCCTATTCCTTCTTGCACAAGGAATACCTTACTTCTTTAACAAAGTATAAACTTTTCTTCCACACCAAGAAATAGTCTTTCCTTACACACTAAAGAAATAACCCAAATTAATGTTTCCTTCTTCAACTAAGAAACCTCACTAACATTCCAAGTCACAATTATAATTTGAGCCAATTTCTCAACAATGTTATTAGGGCCAAGGATGGAGCCAGACTTCGAACCTAGGGGCCAAGCTTAGTGTAAGCTTATCGAATTTCATCATGCTCATTAACATCATAGCATCATATTTGCAAATGCAATCCAAGATCACACTACAATATGTAAACTAATACCAATTTTATTGTTGGTGATTTTTCAAGATTTTTGTAAAGTTGTGATTTCCAACTATATTGTGTTGGCTTTAACTCCGTGCAAAATTTAATTGTATTTTTCTTCAATCATTTTCCCTGTATGTATATGGGTTTATTTGTAAGGGATGAGTGTGAGAGATTGGTTAAGAATCAAGTTTCAAGAGTTGAATCAGTGGATTTCACGACTGGTTCGCGAGTAACTCGCGAGAAGCAATTAGCGAAAATGCCATGTGTGGAGCACATGAGTGGAAGACGAAGAGTTGTGCTAGGCTGTCATTTTTGCGACTGTTTCGCAAGAAGGGCCAACTTGCGAAGGACTCGCGAAAGTCTCTATTTGGCAAAAAGTTGTGTTTTGCTTTACCTTTTCTTTACCCACATTATATATACCCTAATTACCCATGAATTGTAATGAGTGCTTTTTAGAGAGAAAACCCTAGAAAATATACTTGAGAGTTAGAGATTGTTATACCCACAATTATCTACACATTTCCTTGTAGTTTTCCTCAATTCCTACCTCTCTATCTCTAAATCCTTGAGAGGCTGCTAGCCTAAACACTTACCACATCTATTCTGAGTATAAAGTGAGATTTTGCTGCTACTAGGAAGCATTGGAAGGAGCCATTCATTGGTGGATGCAATCGGACTGAATTGCGGGATATGGAAAGTTAGAGAAGACAAGGCTCTAAGAAGTTAGTTGGTAGCAGGAGCTTGAAGAGTTCAAGTACATGGGGTAGACTAGGCTTGGAGGGTTTTTTGTTATTCGTGTACTCCAACTTTATTCTCTAGTATATTGATTTTGACTTGGAGGGTCGAGGAGAAGTTTTTCGCGGAGTTCTTCAGTTTCCTCTTTAATAACACGTCTCGGTGTTATTTTGTATTTGCAATTTAGCCATAATTTTTAATTGGGGGTCTGAACAAGCTCTTGTATTTTAGCACAAATCCGAGCTTTCAATTTTATTTTAGGATTTTTAAAAATTAGGACATCAACACTAGAGGTTAGCAATACTAAATCATCATTATTAACTTATGAATTATTCATATCTTTTCGTTGAATAATGCTAGGGACACCCAAATCCACAACATCCCCAATGAAATTAATCCCAAACAAAAACCCAAATAAAGATGCCCACGAAACATAAAAATTTAATGTTAACAATTTATTGAAACGATAAAGTCACAAAAATATTTAACAATTCATTATAAAACATGAAATACACAACTTTTCTATTGTCCTAAGACCACAAAAGTCAAATAAACATCCAATTTCAATTTTTTTTTCTCTTCTTATTAGTCTCCACTACAACACTACCCAGTACTCTAGTCCTCTAACAATAGCCACACGTTTGTTTTCATTAAAAACTTTTTCTTTCAGGTTTTGATCTAAATATTAGAGGCCACACCTTTATACTTGAATATTGAGAAATATCAGTCACTACCAGTAGCACTACTAGTTCTATACCTTGTCACTGCATACAAGTAGAGAGAGAAGCAAGAGCTGGGAGATGGAGGTCAGTCAATTTTTTTTTTTTTTTTTTTTTGGTGTTTCATGGGGTACTTTGTAAATATTTTGGAGGGGTAGGCTAAGTGTATATATTTTGGGGTCAAATATTAAACTTGTGTCTATATATATATATATGCATAAGTCAAATTTCAAAAAAAGTTGGGGGAATTGCACCCAATGCCAAAGCATAGCTGCGTCCTTGATTTAGGGCGAGGGGACCATGGCCCCCCTAGTCATAACATAGCTCCATCCCTGACAATGCTACCATTTAAATTCAATCTTAGCTTAGGTAGTTGAAGTACACGTGTTAGGTGTGGCAACATAGCTCCATTCCTGACAAAACAAAGCTACCATTCAAATTCAATCTTGGCTTAGGTAGTTGAACAAACACATGAATCGAATTTGATCCTTCTTCTTCCAGTTGAAATGACCCAAACATGTCAATGACCCAAAGTTCACCGGATCATGCACATGTTGCTGTTTTAGCATTCCCATTTGGCTGCCATCCTTGGCCTCTCCTTAACCTCACTTGCAAATTAGCACGGGCAACCCCACACATACCTTTTTCACTCTTCAACACTTAAATCCAACCAAAGGCTCTTTTCAACCTCACAAGTTAACCTGCCAGACAACCTCAAAGCCTATGATGTTGCTGATGGTTTGCCTAATGGCCATGTTTTCACTCCAGGCAACCCCATCGAGGAATTGGTGCTGTTCATTAAGGCTGCACCTGAGAGCTTTGGGAAAGCCATGGACATGACTGTGGTTGAGTTTGGGAGGAACATCAGTTGCTTGTTGACTGATGCTTTCTCGGTGTTTGCTTGTGAGATGGCTCAGAACATGAACGTAAAATGGGTGCCTTTTTGAGTTCCCGCACCTAATTGTCTCTCAGCTCACATTTACACTGATATCATCCGTAAGACCTACGCTAATGCTTGTGGTAATGGTAATGGTGGTGTAGTGGGAGGCCTAAAGCCCATTGACAAAACCTTGGATGTTATTCCAGGGCTGTCTACAATGCGCTTTTGTGACCTATCCGATGAAGTACTCCAAGGTGACTCAAATTCATCACTTTTTTCACAAACACTATACAGAATGAGTAAGGTACTTCCACAAGCAAGTGCTATTGTTATGAACTCGTTTCAAGAAATAAACTCTACCATCATCGCCAATGATCTCAAGTCCAAGTTTCAAGATGTGTTCTACGTGGGTTTTCTCACCTTTAACACTTCCACCTCCACCTCTACCACCATCACATTTAGATACCACAGGTTGCCTTTATTAAAAGTGCAAGTAATATCTCACAGCAGAGGTGCACAAAGGTGGCTAGTAGTGCAGCAGCTACTGATGTGAGATGCACCAGTCAAGCCACGAAGGCAGCAGCCGTTGATAAGGAGTGCACTGCTCAGAGCACAAGGATTGCATCAAATGGCTTGATGAGCACAGAAGTGTTAGAAATGCTTGAAGCCGTGCCAGATCCCGAGCTCTTCATCCAATAACATTGAAGAAGTTAGTTCCACAAATTTAGGAGTCTTTTGCTCTTGGATTGCCATGTGTACAGATTCTGGAAGGTCCAAATAACAGAATTTGGCGCCAATTGTAGGGCGGTTATATTTTTTTGTGTATATAAAACAGAGTACAGTTATGTATTATTTCATTCATTCCATTTCTTGTAATTTTCTTCTCCATCAATGAAATTCTCTCAATTCTATTTAGATTCTCTAGTTTTTACATGGTATCAGAGTGACTAGCATAGTTAATACTGATTTCCTAGTCTCGTTTTTGACTCCAAAAGATTCTTGCTTACCAAATAGAAATTCCTTTGAGAAAATTCTTGAATTCTGATTCACAAAGACTTGATTCATCTGTGTTGATACTGTATCTTGAAGAATCTTTTGTTTTTCTTTTCCAATTTGATTAGAAGTTTCATACAAGCTCGTGGATAGCATCAATGGCTTCTGGAGAAGGAAGTGACTTTGTTCTTGTGTACAATCAATCCACACAGCAAATCCCTCAGTCCAACACAGAGACCAATTCTCCCAATCAATTTTTCCTTAGTGCCAGTGAGAATCCAGGGAATATCTTAGTCACTCAACCACTTTTGGGAATGAGAAACTATCAATCTTGGTCTAGGGCTATGGTTCTAGCATTAACTGCCAAGAAAAAGATAGGATTCGTGAATGGCAAGATTGCAAAGCCTGAAGATGATTTTCCTCTATACGAAGATTGGGAAAGCTATAACACAATGGTGCTTTCTTGGTTGATCAACTCTATGCATCTTAATGTGTCAAGCAGCATCATGTATTGTGAGACTGCAAGGGAGATGTGGCTTGAGTTGCAGCGTATGTTTTCACAGGGAAATGGACCAAAGATTTATAATCTTCAACAGGAAATCTCACAAATAACTCAGAGTTAGTTGTCAGTGACTGAGTATTACTCTAAGTTCAAGAAGCTTTGGGATCAACTGCTTCATTATGAGCCATTGCCAACTTGTACTTGTGGGGCAATGAAGATTCTAAGCATTGCTCATGAAAAGTCCTATGTAATGAGGTTTTTAATGGGGCTCAATGAGAATTTTGAGACTGTGAGGAGTCATATACTCATGCTTGAGCCATTTCCATCAATGAGCAAGGTGTGTGCTTTGGTTCTCCAAGAAGAATCTCAAAAACGCATTGGTCATGGTTCTACCTTCACACCTAAACCTGATTCAGTGGCAATGTATGCCAACACCAGAGAGAATTATGGAGGTAAAGGTGGCCCTAAGAAGGAGAGGCCTTTGTGCACCCATTGCAACATGCTTGGACACACTATGGACAAGTGTTACAAGTTGCATGGATATCCACCAGGTTACAAGCAAAAAGGCAAGCCAAATTCCATTGCTAATCAAGTTTCATATCCTCAAGGCCAAGGCCTTCCAATGCATTTGCTCAATGTCCTATTTCTGAGGCACAGTGTGAGCAATTGCTTGCTCTTTTCAATACTAGTACTGATCAAGGTGCTAATCACCATGTTGCAACTGTGAGTACAAGTGGTGCTGTCTGTAACATGCTTCCTAGAGCTCCTGGTGTACCTGCTGCAACTGGTGTGCCTTCCTCATCCATTTCACCTTCAGACAGTGCCAATTGCTCTTTTGTTGACACTATGTCAGGTACAAATTCATTGTTCCCTTTCACTCCTTCTTTAAGGCATTCCATTTTTTCTACCAAAGTAGTTGATAGAGAGGCCTTTCATGCCACTGATTGGGTCATAGACACAGGGGCTACTGATCATATGGTGCATTCCATTACATGTTTTACTACTATTACTGCTACTTTAAATACATTTGTTAATCTACCCAATGGAGAAGTAGCTTCAGTCACTTATGTTGGCATTGTGAAAATCTCAGAACATCTTACCCTTCATAATGTTCTATGTGTTCATCCTTTAGCTTCAATCTTATTTTTGTCAGTTAGCTAGCCAAGTCCACTGTTTGTTGCCTTATTTTCTTTGGAAACCTATGCTTTATCTAGGACCTTGCTTATTGGAGCACACTTGGTCTGGTTAGAGAATGCAATGGACTTTACTTGTTGGACAAGGGCAGCATCTCTACATCTTCTATTGCAGCTTCTATTTCAGCTTCTGTACATAGTTCATAGCTTCATATCTAGCACTCCAGATTGGGTCATCTGTCCAATGCCAAATTGGCTCCAATAAAACCAAAAGATGTACCTTGTTTCACTTCTATTGAGAATTTCAATTGTGACATTTGTCCACTTGCTAAACAAAAACGTTTACCTTTCCATAAAAGTTCTCATTTCTCTAATTCTTGCTTTGAATTGATCCATTGTGACATGTGGGGACCTTTCTCAATTCCTACTATTGATCATTGCAAGTATTTTTTAACCATTGTTGATGATTACTCTAGGTGCACTTGGGTGTATTTGTTAAAGCATAAATCCCAAACACAATCTATTTTAGAACAATTTTGCACTATGTTGGAAACCCAATTCTCTAAGAAAATTAAAACTTTAAGATCAGATAATGGTATTGAATTCTTCATGAAAGATTTCTTTGCCAAGAAAGACATCTTGCATTATTTAAGTTGTGTTGAAACCCCACAACAAAATGCTATTGTTGAGAGGAAACATCAACACATCTTGAATGTGGCAAGAGCTCTCATGTTTCAATCTCATTTACCTTTGCATTTGTGGGGCCATGCTATTCTTGCTGTTGTTTATTTGATCAACATAATCTCCTCATTTGCTTTATCAAATAAAATTCCTTTTGAAGTGTTATTTGGTCATCCACCTAGTTATGCACATTTAAAGGTGTTTGGTTGCTTATGCTTTGCTTCTACACTTTCTTCTCACAGATCCAAGTTTGCACCTAGGGTTGTTAGATGTGTTTTCTTGGGAAATCTTTTTGGGGGTTAAAGGATATAAAGTCCTTGATTTAGCTACTAATAAGGTGTTCCTCTCTAGAGATGTGGTTTTTCATGAACATTCCTTTCCTTTTGCTTTTGTTTCAACTAATTTTGCAGATCCTTTTATTCCTACTGCTGTTGAGGCTTCCTGTCCTGCTGATGTTGATGGGTTTGTTGCTCCCATTAGCATACCTGATCTTGTTGCCTTAGATTTTGATGTTGTTCCTTCTCCTTCTACTATTGTTCAACCTATTCCTAGTGCTTTACCTTCTAATGCTACTTCTTCTAGTCCTATTCAGGTGCCTAATTTTGATCAGGTGCCTAATTCTAATGCTATACCAGTTGTTTCAGTTCCTCCAGTACCTTTTAGGAAGTCAACTAGAGACATCAGACCTCTTGCCTACTTCCAGGACCATGCTTGTACTGTTGTTGCAGTTGGTGCTCCTTATGATCTTGCTTAGTGTCTTACCTATTCCCATTTGGAACCTTGCTATCACTCTTATTTGCTGGCAGTCAATTCTAGTCCCAAAGAACCTCATAGCTTTTCCCAAGCAGTTCAGGACCCACTTTGGAGGGTTGCCATGGACAAAGAAATCCAAGCCCTTGAGATGAATCATACATGGGATGTGACTAGTTTACCTCCTGGTAAGTCTCCCATTGGCTGCAAATGGGTCTACAAAGTGAAGCTTAATCCTGATGGTAGTGTTGAGAGGTTTAAAGCTAGGCTGGTTGCCAAGGGTTATACCCAAAGGGAAGGACTTAATTTCCTTGAAACCTTTTCTCCTGTTGCTAAAACAGTTTTAGTGAGGGTCTTGCTTGCTTTTGCTGCTGCCAGGCAGTGGCCTTTACACCAATTGGACATCAATAATGATTTTTTGCATGGAGATTTAGATGAAGAGGTCTATATGTCATTGTCACTTGGTTTTCACAGTAAGGGGGAGTGTGTTTCAGCCTCTTCTACTGCTCCTAGGGTGTGTAAATTGGTTAAGTCACTTTATGGCTTGAGATAGGCTTTAAGGCAGTGGTACACTAAGCTGTTAGCAACTATAAAGAAGCTTGGTTTTGTTCAATCTCAAGCTGATCACTTCTTATTTGTGCACAACAAAGGGTCTTTGTTCACTGCTTTATTGGTTTATGTTGATGATATGGTAATCACTGGCAATGATCATGCTTGTGTTGCCTCTCTCAAGTCTGTTTTAGATCAGAAGTTTGGTATTAAGGATTTGGGATCACTCAAGTATTTCTTGGGTTTAGAAATTGCAAGAAACAAGAGTGGAATTAGCCTATCTCAAAGGAAGTATGCTTTGGAAGTTCTTGAGGAAACTGGTATGTCAGGGTGTAAACCAGTCCAAACTTCAATGGAACAACAACTCAAGTTGTCTAAAGACAGTGGAGACTTGCTTACCAAAGCAGCCACTAGGATTCTATAGTACATTAAAGGAACACTTGGTCAAGGTGTTTTCTTCCCTAGCAACTTTGACCTACACCTAAAAGCATACTATGATGCAGATTGGGCAGGATGCCCAGATGCAAGGAAGTCTTTAATAGGTTATTATGTGTTTCTTGGTGATGCATTAGTGTCTTGGAGGTCTAAGAAGCAAAGCATAGTGTCTAGGTCCAGTGCAGAGGAAGAGTGTAGGGCTATGGCCACTACTACCTGTGAATTAACTTGGATTCTGCATTTATTACAAGATTTACATGTCAAACATGATAAGCTTGCATTGATGTACTATGATAACTAGGCAGCACATATAGCTGCAAACCCAATATTCCATGAGAGGTCAAAACATATAGAAGCAGATTGCCATGTTGTGAGAAACAAGATTCTTAATGGTGCACTTAAAACCTTCTATGTATCAACCAAGGATCAGTTGGCAGAAGTGTTCACCAAAGCGTTAGGAGTGGAAAGTTTTTTAAGACTGATCAGAAGGCTAGGTGTGATCAATATTTTTGCTTCTACAGTGGCTTATCCTCATATAGGTTTGGAAGAGCAAAAGGCAAGAGCTGTGCTCTTGAGGGGGAGTATTAAAAGTGCAAGTAATATCTCACAGCAGAGGTGCACAAAGGTGGCTAGTAGTGCAGCAGCTACTGATGTGAGATGCACTAGTCAAGCCACGAAGGCAGCAGCTGTTGATAAGGAGTGCACTGCTCAGAGCACAAGGATTGCATCAAATGGCTTGATGAGCACAGAAGTGTTAGAAATGCTTGAAGTCATGCCAGATCACAAGCTCTTCATCCAATAACATTGAAGAAGTTAGTTCCACAAATTCAGTTTTGCTCTTGGATTGCCACATGTACAGATTCTGGAAGGTCCAAATAACAGAATTTGGCGCCAATTGTAGGGCGGTTATATTTTTCTATGTATATAAAACATAGTACAATTATGTATTATTTTATTCATTCAATTTCTTGTAATTTTCTTCTCCATCAATGAAATTCTCTCAATTCTATTTAGATTCTCTAGTTTTTACGGCCTTCCTTGGTTGGACAAGCAAAAACCAACTTCGGTAGCATATATTAGCTTTGGAATTGTGGTGGCCATGCCACCTAATGAGTTTGTAGCTTTAGATGAGGCATTGGAAGCGAGTGGTGTTCCTTTTCTTCAGTCTCTTAAGGACAATTTCAAGAAAATTCTACCGAATGGGTTTGTTCAATGGACAAGCTTGCAAGGAAAAATAGTTCCATGGGCACCACAGAGTCATGTCTTGGCACATAGTACAGTAGGTGTGTATGTCACTCACTGTGGATATAACTTTGTGTTTGAGAGTATTGTTGGAGAGGTGCCGATGATTTGTAGGCCAATCTTGGGTGATAACATGATGAATGGAAGGATGGTTGAGGCTGTGTGGGGGATTGGGGTGAGAGTTGAGGGTGGAGTGTTCACAAAGAATGGAATGCTCAAAAGCTTGGAACTCGTTCTGCAACATGAACAAGGAAGGAGGATGAGGGAGAAGAGTAAAGAGCTTAAAGAGGTAGTAGTGAAGGCTGTTGGATCAAATGGGATTGATTCCAAGGATTTCAAAACTTTGGTGGAGGTAATCTCTAAATAAGACATAAATCATAAAATAATTAAGAGAGGTGCTATTTGTTATTCTTGGTATTTGCTATTTGGATTGTTTATTTAATTAGAGCCAAAGTTTATATCTCTATTGCTGTGGTTTTCCATTATCTGTTTTGTGGAATGCTTTTTTAATTTTTTTTTAAGTGAATTGAAGTGTGTAACATGGAAAATAAATTTGTCGAGCAGTAAAGCTATGTATAACTGAATGGAGTATGCCTTTTTTTTTTCTTTTTTAAAAAATTCTTGTGCTTTTATTTTTTACGGGAAATTACATTTTGCTCACTTGTAGTTTGTCTTAAGAACACTTTGTCTACCTGTAGTTTAAAAATTGACACTTTATTCACCTGAGGTAAACTCTGTTTGTCTTTTATTACCAGCCTCAGGTGGGTAAAGTGCCAATTTTTATCATATAATCTCTTTGATGGAGCAATTTTTTGTTTTGTTTTGGGTTTTTGTTTTTGTTTTTTGTTTTTTGTTTTTTGTTTTTTGTTTTTTGTTTTTTTGCTGTAGACTTTTGAGTTAGTACTTGTTTAGTGTAAAAATGTTAAATTTGAGCTGCGTTTATGTAGCTGTTGCAATTTTAATAACAATTTCTTTGATTCGAATGACAAATTGTAAAATTGTCTATGTTTCTTTTCTCTCAAATACTTTACCTAACCATATCATTATGCGTTTCAAAGGGTTTTGTGATGTGTTCAATTCTACACATTGTGACCCTTTGAAAAGAAGATCTAAAAGTTAGATTTTAATTTTTTACAAAACCTAGCTTTTAGATTTTCTTTTCCTTTGATTTTTTTTTTTTGTTTTTTTTTTTGAGGGGAGAGAGACAGGTAGCAAACATACAAGTTTACTTCTACTTTTAACCGAGGTGGGTAACGAGAGACAAATAGGACTTACCTCAGGTGAGTAAAGTGCTAAGTTTTAAATCATAGGTAGGCAAAGTGTTTTTCAGAGAAACTACAGGTGGGCAAAGTATAATTTCTCGTATTTTTTAATTAAAAAGTTATACACTTATACCATGCATATAGAGGTGGAAGAGTTTTGAGAAAACAATCAATGTTTCTTTTGCCTTGTATTTTTTGTTTTATCTTTTCTTAAAAAAAAAAAAAAAAAAACTCATTTGTCATGTCATTAAAGCTAGGCCACATAATGTTCCGGTTAATGTTCATTTTTTCTAATAAAAAAACTCATCAATACTGTATTTTGAGAAAATATACTATGTATCAACTACATGTAGCCTCTCTCTTATAGTTTTCCTTATACTTTGGCCTAATTTTTATTTATTTATTTTTATTTCATCTTTTTTGTTATAAGTAAATAGACAATTCTTCTTTTTCCCTAGTTAAAAGGCATCTCTTGCCGGGAAATTCTACCATGTATTGTTTACATGTAGCCTTCCTCTCACAGCAAGTGGCTGGGTGTCAGTAAGACTCGTTGCTGTGAGAGGAAAGCAACATGTAGCAGTGGATACATGACATACTTTCTCCTCTTCCAGCAACCATGAGATATGAGATTATATGGGACCACAAAGCTACCCATACATTCACCTAAAAAAAAAAAAAAAAAACACAAATCTTAGGGATGGAGCCAGAGCCAAAGAATTGGGGGCAAAATTTCAATTTAAAAAAAAAAAAAAAAATTGCAACTTCAAGAATAATTTATTTTGGGGGCCAATTTAATATTTTGATCATCTATTTGGGTCAACAATTCAAATTTAATTGTTGAGATTGGGTATGTTTTTAAGACCATGTTCTTAGGCCTCATGTTTAGTAATAGTATCTTGCCACATTTGCAAGGCATTTTAAAGCCCAATTGACACTTGGTTTTTCCTTTTTAATGCTATTGAAACTTAGTTTGACAAATTCTAACTACTTTACAATCTCTTTAATTATCATTATTTAACTTTTGTAAAGACAATAAACATCACTGATAATGTTACAAACAACTAACATTAATTCCTCCACTGTGGTCATCAATGGATTCAATGAATATCAAAATAGTGAAAGAATAAAAATCAAGCATAGGAGTAGCCTTTGTGTAGAGTAGAGGAGTAGCCTATGTGTGGGGATGGGAGGATTTTCTTTTAATATTTTGGTCATTAAGAGAGAGAATTTAGGCTAATTTTGGTATTAAGAATCCAAAAGGTGTAGCATGAGAACCTGATTTGGGTTAAAATTTAAACGCTTCTTTTTAATTATTTTTATTTCATTTTGTATCATTCAATTGCTTTGTTACTTGTATATATAAGGAGAGCTGTACTTTTCTTATTCATTCAATGAGAAATTTGTTTCTCTCATCTTCATCACCGAGTTTAGCTTCTGATAGGAGATGGCAAACAACACACATATGGTGGGGTGTTTGTTGGTCCCAAATAGAATTATCACCAATATATTATCAATCCAAATAGCAATTACATACAAAAATACAAATATTTACGTGGAAAACCCTTTCTCCTTTAAGGGAAAAATTATGGGACAAACTCTAAATCAATTTCACTATTATCAAATCAATTACAATATCTCTTGTATATGTCTCACGGCTAAAGAAAAATATCTTTTTTTTTTCTTTGGTTCACATACACTCTCTTTGTGTCTCACGGCTAAAGAAAAGCACTTGCTCTCACACACAGCAACACTTTACTCCCTCCTCTCTTGCTTTCTTTTCTTCTACTTTCTCTTTTCCAAGTAACTCTCATTGGCTATCTTCTCGAAGGCAGCAACACTTTGTTCTCTCCTCTATAGCTTTCTTCTCTTCGTCTTTCTCTTTTCACGTTGCTCTCCTTGGCTATCTTATAGAAGGTGACAACAATTTTCTCTCTCCTCTCTAGCATTATTCTCTTCTTTTTTCTTCACTATTCAACATCAAACAAAGCCTCACAAATTCTCCTTGATACGTGTGCTTGTTGTCTCCCTCCTTGCATTACCTCCCAAGCAAAAATCCATTTTTTTCTCTTTTTGTTTCACGTTCTATTTTCCCTCTCTCCATAGGGAGAACCTTTGGACCAAAGTTATCAAATTTTTTGTAGCATTTTCTATTTATAAGACTTATTTTCCTATTCCTTCTTGCACAAGGAATTCATTACTTCTTTAACAAAGAATAAACTTTTCTTCCACACCAAGAAATAGTCTTTCCTTTCACACCAAAGAAATAATTCAAATTAATGTTTCCTTTTTCAACTAAGAAACCTAACTAACATTCCAAGTCACAATTAGAGTTTGAGCTAATTTCTCAACAATGTTATTAAGGCCATGGATGGAGCCAAACTTCGAATCTAGGGGGCATGCTTAATGTAAGCTTATCGAATTTCATCACATTCATTAACATCATAGTCTCAGATTTGCAAATGCAATCCAATATCACACTACAATATATAAACTAATGCCAATTTTATTGTTGATGATTTTTCAAGATTTTTGTAAAGTTGTAATTTCCAACTATATTGCGTTGGCTTTAATTCCGTGCCAAATTTGATTGTATTTTTCTTCAATCATTTTTCCTGTATGTATGTGGGTTTATTTGTAAGGATGAGTGTGAGAGATCAGTGAAGAATCAAGATTCAAGAGTTGAATCAGTGGATTTCACAACTAGCTCGCAAGTAGCTCGCGAGAAGCAACCCGCGAAAAGGCCACGTGTGGAGCACATGATTGGATGACAAAGAGTTGTGCTAGATTGTCATTTTCGCGACTGTTTCATGAGAAGGCCAACCTGCGAAGGACTCGCGAAAGTTTTAATTTGACAAAAAGTTGTGTTTTGCTTTACCTTTTCTTTACAAATACTATATATGCCCTGCTTACCCATGAATTGTAAGGAGTACTTTTCAGATAGAAAACCCTAGAAAATACACTTGAGAGTTAGAAATTTTTATATCCATAATCATCTACATATTTCATTGTGGTTTACCTCAACTCCTACCTCTCCATCTCTAAATCCTTGAGAGGTTGCTAGTCTAAACACTTACCACACTCATTCTGAGTGTAAAGTGAGATTTTGCTATTGCTGGGAAGCATTGGAAGGATCCATTCATTGCCAGATGCAATCGGGCTGAATTGCGGGATTCGGAAAGGTAGAGAAGACAAAGCTCCGAGAAGTTAGTTGGTAGCAGGAGCTTGAAGAGCTCAAGTACATGGGATAGACTAGGTTTGGAGGGTCTTTTGTTATTCGTGTACTCTAACTTTATTCTCTAATGGATTGATTTTGACTTGGAGGGTTGTGAGGTTTTTCACTAAGTTCTTCAGTTTTCTCTTTGATAACACGTCTTGATGTTATCTTGTATTTGCATCTCTCTTCCTACTCTTTAAGCTTTCATTTTATTGTTGATGATGGATGAATATGGCTTAGGGTAGAGTTATCGGTTCATTGTGCTTATTTACTATTATTCCACACTTAATCTAAGTTAGAGTAAAAGCAATCTAGCCGTAATTTTTAATTGGGGGTCTGAACAAGCTCGGTTTTTGTTAAAATACAAGAGCTCTTGTATTTTAGCACAAATCCGAGTTTTCAATTTTATTTTAGGATGTTTAAAAATTAGGACATCAACACTAGAGGTTAGCAACACTAAATCATCATTATTAACTTATGAATTATTCATATCTTTTCATTAAATAATGCTAGGGGTACACCCAAATCCACAACATCCCCCACGAAATTAATCCCAAACAAAAACCCAAATAAACATGCCCACGAAACATAACAAATTTAATGTTAACAATTTATCGAAACAATAAAGTCACAACAATATTTAACAATTCATTATAAAACATGAAGTACAAAACTTTTCTATTATCCTAAGACCACAAAAGTCAAATAAACATCCAATTTCATTTTTTTTTTCTCTTCTTATTAGTCTCCACTACAACACTACCCAATACTCTAGTCCTCTAACAATAGCCACACGTTTGTTTTCATTAAAAACTTTTTCTTTTATGTTTTGATCTAAATATTAGAGGCTACGCCTTGGCCACACCTTTATACTTGAATATTGAGAAATATCAGTCACTACCAGTACCACTGCTAGTTCTATACCTTGTCACTGCATACAAGTAGAGAGAGAAGCAAGAGCTAGGAGATGGAGACTGGGTTTCAAAAAATTAAAAAAATGGGCAAAGCAACTAGAGCCAGCTTCCTCACACAACACATCACAGACAGACAGCAAGAGAGAGAGGATTGTGATATATATATATATATATATATTTTTTTTTTTCTGGTTTTAAAGTTTTGTCTAAAGGTTTTTCATATTATTCTTGGGGAAATTGGGCAAAAGGGGAGGTTAGTCAGTTTTTTTTTGGGGTTTCATGTGGTAATTTGTAAATATTTTGGAGGGGGTAGGCTAAGCTGTATATATTTTGGGGTCAAATATTAAACTTGTGTGAATATATATATATATATATATATGCATAAATCAAATTTCAAAAAAAGTTGGGGGAATTGCCCCCAATGTCAAAGCATAGATGCGTCCTTGATTTAGGGCGAGGGGACCATGGCCCCCCTAGTCATAACATAGCTCCATCCCTGACAAAGCTACCATTCAAATTCAATCTTAGCTTAGGTAGTTGAAGTACACGTGTTAGATGTGGCAACATAGCTCCCTCCCTGACAAAGCTACCATTCAAATTCAATCTTGGCTAGGTAGTTGAACAAACACATGAATCGAATTTGATCCTTCTTCTTCCAGTTGAAATGTTTCATACATTCTCTCTCGAAAAGAAAATAAAATAAATGTTTCATACATGCTGTGAGTCTTGAAATATGTCTCTCCAAAAAAAAAAAAAAAAAAAATCTGTCTCTCTATTTTTTTTAATAGGTATATACGTGTGAATGTGTTGTGCTGTACCCGCAACTAAGTGCCTATATAATTAACGTGGTATTTTTTGGGTAGCAATGCAACACGCCAACACCATCCTTTTTATCCATCATAAGTTGCTCTAAGTATATTCAAATTATAACCAAACATGTCAATGACCCAAAGTTCACCGGATCATGCACATGTTGCTGTTTTAGCATTCCCATTTGGCTGCCATCCTTGGCCTCTCCTTAACCTCACTTGCAAATTAGCACGGGCAACCCCACACGTACGTTTTTTATTCTTCAACACTTCCAAATCCAACCAAAGGCTCTTTTCAACCTCACAAGTTAACCTGCCAGACAACCTCAAAGCCTATGATGTAGCTGATGGTGTGCCTAATGGCCATGTTTTCACTCCAGACAACCCCATCGAGGAATTGGAGCTGTTCATTAAGGCTGCACCTGAGAGCTTTGGGAAAGCCATGGATATGGCTGTGGCTGAGTTTGGGAGGAACATCAGTTGCTTGTTAACTGATGCTTTCTTGGCGTTTGCTTGTGAGATGGCTCAGAACATGCACGTAAAATGGGTGCCTTTTTGGGTTCCCACACCTTATTCTCTCTCAGCTCACATTTACACTGATATCATCAATAAGACCTACGCTAATGCTTGTGGTAATGGTAATGGTGGTGTAGTGGGAGGCCTAAAGCCAATTGACAAAACCTTGGATGTTATTCCAGGGCTGTCTACAATGCGCATTTGTGACCTATACGATGAAATACTCCAAGGTGACTCAAATTCATCACTTTTTTCACAAACACTATACAGAATGAGTAAGGTACTTCCACAAGCAAGTGCTATTGTGATGAACTCGCTCCAAGAAATAAACTCTACCATCATCACCAATGATCTCAAGTCCAAGTTTCAAGATGTGTTCTACGTGGGTTTTCTCACCTTAACTCTTCCACCTCCACCTCCACCTCTACCACCATCTCATTCAGATACCACAGGTTGCCTTCCTTGGTTGGACAAGCAAAAACCAACTTCGGTAGCATATATTAGCTTTGGAACTCTGGCAGCCGTGCCACCTAACGAGTTTGTAGCTTTAGCTGAGGCACTGGAAGTTAGTGGTGTTCCTTTTCTTTGGTCTCTTATGGACAATTTCAAGCAAATTCTACCGAATGGGTTTGTTCAAAGGACAAGCTTGCAAGGAAAAATAGTTCCATGGGCACCACAGAGTCATGTCTTGGCACATAGTGCAGTAGGTGTGTATGTCACTCACTGTGGATATAACTCTGTGCTTGAGAGTATTGTTGGAGAGGTGCCGATGATTTGTAGGCCAATCTTGGGTGATAACATGATGAATGGAAGGATGGTTGTGGCCGTGTGGGGGATAGGGGTGAGAGTTGAGGGTGGAGTGTTTACAAAGAATGGAATGCTTAAAAGCTTGGAACTCGTTCTGGGACATGAACAAGGAAGGAGGATGAGGGAGAATATTAAAGAGCTTAAAGAGCTAGTAGTGAAGGCTGCTGGGGCAGATGGGATTGCTTCCAAGGATTTCAAAACTTTGGTGGAGGTAATCTCTAAATAAGACATAATTCATAAAATAATTGAGAGGTGCTATTTGTTATTCTTCGTATTTGGATTGCCTGTTTAGAGCCAAAGTTTATATCTCTGCTGCTATTGTTTTTCATTATGTCTGTTTTTTATTTTTTATTTTTATTTTTTTAAGTGGATTGAAGTGTAACATGGAAAATAAATTTGTCGAACAGCAAAGCTATGTATAACTGAATTGAGTGTGCCCTTTTTTTTCTTCTCAAATAAAATCTTGTGCTTTTATTTTTAACTGAAAAGTTATACACTTATGCAATACCCAATAGATTTTGAAGTCATGGTTTTACTTCTTTTTTTTAAGGGGAAAATTACATGTACCACCCATATGGTATACCCTTAAAACGATGAGCTACATTGTGTTTTATTTTGTAACATTTAGCTCCTTTTGACTTGATTTGTAAGACATTTACCTCCTTGTAGTTTGCTTTATAAGACATTTTCCTTAATTTTAATGGAATTTTCCTTGTAAGAAAATTTTGTTAATTTTAAAACTTATGTCTTGTAAACCTATATAAACACAAATAAGGATTGAATGAGAAAGAAAGTCAAAATTATGAGGGTAGAATTTATTTAATTTTTTTTTTTTTTCCGTTCAATTCATTCTTTGTATGTGATGTTGGCAATTGTCACATCATCAAATTCCATTAAAATTAGCAAAATATGATTCACAAGGTAAGTAGATGCATTATAAAACAAATCACAAGGGTGGCATGTATAATTTACCCTAACAAAAAAGGATTGTCATCTAAGTTGAAGGTTATTGTGGTCAGTTGTCCCTTTAGAAAAATAGAAAGAAAAATAATTATAAAGACTTACATATATATATATATATATAGAGAGAGAGAGAGAGAGAGACAGATTATAGCTTGGTAAAGTTTTTAATGGTTAAATAAAAGATCTGAAGTTCAATTCTCGTCTATATCTAAAATTGATTGATGTCTTGATCTAATGATAAAGAGTGATCATTAGGTTGTGAAACTCTCTAAAAAAAGAGATTTTGAAAAGAAAATAATTTTTTAATTAATAAATTAGTAGATTATATTTGGGGATTATAAGGGTAAATGATAGAAAGAACGCAAGAATAGTATGCTTAGAGGTGAGTGTATTGTTATTTTCAAGATACTATTTGTCTTCTACTAGAATGAGTTTGCTAAAGAGTTGCAAGCAAATCTGTTTCCAAGATACACCTGAATTTGTATTGTGCTAAAAAAATATGTCATTATCTTTTCAGGAATGGTTTTGAAGTGTGTGAGACACCGAGACTAGAAATAAATTTGTGGAATAATAAAACTATATTTGTAGGTTAGGGACGATTGGATGAAGAATATATTTTATCCTTATTTTTATCAGTAAATTACACACATTTAATGTGGATCTTGAACGCAAGGAAGAATGAATCATATAAACTAGAATTAACTTGGGAAAAAAACCCCTTAAATTTGATGTAACCTATTCTTAATATACGATAAAATTTTACATCATGTGAAAGGATAATGTAATTTACATATGTAGCGAAGCACAAACCTCCATTTGTATTGTTGTTTGTTAGATGTAACAAGGTAATTCTTGCAACAATTTACTATTACAAAAAAAAAAAAAAAAAAAAAAAATCAACAACTCACAGATGCAATAGTACATATATTATCCTAATTATTTTTGTTGTTGCAATAATACTTGTTGTAATAGGTCTTTTTTTCTTGCAGTGTAAGGTGAATAAGGATTCTCAAATTCATCCTCTCCCACTTATAATAATTTATTAAAAAAGAAAAGAAAAACACCATGATGAAATTGTGAAGTGCGAACAACTTCTATGTACATTGAACAAACATTATCCATTTTCAAAATGTAATATATATAAAAGGGTTATATTAACGGGTGTTCTTAGGACATTTTTAATAGACTATTTAAGGAAGTTTTAATACCACTTTCATGGGAAATATAAAAAGTTGTCAAAAAAGTCATTTTTTTTTCTCTTTCTATAAAATATTTCTAAAAATATTTTTTAAACCAATGCTCTTAGAGTATCCATTAACTTTTTCCAAAAAAAAAAAAAAAACAAAAAAAAAAAAATAATAACATCATCCATTACTAAAAAAACTGAAAATATCCATAAAGAACTTCAAAAAACACACAAAAAAAAAGTTTCCAAAAAGCAGTGTTATTAAAGATATAATAATACTTTTTCCCCACTTGTTGTAATAATAATAATAAGAAGAAGAAGATCCTAATATATGGTGAACAACTTTTGTTTACACTTAAATAACATTATCCGTTACTCAGGGAAAAAAAACAATTATCCATTAAGCAATGTCAAGGGAAGAAGTTATAAAGATATACTCTGTAATTTGACTAGTATCGTTAAATGCATAGGAATGATAGGTTTTAACACTACAAAAAAAAGACTTGGTTTAGGCGGTGTTTGTAAAACATCGCAAAAACCAAAGAAAACATGGTTGTAAACACAAATGGTCTATGCATTTTCTATCCTTTAGTGGCGGTTTATAAAATGTCATTATTTAGTATGCTGTTTTCGTTTTTTATTTTGAAAAATACATTTAGTAATGTTAGAAATACTTAATGACTGTTTGTATTTCTCAAGTAATAAAATGTACAAGAGTGTCTTTATATAGGGGACAGAGTGTGTAGTACAAGTATGTGTTTTATACAAATAAATAAGTTGAGCCTAAGGCCCACAACCTATTACACAATAACAGCCCCCATTAAACTCAAGGTGGGCGTGAGACCAACTTGAGGTTGTCAACCAAAGTACGAAGGCGTCCCTTAAGATATAACTTGGTGAAGATATCAGCAAGTTGATCTTTAGAGGAGACTAAGAATAGCTTGAGAGCACCATGGACAAGATGATAATGAATAAAATGATAATTGATCTCGATGTGTTTTATAAAATAAAGGATGTTTACAAAAGAAAAAGTATAGAGGAATGGGATGGGTATAGTTACTAAAACAACTATCCCATCCCTACACCTTACCCACAAAGTTTACAAATAAGATGAGAGGGGATAAATTTTTGTGATTGGTTTCCTAAAAAGAGGAGAGAGAAAACATTTTCAGATTTTTTTTTTTTTTTTTTTTTTTTTTTTGTATTTTTCTCTCTAATTTTTCTATTTTTTCTCCCAAATAGTTCTTCCAAACTTACTTTTTACAAAACAATTGGGTTGTATTTATAGGGATACAAGAAAAATGGGAGGTTATGTGATGGTGTTTTGACAACTAAGCAGACTATTTTGTCTTTTTCGTGATTTATGGTCTGATTTTTGTCTGACTGTTTCGGGGCCATTCCGAGCTCTATTTTATTCAAACATTGTATCCCTAGAAAACTCTAGATGTCTAGTTTCCATAGGTTTTGATTTTGTGATATTTTGAGCTGCGATCGTCGAGATATCGTGTTCGGAAGGGAGGTGACGCAGTGTAGGAGATTCTGTGATGTTTTTCCTTAAAAAATTTATTCCTTCCAATCCATGGCAGATATCATCGAGCTCTTTTTGTGAGAGGTAGTTGAGGCCTCATAATTCAAGTTGGTTCAGCTGGATCGCTCCAATTTTCGCCCAATTGGTACAGTTTGTTGCATGAAATTGGTCCAAAAACAACCTATTTTAACTTGTAAAAATTGAAACTTTAAATTAGAGTTTTGATATTTTGTTGATATCTCATCCGTTTTAACTCTGATTTTGGCCTGTGAAATATCGTTTGGGAAAAATATGACCTATGAGATGGTCTAAATTTCTAATTGACCAGACAGTTGGATCAAAAAGTCAACTTTTTTACCTTACCAATTAGGGTTTTTGGTCTTAATTACTATCAGAGGGGTTTCGAAATATTGTAACCCTTTGATCTGCTATCCGATCATGTTTCATTTATTTGTTACCTTTTTGAAACTTGCATTTTGCATCTTTTCGAATTTTTATGATTTTGGCCTTTGTTTTGATGCTTGAATCAGAGTTAGAAAAAATAAGGTATCGACATATATGTATATATATTCATTCTATCCATATTAAAAATACTATAAATACCTGCTCATAAATACCATAATAACTAACATGGGCTTGTAATAGATCAAACAAACATATTGATCATCAATATTCTACAATAACAAATGTCCAAACTAACACATATTAATCATAGATTCAAATAGATATATATTTAGTACCAATTCATAAAAAATTTCTAAAGTATTATCATCTTGAATTTAACAAAACAAATATCTAGCTACACTATAAAAACAACCACCCAAATTAAGAAAATATCACAAACAAAGTGTCATTTTGTTTAATATGTACAATACTTCCAAAATAAATGTGATTGCTCAAAACAATTATGTAATAGTCCATGGAGACCTTAAAACACTACAATTACCGCAAGGAACTAGTTTCTTGATGGGATGAAGCTAGCAATTTTTGAGGAGTTGGAGATTGTTGATCCAAATTGAAACCACCTTGAATACAAATTAAGATTAGGTAATAAGTTCATCAAGAAATCATATTGGATAACATAATAATATTTGCCATAATTAAAAATTCTAAACACTAAATAAATTCATAAAACATTAAAATTTAATGCCCGACTAGCTTCTGAAGAATGATTTTGCATTTGTTACATCAAGCTAGCCATTTGGGTCAATCACTCCTCCAAGTTCTCATAGCGAGCCATTTTCTCTATCAAAAAAGTCACTTGACTCTTCAACTGAGTCACTTTAGCATCCCTTTCTTGGCTTCTTATTTGAGCACTTGCAGTAGTATTCTTAGCAGTCTGTCTACTTGGGGTTAGGCCAAATCCCACACCCCAAACATGACCATTGTGTTCATTACCAAACACTTGAGCAAATATATCATTTGATGCCCATTTAATACTACCAATGAGGTAAGTTGAATGTAGATGATTTGAGGGCTCACCCAATAGTTCGTTGATTTTTTCCTAATATTCAAAATTGAACATAATAACTTATTAGAAATTAACAATGTTAATTGATTCAATATTACTCTTGGTAAATCATGATATCACTTACAATGTTGTTTGCTACTTCAGGGTTAACAGGAGTATCATCTTTACAAGTATGGAGTTTCAGGTATACTATTGCACGCTCTACGGGGTGCCCAAGCATTGTTACCTACATTATGGTCATTACATTTATTTAATTAGGACTTAAGAATAATCTAATAATTCATTTACAAGATAATAAAAGAGTCATTACCATTTCTTCTGCATACGAAGCATAGCTTTTTGAACTAGGAGTATGTAAATTCTTTTGCTTGGAACGACTGCTCTTGTTCTTCAAAACTAGATCCTACAATGAAAAAAATTACATAATTAAATAAAGTATTATTTGAATATACTTTTCAAAGTAGATATTTGAATGTGTGGTCAATAATTAAGCATATCAATGTATAATAATTAAGCATATTAATGTAAAACAATACTTTCATTTTTGGTAAATTCCAATACTCAACAAGGGCTTCATAATCTTTAGGAATTACATTTTTAGGTGCTCGTACTCTATTTCCTATTCTTAGAAAATACTTCTTCTTCAACCTAGACTTGTGGTTCCTCCAACACGTCACAACTGTTGACAATGTCATTAGCTTCTTTGCCTCCAAACGAGCAGGTTCTTTAGGCGAAATCCATTTTAACTACAATTAATAGTTTAGCTAGCAAATTAAAAAAATTTATATCATCTAAACACTTATGTAAAACTTAGTACAAGATAGAATAATACACCTATATATTAGAACTTCCTTAATACCTAAACAATATCCCAAATCTCTTCTTTAAATTCAGCTGGCATTCTCGACCAATTCTCATATTTAATTTGGCACATACGGGTTTTCGTGCAATTGTACCCAATCAACTTGTGAAGTGCCTCCCTGTCTTCTTAACTAGCTGATTGCTACTATTTAGTGGCAATTAAATCTTTTTATTACATGGTGATCTCAAATGTATGAGTACTTGCTTAGACCACAAGTAGCACGTACAACATGTGGCACAACTATAATGGGAATAAAACAATCAAAACCAATGTGATGCAATAAAAACCTATGTCAAACAATATTAACCATTATCAATATTTGATCTCAGAAATGTATAAAATACCTGCATTTGGTGGATTAACTGTTGATGATTGGCCTACTTCTTTCTATGACTCATGATCCATATTTTCTGTATAAGCTTGTTGTGAAGACCTTACCGTAATGTCACGTATAACTATACCTCTCATTCTCATTTTCATCACCACTTAATTTCAAGTCAAATTTATATCCATATGTACAAACCATATATAGTGATAGGCCAAGAATGTATTGACCCCTTATGATAAATTAACTAATTGATTTAACCAAGTTAATTAATTAATTCAATTAACATGCAAAACGCGTGGTAGCACAAACAAATCACCAATTAACTAAATATGCAGTGGAAAATAAATTGATACGGTAATTTATTTACGAATGGAGAAAACCTACATGACAAAAATCTCATTGGGTGATTTTAAGGTCACCATTCCCGAAAATCTACTATTATCAAAACAAGCGGTTACAAGTAAAGGAATCCCTGTACCTTATACCAACCTACAGTTGAACCCTTACCCCAATACACAATTGGACTTGTTCTATAGTGACAATATCTCCTTTTCAATGCACGACTCCAGTACATAACTAACCAATAGATGCGCAGATCTTAGTATACAACTTAATTACCAACTTGAGAAAGATATTGACTGCAAAATTCTTTATTTTATTACATGATGAAGATCAAGAAGCTCCTTGATCACAAAACCCTAATGGTGTACAAACACAATAGCTTCTTTAAGAGAAAGATGAACTAGGGCAAATTTTGTCTCCGATCATAATTTGCATGAACACAACTTTGCTTCATACTTGCACAACCTTCTACGGCCCTTAAAATAATCCTTATATATGTTTAGGGTTGTGAGAAAAGAAAGCCTAAACATGTACTCATGGATTGGATGCAAAACAAAACTGAAAATCTGTTTTTTATAAATCTCGACAGATAGGGTCTCTATCGAGCTAGTTGTCGAGCTTTGGGCTTCAACAACTTTTTAAACCTTGATAGATGCCAGATGTCGAGCTTTAAAATCCAGCACATCTTCACTTGTTTCTTGGACAGACTTGCATGGCTTTAACACTTAATCTTGAAACCTTGTTCCTTAAAGTATTAAACACATCCTAGATCTACTCAATTACAAGTAAAGTGCGTTTTGTCAAAGGATTAACCACGTCCTAACATGATTCACATATGTCCTAACATATAGTTTATCCATATCTTCATTCACACAGAGAAAGGTCTTGAACCTCTTAAGAAATAAGTAAAAACAAAGCAAATAAGATTACACATAAACTTAAAGGTTTAAAACACAACAACTTCATAAACACTTAACTTCAAGTCAAATTTATATCCATATGTACAAACCATATTTAGTCTATCCATATCTTCATTCACACAAAAATATGTCTTGAAGCTCCTAAAAAATAAGCAAAAAAACTTGCAAATAAGATTACACATGATTGTTTCTCCAAAAAAAAAAAAAAAAAAAGATTACACATGAAAGATGAACGATGTATTAACTCTCATCATCAGTCGACTTATCATTGAACTCTTCACCATCTATATTCTTATCATTAGTCAACTCATCATTGGAGTCATTCTCATCATCAATGAACTCTTCATTATCTATATTCTCATCTTCAAGCAATTCACGCTTGTGGGCACAAGGGGGGAGTCGCCACCTAGTTTTTGCAATGGTTTAGGAATCATATATATAGCGTCCTCTCGAGGAAGAACTTTTTGATCTTACTACCAGAGATATGGATTCGGAGTTTACGTACGTTCTAGGTAAAGTGTTAGGCACCCAAGATCGCTCAACCTAAGGTTGGCCTCTCATCATTGTGTCTTACGTCTTAACCTCATTAAAAACATGTTCAATACTTGTATTTTAACTCACACACACGCACTAGCATACATCTAAGTATACAACATGGCATCATTCATCCCTAAACACATACATATCTACATTTAAATAAAAGAGAGCCAAACCTAAATGCATATGTGAAACCCTAGCATGTGAAACCTTATCATACATCTTAAAACAAGGCAGCAATCCAAACATGGCAGCAAGGCATCATGGCAATTACAAAATCATATAAAGCATACAATTGGACATAAAACAAGCATTCAAACAACATCCATAATCAAATGCATGTTCATACCAATGCATGAATTACCTTCACTTACCTTGCAGCAACTCAGCACCTATGACATTAATGCATGGACATATGAATGAATGGCAGGTCATTAAAACTAAGAAACCCTAATCTAAACATATGATAGCAAATAAACAGACAAACATGTAAAATAGAGACTTTGGAAGCGTAAAAACACAGAAAAAAAAACTAAGCAGAACAACATGTGAAAGTAAAAGCAAAAGCAAAACAAACAAGTAAAAATTAGGGTTTTTGGGTAGCGGCTCATGCACGCAAGAACAGGCCTGTGTACACATAATCAAGCTTGCATGGGCAAGCAAGATTATGCATACACTAGTCCTTGCCCAGAAAACCTAAGAACATAGAAATAGGGTAGAACCTCAAAATGGAAATTCTAACAACCTAACATGCATTTTAAGCATACAAAAATGTAAACCTAATCTAAAAAAGTATATTAAAACATATCTATATAATAACTAATAGCCGAAATGTTTGACTTTTTGTTGACCGCGCTTCATTACGCCACATGGCTACATAAATTAATGCCATGTATACATTTAAAAACACTGGATAGTTGTGACTTTTCATTTTACAATAGGCACCTTTTCGGTCAATAGACACATTTTCATTCAATAGACAGCTTTTCGATTAATAGGCACTTTTTCATTCAATAGACACATTTTCTTTCAATAGACACGTTTTCCGCCAATATGCACCTTTCCGGTCAATAGGCACCTGTTTGTATTCCAACATCAAAACATTGTGTCTTTTCATTTGGTGGAATAAAAGTAACATTTTAGTGATATTTTCGCAATATTTTATCTCTTGGGTTTGGTGGTATTAACCAATTAACAAACAAACACTTCTCTCTCTCTCTCTCTCTCCGCTTATTATTATTATTATTATTTTGATAAATCTCTCTCCTTATTATTTAGTTTTAAGACTCGAATCCAAGTTTCTAAAAGAAACACACAGTGAATTAAGCTTCAATTGCCTCCTTCCTTCTTTCTCACTCCAATCTCTATCTCCAATGAAGATCTAGAAAATCCAATTGCTTTGGTCCAATGAAACTGTCAAACTTATAATAACGCTTCTTTTTCTCTTTATCCTTTATATGAATTTTAGTTTTTTTTTTCTTAACACAAAGTCTCACTTTGTTAATTCTCACATGCTTGTGTGCATAAAGTACTCTATGATCAGATCTGCTATTATCTTCTTTTGTTGCAACACAATTTTCTCCTTAAAATTTCTTTTTCTTCAAGATTTTTTTTGAGGGTAGCTCATGCTTCACAATTCACATATTCCACTTATGTATTTGACTCCTCTACTTCTTTGGTCAATGCATCAAGGTTAGGGTTTTTGATTTGTTCAATAAAAATTATAGTTTTATTGCTTTTTCTTATAAGTTTGTCAATTGTTTGTTTTGTTTATTTAATTGGTAGGCCTGAATCTTTTAATTAAATCTTCAATTTGTTTGACCTTTTAAAAGTTTTAATATTTTGAATTTTAACATTTAAAAGGTAACTCGTATTTCTCTGATGTTTCTATGTTGTGTAGACATATTTTTTTTGTTGATTCTTCAATTTATTTTCTTTTTGCCTTTCAGAAGTTTTAACATTTTTTGTTCAGTTTTTGCAATATCTAAAACTGTTTGGTAGATTTCAAAATTCAACACCTATAGACATAGATTTATTTTTAAAGGCTAATTCATCATTTTATTATATTTTTCCATTGTGTAGTCACATAATTTTTGTTTTGTTTCAATAAATTATAGGCTCAAAATCTTCTAATTGTTTGATTTACATATGAATTTTTCAGTTCATTTTTTGCAATACATTTAATTGTTTGGCCAATTTCAATAGTAGAAAAGCTATAATCATCTTTTGAGAGTAACCCTTCTTTTTATTGTATTTTTCTATTGCGTAATTATATATATATAATTTTATTTTAATACTTTTGAAGCTTTGAATCTTCTTATTTTTTTTTAAAATTTTTTTTGTTAAATTTTTTTTGGCCTTTTGAAAGTTTTAACATCTTAACTTTTGGGTTTATTTTTTCCATTATCTGAAATTGTCTAGAAGATTTCAATGAATGTCCATGGATTATTATTTTTGAGGGTAATTCATCTTTATCTTATATTTCTATTCCGAGCTTTTTTTTTTTTTTTTTAATTGTCCGTGTTTATGTATCTTTTGTTTTTCTTATTTTTACTTTCATATAGTATGTACATGTTATGTACGTTCTTTGATTCTTTCTTTAATGGTTTGTGTATGAGTATGTGTCATCGTGTCTTGGTACTTATGCAAAATCTATAAAGACTAAAGATGCTTCTTTTTTATAATGAATCCTATGTTTTTCATGACTTTAGTGAGTCGTATTCTTAAATGATCGAAATGGTTTTCTTTGATGTGGATTTTGTTCATATTGGTTTCAAATTTTATTTCTTGGCTTATATTATAGATTGTAATATATTTATTCATCAAACTATTTAGTTGAGTTTGTTCGAAGTTGTTTTTAGTGTTGGACATTTTCTTGAAGCATATTGGTATCATATATATTTAAATATTGTTAAGTTGAAATAATAATAATAATAATAATAATAATAATATAGTTTAATAAATGTCTGAAACGTATAGCTATTAGCAAATGTTTTAGCTACATGATTATATTTTTCAAATTCAATTTTGGTGTTGTAGTAAAATAAACCAAGATTAAATTATATATTGTACTCAATACCTGTAAGGTTGAATTTATTCAACCATCTAATTGGCTTTATTCCGTGCCAAATTTGCTTGTAATTCAGCATTTAGTAACCCTGTATCTAGGTGGGTTTGTTGTAAGGGTAGTGAGTGAGATAGAGTGAAGTTTGCTCAAGAGTGTGCAAGAAAACAGAGTGTCGCGGCTGGGACTCGCGGGTGGACTCGCGGCTGCAAGCCGCCAGAAGCTGCACACGTGCCAAGCATGCTGGAAGATGAACAATCATGCTAGCTGGAGCACTACAGGACAAAACAGGACAACTGGCCATACGGTTAACTCGCGACTGGATCTCGCGACTTGGTCAAGCCGCGAGGTCAAGCCGCGAGCCACCCCTGTTTTGGAAAAACCTGACGTTTCACATTCCTCTCCACTCCAGTATAAATACCCCTTTAACCCACGATTGAAAGAGAGCTTCCAGAGAGAATTTTGAGAGAGAAACCCTAAAGAAAAACAAGATTGTTTCACACACACAATCCCTACCTTAGAGTCTCATCAAAATCCCTCACTCTCTTCCTCTCCATTGTCAAAACCTTGAGAGGCATTATACCAAACCTGGTTCTCAACATTATCATCTCTGTGAGACAGTCGTTTGGAGTTCTGGGAAGCAGTTAGGAAGGAGCCAATCTTCATTGGTTGATGCTACGGTGTAGTAGCGGAATCCGGGAAGCTAGAAAAGAAAAAGGATCGGCGCAACCTCGTTGGAGCAAGAAGCTTGGAGGGCTTAGGTGCACTGGGTAGATTAGGCTTGGAGGGTCTATTGCTGTCCTTGTATCCCAACTGTATTTTCTAGTGGATTGATTACCGCTTGGAGGGCGGCGGAGAGGTTTTTCGCCGAGGTCTTCGGTTTCCTCTTCGATAACACATCGGGTGATATCTTTGTGTTTGCATCTTCCTTCCTCTCTATCTCTGCCTTTATATTATCTGCTGTGATTTTATTATGTTATGGCTTAGATAGTTTTTATCCTATTTCACATTATAGCATATGTTAAGTTTCCGCACACTTGTTGTTTAACATATTGCTTGTATTGGTTAAGTTATTTTTTGGGGGTCTAAACGTTCAAAAGTGTATTGGTACACGTTTTTGAACTTTCAATTGGTATCAGAGCGGGTACACTGCTGTTTGGTTTCATTACCATTGTGTGATCCTTGACTCCCTTTTGAGATGGATAGGTCTCAATCCCTTAATGCACCTCCATATTTTGATGGAAGTAATTATGCTTTTTGGAAGGTTCGTATGAGAGCCTTTTTGTGTTCTATTGATGAATCCGTGTGGGATGCTGTTGAGATTGGTTGGACCAAACCTGAGGCAGCCAAATCCACATGGGATAAGGCAGCACTTGCTGCATCTAATGCTAACAGTAAAGCACTAAATGCTATTTTCTGTGGTGTGTCTCCAGATGAATTCCACAGGATTTCTCACATTACCATTGCCAAAGATGCATGGGAGATTCTGGAAACAACTTATGAAGGCACGAAGAAAGTGAAAGACACCAAGTTACAAATGCTGACCACTCGGTTTGAGGAGCTTAAAATGAGTGAGGATGAGTCTTTTGACTCTTTCTATGGGAAGCTAAATGAGGTGGTTGTCAGTAAGTTTAACTTGGGGGAGAAAACGGAGGACTCAAAGATTGTAAGGAAGATTCTTCGATCATTGCCGGAAAGTTTTCGTGCTAAAGTGACAGCCATTGAAGAGAGCAAGGATCTTGACGACATCAAAGTACAGGAGCTGGTTGGTTCTCTGCAGACTTATGAGATGTCGCTGCCCAATCAACGGAAGAGTAAATCCCTTGCTCTAAAGACCATTAATGAGAAGGTGGAAGATCAAGACTCATCGGGAGAAGATGTGGTTGACAAAGATGTAGCCTATCTTGTTAAAAATTTCAGAAAGTTTTTGAAATTCAAAAATAATGGAAAATTTGATGATAAGAGAAAATTCCAAAATTCTGGAAGGGAGAAGAGGGATTTCAAAAAGAAAGATGGAAAAGAATCCCAATCCACACAAGGTGTCACTTGTTTTGAATGTAACGGGCATGGACACTTTAAGAAGGAATGTCCTAATTATTTGAAATCGAAAGGCAAGGTGTATGCCACGACCTTGAGTGACTCAGATTCGTCTGACTCAGAATCTGAAGAGAGCTGTGATGGAGAAGGGAACTATTCAGCTTTCATGACTATTGCTCATGTTGAGTCTTCGGATGAGTTGAATTTGCTTGTTCAAGACCTTGGAGAACATAGTGATGATGACTCACTAGGAATTGTTGAAGAATCAGAAGCTGAAGAAGAAGAAAGCACAGCAACTCTTCAAGAAAATTACAACTCACTCTTGGAGAAGTCGGGTGAATACACAAGGGTAGCTAAGGCTGCTGTGAGAAAAATGAAGAAGGCTGAGGAGGACTACAAAAGTCTCCTAATCCGGTATAGGGAGGCCAAATGCGAGATTGAAACACTGAATGGTGAGCTGTCCGAAGCTTACACTAAAGTGAGATTTCTTGAGAACGAGGTTGTACAAGCAAATGCTAAAATAGAGAGGGTCACCACCAAGAAGCTAGATGATGTTATATCTTCTCAAAAGAGCTTTTCAGACAAATCCGGACTGGGATATACCGGAGGAAGTAGTTCATCTGGAAATGTCACCAAAGAAGTGAAGTTTGTAAAGGCCAAAGATCCAGTTGTAACTGACCGTACTGGTGTGAAGCTCGAGGTGGAGGAGAAGAAGAATGTGGTGGACCAACGGATGCTGAATCATCGTAATCAGTATGTGGGCAGGTCTGAATCTCGTGCCAAGTCACGTCCACAACCACAAAGAGGTCCTAGAGGAACGTATGTGTGCCATTATTGCGGACTTCAAGGGCACACTCGACCAAATTGCCAAAAGCTGAGAGCAAAGAACAGTGCAACTCCTCAAAGGTCAGGAGGACCCAGAATTGATAGGAGAACTTGGGCAGGTGATCAATCTAGAGAGCAAAATGGAGATCCCGGAATGATGAACGTGATGAAGATGATTGGTGCATTCACCAACTGCTTGGAAAGCTTCTCATGAAGGTTTGAAAGCCCTAACTCCCGTACCCAATCCTTTAAGGAAATCACCCCAAACGCAAGTGACGTGTGGGTGAAAAGGGGTACTCATGCATAAGCATTACAACATGTCCATGCATTAATACTTCCTATGCTTTGTGACTATGTTTGTCTGGTATGCTTGTTGTTTTTGATTTTGGTTGTTTGCTATCTTCTTGTGAATATTTCTTGATTTTGTTTTATCATTCTTTTTGTTTCTTGTGTCAAAAATCCAAAAATCACATAAAATTTAGAAAATCAAAAAGCTTGATTGACTTTGTTGAGTTTTGTCTCAAAACTTATTTTGCCTTGTACCTTTGTGCTAATGGCTTTGTGCATTTTCGAGCATTGCTTTTTTTCATGCACTTATATCTCTGTGGGAAAAATCTTGAAATCTGTGTGATTGTTGTAAATAGATCTTCAAACTTGTCATGAATGATTAGTGAATGGTTATGTTGATCTTGAGTCATGCATAGACTTGTGTCTATATATCTTCCCACTTTTTATTTTTGTTTTGCTAAAAAGAGCTCACCAAATGTAAATCTCCAAATGAAAAGAGATATTGAGCTGCAAAAGCCTGTCGCACATTCTAGTATTTGATTTGGAAAAAGGGTAAGCGACCTTATATTAAAAGTAAATGTTCATTCAAAAAGGCCAAAGGCCTGCTTTTCATAGAGAAATGTTATACATCCCTCTCACAATGAGAGATGATTGCCTCAAAAGATGAAAAAGATCAAATGTTATGATTGATAGTGGAGTCAAATGAAAAACTCCAAGTTATGTTATCAAGTTGTGTGGGAGGTCATATATTCATATTTCTATAATTGAGATTGGTCACATGATCTAGTGCTAATTGTGTATGCCTTGGTTGAATTGATCATTGAAGCTTCACATTAGACAAATGACTATCTCATTGTTGATATCCACACACAACACACAAGTTTATGTTCAATAAATGCCATATTCATTTGTGTGATTGTACTTGATAAAATGTGTTTTCACATACTCAATCTTTGTTAATTCAAGCACAAAAAGATTTTTGAGTGTTTTAGGTGTTTTTGGAAAGTATTTTGTTTGAAAAATCTGAAAATTTCAAAAATACAGTTTTGCCCTGTTTTCGCGGCTCAGTCGCGGGTATGTCAAGTCGCGAGCCTCAGTCGCATCTTCCCTGGTCATTTTTGGCGACTTGTTCGTGAGTGGAAGGCCCAGTCGCGAGGTTCACTCAGAGATTTTCGCGGCTTAGCTCGCGACTCACTCGCGGGTAGACCTTCCAGTCGCGAAAAACACTTAGAAAAATTTTTCAAAATTTTGTTCTTGAGTGCTTTGGCGGCTTGAGCTGGCGACTGTGTGGCGACTTAATCCAGTCGCGAAAATCGCGTGTTTTGGGTAAACAGTTGCAGTTTTTAAACTTTTTCAGTTTTTAAACATGATTATGAGGTATCCAGTGCAGGAACTTCCATCAGCACCGCAAAGTTTGCACCTGAGCTGACCACACTGAAGTTGATCATGTTCACCAATCTCTACCCACTGTCCAACACTACATTCATCAATCTTGGGAGAGCTATATTTCTGTGTGACCTCATTACAGGAGCCCCCATTGATATATGTGCTCACATCTACTACAACTTGAGGAAGACCACGTGTCGATCTACAGCTCGAGGAATCATTCCATTTTGCAGTCTCGTCATGAAACTCATTCTTAGTGCAGGCATTATTCCTCCTGCAGATGGTAAAATGTTGACTCGTCAACGTCCCATTTCCTTGTTCACTCTTCAAGCGAGCAGAAGTCACTCCTCTAAATCACCAAGAAGTGCTCACCTCTCTCCGGTTACTTCATCTGCCCCTGACTCAGAAACACCTGCACATACCACTTCTGCATCACGTGCTGTTCCTGAAGCTTCACCGGCTGGTATTCCGCAAGCACAAACTGCTTCTCATACTGACAGAGTTGGCAGTGTACTTGAGCATATTCAGAAACGCGTTGATGAGCTTGTGGCACTTCTCTACTCCACAAACAACCATGTCCAAATGCGCCTCGAGACTATGGAAAATCAGCTAGATGAGATTCAACGAAAGTTAGACGAGAGTCTTTAGCTATTCGTGACAAAAAGGGGGAGAGCATTCAGTCAGTAAGGGGGAGAAAAGTTCAAAGGGAAGTGTGCATAGTGATAGGGGGAGTACACACATACTTTTGACATACTTTTGTTTTTAGTCTTATCTTCTAAACTTATGGTTTTTATGGTTTTGATACACTGTGTTTTGGTGTATAGATGTTCCTAACTCTTAACTTATTCTCTTGGTTTAAACTTTAATATATTTTGATGATGTTATTAAGGTTTGTACCCATGTGCTTTTGTAAGCTTTTAGGGTTAATGTTTTATGCATAGTTTGTAGGCTTTATGGTATGTACCTTGCTTAAGTGCAACCTTTATGCTATGTTGAAATCAGTACTTTAATCTAAATGTTATGCATTTTGGTTTATGTACTGTCACTCTTGTGCCCTTGTAGGATTGTTCCTAGATGCATATGTCTTGTGTGCTATGCATTGGTTGAGTGTTGAGCATACAAGTGTCTTGTCTTGTGCTTGTTAACTTGTATGTCCTTGTGTTCATTCCAAGTGTGAATGAGCACTGTGATCACTACCTTGTGGTGTTCACTTGGTTGATCAAGCCATGGTTTTCTTATTAACTCCATCTTTGCTTGATCTCATATTGCCTGTTTCATATGCATTTATAATTTTCTGCTTACAATGATCATGGTGTATTGTTGTGTTTCAGGAGTTTATGTTCATATGATTCAAGTGCTTCACAGCTTCTAGAGTTAGGTGTGAGTGAGTTTTGTTCAACTGTTCCCAACTCACATGTTAAGTCTAGAGTCTGTTTTAGGGTTTTGTCACGGAATAGCCAAAGGGGGAGATTGTAAGGTTGAATTTATTCAACCATCTAATTGGCTTTATTCCGTGCCAAATTTGCTTGTAATTCAGCATTTAGTAACCCTGTATCTAGGTGGGTTTGTTGTAAGGGTAGTGAGTGAGATAGAGTGAAGTTTGCTCAAGAGTGTGCAAGAAAACAGAGTGTCGCGGCTGGGACTCGCGGGTGGACTCGCGGCTGCAAGCCGCCAGAAGCTGCACACGTGCCAAGCATGCTGGAAGATGAACAGTCATGCTAGCTGGAGCACTACAGGACAAAACAGGACAACTGGCCATACGGTTAACTCGCGACTGGATCTCGCGACTTGGTCAAGCCGCGAGGTCAAGCCGCGAGCCACCCCTGTTTTGGAAAAACCTGACGTTTCACATTCCTCTCCACTCCAGTATAAATACCCCTTTAACCCACGATTGAAAGAGAGCTTCCAGAGAGAATTTTGAGAGAGAAACCCTAAAGAAAAACAAGATTGTTTCACACACACAATCCCTACCTTAGAGTCTCATCAAAATCCCTCACTCTCTTCCTCTCCATTGTCAAAACCTTGAGAGGCATTATACCAAACCTGGTTCTCAACATTATCATCTATGTGAGACAGTCGTTTGGAGTTCTGGGAAGCAGTTAGGAAGGAGCCAATCTTCATTGGTTGATGCTACGGTGTAGTAGCGGAATCCGGGAAGCTAGAAAAGAAAAAGGTTCGGCGCAACCTCGTTGGAGCAAGAAGCTTGGAGGGCTTAGGTGCACTGGGTAGATTAGGCTTGGAGGGTCTATTGCTGTCCTTGTATCCCAACTGTATTTTCTAGTGGATTGATTACCGCTTGGAGGGCGGCGGAGAGGTTTTTCGCCGAGGTCTTCGGTTTCCTCTTCGATAACACATCGGGTGTTATCTTTGTGTTTGCATCTTCCTTCCTCTCTATCTCTGCCTTTATATTATCTGCTGTGATTTTATTATGTTATGGCTTAGATAGTTTTTATCCTATTTCACATTATAGCATATGTTAAGGTTCCGCACACTTGTTGTTTAACATATTGCTTGTGTTGGTTAAGTTATTTTTTGGGGGTCTAAACGTTCAAAAGTGTATTGGTACACGTTTTTGAACTTTCAATACCTTTCCCGTGCATCGCACGGGTTAGCGACTAATTCTAACAAACAAACAAAGCAAACAAGAAGATTTAAAGGCAGAAAATAAAAGAAAGGAAAGAGAAAAGTTTAGACGAGATACCTCACACAAAAGCATTCCAAGCTTGATTTTGACCGTTCCCCTCAGTCAAGTCTATTCACAAACCAATAAGAAAGTGATTAGCAACATTAAATTTAAAGGATTGGGGCCAAATAAGGTCCCAATCAACTTGAGTATGTTTTGTGAAAAACTTCCTTTTGATTCACTATTTTCTAGTGAATCTTTGGTTTTTCTCGTGGGATTATAGTGTGTTTTGAGTTTTGAAAATGTACCATGTAAGGCTTTTTATAGTGGAAAAAATGGGGTTTGGAATGGCTCCCACACGATGTGAGATTTATTCCAAACATCAGCCATTATTGTAGAAAACTTGTCTTTTTATTTATTTATTTATTTTTATTTATTTTTTTATGTTTCTGAAACCCTAGTTGCGTTCGCAGGAGTGTGCCTGCATACGCATGCTTTGGCCCAAGTACGTGGGCCGAGGGCCACTTTGGTCTTTTATTTCCAAAAATAGATTTTTGCTCATTTAAAAGATTATATTTTCATTTTAACACTACTCAAGTCAATTTGATATCTGATTGGGCTCTAAACTGACCTTGGGCCTTAGTGTTTGAGCATCATTGGGGAACGGGGGCCCGAGTCGTAAGGGGTACAAAATGCGTTGTCTACAACACTCAACAATTGACGATGTTTCATAAGTAGTTCCTTCTACATCTCACGAGTCCATGAAAGGTTCTCATTTACATCATCATGTGCATCATCAATGGTTATATTATAAGGAACATTCTCACAAAAATTATCTACATCATCATTATTAGATGAAGCACCAATGCCAACATCAAACACAGCCCTAGCTTTTGTTTTAACAACAGCCATCCAATCTTTGTCTTGGATCTTCCACATAAAAACATTTAAAGCTTGAGAAGCTAAGACATATGGCTCATCAATCATTCAATCACCCTTATATATCAATCTTGTAAAATTGACAAGAAGGAACCCAAACTCGTTTGTTTTATATCTCCTCCCACTAATAACATCAACCCATTTACATTTGAATAATACATAGCATAACTTGTCAGAATAATTCAATTCAATAATGTCAGTTAAGACACCATAATAATTAGCGTGACCTTAGTAATAACACTAACTCCACTATTTTGAGTTTTCCTATTTGCTTCAAAATCTTTGATGCAAAACTTTAAACCATTTATGACAAAACGCTTGAACTATTTAGCTTCATTATTTGGATATTGAGCAAGTCATCCAACTTTATCAGAAATTCCTCCTTTGCAAAAATTGGAGTGACATGGTTAGTGATTTGCTACTCCAACCATTAAGACACTTCAAGTGGTATAAATACACAATGAATAATAATTTGCTAAACTTTTTAAAACCTTTATAACAAGCTTCCTCGACACCTTTGAGCAATTTGAGAAATTGAAGTGCATCTTCATTGGGACATTGTGTAGGTTGTTCCACACCAAGGCCTCCTACCATAGGATCTTACGCCATATCTTCTTCCATAGGTTCTAGCACCCACTACAAAAAAAAAGGGGCTATCCTAGCGTTTGCAAAACCGCTGGGATAGCCCCAAAAAGTGTTGGAATAGGGTCAAAATGCCTATCCCGGTGTTTTTTTTCCCGGCGCTTCAAATTGCCAGGCAGTGACAATTGGGATAGGGTCGCTGAACCTATACTAGCGTTTTTCAAAAGCACCAGGATAGGTCCCGACGCTTTTCAAACCTTGTTCTAGCATTTTTATTTGTGCCGAAACAACCTTTACCAATAGCTTTGAAGACTTGTATCAGCGAATTTTAGGGTCTATAGCAACGCTTTTAAAAGCGCTGGCATAGGAAGTACCTATTCCAGCTTTTTCGAAAGCACTGGTATAGGTCTCTTTCCGAATATATCCATTGAAGACCTATACCAGCGCTTTCAAAAGCGCCAGCATAGGCAGTACCTATTCTAGCGTTCTCAAAAACGTTGGAATAGGTCTTCAATGAATATAATTAAAAAGGCCTATAGCAGCGCTTTTGAAAGCGCTGGCATAGGTAGTACCTACACCCATACCCTATTCAAGCATTTTTTAAAGCGCTGCAATAAGGCCTTTTTTTCATTTATAAAAAAAGTTTAAAAAATTTTTATAGCACCTAAAATGTACCTACAATACATATTTTCCAATACATATTTTATAGCACCTGTAATTAATCACAATTCATATTTTCCACAGCAAATACAATACCACATTAAACCAACAAACTAAATATATGAGATTACACCATATCAATAATGTATCGAGTAGCACCAATATTTATTGTCAAAGATATTTATCTTCCTTTTTAAGTTCTAACACATGGGATATGAGACAACTAAAAGAGACAATTAGGTTTTAAAGCTTGCTATGAAAAGAGAGCACAACTAAACTAAGCCTATATAATTATTATTGCATATAGTAAACCCAATGCTTCTTGCATAAGAGTTGCATCAGCCCAACATCATGCAAAATGTTAATAAACCTTTTATGGAATTTATGTCAACAAATACCAAAAATTTATCTAAAGAAAAATTGGCTATTGAATTGGAATGAGTGAAATAAGACGTGTCAACAATATAAACCTTGTCTAATTCAAATTTGTTGGATAATAATCTCTTAACGCCACTTCCATCAAAGGTATTTTCACTATGGGCCAATCACAAGCTGCTCCTTGAGATGTTGAGCTACACGCTCTGCTACTTTCTTAAACTCCACCAAGAATGGTTCTTGAGAGGCAAGTTTGTGCCAGTCATGACCAGCATAGGCTTGCAATGTTGGTGCCACAATGTTATCTAAAACCTACAAAATAAAAAATAAAACCCAGTAAATGGAAAAGGAAAAATGCTATAAGAGTGCAGCCATTAATATACCTTGTGTACTAAAAACCCACATTTAGGCAGCATGAATGCTTTAAGAGTTGTAGGATGATGCTTGTCACCACGTTGAAGATGGACTAGTACAAGAAGTGTAACACTTTCCATTGATGATCTTCCTATTCTAATTATAACTATGTTGATACTGAATAATGAATTTCAGTTCAATAGTTTAAGAATAAATTACCCAAGGGTCTGAAGAAGGAGGCATTCCTTGATCAATGCTAAGTTTTTCAAAAGCCTAAATTAAATGGTCACAGAGGGATGTATCAAGTGACTCTATCTGTGAAAATATGGACACCATATCAGCTTCAAAACTTGGACCGTTAATGAATTCAAGGAGATCTTCCCCATCAATCCGGAGGATAACAACAGGATCTCGCTTCAAACCAGCAACCATGCCTAATAGAATGTCTGAAAGAACTTCTTTGAACTCAGTCCTGCTCACTGTTTCTTTTTTGCCATGTGTGAATTCACTCAAGACCTGTATAATTTAAGGCCACTTTTAGTTCATAGTTGATGCAAACACAAGAAGGCTCTATTTTGTGTACTTAATTGATAAGCTTAATATGCTTGAACTATTGTTGGGAAATTTAGACCCCGGTTGATAGAATTAACAAGTATTAAACCCAAGTTGTTAATTAGATTTATTATGAATAAAACTTGTTAAAACAAATAGACATCAATATCATGTCAAAATCATGCAGCGGAAAAATAAATAAGACAAGATATGATGACCTAGGAAAACCAATTAAACAAACTAGTTTCATGGTAAAAAACCTGAGGGGAAACCTTCCTGAAAAGAAATTTATTATAATAAAGAGAAGTTTTAGATCTAGTACAAAACCTTTATCCCTAGACTCTACAATCCCCGTAGATAAACTTACAGCAGAAACCTTCTACCGCTTCAAAACCTTTGAACTCTTCAATATATGAACGCCACCCTAGAACGTGACTAACCAATTTGATGCGTGGATCCTAGTACGCGGCTTCCTCCTTTGCACGAATCCAAGTACATGACTAACTCCATAGCAACCCTTGATTGTTGTAGTTGATTTGCAGCAGCTTCACATAGAAACACAAATAAGATCTTCAATGTTGGTGCAAGAGACTTTGCTTGGTTATAGAACCCAAAGGCATACAAGAAATGCAGCAAGAACCCTTTCTTCTGTAGGAGGAGGCTAGGGTTTAAAATAGAAAACCTTATAAAGCTCTCTAGGGTTAGGTTTTTCTTTTTCCACCTCCTTTAAATAGGAGCTTAATGGGCTCTCCTATTCCAAATAGGTTTACACAAACCTTGAGTTTTCCTACTCCAATAAGGATTATACAAACCCACAAACAAATAGCCTTTTAGAATAAAAATGTTGCTAGCTATAGTTTGAATCCCGTAAGCTCGATAGATCGAGATATCTGTTGAGCTTTAATGAATCTCGACAGATCGAGCTTCTGTCGAGGAGGTATCGAGAGCTGCAGATTGCACTTTTCTTGAGCAGTTCTTGAGTAATCTTCATGTCTTCAATTTAACCACTTGTAATAATCATCTTGAACCTACTTAGATTTACCCAAATACAAGTAAAGTGAGTTTTGTCAAAGGATATACATAAAAGTATGTCCTTAACAACTATCACTATTGAAAAAAGTCTAATGGTATTCTAATATTGTTTGAGCTCTTGACCAACAATTTAAATATGAACATTAGAGAGTACTAGAGGTGTTTAGTTGTGCCCCATATGGACTAAAGTATACCATATGGTATGCATATGGTAAAGTATACCATATGCAGAACCACATAGAATAAATTGGCAGATAACAAGACAGTTACATCAAAAGACATGATAAGTATGAGTTTCAGTTAGCTTAACTAGAAAAGTCTCTTATTGTCGAATGAGAGTCTTAGGATCATCAAATCCTACCTACACCAAAAAGCAAATTCATTGGTGTGTTGGTCTGATAGTGAAGAGCAATCGTTATGGGGTGTGTGTTATAGGCTCAAATTCTATAGTATGAATTATAAGTTTAAAGTATTCAAATTCTATCCTTTATACAAACCAATTAAGGATTATAAGTTTAAAGTATTCAAATTCTATTTCATCCTAGGTGGATCTCCACTAGATTTATCAACCTAAAAAGTAAAAACCCCCTTTTAGGTTACTGTCCAACTCACACACTTCTTTTTTATAAGTAGGTAAGGCAGTCTTAGGTATAAAACTAAAAGAGAGTATAACCACCGGGCCTATTGGCCCAAGTGGTACCCGGTCTCCTTAGTGACCTTCAACTCAGGGGTTCGAGCCCCTGCACCTGCATAAACAATTACCTAGCAAAAAAAAAAAAAAAAAAACTAAAAGAGAGTATGAATAAAGTAAAATAATATCATGTTGACCCAAGACCTGGGCTGGGTCTCTCTGTTTCATGAGTATGAGAGAAATGGTCCATTGCTTCCTTATTTACCATGCGCCTAACTGGTGTGGTGACATTATTTTAGAATTCGTGCTTACAATAATAATAATCATTGGGTCAACCACAACTGTAGCAAATTAGGTACAAGATTATTGCTGCCAAAAAGAAAAAAAGACTGGAGTACATAATTATTGCTTTTCCATAAAGCAACTTCATTGTAGACATTTTAACTTGTCCCCATAGAATTCGTGTTTGGTTTACATATTTCTAGAGCTTAATTAGCTTATTGTTTATGAACAGTTTATCAAATCTCACATTTTCTCATTACAAAAACACTTTTACACACCTCTACGAATAAGTAAATAAATTAGAGTAATGCTACAAACACAACATATTTTTCAACTGCTTATATGGTCTATAGTGATTGGAGCAATATCACTCACCTTGATCTGACAGGCTATGTCAACCACTATGAAAAAAGTTGGTGGAAAATGTTATCCCCTATAGAAATGCCTATTAAATAAGCGAAACCAATTGCACACTTATCAATATATATCTATATAATAACTAATAGCCGAAATGTTTGACTTTTTGTTGACTACTCCTTATTGTGCCATGTGGCTGTATAAATTACCGACACGTTTACATTTTTAAAAACTCGAAACATCATGCCTTTTCGTTTGGTGGTTTTTGCGAAATGTTTAAATTTTCTTAGATAAGATACATCTTTTGGTATAGAGATATATTTCTTCCCAAAAGACATGAAGAAGTTTATAGATATTGATACTCCGCATTCATTTGTTACAAAATTTACATTATCTCTCTATCAGTTTTGGTGATCCCCACCTAACGGAATCACCATTCACATTGTAGGATCCAATAATGGTATCCGAGCAGGTTCTTGATGCAATTTTTTTAATAAGATTGTATCAATCATGGTTTCATTGTGGAAAATCAGTGTGACTGTTGAGGATTAAGTTATCTTATGGCAGAGAGAGAAAATAGTACAATGATGACCTGTTATCTGAATTTCATGGTGATATAATTCTATCATGTGGTGGTGACATTCAAAAGCCAAGTTACACCAGTTTAGATCAAGGCAATAAGCATAGACTCCAATTTGCTGTGCAGAGGTGAACCATCACGTCAATGGCTGCATCGACCAAGAAAGGAGAAGATGGCAACTGAAGCAAAACAAGTTTCCCAACAATGAGGAAGAAGAAAGATGAAACAATGTGTTATTTTGTTCTAAACTATAGAGATGTGAATGTGGTGCCGTGGACGGAACAAGGAAGTAAGTGGTTGGCATGAGCATGACTTGAGATGAACCAAGTAATATAACTACATGCATTATTTCAGACGTGTAAAGCATGGATATTGCCTCCAAAGTTTTCTTTTAAACCAAACTTTATCATTTGTATCATGAGTGCCAATCTTGAAATTCCTTCACCATTTTAGTATTAATTCTTCTTAATGGTAATGGAAAATAGAAGTAACATAAACTTTAGAAAAGAGTCTACCAATCCAAATGCTTCGCAAACGTCTCAAGACAACTACATCAAAAACTTATTACTAAATCTTAATTCTTTACTTTATATGCTTTTACTTTATTGAGATTTTTTTTTTTTTTTTTGGGTTCATGTGATTTTTTTTTTCTTAATTAAAGGTGTGATTTTTGGTTGATTAAAATTGTCATTCAATCTCACATATAATCTTTGTATGATCCATCCATATTTTAATTAATTGTTTGTTTAGATTTAACATAAAAGATAATGGAATAAGGTGTTATAATTTTGATATTGTTCCATGTATTGAATTATCTATATAATTATTATCACAACCAAGCAAAATTGAGAAAGTCATATTACTACTCAAATTTGAAGCTTGGTGTGCTCCTCATATCATGATCTTTGTTTATATCTTTGCAATTTATATTTTTAAAGGTTGTTGATGGGAAAATTAAGACTTGGTTGTGCAATATGTATGTGTTCAAATGGAGTATTAGTTCTAAGTGTGTATATATAACTTTTGAGAATTTTGCTTTATTAATTTAATAATTGTGAATTACTTTATACGTTTCACTAACTATGCACTTGCAGTGAGTTATTGACAATATAAGCACATATGTCAACATATGTCTAATATTAACAGTTTATAAAAATCTCTCCTTGCAACCCAATGATAATCTATGTTAGATAACATTTCTAAACTATGGAAAGCATAGAAATTAAATATTTATTCCCATTGTATTTTATTTTATTATGACTAATGAATCCTATGATATCAGTGGACTGAAAGTCTCGGGCCTTGATGAATTTGTGACTAAATCCTGAGTAAACAAATAGAAATTTCAGAGGAGACTGGTGGAAGCCGGCCAAGAACCCTCCAATGGTGAAGTTAGCCTTTTTTGTGATTCTCAGTAAATTGGAAGTCTCAGAAAATCAGAATCCCTTACTCTTTCATTGGCGAGCGTTTATATAGCATGCGGGGAGCGGTTACTTGTTTGGTAACCGTTCCTATTGTTGGGGAATCCAAAAGGCTCGAAGGTAACTTCCATAATTGATGTGGAAGTTAGATTATTCAAGAAGTCTGCATTTCACAACGGTTGGACTTGACTAGCGACGGTATGTTCTCTCACCCAGTGGAGATATGTAGTGTAGTAACCTCGTCCGTCCTTTAAGGATGGACAAACAGTAGTAACTTCGTTCGTCCTTTAAGGACGGACGGACGGACGAGGTTGAGCTTGGCGAGGATTTCCCTTCTTCCTGTCTTTACTTTGGACAACGCATATGGGCGAGAAAAGACTAGAGAATTTCCGTTGCACATCAATGACCATTCATTTTTTTTAAATGCTATCTTGCAAAATGTCTATAAAATGCATACTATTAACTCAATTTCGTATTTCTAAATTTCATTAGATCTTATAATCAATAGCTTTCCCGTGCATCGAACAGGTTGGCGACTAGTCTATACATATATAATAGCAGAAGCTGAGAGAAAATGGATTTCTACAATTAAGGAGGTGTTGACAAATAGGATAAGTACCTATCTAAAATTCAAATACGTCTAAGTTAAAAAGCGATAAATTACATTGTTTGGTAACGCTATAACACCGTTTAAAAGCGATAATTATAATTTTTCACAATGTTAAACATTGTTTGGAACCCCTTGGTATAAAAGAAAACTAACTGCTTAAGACAAAAAAAGAAAAGAAAAAGAAAAGAAAGATTGCTACACGGAGAAAGGAGAAAGAGAGACCGAGAGAAAAGAGAGACAGAGAAATAGAGAGGCAGAGAACGGAGAAGGAGAGAGAGATCAATAGATCAAAAACTACAGTTTGCAATCAAGAATGAAAATATGTCTCTCACTTCCTGTCAGATTTTCTGCCATCACCGTAAACCTCCACTCCCTACCCGACCATCAAAATTGCTATTGGTAAGTTTTGTTTTAAATTTAAAAATTCGGGGTTTTGGGTTTTTATTTGGAGAATCAATTGGGTGTTAATTATGATTTAGATTGGTATTTTGGGTCAGATTTGGTTTTGATTGAGGGATACGAAGATAGAGGAACCAAGCAGAGTTTGTAGCGATACTGCAATATAGAGAAAGGGAAGGAGAAAAAAAAAAGTTTGCGGCACAGTGGAGATTCGATTGAAACTGAAAGGTCAAGAAGGATTGCCCAAATTTTCTTTTGTTGGATTTATATTTTAGGTTAGAATTTGTCAATAATGTATTTGGGTAAAGGTATTGCCGAGAAACAAGGAATTTTCTTTTTCTAAAACGTTGTTTGGTTGTCATCCTATGTGAAGTTGTTCTTTTCTTCTTCTTCTTCTTATTTCAATTTCATTCTTTGAATTGCATTTGGTTTTTTTTTTTTTTTTAATCATTTGTTTATTAATTCCTTTTGATTTTGGTATCATTTTTTTTTCCTTCAAATTTTCGTATCTACTAGTTTGGGTGTCAATGTTAATTTTCTAGGTTGACGAATATTCCAAATTGGGTTGAGTGTTGCACGCCAATTGTTTGATTTGTATTGCCTTTTCTATTTTGATTGTTGTTTGGGATGTACAATTGTATTCTTTTTTTTTTTTTTTTTTTTTTTTTTTTTTTTTTTTTTTCAGGGGACAAGAATGGGGCACCCCAGAACTCTATCAAAGGTCTATTTCTACCTTCCTTTAAATTTGTCATTTACATACAAAGATCGTGACATGTGTTCTGGGTTATTATTTAAATATTTGGAAATCTACGTCCCATTCAATGTTCATATAAACGAAAATGAAAGCATGAATGTCCAATGAGTATTATCTCCACTTTCCCTTTCCTTCAGTTTAGCCTTTTCATCACCCTTTTCAACTGCTACTGCCGTTCTAACACTCCTTCAAATTTCATTGCAACCCTTCAGTTCAACTCATTCAATTATGGGTTCTTTATATATATATGAAAGCTCGAAAATGTGTTAAAAACACAAAAGCTGTTTAAACCCCCAATTAAAATTACGGCTAGATTACTTTTACTCTAACTTACTAAGTGTGGAAACAAGAGTAAATGAAACACAATAAACCGATACTAGTCTAGTGCATAAACATGAACAACAAACATTAAAAGTAAAGCACAAGAGTAAGAGAAGAGAGAATGCAAACACAAGATAACATGCCGATCTGTTACCGAAGAGGAAATCGAAGAATCTCGGCAAAAAACCTCTTTGCCGCCCTTTAAGCGGTAATTGATCCACTAGACAATTAGTTGGGATACATGGGTTAGCAAGAAACCCTCCAAGCCTAATCTACCCACTGTACCTAAGCCCTCCAAGCTCCTACTTCAACAAGGCTTCTCGGAACCATGTCTTGTCTAGCTCTCCGGATCCCGCAACAAGCTCCATGTTGCATCTGCCATCCTTGGCTTCTTCCAATGCTTCCCAGCAACTCCAAAAACACTCACTACACTTTGAAAATGTGTGGATTGTGTTTTGGTACAAATCTCCTTTCAATGTATGATAATGGGAGAGGGAAGGAGAAGAGGCTACAATGAATTCTCACTAAGGATAAGTAGCTCTCTCTCTAAAAGATGGGTGTGTGTAGAAAACCTATCTAGAGTTTTTCTCTTTGAATGGCCTCATTTACATTTGTGGGTTATGAGGGTATATATAGTATGGCTAAAGGGTAAGGAAGTTACACATAAAAATCCTCCAAGCAGAATGTTTCGCGACTGTCTCACGGGAAGGCCTTACCCGCGAGACACTCGCGAAAATGACAGCCTGGCATGACTCTTCAGCTTCCAGTCATGTGCTCCTCACATGCTCTTTTGCAGCTTAGCTTCTTGTGAGCTTCTCACGAAATCCATTGATTCTTCATTTAAGCTTGAGTTTTCACCAATTTAATACTAAACCCAATACAGTAAAATCCCACAAAATATAAGGAACAAAATTAGGGCAATTACAACACTTTTTGTCATGGCATAAACCCAACATAAAACATAGTTGTAAATCACAACTTTACAATCTCTCCCTTTGGCTATTCCGTGACAAAACACCCTATAACAGACTCCAGACTTAAATGTGAATTTGGGAACAATGGCAAAACTCACTCACACCTAAATCTAGAAGCCGTGTAGCACTTGGAACATATATACTTGTAACCTAAAACACTTGCACCCTCAATGTAAATCAAGTGATAAAATGACAAGTATAATGTAACAAGTAAAATGTGATCAAGTAAACATGTTATGAAACATATGAACAACTTGATCAAACACATGAAAGTCATATGGAAATGACCACAACGATCATATAGCAAAGCAAATGATCATCCGAACATGCAATCAATAAAGCACAATAGCATAAGGATAAATGCATGTCCAACACTCGACCAATGCAAAATACATGAAGTATATGCATCTAGGAACAAGATCCTGCTAGGGCACAAGAGTAAAATAAACCAAAACAAAACAAGGAAAATGAAAATGTCTTCTCTGTCTTAGTATATGCATCTCCCCTATAGCTTTCTCCCCCTACGAATGTGCACGAGGTAGAATTACTCCCCCTAAGAGTGTGCACATGAGTCATATAGAAATGACGATACAAACCTGTATACTCTCCAGTATACTCTCCCCCTTTTTGTCACGAATAGAAAAACAATCAAGAGGAATGAGGGAAAGAAAAGAAGATATGAACAAGGGTGAAAGATGATGCATGAGGGGTGCAAGATGAATGAGAAAATAAAGCTCAAACGAAAGACAAAAACATCTTAAAAAATGCTACAAAGCATAAAGAACAAATGACATGCTAAGGATAATGGAACATGATGTAAATCTAGGCATGACAATGTGTTAGAATGTGTGTAGCAAGGTGCATCTAGTGTGCATGTGAGATGCATGACCAATGCATGAATAAGCACTCACGGGGAAAAGTGCATAAAACACACCACCTATGATCAAAACATGATAAACATGAATAATTATGGTGATTCCCAAAGTTTGGTACTTATCGGAGTCCAAAACAGCGAGAAAATGCCATTTGGGCATTTTATCAAACACTTAGAGTGCACACACTACACATGTATGAAAAACAATGTAATAACATATGAAAATCTTGCCTTAATACATGCTATTTTTGCCACAAGGGGCCAACAACCAAAGGAAATCATCATTTAAAACAAAGCCCAATCAAAAAGATTGACAAAAATTAAGTTTTCTAACTCCCATTTAAGAAAATCCCAACTATGAACATAAAACTTCCAAAAACATAATCTAAGGATCAAAATCAATGAAAAGAGTTAAAGATTACCTTAGAGATGTTAATGGAATGAAAAACATTTGAATTTAGTTGGGTTTTGATGTAAAAACAGTAAAACAGGGGTTTGGGAGAGGATGGGAGACATTTAAAACAAATGACCCACGAAATGCCCTTTAAAAAGTTGATCTGGAAATTTTCGCTAGTATCTCGTTGGTTAGCTTCACGCAAAAATTTCGCTGGTATTTCTCTACTGTTTCGCTGGTAAGCCTTACTTGCGAAATAGCCACGAAACAGTCGCGAAACTCTCTGTGTAAAGCTGAAAAACTTGAGAATTGGACCATTTAACTCCCAGCTGAGCTTACACATGAAATGCGTCACGAAAACACCTAGAAAGCATGTTTTTCACACAAAAAACAATTTGAAAAACATTGAAAAACATGGGTGATACAAATCACTTCCAAAAACAAACAAAAAGAACAAAAATCTTTTTGGTTTGATCCACATATGGTTGAGCACACACACATCACATTTGAACATGTACAATCACACAAATGAAATAGATATTCATTGAACATTAACCTTGTGTGTTGTGTGTGTGAATCAAGTGTGGAATAGTCTTTAGACTAGAGTGAAGCTTTAATGATCAATTTAATCAAGTCATACACAACTAATACGAAATCAAATAGTCTATCTCAATTATAGAAATGTGCATATATGACTTCCCACAAGAGAATGATTACAAAATTTAGAAGCTTTTCATTTGGCTTCTGCATAATTCATGATATTTGATCATTTTTGGATAATACATCTCTTTTTAAGATCGGTGCTTGAAATTTTTGATATTTCAACATTGTGATTTAGCCTTTGGCTTTTTTAGCACCATGCATTTCAATTTAAAAGGTCGCTTTCCCTTTTTCCTAGTCAAATACTAGTATGTGCAATAGGCTTTTGTAGCTCATAATCTTTTTTTCATTTTGAGATTTACATTTGGTGAGCTCTATTTGCAAAAACATAAAAATAAAAGTGGGAAGATATATAGGCACAAGTCTATGCAAGTATCAAGACAAACAAGACTATTGACCAATCATTCATGACAAGCTTGAAGATCTATTTACAACAATCACACCTAGATTTCAAGATTTCTCCCACAAAGATATATGTGCATACATAACAAGCTAAGCTCGTAAATGCACTACGCCATTAGTACAAATTCACAAGTGATATGTGCTCAAAACTTATACGATCAAACTTTTTGAATTTTTCACTTTTTATGTAGTTTTGGATTTTTACACACACAAAATAAAGACATAAAAGTAAGATCAAAAACAAAAAACAGAACAATGCATATAAAGAGATGCAAGATGTACAAATGCATGATAATGAAGCATTTAATGCATGAAGTGTCCTACAAAGATCGAAAGAATTAAATCAAGGATCAAATGAGTAAAAGCTCAACCATAGGAACCCTTCCTCATCCAAACGGAATGATTGTTTGGAATGAGTGTCTCAAGAGAAGTGAGACGAGGGTTGGAAGAATGAGAACCGGAGATGAACATAGTCAAGGAGTTAATAGTATTAAACATTTTCTTTAACAACATGTTATTTTCACTCAAAACCGGTTTATTCTTTTTAGCACAACTTCCAAAAAGCTCATGTTTCTCTTTTCTTTTGATTCTCTTAAGAGCTTGAAACTTAGAGCAATGAGGTCTTAGATGACCAAAGGCACCATAATGGTGACAAACAATGTGTTTAGGTCCACTAGGCTTTTGGGAAGGGATATAACAACAAAGGTTTGTTCTTTTTTTAACTTGAGGCAATAGGGTCTTATGTGACTGATCACACCGAAATGGTGGCAAGTAGGAACAAACTTAGATCTACTCAATTCCCTAGAATGGAACCTAAACAGAGGCTTAGGCTTAAGAGCCTTTCTCTCCACTTTTTGATTTCTTTTGTGTGGAGGAATGTACACCGATTTGTCCTTTGAGGTAGAACACACAATAGGCACAAAATTGGGTACCACAATATGATTGCAACATATATTTTCTTCTGTTTTAGCAACAGGTTCAGCAATCAAACACTTGGCATGCATCTTAAGAGATTCATTTTCAGATTTAAGATTATCAACAAGTTTGTTAGACAAAACAAGTTTAGCATCCAAGTCCTTATTCAAACATTCAAACTCTTTTAGCTTTTCAAGAGAAATTTCAGCAAGATTCTTATATTTCTCAACCAATTTGTTGGATTCATTGAGCTTAGTAATCAAATCATCCTTTTCATAAACTAACTTGCTCAAATTCTTTTGAAACTTCTTAGCATCTTTCTTCAAGAGTTTGATGTTAGGAATATCAACAACAACACCTAAAGATTCATGTAACATGTCATCACAATCATGAGGATTAACACTCATAGAGGCATTTTCACAAACACATGGCATGTTACAATCAACAATATCCATAGAAGCATACAAAGTATTATCCATGGAAAATAAACACAAGGGGTCAAGGATCACACTTAGGTATTTAAATCATAACAAGTGTACCCGCTTTGATACCAATTGAAAGCTCGAAAATGTGTTAAAAATACAAAAGCTATTTAAACCCCCAATTAAAATTACGGCTAGATTGTTTTTACTCTAACTTATCTAAGTGTGGAAACAAGAGTAAATGAAGCGTAATAAACCGATACTACTCTAGTGCATAAACATGAACAACAAACATTAAAAGTAAAGCACAAGAGTAAGGGAAGAGAGAATGTAAACACAAGATAATACGCCGATGTGTTATTAAAGAGGAAACCGAAGAATCTTGGCGGAAAACCTCTCCGCCGCCCTCCAAGCGGTAATCGATCCACTAAACAATCAGTTGGGATACATGGGTTAGCAAGAGACCCTCCAAGCCTAATCTACCTGCTGTACCTAAGCCCTCCAAGCTCCTACTCCAACAAGGCTTCTCGGAACCGTGTCTTGTTTAGCTCTCCGGATCTCGCAACAAGCTCCATGTTGCATCTGCCACCCTTGGCTTCTTCCAATGCTTCCCAACAACTCCAAAAAACTCACTACACTTTGAAAAGGTGTGGATTGTGTTTTGGTACAAATCTCCTCTCAATGTATGATAATGGAAGAGGGAAGGAGAAGAGGCTACAATGAATTCTCATTAAGAATGAGTAGCTCTCTCTCTAAAAGATAGGTGTGTGTGTTGTAGAAAACCTATCTAGGGTTTTTCTCTCTGAATAGCCTCATTTACATTTGTGAGTTATGAGGGTATATATAGTATTGGTGAAGGGTAAGGAAGTCACACATAAAAATCCTCCAAGCAGAATGTTTCGCGACTATCTCGTGGGAAGGCCTTACCCACGAGACACTCGCGAAAACGACAGCCTGGCACAACTCTTCAGCTTCTAGTCATGTGCTCCTCACATGCTCTTACTGATTCTTCATTTAAGCTTGAGTCTTCACCAATTTAATACTAAACCCAATACAATAAAATCCCACAAAATACAAGGAACAAAATTAGAGCAATTACAACACTTTTTGTCATGGAATAAAGCCAACATAAAACATAGTTGTAAATCACAACTTTACAATATAAATACATATATATATATATTCATATTATTTTTGGTACTTTATTATGTTTGTTTGCCTGACTCATTCTCTATAAGACCACCATATTTCTGTAGCATTGAAACTAATATTAATGGCAGCTTGAGGTAAAGAGCATTTGGGATTAAAGGATGACTTCATCAGTTTGAGATACTAAAACTTATGTTTGATGACCCACTTCAGGTGTTGGATGGAAGTGTGTTATTTACACAAGGGAGAAAACAACTTGGATCTTGGGTACAATTGCTTTCTCTTTGCATCTACTTAACTAATTAGATAGAGCAGTTATGAAAATCACCATTTCCTCTTATTCCATTGTCTAATTTTTGTTGTGCATTTAATTCTTGGTATTTTTTTGAATAATCCTTGATAGGTTGTTGTTGTGTCACTCTAAAGTCTAAAGTGTGAAACAATGTAGGCACAATTTGATGACATGGCCACCAAGTGATGCCTTGGGCCATGCGATATCTAATATTATCCTTTTTGTCATTTGCTCTTTCCTCTATAATAGTGAATTGAAAAATTACATGAGTTCTACCTTTGTCTTCTTTGGCTCCCCCATCTTCTCAATTGGCAAAAGATAATGGTTCTACATTTATTAGAATATTACATCTATACTTTTAAATTTAGTTTTCTATTAAGCATTGTTCACCTAGCATTTGGATGTCATACGTATTTCTTAATTTCCTCAATGTCCTTGCAATGACGTAATTATTGCTTCTCTTTTCTCCTCTAATATAGGTGCTCCTATAACACTTTTTGGTCTAAATTTCTACACAAATCTGCCAATTAGGTATGTCAAGACTTCATTTGAATGTTCTTCCTTTTTGGTCTAAATTTTTATAACTATTACTTGAACCATGTATGAGATAGAAAATGTTTTGCTCAATTGTGGAGCTTGGGTGATTTAGATATTGTCAAAAAGGAAATTGAAAGGCTTGAGTTGTTTGTTATGAAGCTAACTGATGATGCCGAAAATATCACCAATAGGTCACACAGCACTCGCGACTCAAAGTGAACCTGCACAACAAAATAACCGAAGACCTTAGAAAGCACCGATGTAATGCCGGCCAAATACTCTCTGAAGGTCAAGTTAGAATTATTCTCACAACTCTAGAGTGCTAGAGAGGGTAAATTATGCGTACCTTCTTTTGCGAGGGTATTAGGGATTTTATAGTAGTAGATGATCGGCTATTCCTCCTTGGTGTGGAAGTCTTTTCCTTATAGAACTCTAATTGAATATTTCCGAGTGTGGTGAGCAAGGTTTTTCCTTGTAGAGGAGATCTACTTTCAGTGTGCGTATCTTCTAGAATCACCCTTGTGCTCGGATTTCCATATTGGGATTCTAGGGCGTTTTAGGGAATGAGCGATAGAGACCTTATATCAAGGGCCCTTACTGTGTCCTTCAGCGATGGGCTTTCAATGAGCGTTGGATCATCTCTATATCAGTCCAACAATTCCAATCTGGCAGGCCCATTACCATAGGCCCGTCAGGCTTATATTTTATCCTCTTCAGTTGCCCCCTTCACCCCAAGGGTCCGTCAATTTAGAACAAAGGAACCATGGGGTGACGACCCTAAGGTAAGGGCGTGACAGATAATTTTTTATGACGGAATGAGACCAATGAGATTTAAAGAAGAGGTTTTAAGGTTACAGTAACAATGGGTTGACGGATTGATGCAAGCTAGGATGACGGTGCAAGCGAGGAAACCGTCGACCATACCAACTACTGATAGGTTGTAAGAAAGTCATTAATGATGATGACACGCATTGTAATTTGATTGGGTTTTATCTCGGATTGAAGCGTCGCTTCGGGTTCTGTGCATCTCCCTTATAAATAAAGGAGTCTTCCTTCTCATATCTCCAATTTCAGCAAAAATTAACCTGTCAGAGCTCACCCGTCACACCTGTCAGAACTTATCCGTCATATTTTGTCAGATTCTGAACCGTCTAGTTGCTTCAATCGTCAGCGCTGTACTTCCTCCTTTCACTCATAAAATTGGTAAGTGTTCTTTTCAAGACCAATCTTGTTTTAATTTACCTTACTATCCACACCCGTTATGAACATATAGACCCGTCTGAGTTTTAGGTTTTTGTCGTTTTATGTAGGAAATGTCTAGTGCATCCAGTAATCAGTCGGTTGTTCGTGATGGGCTGGATTACAAGGAAGTATATCCGTCCGGTCATAAAGAACAAGATAGTCCTGGTGATGATAGGAGTCCGTCCTCCTCCTCCTCGTCCTCAACATATGAGGATATGGAGGTGGTTGAACAAGACGAGGGCTTTGATGACGGTGAGGAACAGATTGTTAGATCTATCGTCGGTGCTGATGGGCTTAGGGAGTTCGTCATGCTACCAGAGTGGACGGTGAATTACTTCTTGTCTGTTATCAAAGAAAAGCACTTCAAAACATTTAGGGATAACTATCAAATTCCAGACAATATTCCATTCGTCTACCCCGTAAATCAGAGAGATGTTATTATGAAGGGGTAGAGGGTGTCGGGGTATATGAGCAATTGTTGAAGGCCGGACTCAGGTTCCCATTGAGTTTGCTTCATTGTGAGCTCCTCCGATATTTGGGATTATCCATGAATTAGATTTCCCCTAATTCCTGGAGGGTCTTCATAGCGATGGAGATTCTGTAAGGTGCAATGTCCGACGGCGCCAAGAGGCTGATGGTTAGGGAGTTCCTTCATTGCTACCGTCCGGACGAAATTGATAGGTCTAGGGGAATATATAGCTTCGTCCCTAGGAGTCCGCTATTGAAGGTCATCTATGACATGCTGGACTCAAATAGGGATTGGAAGAGCCGTTACTTCTTCCTAGAGGGTGACAGTTGGATGTGTCGTCCAGGGGACACGGATTACATGCCCGTCGACACCACTTGGGGCATATTACACCCGTCTAGTGTGGACCGTCCTAAAAATTTAACTTTATTTCATTATGTATGTTTTAAAACAATTTAACCGTCCTTCCTCCTTTGTAGTTAGATGACGCCCCCAAGTCGACATTAAGGAGTTCGCCTTCCTTGAAAAAATCTTCTCAAAGACTTAGCCGGAGGAAAGGACTTGGGCGAAGTTGGTGTCACTTAAGACCATTCATTGGTATTGTGACGGACCAGAACCAACACCAGCTGCCGTCAAGTACGAGGAACAGATTAGAAGGCGTAAGTCCGTCACCCTATTCTTGATAAGTTACGTATCTTATTTTGATAACTAATATTCCCGTCCACGTTTCAGAAATGGACGACGCCAAGAGGAGAGCTTTGATTAGATCCAAAGCCGCAAAGAAGACCGGCGATGTTGCTCCCCCTGTGACGGGCCCAAGCAATCCGTCCGTGAAGAGGAAAACGCAGCCCAAAGGGATCGTCAGGCCAAGAAGGCCAAAGTGTCCTTGGAACCCGTCGTGGGACTTATGGCGGAGCCTCCGAAGACGGCCACTCTAATCAAGCACGAGGTCGGCAAGGGCCTCATGAAGGGGCCGTCGAAGGATCAAGAGAAGCCGCCCGTCCTTCTTCGGGAGGATTCTAAGCATGCCTTAGAACAGATTTCCTCCATCATGTCGGTGGAGGATTATGAAGACCTAGGCAACCATTTGACGGAGGCCATAGGTGAGACGAGCCTTTTTGCTATTACACAGGTAGACAACCCGTCTACTTTACCAATGCTAATTACTTCTCTTTTTTTGCCCACACTTCGTTTCATAACTACCATTATTATTATCTCTTAGGCAATGGTCATGATGAAGGGGTTGATGGGACGGTGCCTCAACCATGAGACGGCCCTGGATCGTGTACGGGCGAAAGCGGAGCAGACGGAGGACGAGCTTAATCAGTTGCGAAATTGGAAACCCAAGATGGAGAGGAAGCTTGAACTTTCAGAGAAGGCAAGGAAAACTCTTGAACAGGTGATGGAAGAGGCAAAGAAGACTCTTGAGAGCAAGGACAAGGAGATAGAAGAACTGAAAAATGAAGTCCGTTAGGCTAAGGATGTCGCGGTTCGTGAGTACCGTGACTCCGACGCCCTGATTACTGAACTAGGTGACTCCTTCCATCAAGGTTTCGTGGATGCCATCCGTCAGGTCAAGCAAGCTTATCTGGATTTGGACATTTCAAAGTTCAAGGTCGAAGACCCAGCTCAGACATCCGTCATACCTGCTGCTTCAGAGGATACAGATGACCTCTTTGCTGATGACGATGTCCTTAGTGACGAGGAGTCAGCACCAGCAAAAGTTGCACAAGCTCAGCCTGATACGGAAACAGTCCCTCAGTCCGTCGTTAATGAGGACAAAGTTTAGTAGCTAGATTTTTCTTCTTTTTTATTTTTATTTTTTTTTTATGTACTTGGAGAACAATTTTCATCCGTTGCTGATGATATGTAAACATTGCCTTTTAAGGGCCTATTTTTTGTCGAATGCATCCGTTCACTCCGTTTTATATGCTGAATGTTTTAATTTTTTGAACTTTTTAATTTTGTACTTGAATTCTGTCATTGTGGGACCTATTTACACCCGTCCACTTATTTGTTACTATTGGGTCCGGCATGTATGGGGATGGTTTTTGTCAGAAGAATTCATTTTTTGGAAACCCGTCCACCCTGTGGGATAGTTTTAAGTCCATCCAGGTTGAACATTAAATTTTCATCCGTCCATTTTTTGGACTTGCTTTTTTATCCGTCCTCCTTGGTCTAAATTTTTATCCTATTGGGATGATCCGTCGACATTGTGAACCTCCTTTATATCCATCCACTTTGGACTTAAACTTTTATCCTCTTGGGATGATCCGTCCGCTTTGTGGACATGTTTTGTCTACATCCATTTTGGACTTCAAATCGTCATCCTCGTAGGATGATCTGTCCACTTTGTGGACTTATTTTGGATCCGTCCATTTTGGACTTCCAATTGTCATCCTCGTGGGATGATCCGTCCACTTTGCGGACTTGTTTTGGACTTCAAATCGTCATCCTCGTGGGATGATCCGTCCACTTAGTGGACTTGTTTTGTATCTGTCCATTTTGGACTTCAAATTGTCATCCATGTAGGATGATCCGTCCACTTTGTGGACTTATTTTGGATCCGTCCATTTTGGACTTCAAATCGTCATCCTCGTGGGATGATCCATCCACTTTGTGGACTTGTTTTGTATCCGTCCATTTTGGTGGGACGATCCGTCCATTTTGTGGACTTGTTTTGTATCCGTTCATTTTGGACTTCAAATTGTCATCCTTGTAGGATGATCCGTTCACTTTGTGGACTTATTTTGTATCCGTTCATTTTGGACTTTAAGTCATCATCCTTTTAGGATGATCCGTCCACTTTGCGGACACAATAATAATAATAAAAAAAATCCATGTAGAAAATCAAAACTGTGTCTGATTATTCTTCTTACTAAAAATGTGTAAGGAAAAGTACCTGCCCCCTTGGGCTTAAAAAAGGCACGAATAGATTGTAGCAAAAATAGTTGAAGAAAAACTAATAATTAAAAAGCTTAAAATAAACTGGTCAATTGGGGGATCGTTGCTGTTCGCCGTGTTACTACTACTGTTAGTATTTTCTCAAGTGCTCGGCATTCCATGGATGTGGCAGCTTCTTTCCGTCTATCGTCTCCAGGTGGTAGGTTCATTTCCTTTGCCATGACGTAACTCGGTAAGGTCCTTCCCAATTGGGGCCGAGATTTCCTTGTGTAGGGTCTCTAGTTGCACCCATGAACTTCCTGAGTATGAGGTCTCCTACTTGGAAGTCTCTGTATCGGACCCAAGAGTTGTAGTGTCTGGTTATGCGATCCTGGTATCTAGCGAGCCTTTGTTCCGCCGCTGACCTAATCTCGTCTATCAGGTCCAGTTGTAGTCGCATTGCTTCATCATTCCTGCTCTCGTCATGGTTGTGAACCTTGTAACTTGTGAGCCCAACTTCGGCCGGGATGACCGCCTCGCTCCCGTACGTAAGTCGGAATGGTGTCTCTCTTGTTGGGGTCCTCGCTGTTGTCTAGTCGAAGTTTTTATCGGTCAAGTCACCCACGTTATCGGTGACAGTAGGCGATTACCCCCAGCAAATCACCAGGAACGTAACATTCTTGGTGGTCGATTGCTCCTCTGCCTACAATGCTATTCTCGGACGACCCACACTCAACTCGTGGAAGGCGGTAACCTCAACTTACCACCTGATGATCAAATTTCCTACAGATTATGGAGTAGGAGAGCTGCGGGGAAGTCAAATGGCCGCACGGGAATGCTATGTGGCCATGATGGAGATGGAAGACCAAATCTAGGCCTTGAACATAGAAGAGCACCGAACGGTGACGGAACCAACAGAGAAGCTAGAGGAGATAACTCTTGACAGCTCCAATCCGGATCGAACAACCAAGATCGAAAAACTCGCTAACCCTGCAATCCGTCAAGAGCTCATAACTTTCTTAAGGAGCAATCAAGACGTGTTCGCCTGGAGTCATGACGACATGCCAGGAATAAATCCCTCGGTCATGGTACACAAATTGAATGTGTTGCCTTCCTTTTCACCCGTTTGACAGAAGAAGAGAGTGTTAGCCCCAGAACGAGACCAAGCAATTGCGGAAGAAGTCCGCAAACTACAAGAGGCAAGATTCATTACGGAAGTCTACTATCTCGATTGGCTGGCGAATGTAGTAATGGTTAAAAAAGCGAACGGAAAGTGGCGGATGTGCGTGGACTTCACCGATCTTAACAAAGCGTGCCCCAAAGATAGCTATCCCCTTCCAAGGGTCGACGTCCTAGTAGACTCGATGGCTCAACACTAGTTACTAAGCTTCATGGACGCTTTCTCAGGTTATAACCAGATCCGCATGCACGAAACTGATCAGGAAAAGACTTCGTTCGTGACCAGTCATGGCCTCTTCTGCTACAAAGTAATGCCATTCGGCCTAAAAAATGCGGGCGCAACGTACCAAAGGCTGATGAACAAGATGTTCGAGTAGAAAATCGGGAGGAATGTCTAGGTCTATGTCGATGACATGCTAGTGAAGAGCCGAAAGGAGGAAGACCACCTGGAAGATCTTAGAGAAACATTCGGCACGCTTCGATCCTATAACATGAAGCTCAATCTGGGAAAGTGCGCCTTCGGCATAACAGCAGGAAAATTCCTAGGATTCATGGTATCTCAGAGGGGGATTGAGGCTAACCCAGACAAAATCCAAGCCATAATAGAGATGGCTCCCCCGAGAAATGTGAAGGAAGTACAAAGCCTTAACGGCAAGGTAGCAGCATTAAATAGATTCGTGTCGAGAGCCACGGACAAGTGTTTGCCCTTTTTTCGCACGTTAAAGAAGTGTTTCGAGTGGACAGACGAGTGTCAGCAAGCATTCGAGGAGTTAAAAGCCTATCTATCTTCACCACCTCTGCTTAGCCCCTCGCAACCAGGTGAAGAACTCTTCCTCTACTTGGCTGTCTCCCTTGTTGCAGTCAGCGCGGCCTTAATCAGAGAAGAGGACGGGGTACAGAAGCCCATATACTACGCCAGCCGGGTGCTTCGCGGTGTCGAAGAAAGATACCCACCTATGGAGAAACTCGCCTTTGCATTAGTCACGGCGGCTCACAAGCTCAAGCCCTACTTTCAAGCCCATACGATGAACGTAATGACCGATAAGCCCTTGCGAAGGGCAATAAGCAATCCTGAAGCTGCAGGTCGACTGACGTTGTGGGCAATAGAGTTGAGCGAATTTGATATCAAGTACCGCCCACGAACAGCCATTAAAGGACAGATCGTAGCCGACTTCATAACAGAATTTACTCGTGACGAAGACAAGGGGGCAGAAGAGTCCCTTCAGTGGAGCATATATACCGACGGATCATCCAATAGACGAGCCGGGGGAGCCGACATCGTACTGCTGTCACCTGAAGGAGACAGGATTGAATGTATGGTCTGCCTTGACTTCCCCACAACCAACAATGAAGCAGAATACGAACTAGTGGTAGCAGGCCTCGACCTAGCCAAAGCCGCAGGAGCCGCGAGCGTAGTCGTTTACTGCGACTCTTAGGTCGTGACCAATCAAGTGAACGGAGATTATGAATGCAAGGGGGAAAGGATGAAGAGATACCTTGATCAAGTAAGGGCAAGAACCGACGACCTAGAAGCCAAGATCATCCAAATCCCCAGGGGAGAAAATGAGCTCGCCGACCGCCTAGCCAAAACTGCTTCAGCAAAGCATATGATAACCTCGGGTAATGTACTTTCTTTTGTTCAACTTTCTCCACTAATAGATCCCGGCAACATGCAGGAGATATGCTCCGAAAGCTCCTGGACCACACCGATAGTTTCATACTTGAAGAACGAGGTATTGCCAAACGGAAAGGAGGCAGCAAGAAAACTGAAGGTCCAGGCGGCAAGGTTCGTCTTGATAAAAGACATACTATGCAAAAGAAGTTTCTCCCGTTCATATCTATGATGCCTGGGTGCCGAAGAGGCAGACTACGTAATGAGGGAGGTACACGAAAGAATCTGCGGGAACCATTCTGGATCGAGGTCATTGGTGCACAAGCTGGTACGAGCTGGGTATTACTGGCTAACCATGCAGAAAGATGCCGAGGCTTACGTTAAAAGCTGTGACAAATGCCAAAGATTCAGCAATATTATTAGACAGCCAACCGAAGAACTGACCCCGATGACGGCTCCATGGCCGTTCGCTCAGTGGGGACTAGACATTATGGGACCTTTCCCAACAGCGGTACGACAGCTGAAGTTCCTGGTAGTGGGTATTGACTACTTTACAAAATGGGTAGAAGCGGAAGCTTTGGCCACCATTACGGAGAACATTAGAAGTTTTGTCTGGAGGTGCATCATATGCAGGTTTGGTATTCCTAGAGTCCTTGTCTCGGATAACGGGAGACAGTTCGACAACGACTACTTCCGGAATTTTTGCTCATAGCTAGGGATAAAGAACCACTACTCATCCCCCGCCCATCCTCAGGCTAATGACCAGGTTGAAGTCACGAACTGATCCCTGCTTAAAATTATCAAGACTCGGCTCGAGGGGGCAAAGGGCATATGGCCTGAAGAATTGCCAAGCATACTATGGGCATACAGGACAACGGCGAGGACCCTAATAGGAGAGACACCATTCCGACTTACGTACGGGAGCGAGGTGGTCATCCCGGCCGAAGTTGGGCTCACAAGTTTCAGGGTTCACAACCATGACGAGAGCAGGAATGACGAAGCAATGCGGCAGAATGAGATCAAGCAAAGATGGAGTTAATAAACAAACCATGGCTTGATCAACCAAGTGAACACCACAAGGTAGTGATCACAGTGCTCATTCACACTTGGAATGAACACAAAGACATACAAGTTAACAAGCACAAGGCAAGACACTTGTATGCTCAACACTCAACCAATACATAGCACACAAGGCATATGCATCTAGGAACAATCCTACAAGGGCACAAGAGTGACAGTACATAGACCAAAATGCAGAACATTTAGATTAAGTACTGATTTCAACATAGCATAAAGGCTGCACTTAAGCATGGTACATACCATAAAGCCTACAAACTATGCATAAAACAATAACCCTAAAAGCTTACATAAGCATATGGGTACAAACCAACAAATACCTGAATAACATCATCAAACATATATTAAAGTTTAAACCAAGAGTATATGAAAAGAGTTAGAAACAGTTATACACCAAAACACAGTGTATCAAAACCATAAGAACCATAAGTTTAGAAGATAAGACAAAAAGCAAAAGTATGACAAAAGTATGTGTGTACTCCCCCTATCACTATGCACACTTCCCTTTGAACTTTTCTCCCCCTTACTGAATGCTCTCCCCCTTTTTGTCACGAATAGCTAAAGACTCTCGTCCAACTTTCGTTGAATCTCATCTAGCTGATTCTCCATAGTCTCGAGTCGCATTTGGACATGGTTGTTTGTGGAGTAGAGAAGTGCCACAAGCTCATCAACGCGTTTCTGAATATGCTCAAGAACACTGCCAACTCTGTCAGTATGAGAAGCAGTTTGTGCTTGCGGAATACCAGCCGGTGAAGCTTCAGGAACATCACGAGATGCAGATGTGGTATGTGCAGGTGTCTCTGAGTCAGGGGCAAATGAAGGAACCGGAGAGATGTGAGCATTTCTTGGTGATTTGGAGGAGTGACTTCTGCTCGCTTGAAGAGTGAACAAAGAAATGGGACGTTGACGAGTCAACATTTTACCATCTGCAGGAGGAGTAATGCCTGCACTAAGAATAAGCTTCATGACGAGACTGCAAAATGGAATGATTCCTCGAGCTGTAGATCGACATGCGGTCTTCCTCAAGTTGTAGTAGATGTGAGCACATATATCAATGGGGGCTCCGGTAATGAGATCACACAGAAATATAGCTCTCCCAAGATTGATGAATGTAGTGTTGGACAGTGGGTAGAGATTGGTGAACATGATCAACTTCAGTGTGGTGCAATGGAGTCAAGGGTAACACTAAACTCTGTTCCTCTGACCCAGAAAACGAGGATAGGTCCAAGATCAGATGCATTGGAGAAGCATTCTTTGACCAGCTCATCCATTGGATCATCAAAGTTTCCGAACAAGTTTGCCCAGTCTCGTTTCTCAAAGATTCGAGGGATGAAAGTAGTCCCTAAGGTGTTGAACTCTACTGCCCGCTCCACTATAGTTGTTGACTTGTCAAACACATTTGAGTAGGCGTGTGAGTTAAGGGGAACTCTGAATCTATCCTCATTGGGATCTTGAGATGCTTGAGATGATAGACGAGTCCTTTTAGCAACTGGGGATGCTGGTTCGTCAGCAACAATGTCTTTACCCCTGGAAGATCGACGAGACATCTGCGAGAGAACAGACCAACAGAAAAGAACCAAGCAACAATACCCCACAAAAGATTGTCAACAAGATTCAGTAAAACCAATATTTCAATATATAAACCCAGACTGAAAAAAAATGCAAACCCAACCAAACCTTCCAACAATAGACAGAAGCACAAACTAATACGTGCAACAAACTTGGTAAAAGTGCACCAAGACAAAGAAAGACATCACAACTGTCATTTAGACAGGTTAACATGACCATGATATGCAATAAGAAACAGCATTTGAACATTTTGAGCAAATAACATAAATCACTCCAACAGAGACATGAACATGGGGAAAATATTTCAATCATAAAGAAACCAAACATCCACACTGGAGCACGTGGTTGAGAAACACACATTATGTTATCATATCAACTCAGTAACCAAAACCAAACCCCAACAACAATATTCAGGCAAGTGTAATGAGTAAGTCACATAGACATCAAACCCATTTCAGAAAAGATTCTCAGATTCAATAATAAGCAAAAATCAGAACAATGAAAAAACACATTGTGACTGCTCAGCATGAAAACAGGTGAGAACAATAACAAACAAGACACTCCATACCCATTACACATAGAGATAAGTATAACGAATACAATACCAGACCAAACAGTAACAGAAATATGCAGGAGAAAGAAAATGAGATTGAGAAAGCAAAACCCATACCTTTTCTTGATGAATTGGATAAGAAACGAAGCACCAAAGGGGTTTGAAAAATGGATTCACGAAGAGTTTTGGGAGGAAGAACAGTTTAAAAAGAAGATGAACAGTTACAAAAGTTCGAGGGAAAACTGAAAGAGGTTTAAAAACTGCTCCTGTTTCTGCAAAACACGCGATTTTCGCGACTGGATTAAGTCGCCACACAGTCGCCAGCTCAAGCCGCCAAAGCACTCAAGAACAAAATTTTGAAAAATTTTTCTAAGTGTTTTTCGCGACTGGAAGGTCTACACGCGAGTGAGTCGCGAGCTGAGCCGCGAAAATCTCTGAGTGATCCTCGCGACTGGACCTTCCAATCGCGAACAAGTCGCCAAAACTGACCAGCGAAGATGCGACTGAGGCTCGCGACTTGACATACCCGCGACTGAGCCGTCAAAACAGAGCAAAACTGTATTTTTGAAATTTTCAGATTTTTCAACAAAATACTTTCCAAAAACACCTAAAACACTCAAAAATCATTTTGTGCTTGAATTAACAAAGATTGAGCATGTGAAAACACATTTTATCAAGTACAATCACACAAATGAATATGGCATTTATTGAACATAAACTTGTGTGTTGTGTGTGGATATCAACAATGAGATAGTCCTTTGTCTAATGTGAAGCTTCAATGATCAATTCAACCAAGGCATACACAATTAGCACTAGATCATGTGACCAATCTCAATTATAGAAATATGAATATATGACCTCCCACATAACTTGATAATCATAACTTGGAGTTTTTCATTTGACTCCACTTACAGCCAAAACATTTGATCTTTTGAGGCAATCATCTCTCATTGTGAGAGGGATATATAACATTTCTCTTTGAAGAACAGGCCTTTGGCCTTTTTGAATGAAATTTCACTTTTAATATAAGGTTGCTTACCCTTTTTCCTAGTCAAATACTAGAATGTGCGACAGGCTTTTGCAGCTCAATATCTCTTTTCATTTGGAGATTTACATTTGGTGAGCTCTTTTTTTAAAAAAAAATAAAAAGTGGGAAGAGATATAGACACAAGTCTATGCATATTTCAAGATCAACATAACCATTCACTAATCATTCATGACAAGTTTGAAGATCTATTTACAACAATCACATAGATTTCAAGATTTTTCCCATAGTGATATGAGTGCATGAAAACAAGTAATGCTCGAAAATGCACAAAGCCATTAGCACAAATGTACAAGGCAAAGCGAGTTTTAAGACAAAACTCAACAAAGTCAATCAAGCCTTTTGATTTTCAAATTCTTTATGTAATTTTTGGATTTTTGACTCAAGAAACAAAAAGATTGATAAAACACAATTAAGAAATATTCACAAGAAGAATAATCAAGCAACCAAGAACAAACACAACAAGCATACCAAACAAACATAGTCACAAAGCATAGGAAGTATTAATGCATGGACATGTTGTAATGCTTATGCATGAGTACCCCTTTTCACCCACACGTCACTTGCGTTTGGGGTGATTTCCTTAAAGGATTGGGTACGGGAGTTAGGACTTTCAAACCTTCGTGAGAAGCTTTCCAAGCAGTTGGTGAATGCACCAATCATCTTCATCACGTTCATCATTCCGGGATCTCCATTTTGCTCTCTAGGTTGATCACCTGCCCAAGTTCTCCTATCAATTCTTGGTCCTTCTGACCTTTGAGGAGTTGCACTGTTCTTTGCTCTCAGCTTTTGGCAATTTGGTCGAGTGTGCCCTTGAAGTCCGCAATAATGGCACACATACATTCCTTTAGGACCTCTTTGTGGTCGTGGACGTGACTTGGCACGAGACTCAGACCTGCCCACATACTGATTACGATGATTCAGCATCCGTTGGTCCACCACATTCTTCTTCTCCTCCACCTCGAGCTTCACACCAGTAGGGTCAGCTACAACTGGATCTTTGGCTTTGACAAACTTCACTTCTTTGGTGACATTTCCAGTTGAACTACTTCCTCCGGTATATCCCAGTCCGGATTTGTCTGAGAAGCTCTTTTGAGATGATATAACATCATCTAACTTCTTGGTGGTGACCCTCTCTATTTTAGCATTTGCTTGCATCACCTCATTCTCAAGAAATCTTACTTTAGTGTAAGCTTCGGACAGCTCACCATTCAATGTTTCAATCTCGCATTTGGCCTCCCTATACCGGATTAGGAGACTTTTGTAGTCCTCCTCAGCCTTCTTCATCTTTCTCACAGCAGCCTTGGCTACCCTTGTGTATTCACCTGACTTCTCCAAGAGTGAGTTGTAATTTTCTTGAAGAGTTGTTGTGCTCTCTTCTTCTTCAGCTTCCGATTCTTCAACAATTCCTAGTGATTCATCATCACTATGTTCTCCAAGGTCTTGTACAAGCAAATTCAACTCGTCCGACGACTCAACATGAGCAATAGTCATGAAAGCTGAATAGTTCCCTCCATCACAGCTTTCTTCAGATTCTGAGTCAGACGAATCTGAGTCACTCAGGGTCGTGGCATACACCTTGCCTTTCGATTTCAAATAATTCGGACATTCCCTCTTAAAGTGTCCATGCCCGTTGCATTCAAAACAAGTGACACCTTGTGTGGATTGGGATTCTTTTCCATCTTTCCTGTTGAAATCCCTCTTCTCCCTTCTAGAATTTTGGAATTTTCTCTTATCATCAAATTTTCCATTGTTTTTGAATTTCAAAAACTTTCTGAAATTTTTAACAAGATAGGCTACATCTTTGTCCACCATATCTTCTCCCGATGAGCCTTGATCTTCCACCTTCTCATTAGTGGTCTTTAGAGCAAGGGATTTGCTCTTCCGTTGATTGGGCAGCGACATCTCATAAGTCTGCAGAGAACCGACCAGCTCCTGTACTCTGATGTCGTCAAGATCCTTGCTCTCTTCAATGGCTGTCACTTTAGCACGGAAGCTTTCCGGCAATGATCGAAGGATCTTCCTTACAATCTTTGAGTCCTCCATCTTCTCCCCCAAGTTAAACTTACTGACAACCACTTCATTTAACTTCCCATAGAAAGAGTCGAAAGACTCATCCTCACTCATCTTGAGCTCCTTAAACCGAGTGGTCAGCATTTGTAACTTGGTATCTTTTACTTTCTTCGTGCCTTCATAAGTTGTTTCCAGAATCTCCCATGCATCTTTGGCAATGGTAATGTGAGAAATCCTGTGAAATTCATCTGGAGACACACCACAGAAAATAGCATTTAGTGCTTTACTGTTAGCATTAGATGCAGCAAGTGCTGCCTTATCCCATGTGGATTTGGCTGCCTCAGGTTTGGTCCAACCAATCTCAACAGCATCCCACACGGATTCATCAATAGAGCATAAAAAAGCTCTCATACGAACCTTCCAAAATGCATAATTACTTCCATCAAAATATGGAGGTGCATTAAGGGATTGAGACCTATCCATCTCAAAAAGGGAGTCAAGGATCACACAATGGTAATGAAACCAAACAGCTGTGTACCCGCTCTGATACCAATTGAAAGTTCAAAAACGTGTACAAAAACACTTTTGAACGTTTAGACCCCCCAAAAACCAATTTAAACAACACAAGCAATATGTTAAACAACTAGTGTGCGGAAACTTAACATATGCTATAATATGGAATAGGTTAAACAACTATCTAAGCCATAACAAAATAAACCACAGCAGATAAAGTAAAGGCAGAGATAGAGAGGAAGGAAGATGCAAACACAGAGATAACACCAGATGTGTTATCGAAGAGGAAACCGAAGACCTCGGCGAAAAACCTCTCCGCCGCCCTCCAAGCGGTAATCAATCCACTAGAAAATACAGTTGGGATACAAGGACAGCAATAGACCCTCCAAGCCTAATCTACCCAATGCACCTAAGCCCTCCAAGCTTCTTGCTCCAACGAGGTTGCGCCGAACCTTTTTCTTTTCTAGCTTTCCGGATTCCGCTACTACACCGTAGCATCAACCAATGAAGATTGGCTCCTTTCTAACTGCTTCCCAGAACTCCAAACGTCTGTCTCACAGAGATGATAATGGTGAGAACCAGGTTTGGTACAATGCCTCTCAAGGATTTGACAATGGAGAGGAAGAGAGTGAGGGAATTTGATGAGACTCTAAGGTAGAGATTGTGGGTGAAACAATCTGGTTTTTCTTTAGGGTTTCTCTCTCAAAATTCTCTCTGGAAGCTCTCTTTCAATCGTGGGTTAAAAGGGTATTTATACTGGAGTGAAGAGGAATGTGAAACGTCAAGTTTTTCCAAAACAGGGGTGGCTCGCGGCTTGACCTCGCGGCTTGACCAAGTCGCGAGATCCAGTCGCGAGTTAACCGTATGGCCAGTTGTCCTGTTTTGTCCTGTAGTGCTCCAGCTAGCATGACTGTTCATCTTCCAGCATGCTTGGCACGTGTGCATCTTCTGGCGGGTTGAAGCCGCGAGTCCACCCGCGAGTCCCAGCCGCGACACTCTGTTTTCTTGCACACTCTTGAGCAAACTTCACTCTATCTCACTCACTACCCTTACAACAATCCCACCTAAATACAGGGTTACTAAATGCTGAATTACAAGCAAATTTGGCACGGAATAAAGCCAATTAGATGGTTGAATAAATTCAACCTTACACTAATAGATTAGAGTAACTTATTTTTATTGTTATATCTAATATGGGTTGAACTTGATAATTAGACCAAATGTAATTCTGTAAAAAATAATCACTACCTTTTAAAAATAGACCAAATTTACAAAAGACCCAAGCCCAAACCTTATGACCCTTGTCCCTTGTCCGAACTCCCCACCCACATGTAGATCAAAGGCTAAAGGGTCTGACCCTCCCCACACACGTGTATATCAAAACTTAAAGGTAGATCAAAACTTAAAGGTCTAACCCTCCCTACCCATGTGTACATCAAAGCCTTTTTTTACCCACAAACTCTCTTTTTCCTCATCACGTGTAGATGGAACCCAGCCACTTATAAACTCTCTTCTTCCTTCCCACGGATAGATGCACACTACAATGACATGTATCCCTTTACTCAAGCACAAAACATTGACATTTAGCAAAATCCTCAATAAAACTAGGGTGATATGGACTAATATTGCTCTGTAGCATTACTCTTTTTTTAGAACAATGCTAGAGATATTGAATGGTATGATGAAAGTCTAATACCATAATTAAATCACTATTAGTGGAAATATATATTTATGGCAAAATATAGAAGAGAGATTTGAATGGACAAATCATGTGCCGGTTATATAATACCGTAATTAATTAAACCACTTATTCCTAAAAAAAAAAAAATTTAATTGCTCATTATGACCTACTACTATTAGTGAACATATATATTTATGGCAAAATATAGAAGAGATATTCAAATAGACAATTGTATGGATACTCAAAGAAGTCAAAAAGACAATGTGTAAATCAATTGGATGGTAAAATAAAAATGGTAAATGGTCAATTAATTGTACGTGTACCAATATTTAAGTTACAATACCATACAAGCATACACGTTTTTTTTTTTTTTTTTTAGAGGGAAAACAAGCATACACGGTCGATATAGTTTTCCTCGTAAAAAACATATAAAATAAAATAAACTCCATATGTGTTAGGACAATAAACACATGACTCATTGAGTTATATATCCCATTTTCCATATGTTATTTTCCCCTTTCTAATATGCATCCTCAATCTCTTAATCTTCTTCAACTTTTGGCTTTCTCTATGATCTTTATCCCTTCATTAAGGCCTCCGTGGGTTACTACTTGAAAAATTATAAAGCCAATATCAGTTTCTCACATTGGCAGTAGCCTTGTGTTCAATAGCCGATTGTTCTTTGTCCATTGCCAAGGTAAGTTTTCATGAACCAAGAATAAGGAAAAGTTGTGTTACTTCAGTCATTTGTATTCCAAATTTCGTAACTATTCAATGAATATAGTATTATTCTCAATCTTATAGTTATCATGCTACTTTGAAATTGAAATTGAAGGTTAACAATAGTGTGATAAAAGAAAAACTCAAAAAGGGGGAAAAAAATAGGGTGAGCAACTAACTAATAGATATTGACATCTGGAAAAGAGTAATATGGTTAAAATTTCCAGTGAAATTCCATTTGCTTTTAGTTTTTTTTTTTTTTTTTAATTTTAATTTTTAATTTTTTTTTTGAAATACATTTGCTTTTAGTTGAATATGTATAAAAACAAAATTATAGAAATGATTAATGACATTGCTCTCCATTTTTTGCAGTATTAAGAAGAAAGTTGAAACAAATCAAAGAAGTTAGGACAATTTGATTGAGATTGATTGATGTAGACTTTTTCCTTCAAGTTTGAATATATCACTTCATTATACACGTAATTAACTTTCTAAACTCAATTTATGTAACTTTGTAATTGTTCTATTTGTGATGAGTATCACCTTAGATTTCCTATGTTCATGGCTCTTTTTTTGGATTTATTGTAAATAACTTAAATAAAATTCGCCAAAGTTATTTATTATCTAAAACCAATATTAGTCATTTCTAGCACTTATTATATCCATACTAGAAGTGCATCCCAAAAGGCTTTGTTTATGTCTTTATATTTGTTATTCGTCTATGACTCTATATATTAATTGGTGTGCGGATTACTTTGGTCAAGAATGAGTTGTGGACTACCGAGGATCTTTTTATTTTCAAAAAATTATTGGATTTGGTTTTTCATTTTTTTCATTCTTAATCAAATTGGAACTTGCCACATAATATTATTAGTCCATATCACCCTAAATTTATTGAGAATTTTACTAAATGTTAATTTTTTATACTTTAGTAATGGGACATGTTGCATGATTTTGTGCATCGACCACTTTGTGATCCAACTTTTATAATATAATATGTAATAGATAAATAATGAGATATTATCAATTCACAACAACCTTGAATTGATCTGTACAATTTTTAATATTAAATAAATAAAATTGAGATTAAACTAGAAGCATAAATTAATGCAGCAATATATATATATATATATATGTGTGTGTGTATGTATGTATGTATGTTTTTTTGTTGATGAATTAATATATGAAAGGGAAAATCATTGACAAGATAGGAAGGGAATAGGATGTATCAAAAGTGGAGGGTGAAAATAGCTGCCTTATATTAAGTAGTCAAAATGCAATGGTATAAAAAAAATATGTTCCATGTATTTGGGATGAGCCAATAATTCTTGGAACTCTTTTATTCTACTTCCTTTGGGTACTTTTCTCAAATATGATTAACTCTGTTGCAAATGGACAGGCATATAAGGAATATTATAGGCATCAAATAGAAGACTTCGGATTTCTTAATCATCTAGTTGCAAAGCAAATTATGTTTAGCTAGCAAACCCTATCAACATGGCATGAATTAGAGGAAGAATCAGTGGCTGTGCTTGTTTTAGAGTTAGTGGCATAGGATTCACACAAAAAAAAAAAGGTCCTAATGTTTTTAATAATAGACGTGTGACAAACTTATGCAAGTTAAAAGACAAAATTTTCAAATCATTTATTTAAGCTAAGGATCCAATGTAGAGTTGTTTGATCTTTGTTAGGTTCTAAGGAATTAGGAACTAATGTATTAGAACTTCAATGTGTAATGTTGGCAAACCATGATCAAAAAATTTAGTCTAGACTTAGGCTACTCAAAGTGTGCTTTTGTGTAAAGTTGGAATTGAGTGTTCTGCAGGATTTATTGTGTAAATCTGTCTGGTTCGATCGACCGAGAATTAGACTCGATTGATCGAAGCTCGTGCAAATTGTTTTTTTGTAAAATTTTCCAACTCAGCCCAAGCCCATATGACGTGTAGGGTTTTATGTTTTGCCTTAAGTATAAAAGGAAAAAACCTAGCCACATTTTATTGTTGTTGTTTATGCTGTGTGTGTGAATCTCTTGTGAGATCTAGAGGTGTTTGCCTTCATACATACTTAGGGTTATCAAGATCGAGATTGATGTCGAGAGCTAAGTGACCGTTTCAGTTACTGCACAAAGAGCTTAAAGAGAAACACAAGTGGTGTACTTGTGATTGTTGTGAATCCAAGAAAGAAGTAGTCCGTGGACTCGAAACTGTCATGTAGTTGTGGTAGTAAGTTTTCTACTCGAGATAGTAATAGGATGTTAATGGTCTAAGCTGCTATTGTAAAACTTCAATTCTTTCATAGTGGATCTGTTTTACCTTAAGGATAGCTAGGTTAAATCCTCCCCAGGTTTTTTATCGGTTTGGTTTTCCTGGGTCATCATATCATTGTATTCTTTATATTTTTGCTGCTTTGCATGATATGATTATTTTGTTTTAACTTAGATCTTTATAATAAACCTAAGTATTCACTTGGTTAATTAATTAGGTTAAACAATCTAGTTTTACAGGGGTCTAAAAACGTATAATCTTCATGAGCAATAAAAATCCCCAAATTGAATTGACTTTAAAATAATGGCTGGAGAGTGAGTGGTCAGCTGCTAGTATGAATGATTGAAGTTAAATTGACTTAAATTGTATTTTATGGAAAAACTTTGTTTTTATCACTGTCTTTTCTGTTGGCTGTGATTCCAATAGCACATAATTACATTTTATATAATAGAACTTCAATTATATGAGCTTCAATGATAATACTAAAAATTCTACCATGCTCTAAAAGAAGGTTATGCAGCTTTATTCAAACAGTATACATATTTTGGACCCTTCTTTTCAAAACTTTAAACCATAAGGTTCAGGTTTTTAAATGTAGCCACATGTTTTGGATAGAAAGAGTTATTTCCAAAGTAACTATACTGATAGATATCCATTTCTCATCAAACCAACAATACCAGAAAACAAATGTGGTTCTCTGATGCACACAATTAGTCTTTAGCCGACTCCTCTCAAATATTTGCAAAAATTTAGTTTTGTTGTATTGCTATGAACTAACTTTCATAAAATTTTCAAAACAATAAGTGTGAGGAGGATTTTGTCAGAAATTTTGTACTACTTAACGAACCTTTAACTATCTAATGTGACATCACAATCAAAATCATTTAACACTTCTAAAAATTACCATTATAAACTTGTGAAGCAAGAAAAAAGGTAAAACACAACCATATAAGGCCGGTAAGATTCATTGAAAAGAAACTCATAGCTATCAATATTGCTAGATAAAATTGGCAGGAAGCAGAGAAGAAAATGGACCTATTGCAATGGACTCTGTCTTTATTTCCATGCTGAGATAATCCACGCCACTTTGATGGGATGGGACCAATCCCTTCATCACTAAAGCTCTTTGATTCAGGCCAAACACCTATCACAACCACATTATAAAAGGTGATATGCCAAAAGGTGTCAAAACAAGATAGCAATTGACAAGGAAACAGTGGGACAGATATGTACCACAAAAGGGAAGCAAAAGCAAATATGATTAGGCAAGATCTTTTTCTTTTTTTTTTTTTTTGTTGACCTCACCACTGTCAAATGGTTGGTATTATATAAAATGATAGGCCAAATACGTATTGACTCCTTGTGATGAATTTGTAGGTTCTAAGGAATTAAGAACTAATGTATTAGAACTTCATTTTGTAATGTTGGCAAAACATGATCAAAATGTTTTTAGTCTTATTTTAGACTTGCACAAAGTGTGTTAATTTGTAAAGTTGGAATCGAGTGTTCTGCAGGATTTATTGTGTAAATCTGTCTGGCTCAATTGATCGAGAATTAGACTCGATCGATTGAAGCTCGTGTAGATTGTTTTTCTGCAACATTTTCCAACTCAGCCCAAGCTCATATGACATGTAGGGTTTTATGTTTTGCCTTAAGTATAAAAGGAAAAACCCTAGCCATGTTTTACTGTTGTTGTTTATGCTATGTGTGTTAATCTCTTGTGAGATTTAGAGGTGTTTGCCTTCATACATATTTAGGGTTATCAAAATCGAGATTGATGTCGAGAGCTTGGTAATCGTTTCAGTTGCTGCACAAAGAGCTTAAAGAGAAACACAAGCGGTGTACTTGTGATTGCTGTGAATCCAAGAAAGAAATAGTTCGTGGACTCGGAGCTGTCACGTGGTTGTGGTAGTAAGTTTTCTACTCGAGGTAGCAATAGGATGTTAGTGGTCTAAGTCGCTATTGTAAAAGTTCAATTCTTTCATAGTGGATCTGTTTTACCTTAAGGATAAATAGGTTAAATCCTCCTCAGGTTTAAATTGACTTAAATTGTATTTTATGGAAAAACTTTGTTTTTATCACTGTCGTTTCTGTTGGTTGTGATTCCAATAGCACATAATTACATTTTATATAATAGAACTTCAATTATATGAGCTTCAATGATAATACTAAAAATTCTACCATGCTCTAAAAGAAGGTTATGCAGCTTTATTCAAACAGTATACATATTTTGGACCCTTCTTTTCAAAACTTTAAACCATAAGGTTCAAGTTTTTAAATGTAGCCACAGGTTTTGGATAGAAAGAGTTATTTCCAAAGTAACTATACTGATAGATATCCATTTCTCATCAAACCAACAATACTAGAAAACAAATGTGGTTCTCTGATGCACACAATTAGTCTTTAGCCGACTCCTCTCAAATATTTGCATAAATTTAGTTTTCTTGTACAGACTTTCATAAAATTTTCAAAACAATAAGTGTGAGGAGGATTTTGTCAAAAATTTTGTACTACTTAACGAACCTTTAACTATCTAATGTGACATCACAATCAAAATCATTTAACACTTCTAAAAATTGCCATTATAAACTTGTGAAGCAAGAAAAAAGGTAAAACACAACCATATGAGGCCGGTAAGGTTCATTGAAAAGAAACTCACAGCTATCAATATTGCTAGATAAAATTGGCAGGAAACAGAGAGGAAAATGGACCTATTGCAATGGACTCTGTCTTTATTTCCATGCTGACATATTCCACACCACTTTGATGGGATGGGACCAATCCCTTCATCACTAAAGCTCTTTGATTCAGGTCAAACACCTATCACAACCACATTATAAAAGGTGATATGCCAAAAGGTGTCAAAACAAGATAGCAATTGACAAGAAAACAGTGGGACAGATATGTACCACACAAAAGGGAAGCAAAAGCAAATATGATTACGCAAGATCTTTTTTTTTTTTTTGTTGACCCCACCACTGTCAAATGGTTGGTATTATACAAAATGATAGGCCAAAAACGTATTGACCCCTTGTAATGAATTTGTTAGGTTCTAAGGAATTAGGAATTAATGTATTAGAATTGCATTTTGTAATGTTGGCAAACCATGATCAAAACGTTTTTAGTCTTGTTTTAGACTTGCTCAAAGTGTGTTAATTTGTAAAGTTGGAATCGAGTGTTTTGCAAGATTTACTGTGTAATCTTCCTGGCTCGATCGATCGAGTCTAATTCTCGATCGATCGAAGCTCGTGCAGATTATTTTTCTGTAGAATTTTCCAACTCAGCCCAAACCCGTTTGACATGTAGGGTTTTATGTTTTGTCTTAAGTATAAAAGGAAAAACCCTAGCCACATTTAAAGGTTGCTCTTTATGCTGTGTGTGTGAATCTTTTGTGAGATCTAGAGGTGTTTGCCTTCACATACACTTAGGGTTCCCAATCTCAAGATTGATGTCTAGAGCTTGGTGATCAATTCAGTTGCTGTTTCAAGAGCTTAAAGAATATCACAAGTGAGAGAACTTGTGGTTGTAGAAGATCAAAGAAAGAAGAGGTATATGTTAAACAACCAAAGGGTTTTGTTGATCCTCATAGACTGGATGATGTCTACAAGTTGAAGAGAGCCCTCTATGGTTTGAAACAAGCTCCCAGGGCTTGGTATGATAGATTAACTGCATATCTCACTGAACATGGATTCAAAAGAGGATTTTGCAGATACTACTCTCTTCATAGGAAAGGATAAGAATTATTTTGTTGTAGCTCAAATTTATGTTGATGGTATTGTTTTTGGTGCTACGAATGATTCTCTTGCTCAATCTTTTGCAGATGAAATGAAGGCAATGTTTGAAATGAGTATGGTTGGTGATCTAATTTATTTCTTAGGATTGCAAGTGAAGCAAACGAACTCAGGAATCTACATCAACCAAGCAAAGTATGCTAGAATTCTAGTCAAGAGATTTGGACTTGACAAGGCTGCACATGCTAGAACACCAATGGCTACAAATGCAAAATTGACCAATGATCCATCAAGTGAGTCTGTTGATGTTACATTATATAGAAGCATGATTGGATGTCTTTTGTATTTGACTGCAAGTCGGCCTAATATTGCTTTTAATATTGGTAGAACTTGTGATTATGGATTGTTTTATAGCAAAAAGTCTAATCTGTCTCTTGCTGAATTTTTTGATTCTAATTGGGCCGGCAATGCCGATAATAGAAAAAGCACCACTGGTGGGTGTTTTTATGTAGGAGCCAATCTTGTTGCTTGGATGAGTAAAAAGCAAAATTCTGTGTCTTTGTTTACTATAAATGCAAAATATATTGCTGCTGGAAGTTGTTATTCATAGCTTATTTAGATGAAAAAGCTTTTGAGTGATTATGGGATACCACAAGACACCATGGTTGTTTATTGTGATAATTCTAGTGCTATCGATATCTCTAAGAAGCCTGATCAACACTCTAGGACTAAGCATATAGAGATTAGATATCACTTTATTAGGGATCTTGTTGAAAGAAAGATTGTGTCTCTTAAGTATATCCCTACTGAACGTCAGAATGCTGACATCTTTACCAAACCGCTTGATAGAAGTAAGTTTGGGACACTTCATCAAGTAATTGGTGTGATTCTGTGTCCCTGACCTTCTTTGGCTTTCATAGTCGTTGTGCTTCATCGCTCTACTCTTTATGACTATTCTTCTTTGTTATTTTATTTATTTTTTTTCTAGGATTTGCATTGCATAACATTCATGCATTTCATTCTAGATTGTTTTTGTTGGTTCTTTTCAAATTGAAAAAAAAAAAAAAAAAAAAAAAAAAAAAAAGGGAAGCAAAATGTGTTTTGCATTTTTCATCTTGGATTTAAAATCAAGGTTGTCCAATTTATCTTTACATAACATGTCTTTGTACTTTGTTTAGTTTGGATGAGCTTATTTATTGCACTTTACTAGTTTGAGCTTTGTAGTGCATGTTGTGTGGGAAGATGTTTATAGTTTTTGATCACTTTATCTTGATCTTAAAGTCACATGTCTTTGATTGACGGACTTGAACTTATTGAGAAAGGCATAAATAGTCATCTCATCACTGTTTACTAGCCAATCATGAACACCTTAGTGCATATCGTAAGATTTTCTGTTCGAAAAAGTGTAGCACATGCACAAAAAGAACATAAGGTGTAGCCTCGGTTTAAATGCTAAAATTGGTGTGTACATTATTGGGCTTTAATCACATCTCAATCAAATAAAATTGGTGTGTACATTATCCTGGCTATTTTATAAGTTTCTAATCAAATAAGATTGGTGTGTATATTATGAGGCAAATCAAGAAACTTACATGATTGCAAGCTTTTAATCTAAGAGATGTGGGAATTATATGATGTAACTCTTTAGCTGATAGTCTCTCTCAAATTTATGTGATGAATTTTGTAAAAATTGTGATTGTTTACTATTCACATATCACCTCACATGTATTTCAAGCTTTTGCTAGTTGCACAACACAAGTTACTCTTTGCTAAACTTTGTACATGTTATTGTGTGTGATTTTGTTTTGGCCATCCAAGATTGAAAATTCCTTGAGTTTAATGCAAAATGTGTTTGAAGTTTGAGAATTTAAGGATAACTGATTGAAAATCTTATTTTTGGGAAATTTGGGTTCAAAATAAGTGTTTGTGAAGAGCATTTCATCTCATACTCATGCATTTTATTCATAAAATACTATGCTTTGAGGAGTTTCTGCATAAAATTGCTCTGTTTCTCAAAAAATTGTGTTTTCCAGATTTTCGATCGATCGAATTTGTTTCTTGACCGTTCAAAAATGCGATTAAAAAATTGTTTTGAATCTGGCCCGCTCAATCGCTATTGGATAATCGAAAGCTTTTCACGTGTTCTATCACTTTCAAACTTTTCAAAAGCTTTTCTCTCTCTCTTTAATCGGTCTAAGATTCCTAGCAAGATTTTTTTCATTTTCCTTCAAATTTCTTCAAGGGTTTTTTTCCTCTAAGGCCGGTAAGACCTTTATACCCCTATTTTTTCATTTATTTTCATGTTTTCATGCATTTTTGCCATGCATCAAAGGGAAATTGGGATTTCTGTTGATTTAATCCTTTTCTTTAGAAATTGATCAATGGGTTTTTGTTGTGGGATGATATACAATTGTTCTATGTGAATTAATTTGATCAATTTGATGATTTGTAAAAAATTGGAATTTCTAGGGCTTGAACCTACATGATTTGTGGATTTTGTTCAATTGAGCTTAATTTGATGAAATTGTCTTGTTAGATTGATTGATTTGATCATTATTTTATGCTATCTATCTTGTGTAATGATCAATTTGGTCAATTTGTTGGATTTTTGAAAGTGGGTTTTCAAATTTGGGGTTTTTGATTTAAACTCTATGCTCAAGTCAAATTTGTGACTTTAAAGTGCAATTGAACTTATTCTCACTACATTAGAGCATGCATCATGTTTTGATATTGTTCATGCATCATATAGAATTGCTATTTCTATATATATATATATATATATATATTTTTGTGCTAACTTGCAGTTTGCCCTTGATTTTTCTATATTTTTTCTCTTTCTCTTTTGTGTATGTCCTTTGATCCTTAGCATTATGGTTAGGAAAACTAGGACCGAAGACCTCTACTTCTTCCCCCACGTTTGATAGTGAGAGGTTCCTGAGTGAGAAAAACCAGGAATCACATGAGAAGCTGAACCTTCATAGGAATGTTTGGGTTGAGAGGAAGGTTTTGTTAGACGAGCTAGATGGTGAGATTAGGAGAAACTTTGACCGTAGGGGCTGGTTACCTCTATTAGATGTTATCATCCTCCTCTGGCTACCTTGATCAGAGAGTTCTACTCGAACCTCTCTGTCTACTCCTATGATTCCAGCACTCTTGTGAGAAGTTGGATACGGGGTAATAAGTACACCATTACTCCTTCGGTAGTGGCTGTTGCTTTTGGGGTGCCACTGGTTTAGCATCTAGTTTACCCTTATGATGAGTCTCCTCCCTTAGATGATATCATGTCATACATCATTGGTACTTCTATCTAGTGGGGTTCTAATCCTCAGATCACTGCTCACTAGTTAACCGAGATTCACTATCTTTTCTTTCGGATTTCTTGCCATTCGATCTGCCCTATCTCTCATTTGCACACCATTCCTTTGGAAAGATGTGCATTTTTGTATGCCCTTGTCACAGACGCTCCTATGAGTTTTCCTCATCTTTTTATTTGTTCCTTGATTGAGGTTCATAGGAGTATTTCTACCGCTCATGTTTTTTTCTTTCTAGTTTTCATTCATCGGATTCTTTTGCATTTAGGATTAGAGTAGTTTCTTGCATCTGAGCCTATTCATATTATTGCTCCTATTGGTGCCACCTTTCTTAGGCAGAGGACTACTCAGATGAAAGCAAGCTTTAAACGCCCTAGGGTTGAGTCTTTCGATGTTGCACCTCTCCTCCCTTCTCTACAGGTGATACTTCTGCTGAGGCATCTATCGATCCTACTACTACTATTGTTCCCCCACCTTCTATTTCGGATGATTTAGACATTCGTCGTATGTTGGAGACTGTCATGATTGTTCAGGTGGCTCATGGTTATCTTTTGATGGACATGCTTGATGAGTTTCGTGCCTTGCGAGCAGATTTGGAGCATTTTAGATGGTCGCCTCCGCCACCTCCTTTTGATGATGAGTGAGTGCCCTTTGGCAATTTGTCACAAAAAGGGGGAGTACATATGTGGAGGGCTTTTTGTTGTTAGTGAGAGATTTTTGATGTTTTGGAGTTGTGGAGCTTTTAGATTGTATCTAGGTGCTTCATTCAGTATTTACATTTTTGGCTCATGATGTATTTCTGATTTTGATTGGGTTGTCCATGTTAGGGGGAGATACTATGAAGTATTTATATATATTTCTTGTTTCACTTTGTGCTACATTGATTATTGAGTTATTTTTATGAGGTTATTCATGATATATATCTTGTAGTTTATGTTATGTGAAATCAAGAATTTATTTTGTTTTACTTGTATTTCCCACACATGTGTTTATGTGTTTATTGAGTGTTTTAGGAATATACAGGTTGATTCAGCCAGGCTGCTGTCTACACTTGCAACTGATAGATAGTAGTTAGGTTGAATTTGTTATGATGGGCAATATTTTTGTAATGGGCTGTTTTTATGTAACTTTGAGCACTTTGTTTAAGTTTGTGTTTTGTCACGGATTGCCAAAGGGGGAGTTTGTTAGGTTCTAAGAAATTAGAAACTAACGTATTAGAACTTCATTTTGTAACGTTGGCAAATCATGATCAAAACGTTTTTAGTCATGTTTTAGACTTGCTCAAAGTGTGTTAATTTGTAAAGTTAGAATCGAGTGTTCTGCAAGATTTATTGTGTAAATCTGCTTGGCTCAATTGATCGAAGCTGTAGATTGTTTTCTTGCAGAATTTTCCAACTCAACCCAAGCCCGTTTTACGTGTAGGGTTTTATGTTTTGTCTTAAGTATAAAAGGGAAAACCCTAGCCACGTTTAGAGGTTGCTCTTTATGCTGTGTGTGTGAATCTTTTGTGAGATCTAGAGGTGTTTGCTTTCACATACACTTAGGGTTTCCAATCTCAAGATTGATATCGAGAGCTTGGTGATCAATTCATTTACTGTTTCAAGAGCTTAAAGATATACAAGCGGGAGTGCTTGTACTTGCTGTGAATCCAAGAAAGAAGTAATCTGTGGACTCAAAGCTATCACGTGGTCGTGGTAGTAAGTTTCCTACTCGAGATAGTAATAGGATATTAGTGGTTTAAGTCGCTATTATGTAAACTTTAATTCTTTCATAGTGGATTCGTTTGACCTTAAGGATAGCTAGGTTAAATCCTCCTCATGTTTTTTTGTTGTGTTCTTTATTTTCGGCACTTTACAATGATATGATATATTTGTGTTAACCTAGATTTGATAATTTGACTAAGTAATCACTTGGCTAATTAACTAGGTTAATCTGGTTGTATTTTAAGGGGTCTAAAAATAAACAGAATTAATTGATTAATTAGTCAAGTTTATTAATTAATCAAATTAACATGCAATGTACGTGGTAGCACAAACAAATCACCAATTAAACTAAGTATGCAGCGGAAGTTAAATTGACATTGTGATTTGTTTACGAATGGAGAAAACTTACACGGTAAAAACCCCACTGGGTGATTTTAAGGTCACGACTCCTGAGAATCCACTATTATCAAAACAAGCGGTTACAAGTAAAGGAATCACAGTACCTTATACCAACTTACAGTTGAACCCTTACCCCAATACCCAATTGGACTTGTTTTGTAGTGACAATCTCTCCTTTTCAATGCACGGCTCTCAATACTGACTAACCAATTGCGCGGATCTCAGTACACGACTTGATCACCAACTAGAGAAGGATGTTGCCTGTAAAGTTCTTCAGTTCATCTAGATGATGAAGATTATGAAGTTGCTTGGTCACAAAACCCTAAGGTGTACAAAACACAGCAGCTTCTTGAAAAGAAAGAAGAACTAGGGCAAACTAGGTTTCTGGTCACACTCTTCTTCACACTTGTGTAATTGTGCTCTTGTGCAACTTCTGTAACCTTTTACGGCCCTTAAAATAATCCTTATATATGTTTAGGGTTGTGAGAAAAGAAAGCCTAAACATACATTCACAGATTGGATGAAAACAGAACTAAAAAATCTGTTTTTCATAAACCTCAATAGATACCTATTTGTCGAGCAACTGTCGAGCCACGGGATTTAGACAGCTCTCTAAGCCTCGATAGATACTAGCTGTAGAGTTTTAATGAGCAGCACTTTCACACTTGATTCCTGGACAGACTTGCATGGCTTTAACACTTGAACTTGAAATCTTGTTTCTTGAAGCATTCAAGACATCCTAGATCTACCTAAATACAAGTAAAGTGCGTTTTGTCAAAGGATTAGCTAATTACATAAAATAGTGACATATGTTCCTAACATGTGAAACATATATGTCCTAACACAAAAGAGAAAATATAGTTATGAGCGCCGCCAATAGAAATAAATCAATATTTACTTGAGTTATAGAAATTAGATATTCACTTCTTGTACATCATCACTCTTATAGGTAATAGTTAATAGGTCATATTAAGATAAAGTTGATTTTATATGCTCCTAGAATCCAAGCTCCTAAACATTAATAATCAGCACTTTTCACATCCTTCTATTATTTTTACAACTCACTTGGCTACAACATTCTACACCTCTTTACGCTCCATTTGATTTTGGGAAAATTAGCTTCCCGACTAAACAAAACTCCATTCAGTAACAATGTAGACACACTTAGTTTAAGCATGTAGATAAAGGAAACAGTCAGAGCATGATTGCCATATGAAGTAACATAATGGAAATGCAGGCAGCAATTTGAGCTTTACCTATGACAACAGCCAGAGCATGATTCCATATCAAGTAACATAATGGAAGTGCAGCAATTTGAGCTTTACCTATGACGAATTATGAAATGCAAGAAGACACAAACAACTTCATCAATCATTTCAGGGGTTTCGTATTTGTGATAACAAAATTCTAGAAACGGCATAAAAGCTTATGAGACTACAAGTTATGAAATAAAAAACCCACAAATTCATCAGCCCCTCCTCTTCATCCATACTAAATCAAAAGACATCAAGACAACCACATACACAAATTTACTTTCCTTATTTAATCCACTCCAAATCAAATGCATCGAACAATGTAAAATCAAATAAAAATGAAAGCTTGAAATAGAAAAGTGGTAAAGCAAGCCTAAACACATACTTGAGCGGCAAAACTTCTTGGAGAGCATTCATGGTATCCAAGGGTCCTCTAAAGGAGCTCTGAACCTTACTCTCCTCTCCAAACTCATAGCCACCACCATCGGACGTATCACTGTTCCTTCCAATCGATGAAAAGCCACACGAGTCCTCCACGTTGCCCACTCTCTCCGCCCGGAACTGCGGCAAGTTGTAGATCAGTGTTAGGACATATGTGTTTCACATGTTAAGAACATATGTCATGATTTTATGTAATTGACTTATCCTTTGACAAAACGCACTTTACTTGTATTTGGGTAGATTTAGGATATGTTTAAATACTTCAAGAAACCAAGAAAACAAGTTGATAGTGCAAATTCATTAAAGCTCGACAGCTGGCTCGACAGTTGCATCTATCGAGCTTAAGAAAGTTGTTCAACGTTCGGTGTGCTCAACACCTGCTCGACACCTCCTATCTGTCGAGGTTTAAGATTTTCAAAATTCAAATATGATTTTCTTGGGATCCGTGAATATATCTTTGGGTCTTCTTTTCTCCTAACCCTAGACATATAAAAGGATTGTTTTAAGGATCGTCAAACAGTTCACAAGTTGCACAAGTTTTGAGCAAACTCTGTTCAAGCAAATTGTGACCGGAGACAAAGTTCTTGCCCTAGTTCATCTCTTCCTCTTGAAAAAGTTGTTGTGTATGTGCACCATAGGGTTTTCTGACCAAGCATCTTCTTGATCTTCATCATGTGGATAAACTGAAGAACTTTGCAACCAACAACCTTCTTAGTTGGTGATTGAAGTCGCGTATTGGGATCCGCGCAATTGGTTAGTCACGTACTTGGGAGTCGTGTATCAAAAAGGGGAACTGTCACTACAGAATAAGTGTCCAATTGGGTATTGGGGTAAGAGTTCAACTGTAGGTTGGTAAGGTACTTGGGATTCCTTTACTTGTAATCGCTTGTTGTGATAATAGTGGAGTTTCAGGAGTGGTGACCTGAAAATCACCTGGTAGGGTTTTTGCCGTTAGGTTTTCCCCATTGTAAACAAATCACTATGTTATTTATTTTCCACTGCATAATTACTTTATTGGTGATTTATTTGTGCTACCATGCGTTTGCATGATAAATTGATTAATTAATAACTTGGCTAATTAATTAATTAATTTCTATCATAAGAGGTCATTCAGTTTGTGGTCTATCAAGTGGTATCAGAGCAGGCACACTTTGATTAGGGTTTAATCTTTGCTGTGTTGATCCATTGACTCCTGTTTGTCATGGATAGAGGACTGTCATTAATCATATCTCCTTTATTTGATGGCAATAACTATGCATACTAGAAAGTACACATGAGAGCTTTCTTGCAGTCTTTAGATGAGAAAGTGTGGCAAGCTATGGAGATAGGCTGGACTAAGTGTATAGAAGCGCCAGCCGACTGGGATGATGCCAAGATTAAGGCGGCAAACTTCAACAGTAGAGCATTGAAAGTATTGTTCAATACAGTCACCAATGAGGAGTTTAAGAAGATATCCTCAACTGAAACTGCTAAGGAGGCTTGGACCATCCTCCAGACAACCTATGAGGGTATTAAGGCTATCAATGACTCAAAGCTTCAGAGGCTCACTACAAGCTTTGAGGAGATAAAAATGGAGGAGGATGAGTCTTTCGATGAGTTCTATGCCAAGCTAAAGGACATAGTGAACTCAGTCTTCAATCTTGGGGAAACTATTCCTGAACCTAAGATTGTAAGGAAGGTGTTCAGATCTCTACCTGAGAGATTTCATGCCAAGATCACGGCAATAGAGGAATCAAAGTATATTGACAAGATTCCTTTGACTGAGCTGGTTGGAAACTTGCAGACCTACGAGCTAGGGTTGACTAGGATTGGCAAGACAGGTAAAGGCAAGAGTATGGCACTGAAGGCCAAAAGCAGTGAAACAGATGAATCTTTTGATGATAAAGATTCCAAGATGAAGTCCTACATCACCAGAAAGTTCAAGAAGTTTATGAAGAATGCCAATGGAAAGGGTTTTGACAAGGACCGCAGGCAATCTAGTTCTTCTCAGTTTAAAGGCCAAGACAAAGGGAAGAAGAATGCTAAGGAAGGTGGTTAGTATACTGTTCCCGTAGGGCCTAAGTGCTTTGGGTGTCAAGGCTTTGGTTACATGAAGCATGAGTGTCCTACATATCTCAAGAGCATTGGGAAAAACAAGGCACTTGCTGTTACCCTGAGTGACACCGAACTTGGGGATGATTTCGACAATGAGGATGACGGAATCTTAAATGCCTTCATGGCCACTGTTGATCCTATTGATGGGATTGTTGAAGATGTGGTTAAAGAGGAGGAATTGGTGGAATCAAAATTTGAGAAGATGGATGATCAAGATGATATCCATACAGCCTATGAGAAGTTGTACACGCTTTCTGAGAAGCATGAGAAACTATATAGGCTAACCACTAAGAAGCTCAATGATGTGGAACTTGATCGTGAGGAACTTTCCACGAAGTTTGATGAAGCGAATCAAACTATTGGAGCACTGATGTTCGAGAACAATTTCTTGGCTGAGAAGACCAAGAAGCTTGAAGCAAAGCTGTTTCAAGTCAGAGCTTAATTGGAGAGGACTTCAAGTGCAAAGCTTAATGAGATGCTCAGCATTCAGAAATCTGCTTCAGATCGAACAGGTTTAGGGTATGGTCTTTCTTCCTCTAATACTGCTTCTACTAGTACTACTATTTTTGTTCCTCCTACTAGTAATATTAAAATTGAAAACAATGAGATTAAAACTGAATTAGCTAGTGAGAACATAGATAAGGGTAAATCTATCTTAGGAGTGCCCTCTAAGCTTGAGAAGAAAGATGTTCAAAACCCTAGGGCTAAGAAGGCTAACTCTCAAAAGCCTAAACAAAAGAAGAAGCATCTTTGTCATCATTGTGGAGCTACCGGTCACACTTGACCAAATTGCTACAAGTGGCTTGCCACTCAACAGAGCAACGGCATGATAGCATTTGTGACCAGAATCAGTTTCAATCCTCTCTTGCTACGCTTGGAGATCTTTTCAAAGCCCTCATGTTCCTTTCGAACTTGAATGGTTTTTCTTCCCCTTCATCGCCGGTTCAAGGGTTTGCTAGACGGAAAGGTTCTTCCAAGGTGTGGAAGAAAAAGGACTCCAAGTGATTCTGTCACTTTTCTCTCTCTCTTTCTGTTTTTGTGTGTGCATTACTTTTGTGTTTTGCTTTCATGTTTTGAGTCAGTCTAGTTTTTATGCTTTGGTTGTTTAACATGTGTTTTTTTTTTCCTTGATTTTTCTTTGTTTTTTTTTTATATAAAAATAAAATAAAAAAATTGAAAAATAAGAAAAATACAAAAACAGTGTGTGTTTTGTGTACATTGGTACTTGTGTACCTTGGATAGCCACTGAAAAAAAGTCTTCTAAACTTTGTATCATTTGTAACTTAGATGAGCATCTCTATGCAAAACTAAGCAAGTGAGTTTTGTGGCTCGTGTTTGTGATGAGTAAGATTAAGTTGTCTCTTATACTTAACACTCATATCACTCTTTTTGACGGGAAGGACTAGAAAATTCTAAGAGAAAGGCATAAATAACAATCTCACCACTGTTGCCCGCCAATCATAATATGACACCTGTATGCTTCGGTATAGCAAAAGTGCAGTATCAATGACATTTGTGTGCTTAGACATAGCAAAATTGGAATGTCAAATATCATTGGGTATTTCTTTTCTCTCTCTAATATGCCCATGCATGATATGCTTAAAAGAAAATTATGCAAAGGAAAAATTAAAAGAAAAAAGATAAAAAAAAAATGCTTTAAATATGATTGCAAGCGTGTATTCTAGGAGATGTGGGAGTTATAAGTTGTACCTCAAAGGTGATAGTCCCCATCAAGCAGTTATGATTGTGTGTGAGTTAAAAATTTTCTCATATCTCAAATCGTCATAACATGTATACACTTATGCAATCTTGCGATGTTTTTTATACACAATACGCAATATTCTTTACTATTCTTGATACATGTGCAGGTACAATGTGATTTAGCCATCACAAGGTTTTACATGTGTTTATGTATGCTCACTAAACTGTCTCTTGTTTTTGAAATATAAAATTGGTTAGACTTGTTTAGTGTGTGTGTGTGTGTGTTTTTGAGGATCCGTGTGCTTAATTTTTTAATTGAGAAATGATTTTGAGAGCTTAATATGTTGATTGGATCGTTGGTTGAGTTGCATGTTGGATTGCATTCATGTATGTGTTTTTCTCATCTCGAAAAACTGGTTTTAAAAGCTAGCTCGACACCTCCTCGATACCTCCTCAATACCTAGCTGTCTGTTGAGCTTCTTTAGTTTTTTTTATCCCAATTCCGATAACTTCTCGATACTTGGTGGCTCGATCGAGAATGGGTCTGCATCCTCGATAGCTTCTCAACACCTAGTGGATCGATCGAGCTTCTGTTCTTGATTCTGTTGAGTTGTTTCTCGACATCTCCTCGATACCTCAGCTGTCAACGATCATTTTCTTGACATCTCCCTTGACAGGTATCTTAATACCTCTCGGCACCTGCATCTGTCGAGATTTACTGCTGGTACTATTTAAGCTCCCTGTGCGATCCGGTTTTCATTTCATTCGATCTCTCTCTCGATACTTCTCTGTTTTCTCTCCTAAAAATTTCTCATCTCACTCCAAACTTTGCTCTTCAAGGATTCTTCAATCTTTTTCAAGATCTTCTTCACTTGGTAAGCTTCTAATCCTTTCATGTTCATGCATTTCATGTTTTGAAACCTAGGCTTTGGGATTTTTGAAAAAATTTAGGGCTTTTCAAAATTGATGAGTTATTATTGAAATTTTGAGATGGGTTTTCACTTAAATGAGTTTAAAACCTCATACATTGCATGACATTAGCATTATAATGGTATTGTCATGCATTTAGATGTGTGCTATCTATTTGTGTGCTGATAGGTTTGGATTGGGCTGAGCCCATGATGCAATTTCTTTTGCATGTCATATGTTTATGCATTTCCCATGCATACGTACTCTTTTTCAATATACTTGTTATATTTGATATTGGTTGGGACTTTTCTGATTGTCATTCTTTCTCTCCCTCTCTGTCTGTTTATGATAGTTGTGTCTATGGCACCTAAGCGTAAATCCACTCTTGGACGGAACCCTCTTCGTTCCAGTGCTTCTACATCATCTGATCCTACTCTATCTCATATTTGGTTCTGTGATGATGATGATGCCTTTAAGACATTTTTGGAGAACTTTTCTAGATGAGGCATTCATTCGGAATGCCAAGTCATTCTGTCAGACTTTGCTAACACCGACCTTCCCTCTGTCATTCACAGTAGGGGATGGGAATCACTATGTGACATCCCGGTCACCTGTCCTCTCGTGCTTATCCAGGAGTTTTACTCCAACATGCACGGGATTAATCGTTTAGTACCTCTCTTCTTCACTCACGTTCGAGGTACGCGCATTCCTATCACATTGCAACTTGTTGCGGATGTGCTTCAGGTCCCTATGATAGAGTTTCCTGACTATCCTAGTTGAGAGTGTCTGAGAATTGTGTCCAGGGATGAGCTCATGTCTGCTTTTTATGAGAGCCCTTCTGCTTAGGGTGAGCATCTGTTTACACCATTTTGCCTTTTTGCTAAAGGTCCTAGATTCATGAACATGGTGATGACCTTTGTTTTGCATCCACTCTCTCACTATAACTCCATTACAGAGCCTCGTGCTCGATTTTTGTTGTCACTCCTTGATCATCTTACTATAGATTTCCCTTCTCATTTCATTCTGTCTATTTTAGATGTTCATCTAGATTTGGCGTCCCGTGATAAGGTCATTTTTTCTTTCGCTATCACGAGGATCTTATGCCATTTCGCTGTTCCTTTTCCCTCTTTTGACCATTTTACCATCATGTGTGCCATAGATTATGTTACTGTTAAACGTAGCAAGGCCCAGCTTTGGTTGCAGCAGTCGGATTTAGCAGCTCCTCCCTCTCGTTCAGCTCCATCTCGTTCTGCTTCATCCACATCTGCTCCTCCCTCTTCTTCGGGCGATGTGACTTTAGGAGACATCATGGCGTAGCTGCAGCACATGGATGCTCGCCTAGATACACTCTCTACGGAGTTGTATCAGGTGAACGTTCGTGTCGGTCGTATTGCACGGCGACAGGCGTCCATGGGTGGTTTTGCTCCTGAGGTTACTCCTTCACCACCTTATCCCGTGGCTTCTGATTCTAAGGATGAGGATGATGATGATGGTGATGACGATGATGCTTCGGATGATGCTAATGGAGATGCTAGCTCTACCGATGAGATGTCTACTTGACACTCTTACCCTTTGTCACTCGTGACAAAAAGGATGAGTAGTTTTGATATAAGAGTAGTCTATCTTAGGGGGAAAGTTAATATAGGACCATTTTTGTTAGGGGGAGTGTTGACACATTTTGAGGGATGTAGTGAGGATAGTATGTATCTCTTCTTTTCTTTCTTTTTAGATACATTACTCTTGTACATGAGGTCTTGTGACCATTTATAGACATACATTGTACTTATCTCTTTCTTTATATTAATGTATGTTTTTCTTTCACCTACCTTTTCATGTGTTGTTTCTTTTCTCCCTTTATACACATGTTTCTTATACTTGTATGCAATTTATTATTTCTGTTTCCCACAAAGATGCCTTGATGAGTTTTGTTTCAAAGTGTTTCAGAAATATAGGTTGTCAAAGTCTACTTGCCATAAACTCTCTTCTTGCAAAGTTTTTCAAGAATTTGTGTTAGGATAGATTTTATTGTATTCAACAAGTGAATATAAGTTGAGTGATTTATGACTTCTCTCATATGTTCATTTGTTTGTTGTGGTTTTGTCACGGATTGCCAAAGGGGGAGATTTTTAGGACATATGTGTTTCACATGTTAAGAACATTTGTCATGATTTTATGTAATTGGCTTATCCTTTGACAAAACGCACTTTACTTGTATTTGGGTAGATTTAGGATGTGTTTAAATACTTCAAGAAATCATGTTTCAAGTTCAAGTATTGAAGCCTTCAAGTCTGTCCAAGAAAACAAGTTGACAGTGCAAATTCATTAAAGCTCAACAGCTGGCTCGATAGTTGCATCTATCGAGCTTAAGAAAGCTGTTCAACGTTCGGTGTGCTCGACACCTGCTCGACAGCTACTCAATACCTCCTATCTGTCAAGGTTTAAAATTTTCAGAATTCAAATCTGATTTTCTTGGGATCCGTGAATATGTCTTTGGGCCTTCTTTTCTCCTAACCCTAAATATATAAAATGATTGTTTTAAGGGCCGTCAAATAGTTCACAAGTTGCACAAGTTTTGAGCAAACTCTGTTCAAGTAAATTGTGACCGGAGATGAAGTTCTTGCCCTAGTTCATCTCTTTCTCTTGAAGAAGTTGCTGTGTATATGCACCGTAGGGTTTTGTGACCAAGCATCTTCTTGATCTTCATTGTGTGGATGAACTGAAGAACTTTGCAACCAACAACCTTCTTAGTTGGTGATTAAAGTCGCGTACTGGGATTTGTGCAATTGGTTAGTCACGTACTTGGGAGTCGTGCATCAAAAAAGGGAACTGTCACTACAAAACAAGTCCAATTAGGTATTGGGGTAAGGTTCAACTGTAGGTTGGTAAGGTACTTAGGATTCCTTTACTTATAACCGCTTGTTATGATAATAGTGGAGTTTCGGGAGTGGTGACCTGAAAATCACCCGGTGGGGTTTTTGCTGTTAGGTTTTCTGCATTCGTAAACAAATCATCGTATTATTTATTTTCCACTGTATAATTAGTTTATTAGTGATTTGTTTGTGGTACCACACGTTTGCATGATAAATTGATTAATTAATAACTTGGCTAATTAATTAATTAAATTCTATCACAATGGGTCATTCAGTTTGTAGCCTATCAATCAGAATACACTGCATGAATTTGGAGCGTTCGATTGTGATCAACATAGTTCAGTGGATTGAACAAATCCATACTGACCGTTAAAAATACCTTCCTTATCAAGGAGGAATATACCCTAAATCACCTACTTCAATGACTAACAACTTAGTACAGCTTTTGATTTTTCTAAATTCAAAAACGAAAAAGCAAAATTTCAATAACATTGTAATCAACCAAACAAAAAAAAAAAAAATCAATAAATTTCGTCATAGCCTCGGAGATCATCAACAATACAACTGAAATAATGATTGACAATCTAATCAAACACAAAGACAACATTGATCGTGACATATATCAAGAAACCCAAAAACCAAAGACAAATATTTTATAGAAAAGAAAAGAAATAAAAAGAGGGGAAGCTATACCGTCGGAGTGAGGCAACAAAGGTGGGTAAGTCGGCAGTGAGAAGGGATGGCATGGAGGTGTAGATCGGATAACAGTTAGGCCGGCGGCGGGGAGGACAGCGGTGGACTGGGCAAGCCGAGCAGCGAGGGAGTGAGGGGGAGAGTGAGGAAGAATGAGAGAGAGAGAGTTTGTGGTGGATTTTTTATAAAAAAATATTATATTTATTTTAATACTCATTTATGTGTATCAATTATCCTTTAATGTCAGATACGTTGATTGCTAAATTTTGAAATTCAAATATAATTCAAAATTGGAATAACTTTTGTTAATGGTTTTAATCAGGAAACTTATGAACATTAACGTGCTATTAATACCATAATTGCCAGCATATTTGGTTTTGTAAGGTTGAATTTATTCAACCATCTAATTGGCTTTATTCCGTGCCAAATTTGCTTGTAATTCAGCTTTTAGTAACCCTGTATTTAGGTGGGTTTGTTGTAAGGGTAGTGAGTGAGATAGAGTGAAGTTTGCTCAAGAGTGTGCAAGAAAACAGAGTGTCGCGGCTGGGACTCGCGGGTGGATCGCGGGTGGACTCGCGGCTGCAAGCCGCCAGAAGCTGCACACGTGCCAAGCATGCTGGAAGATGAACAGTCATGCTAGCTGGAGCACTACAGGACAAAACAGGACAACTAGCCATACGGTTAACTCGCGACTGGATCTCGCGACTTGGTCAAGCCGCGAGCCACCCCTGTTTTGCCAAAACCTGACGTTTCACATTCCTCTCCTCTCCAGTATAAATACCCCTTTAACCCACGATTGAAAGAGAGCTTCCAGAGAGAATTTTGAGAGAGAAACCCTAAAGAAAAACCAGATTGCTTCACCCACAATCTATACCTTAGAGTCTCTTCAAATTCCCTCACTCTCTTCCTCTCCATTGTCAAATCCTTGAGAGGCATTATACCAAACCTGGTTCTCACCATTATCATCTCTGTGAGACAGTTGTTTGGAGTTCTGGGAAGCAGTTAGGAAGGAGCCAATCTTCATTGGTTGATGCTACGGTCTAGTAGCGGAATCCGGGAAGCTAGAAAAGAAAAAGGTTCGGCGCAACCTCGTTGGAGCAAGAAGCTTGGAGGGCTTAGGTGCACTGGGTAGATTAGGCTTGGAGGGTCTATTGCTGTCCTTGTATCCCAACTGTATTTTCTAGTGGATTGATTACCGCTTGGAGGGCGGCGGAGAGGTTTTTCGCCGAGGTCTTCGGTTTCCTCTTCGATAACACATCGCGTGTTGTCTTTGTGTTTGCATCTTCCTTCCTCTCTATCTTTGCCTTTATATTATCTGCTGTGGTTTTATTATGTTATGACTTAGATAGATTTTAACCAATTTCATGTTTATAGCATGTTTTAAGTTTCCGCACATTAGTTGTTTGACATATTGCTTGAATTGGTTAAGTTGTAAATTGGGGGTCTAAACGTTCAAAGGTGTTTTATACACGTTTTTGAACTTTCAGGTTTTATTACAAATATATACTTTTCATTCTAAACGTTTTGTATTCAAACGTTCTTATTTAAATATGACATAATAACGTCATATATGGAAGATTTTTTTAGCACTTAAATGTACAACTATTGCTAAATTATTTTATATTATAATAAGTTACCATATATACACAAATGGTTACTATTTGGTTTAATCGAAAGCGGTCAAACAACTAGCAATTTTTTGTAACATATATTCAGAAACTTTTGAAAAGGTATTATAATAATGGGCCATTAAATGCATGACATTATGATCCTTTCCTTTTGTTCTCAATGTACAAAGTTTGGCTATGACAACTTTGATATCCAGTTTTATTATATATATATATATATATATATATATATAAAGAAGGCTATTGATTATATAGATTAATTTCAATAACTTTATGACAATTTAATTGATATCAAACGATTTTTTTCTGGCTAAGGACAAGCAACATGTCTGGTTCTATATATATGGAAAGAAAAAAAAAGTTTCAGATATACACATTTTTATTTTTGAATTAAAAAGCTATAGACTTTTCAAAAACAATTTTTTATTGTCTTAAACACTTCCCATCTATTGTTTCTTACTACTCACAAAATTATTCTATCTTTTACAAAATTTTATGGAAAAAGAAAGTACTATAGAGAGCTTATATCTTACGAGCAATGTAGGCTTACAAGGATAATCAGTAAAGGTGATTGGGTTGTTGTATCCTAGGGACAATGTGCAGAAACTATTTGTCTAACTACATCGGATATACCGTAGACGACACGATTTGTCTCAAGACAGTGACTTGGTCCATGCCTCATCTCTGCCACCTCTTTTTGGTAAAATCAAATTGTGTAATTTCTAATAGTTTTTAGACCCCTTAAACGATTGATTTAACCAAGGTAATTAGCCAAGTTGTTACTTAGTCCAATTAAACAAGTCTAGGTTATCACAAAATAAAAGATCAAATCATGCACAGTAGCGGAAAATAAATAACACAAGATATGATCACCCAGAAAACCAAACCGGTAAAAACCTGGAGAGGATTTGACCTAGCTATCCTAAAGGTAAACTTGAATCCACTATCTTGAAAGAATCGAAGTTCATACAATAAGACTTACAAGGCCCCACGCTCGACTCCTTATTGCTACCAACTAGTAGAACTTACTGACACGACCACGTACAAGCTCCGAATCCACGGACTCCTTCTTTCTTGGATTCACCACCAGATACAAGCACACCCGCTTGTGTTTTCTTTAAGCTTCAATGGCAGCAACTGAATTGATCATCAAGGCATAGATAAATCTTCTCCTTGAAAAGCCTAAGTTTATGTAAAGGAAAGCTTCTCTAGATCTCACAAGAGATTTACACAAACTGCAATTATGAGCAACCCTAAAACGTGGCTAGGGTTTGCCTTTTATATTTAGGACAAATAATAAACTCTAAAAACATTTTAAAACACTTAGGGCTGAGTTGGACGAATCTGCAGAAAAACATTCTGCCCGAGCTTCGATCGATCGAGCCAGGCCGAAAGGCACAATCCTTTCCTGCTTTAACTCGATTCCAACTTTACATAGATTCACAACTTTGAGCTAGACTTAAACACTTCTAAACACATTGTTTTGATCATGGTTTGCCAACAATACAAATTAGAGTTCTAAATACATAAAATCCTAAGACTTTAGAACCTAACAATTTCCAAGGAAAATTCAGGTATTATCTCTCCTTTATTTCCAACAGTTTGGGAATTTTGAGTGTTTGATTTTAGTGAGAAAGTAAGTGAGAGACCCTAATTTTTGACTAAGTATGCAAACCCAAAATTTTTGGTGGGAACCTGAAGAGTTTTAGAGGGAATTCAGTATATTTTTATTGTGACAAAATTTTGACCTATTATAGCAGATTTAAAGCCACTGCAATATAGAAAAAGTAGGCTAAGGTTTATTATGATGGGAATATGACTTGTTGTGGCAAAACTCAAGCCCACTGTAATAGCTCTTTATGGATAATAAAATAATATTTAATACTTCAAATTAATAAAATATAATTTAATAATTAAAAAATATAATTTAATCCTACAAATTAAAAAATATATAATTTAATACTTCAAATTTAATACTACAATTGTCAATAAAATATAATTTACTAATTAATAACAATGTAATTAATACTTCTAATTATGTAAATATATTTTAATACTACAAATTAATTGAGTATAATTTAATAATTAATAAGATTTAATATAATACTTCAAATTAATAAAATATAATTTAACACTACAAATTAATAAAATAAAATATATTACTTAATAAAAATATAATTTAATATTACTTTGGAATGACTAAAATACCCCTAAAACTAAAGAAGGCCAACTTACCTCCATAAATGTAGAAAATGACTGAAACATCCCTACCACCCAAAAAATGGCTGAAACACCCCCGAAGTAAGAAAAATAACTGAAATACCTTTGAAGCTTGAAAAAAGACCACAATACCCTTGAATCCTAAGAAAACACCAAAATTGGAGGCGAATCGACCCCTAAGACTAAAAGGAGGCCAACCTACCTCACAAATTTAAAAAATGGCTAAGACACCCCTACCACCCAAAAAATGACTGAGATACCCCCGAAGCAAGAAAAATAATTGAAATATCATTAAAGACTATAAAAAGACCACAATACCCTTGAATCATAAGAAAAAACCAAAATTGGACGAAATGTAATTGAATATTCATTAAAAATGACTAAAATACCCCTAAAACTAAAAGAAGACCAACCTACCCCCACAAACTCAAAAAATGGCTAAGACACCGTACCATCCAAAAAATGTCTGAAATACCTGCGAAGTAAGAGAAATAACTTAAATACCATTGAAGCCTTAAAAAAGACCACAATACCCATGAATCATAAGAAAATACCCCAATGTTTCAAGGGTATTTTGGTCATTTTTAGGTTTTTGGGAGTGTTTCGGCTGTTATAATTTACTAATTAATAACAATATAATTAATACTTTCAATTATGTAAATATATTTTAATCCTACAAATTAATTGAGTATAATTTAATAATTAATAAGAGTTAATATAATACTTCAAATTAATAAAATATAATTTAACACTACAAATTAATAGAATGAAATATATTAATTAATAAAAATATTTTTTAATAATTTAATTTAACAAAATTTAATTGAATTTAATACTTCAAACTAATTTAATATATTTTAATTTAATACTTCAAATTAATAAAATATAATTCCTTGCTACGAATTACTAAAATATAATGATAACTATATAAAAAAAAAATGTAAGTTGAGACTGGGGGAATGACTAAAATACCCCTAAAACTAAAAGAAGGCCAACTTACCTCCATAACCACAGAAAATGACCGAAACACCCCTATTACCCAAAAAATGGCTGAAACACCCCTGAAGCAAGAAAAATAGCTGAAATACTTTTGAAGCCTAAAAAAGGACCACAATACCCTTGAATCCTAAGAAAACACCAAAATTGGAGGAAATATAATGTATTATTCGGTGAAAACGATTAAAATACCCCTCAGACTAAAAGTAGGCCAACCTACCCCACAACCTCAAAAAATGGCTAAGACACTCCTACCACCCAAAAAATGACTAAAATGCCCCCGAAGCAAGAAAAATAATTGAAATACCATTGAAGCCTATAAAAATACCACAATACCCTTGAATCATAAGAAAAAACAAAAATTGGTAGAAATATAATTCATTATTCATTTAAAAATGTCTGAAATACCCCTAAGAATAAAAGAAGGCTAACCTACCCCACAAACTAAAAAAATGGCTTAGACACCAAAATACCCTTGACAGCTGAAAATGAACCAAATACCCCATACGCATTAAAAATGTCCACTATACACCCTAAGCCAAAAGGTGACCAAAATACCCTGGAAACTTTGAAAAGGACCAAAGTACCCCTAAACCGTAAAAATTACCAAAAATACACTCTAAGACTAAGAAAATGACCCAAATACCCTCGTAAAATCAAAAAATGACCAAATACCCCTTATGCATTAAAAATTTTACACACATACATCCTAAGCCTAAAAAATTATATAAATGCCCTTGGAACTTAAAAATTATTAAAATGTTTAAAGGGTATGAGATAATTTCTTACATTTTAGGGTGTATTTCGGTCATGCTATAAAATTTCTCTAATTTTGGTAATTCTATGCGCTTTTTTTTTTGGGGGGGGGGGGGGGGGGGGTTGGTCATTTTTTAAAGTTTCGAGAGTGTTTCAGTCATTATTTACATTTTAGAGGTAATTCGGTCATTTTCTTTTTTGTTTTTGATTTTGTTTTTGTTTTTGTTTTGTTTTTGTTTTTGTTTTTGGCTTTTTTTGTTTTTTGTTTTTTGTTTCGTTTTTTTTTTTTGTTGTGTTTTTTTTTTTTTTTTTTTTTTTTTTTTTTTTTTTTTTTTTTGCATTGGTTTTTTCTTTGTATTAGGTGTATTTTGGACAATTTTTGTGGTTACGAAGGCATTGTGGTCATTTTTTCGATTTATAGGGCTATTTAGGTATTCTTCAAGTAATCGAGGGGATTTCCACCTTTTTCAGGCATGGGGGTACTTTTGTCATTTTCTAGCTTTTAGGAGGTATTTCAGTCATCTCGATGTTTTGGGGGTGTTTTGGTCATTTTTTATGTTTTGGGGGTGTATCAATCTTTTTTTGGGTGTCTGGTGTGTTTTGGACATTTTTTGTCTTTTTGGGGGCATTTTGGTCATTTATCAGACTTTTAGGGGTATTTTGGCTTGTTTTAGGCACAAGGGGTGCTTGGGTCATTTTTGATGTGTTGGGGGTATTTTAGTCATTTATTAGGTTATGGGGGTATATCGGTCTTTTTCTAGGTATTGGGGGTGTTTTTGCTCTTTTCGATGTTTTGGAGGGTATTTTTGGTCTTTTTCTAGGTTTAGGGGAGTATTGGTCATTTGTTAATTAACAAATCCCTATATGTGACCTATCCCAGCGCTTTTGGAGCATTGGGATAAGTCTCTCTCCATTCCCTTATGGAGTGATCCTATCCCAGCACGGAGTGTTAGAATAGGTGGACCCTATTCCAGCGCTTCTAAAAGCATTGGGATAGGTCTCTCTCCATAAGGGAATGGAGTGATCCTATCCCAGCGCTTCCAAAAGCCCTGGGATAGGTCTCTCTCCATAAGGGAATGGAGTGATCCTATCCCAGCGCTTTTTGGAGCGCTGGAATAGGTGGACCCTATTCCAGCACTTCCAAAAACCTTGGGATAGGTCTCTCTCCATAATGGAATACGGCGCTTCGAAAGCACTGGGATAGGATCACTCAATTCTCTTATGTAGAGAGACCTATCCTAGCTCTTTTGAAAGCGTTGGAATAGGTGGACCCTATTCCAGTGCTTCTAAACGTGGCGGGATAGGTCTTTCCCATAAGGGAAATCAGTAACCCTATTCTAGCGCAATATGGCTTCCTATTCCAGTGTTTTTGAAAACCGCCGCTATAGGCCTTGTATTGCAACGATTTGTAAAGTGCCAGTTTTGAGCCGCCGTAATAGGGTTTCCTATACCAACGGTTTCAAAAAGCGCTAGTACAGGCTTCTCTACTACGGCAGTTTTTAAAAGCGCTAGGAAAAAAAAGTTGGGACGGGATGATTTTTTTGTAGTGACCATATCATGCATAAGGAACATGTGATGAAACATTTCAAGTATATTACTATTTTCATTAGAGTTTTCTTGGACATAAGTATTAGAAGTTCTACTAGATTTCTTTCTAGATGATAATTCCTTAGAAAAACTCCAACGTTGATAGCCCCAACAAATCCCATCTGATATTAGGTAAGTTCATACAACATCTATATCCAACATTGTTGAATGCACAAATTTTCGACATGGACATATAATTGTCCCACTCCGTTGTGCATGTTGAGATGTAAAATTCAAGAATTGTTCTATTCCATTTAAATATTTCACAAATTTCCTATCACTAATTTGCATCCAACTCTTGTCCATAGCTATAGAATGATTTAGACAATAAATACCTACAACGTGATATCATCAAACCACAAACCAAAAGTTAGTCCCTATTTATATTATTTCAGTTCACGTTTAGTTGAAGAAATAAATCATTTTTAATCTAACAAAATGAACCTATGCTTCTAAGAAAGCAAGGCTAAATTTGCAATTTTGAAAAATATGACTTACAAGTCACACCAAGGTCCTAAATGTAGGCATAAGGAGTCTAAATTCATATGTAATTTTTTAATACATTTGGTAACTAATTGATATCACTAGAAAATTCTCATTTAGTTTGCATGATCTTCACATGAAAAAAAAAATGAAAAAATATAACCCAACAAAAAATCTTACAAGTATTATGCACTTCCAATATCAATTTAAACCACCTTATAACACCATGCAAGCCACCCGCTTGATTCAACTTAACAACCCACCACAAACCCAATTATCATCATCACAATATAGAGTCTTACAAGTATTGAAACAAAAAATCAAACAAATATAAATTAAAAATATCTATCCAAATTTTCAAAAAAATAATAAACACTTCCAATATCAATTTAAACCACCTTATAGGATTTTACAAGTACTTAAGCAGAAGTTACTCATGCAAACCAAGTGCACACTTTTAAAAAAAAAATCAAAACTTATCACAACATTAACTTGCAAGCGAAGAGTATAATTTATAAGGGGTTTATTAATATACTAACTAATTATATCAACATTACTAGCAATAACATTTACTACTCTATATTATCTTTTAATACTCAAAATAGATATTCAAAATATTATAAATTATTTAATAAACTTTTGGTTTATAGCAGCGTTTTTATAGTTTTTGATGGTGTTTTAAAAAGAAATAACAAACAAAAAATTCGTCACCTGACCAAGACATTTAGAATCAAAGAATCCCCAACAACAAACAACTCATCACCATCATCCAAACCTGACAAAATCAACAAGAGAGAATTCAAATTTAATAGATTGAAAAATGACACTAAAATCACACAAAACTTGTTACATCAAGCGGAAGACAATGTTGGAATCAGCCCTAAAGCAAAGAAAAGGAAAGGGGAAGGAGGAGAGGAGAAAATGGGAAGAGAGGAATGAGGGAAAGGGGAGAGAAGGGAGGCGAGGAGATGGTGGAGGAAAGGAGGAAAAGCAGAGGGAAGAGGAGGGTGGCGGTGGCAAAGGGAGAAGAGGGCCGTGGAGGGAGAAGGGGGGATGGCGGTGAAGGAGAGAGGGAAGGTGGCAACGGTGGAGGTGGGTGGGGATTGTGAAGAGAGAGAGAAAGAGAGTGAGAGAGAGACAGAGACAGAGAGAAGAGAGAGGCTTATCATGAGTGAGGGTGGCAATGGCAGAGGGAGAAGAAGGCAGTGAAGGTGGAGGGGAATGGCGGTGAAGGAGAGAGGGAGGGCGGTGGTGGAGGTGGGTGGGGATTGTGAGGAGAGAGAGAGAGAAGAGGAGTGAGGGGAGAGAGAGAATATCTTAAGAGTGAGAGGGAGACAGCCAAATGAAAAGAAAGAAAAAAAATCCCTAAGTAAAAGAGTAGGTGGGAAATGAAATTTGGGGAAATTTATGTGGGAAGGATAAAAAAAAAAGTTCGGGAAAGTTTGTCCTATTGCAGTGGTTTAGACGCGGCACTAAAGATATTGTTAATATTTTAGTATATTTCGATATTTTTAAAATGTCACTATAAGTCTTTGTTTAATAATTATTGCGGTGGGGTTATAAAAATATCATTATAGACCAAAAACACGCTACTAAAACTATGATAGTTGTGGCATTTTAAGAAAACGCTGCTATTGTTTTGGGCTACTGCGGTGCTTTTTTAAAAGTCATTGTTATATGCCTATTCTTTAGTGGCAGTAGGCAAAAATGCCCTAATATACCTCTTAGAGTAGCAAGTTTGAGAATGCCACAAAAAAAATTGTTAGGATTACTGTACTTACTAGCTATTGTTACTGTTTTAAGCTATTGTTGAATGCAATTTGCAAGTAAAGGAGTTAGTTAGTACAATTGTTGGTTAGTTGGTTATTGCTAGTTGCATATGAATTGGTTACAAAGGTTAGTTAGGAACTCAAGCAATAAGAATACTCTTTCAATTTATTATATAACTCTCTCTCTTTCTCTCTTTGTGTTCTTAGGAGGTTCCCGTTGTAGACAGCGCATTTTGTACCCCTTATGACTCGAGCCCTTATTCCCCAGTGATACTGAAATTCTAAGACCCGAGGTTGGTTTAGGGCTTAATCAGATACAGAATTGACTTGAGAAATGTTAAAATGGAAAATATAACTTTTAATAAGCAAATAAATCAATTTTTGGAAAAGTAAAGCCAAGGAAACTCTCGACTTGCGCCCCGCAAGAATCAACTTGCGCACGTAGGCTTAAACTTATGCGCGCATGTAGGGTTCCAGAAACATAAAAAAAAAATAATAATAAAAAAAATAAAAAATAAAGAAGGAAAGTTTTGTGCATTAATTCTAAGGTTTGGAATGAATCCCATATTGTTTGGAAGCCATTCCAAATCCCCATTTTCACAATATAAATAGCCATACATGGTACCTTTTCAAAACACATAAAAATCTTAAGAGAAAACACTATGATTCACTAGAAATAGTGAATCAAAGTGGGAGTTTTTCACAAAACATCCTCAAGTCAATTTTCTTTTGATTGGGGCTTTTTTGGACTTGATCTTTGATTTTAAGATTACTAATCACTTTTTTATTGGTAAATAGATTTGACTGAGGGGAACAATAAAAAATCAAGCTTGGAAAGCTTTGTGTTTAAGGTATTAGTCTAAACTTTCTTTTTCTTTTCTTTTTTATGCTTTAATCTTTCAGTTTGCTTTAGTTTTTTTTGTTATTATTTGTTTCTATATGTTTATGCAGTTTAGGTTTATGTAGTTCTTATGTTTTAAAGCATGTTAGGTTGTTAGAATTTTTGTTTGGAAGTTCTACTCTGTTTTCTATGTTGCTGGGGTTTTTGGGCTGAACCCTATGTGTGCATAATCCTGGATGCATGCGTAGGCTGGATTATGTGCACACAGGCTTGTTCATATGTGCGCATGATCCTGCTCAGAAACGCTAACCCTAGTTCTTCTGATTTTGTTTCTTATTTCATATGTGATGCTTTTGTTTTAGATCCTTATATATATATATATATATATATATTTATTTATATATATAGTTTTGAGCCTCTATTACATTGTTTGTTTGTTTGTTTGTTTCAATGCCATGTACATGCATTCACATGTTCATGCATTAATGCCATAAGTGCTGAGCTACTGCATGGTAAGTGAGGTAAGTCATGCATTCATATGTACATGCATTTTTTTGTGATATAATCTTGTTTAGGTTTGATTATATGATGGTTTGAATAAGCATGTTTACGTTCTTAATGATTTGGATGATAACATGACTTGATGGCTATGTCTCTATGTTGATTTAATGTTCACATGTTGTTGCCTTGGATGATGTAACATGATGTGATGAAAAGCATGATCGATGTATGTTAGGGTTGAGTTGTGATATGCCATGTTAGATGAATGCTAAGATGATATGCTAGATATATGTTAGGCTTTGAGTGATATGCTATGATAGATGTATGTTGAGGTTTTGGGATAAAATGTCATGTTGATTGCATAGATAAATGCTTGTGTGTGTGTGTGAGTTTAGAACAACAATATTGAGTGTGCCTTTAATAGGGTTAAGATATAAGACACAATGAGAGGAAGCCAACCCTAGGGTGAGGTGGTTTTGGATGCCTAAAACCTTCCCAAAACCGTACATAAGCTCCGAACCCATATCTCTGGTAGTAAGATCAAAAAGGTCCTTCCTCAAGAGGACGCTGTATATATGATTCCTAGACCATTGCAAAAACTAGGTGGCGACTCCCCGTTGTGTCTACAGTGGAGACTCCACTAGGGATTATAAGTTTAATTCCTATGTGTCCTATGTCTTAACCTTAATAAAGGCTTATTCAATACTTGTTTGCACACATACCACTTGGTTTTATTGTCCCTTTTACCTCGGTTGGTAATAAGTGGGAAGATGGAAGGCTTCATTTGGGCCTAAATCTTTTGAAGTTCATCCCACCAACTCACGATTTATGACATTGCCTATGATGGGCTTTAAGTACATTAAGGGTTTGCCACCAATCCACAAAGGTCCATTTAGGCCCTCGGTTGGAATCATAGCCCACCTAGTTGTGAGTGACCTATTTATCTATCATTTTAACTTTAAGGAGCCTACCAACACTTAGAAAGATCATAAATCCTATCAAAAAAGGGTACCTTTTGTTAGGTTCTAATGATTTAGGATTAAATGTTTAGAGTCTCAATTTGTATATGTTGGCAAACCGAGAACAAAAATATGTCTAAAATAAGTGTTAGATATTGCTCAAAGTGTTTCAAGTCAAGTCTCAAGAATATTCAAGCTGTAGGAAAAAGAGTCATTTTCTGTGAAGCTTGATTAATCGAAAGATTAGGCTCAACCGATCGAAAATCGCAAAAAAAAAATAATTTTAGCAGAATTTTAAATTAGGCCCAAGCCTGTGAAAATGTTTAGCATTTTAGTCCAACACTCCAAAGTATTAAATAAAAACCCTAATTACATTTTGAAGACTCTTGGAAGACTTGTGAGTTACTCCTGTGAGATCTGAGAGGTTCTGAACCTTCTAACTCTACAAGTGTCTACTGGAACAAGATCTATAATCAAGTAATGGTGGAATCTAGTTGCTGCAAGATCAACAAGCCATGATCTAAAACCTTTGAGTGGGATCTCAAATTCACAAACATGGGAGTTTGTGTTCTGTAAATCCAAGAAAGAAGGAGTCTGTGGATTTTGAGCTTGCACGTGGTCGTGTCAGTAAGTTATTATTGGAGGGTTAAATCTTTTATAAAAACTTTAATTCTCTTATAGTGGATTTGTTTTACTATGAGGATAGCTAGATCAAATCCTCCCCAGGTTTTTACCCTGAGACAGTTCGTTTCATTGGTTTTCCTAGGTGATCATATCCTCGTGTTCTTTATTTTTCCGCTACTGTGCATGATATGATCTTTCACTGTTTAACCTAGATCTCATAATTAACCTAAGTAATCACATGACTAATATATTAGGTTAAACAATCTGTTTTAAGGGGTCTAAACAAATAATTAAGTGGTATCAGAGCGAGTTAGCTCTAGATTGGGTAGTATACCTTAAGTTTATCCTCGACCCCTTCTATCATGGATTCTCTTATCTTTCCTTTACATTCAATTAGAATGAAAATTGAATGTGCTTTATCTTGGACTAAGTGGTTTTTAAAATGTGCTAACCCTATTCTTAAATTTCTTGGTATAATTACATGTTGCAATAACTATGTTTGCTATACTACTTTAACTGCCTTAAAAGTATATGATACTTGTTTGTGGTATTTGGACAGTGGTTGTTTCAGGCACATGATAGGTAACAAAGCTTTGTTCAAAAGATTGGAACTATCACATTTGGAGATGGAAGCAAATCAATCATTTGAGGTATTGGAGCTGTAGACATTCCGGGATTGCCGATGTTTGAAGATGTCTAGTACGTAGATGGATTAAAGGCTAATTTACTGAGTATTAGTTAGATTTGTGATAATGGATTGAATGTGTTATTCACCAAGCATTAATGTGAAATACTTTATGGTGGAGGTGATTGCATTTGTGTTGGAATAAGGACCGTTGATAATTACTATGGCATAACTCCAAGCATCAGTCACAAGTGCTATAGTGTAAAAATAAATTTGGTGGACTTATGGAATCAACAGCTAGGACATGCAAGTCATAAACAAATTGTAAAAATCTCTAAGTGTGAAGTTGTTCTAGGTTTACCAAAATTTGAGAAGATTGAGAAAGGTATATGTGGACCATGTTAGATTGGTAAACAAGTGAAATCCAAACATCCGTCCATAAGTGAAATTTAGACATCCAGACCGTTAGAGTTGCTACACATTGATATAGTGGGTCTTGCCAGAGTTCAAAGTCTAGGAGTAGTTGTTGTAAATGACTTCACTCAATACACATGGGTGATTCTTTTGAGAGACAAATTTGAAGCTCCAGATAAGATGATACATTTATGCAAGAAGCTGCAAATTGAGAAGAATGCTACGATTGCTCGCATTAGAAGTGGTCATGGAAGAGAGTTTGAAAACTCTAAGTTTGCATCCTTCTGCAATGATCAAGGAACTAAGCAAAAGTTCTCAACAACCAAGACACCTCAGTAAAATGGAGTTGTGGAAAGAAAGAACAAAGTGATCCAAGAAATGGCTAGAGTCATGCTGAATAACAAAAGTATGGCAAAGTCATTTTGGGGAGAAGTAGCAAACACTGCATGTCATACACTGAATAGGATGTATTTTTGACCAGATACTAAGAAGACTCTATATGAACTTTGGAGACGGAAAAAGCCAATTGTAAAATACTTCAGAATATTTGGTAGTGAGTGCTACATTCTTCGAGATCGTGAGAATCTTGAAAAGTTTGATGCTAAGAGTGATCAAGTAGAGCATACAGGGTGTACAATCTCAGAACCAAAATAGTAATGGAATCTGCAAATGTGGTGATCAATGATGAAAAATGTACTGAAGATCATTCTAAAGTGATTCAAAGTATCCAAGATAAACCCACAAAAGTTGAAGATGCTCTACCTAAGGAGTATGTTGGTAGACTTGATGACCAAGAATTACAAATTCTAAATGATGTTGTGTCTGAACCGACCACTTTAGTTAGTGAGAGGATACAAGAAGAAGTTGAGACCCGTACCCCTCCAGAACAACAAAGTATATCAACTTCTCTTATGAAAGGCCTATCTGCAAGAGTCAAGCTGAGTCATCCTATTACCAACATCTTAGGAAGCCTAAATGACAACATGCGTTTGAGGTCAAAGGCCTTGAATGTTATCACACATTCATGTTATCTGTCTTAAGTAGAGCCTAAGAAGGTAGATGAAGCTCTAAAAGATGCTGATTGGATAAATTCCATGCATAAAGAACTTCATCAATTCATTTGAAATGATGTGTGGGAATTGATTCTTAGACAAAAAGGCATCAATGTGATAGGTACAAAATGGATCTTCAAGAACAAGTCTGATGAACATGGAACTGTTATAAGAAACAAATCTAGACTTGTTGCTCAAGGATACACTCAAGTAGAATGAGTGGACTTTGATGAGACTTTGCACCTGTTGCTAGACTTGAGTCTATCAGAATACTCTTGGCTGTTGCATGTCACTTAAACTTCAAGCTCTATCAGATGGATGAGAAAAGTGCATTTTTGAATGGAATGTTGCAAGAAGAAGTATATGTAGAGCAACCCAAAGGTTTTATGGACCCTAATAGACCAAATGATGTCTACAAACTGAAGAGAGCACTGTATGGTCTTAAACAAGCTCCTAGAGCTTGGTATGGCAAACTAACTTCTTATCTTATAGAGAATGATTTTAAAAGAGGAAATGCTGATAGTACTCTTTTCATTCAAAGGGATAAGAAGCATTTAGTTGTAGTACAAGTCTATGTGGATGATATATTTTTTGGCTCTACTAATGATACTCTTGCTAAATCTTTTGCAAATGAAATGAAGAAAATGTTTAAGATAAGCATGGTGGACGAACTTACTTACTTCTTAGGATTGCAAGTGAAGCAAATCGACAAAGGAATTTACATCAACCAGGCTATGTATGCAAGAAATCTTGTCAAGAGATTTGGACTTGAGAATGTTGCTCATGCTAGAACACCAATGGCCGCTAACACAAAGTTGGGAATTGATCCATCAAGTCAACCTGTTGACATTACCTTATATAGAACTATGATTGGTTGTTTATTGTATTTAATTTATAGTCGTCCTGATATATCTTTTAGTGTTGGTGTGTATGCTAGATTTCATGCTAATCCCAAAATGTCACATTTAACTATTGTTAAAATAATAATTAAGTATGTGACTGGGACTAGTGATTTTGGTTTGTTTTATAGCAAAGAATCAAATGTTTCTCTTACTAGATATTCTGATGCTGATTGGGCTAGTAATGCTAATGATAGAAAAACCACTACTAGTGGGTGTTTTTATGTTGGAACTAACTTAGTTGCTTGGATGAGTAAAAAATAAAATTATGTCTCTCTGTCAACTGCAGAAGCAAAATATATTGCTACTGGAAGTTGTTGTTCACAGCTTCTTTGGATGAAAAAACTGTTGGGTGATTTTGGTTTGTCGTAGGATACTATGGTTGTGTCTTGTGATAACTCCAGTGCTATTGATATCTCTAAGAATCTAGTACAACATTCTAGGACCAAGCATATACAGATTAGATATCACTTTATTATGGATCTTGTTGAAAGGAAAATTGTTGCTCTTGACTATATCCCTACTGATCATCAAAATGCTGACATTTTTACCAAACCTTCTAATAGGAGCAAGTTTGAGTCTGTTCGCCAAGTGATTGGTGTTATCACATGTTCGTAGTTTCTCTTTGGATATCCTTGGTCCTTGTGCTTAATCTTTTAATCCCTTGTGACCAAATTTTTTTTCATTAGGATTTTCCCTTGCATTTCATTCTAGGTTTATTTATGATGTTTTTATTTATTTATTTTTACTTATTTTTTTAAATCAAAAAAATAGAAAAAAAAATTGTATAACACATATTCAAGTATGTAAATGAGGTTGGCCCATAAAATTTGCATTTCATGACTATGAACCTTGTTTAGTTTTGATGAACTATTTTTTTGCACTTTGCTAGTTTGTGCTTAGTGCTTATATTGTGTGAATTGTTAGGTTCTAATGATTTCAGATTAAATTTATAAAGTCTCAATTTGTATATGTTGGAAAACCAAGAACAAAAGCATGTCTAGAATAAGTGTTAGACATTGGTCAAAGTGTTTTAGGTCAAGTCTCAAGAATATTCAAGCTACAGGAAAAAGAGTCATTTTCTATGAAGCTCGATCGATCAAAAGATCAGGCTCGACCGATCAAAAACCACAGAAAAATAATTTTAGCAAAATTTTAAATCAAACCCAAGCCTGCGAAAACGTTTAGGGTTTCAGTCTAACACTCCTAAGTATAAAAGGAAAACCCTAACTATGTTTTGAAGGCTCTTGGAAGACTTGTTAGTTACTCCTGTGAGATTTGAAAGGTTCTGTACCTTCTAACTCTACAAATGTCTACCGGAACAAGATCAACAATTAAGTATTGGTGGAGTCTAGTTGCTGCAAGATCAACAAGCTGTGATCTGAAACCTTTGAGTAGGCTCTCAAAGTCACAAACGTGGGAGTTTGTGCTCTGCAAATCCAAGAGAGAAGGAGTTCGTGGATTTGAAGTTTGCACGTGGTCATATTAGTAAGTTACTACTAGAGGTAGCAATAGATTTAGGGTTAAATCTTTTGTAAAAACTTCAATTCTTTTATAGTGGATTTGTTTTACCTTAAGGATATCTAGGTCAAATCCTCCCCAGGTTTTTATCTTGAGATGGTTCGTTTCATTGGTTTTCTTGGGTGATCATATCCTTGTATTCTTTATTTTTCCACTACTGTGCATGATATGATCTTTCACTGTTTAACCTAGATCTCATAATTAACCTAAATAATCACTTGGGTAATATATTAGGTTAAACAATTTGTTTTAAGGGGTTTAAATAAATAAACATTTTTTTTATATCTCTTGTTTGTTCCACCATATAACTTGTGTTCACCTAATTCCAAAGGAAAAATAAAAGATGTAAAGAATTGGACGGTGACCCAAAAGTTATGGCCTACCCTAAAATATTGGGATGAAAAATATATTCCCTATGTCTCTCGTGGGTAATGCCTCAAGATGGTACTAGAACTTGGATCCAAGCAAGATGAAGGTGTGGAATGAGCTAGAGGAATTATTTATGGACCAATTCATCTTTAACACCATGATCGATGTGACTTTGAGAGACTTGGAGAATACTAAGCAAGGGTTCAACGAGACATTTTCTGAGTACATGATGAGGTGGAAGAACAAAGTTTCAAGGATGGTTAATAGGCCAAATGAAAAGGATAAAATTAACATGATCATCAAAAACTTGCTTCCAGCATACAATAATAGGCTTTTGTCATCGCCTATCAATTCCTTTGTAGAGTTATGTGATTGTGGTACGAGAATTGAGGATGCCATTAACATTGGATAATTGAACCTAAGTGAAGCCAAGCTTCAAGCCAAGAAAGTGTTCAATGAAGGAGAAAAGGGTTGTGCTCTCAACAATGTGAATGTTGTTTCTAGACCACAAAAAATGGTGTTTGATGATCTTCAAATACCTTTGTCAAAAGTACTAGTAGTCTTGATTGAGGGGAGGCACCTCAAGCCCCTTGATCCTACTCCTCTTCCAAATCCAATCCCGCCAAATTGGAATAGAAATGACCATTGTGCATTCCACCAAAGGATAGGACACAAGACAAGTAGTTGCCTAAGGTTGAAGCATGAAGTTCAAGATTTGATAAATCAAGGGGTGATCGCCAAGCCATAACCTCAAGAAATGCACGAGTAGAAACAAGCGAGGATGAATGAAGGGACATGCCTAAGAGATTTGATCCATGAGAACACCTTTTGCTAGAGGATGAGCCATTTCAATTTGTTGAGTCTTTTTTCAATTGTCGTGTCTCGAATTTGTCGAGTCTATTTGAGTCTTTCCCTTATTGTGTTGTTGAGTCTTTCCCTTATTTTTTTGCTGAGTCTTTCCATATTTTGTGTTGTTGAGTCATGTTCCTTTTAATTCTCAAATCAATGTTATTTCACTTTCAATAAAGATGACCATTCAAATATGACATGCATCACATGATCTCTTTTGCTAGTTTTGAAATGAATGAATCCTTAAACCTAAAAAAAATTGGATAATCCAAATAAGGAATCAAAAGATGAGATTGTCTTAGTTCATTCAATCATAAAGAGCAAGCATGAAAGTGAGAAAGAGGGTGAGAGGGAAATAAAAGACTTCGATCAAGTGGGAGAGTACACAAGAATGAGAAGGATGAGTGATGAGAGATTCCTTAAAAGCACAAGTCATGAGTGAGTTCAAAGATGGGAAAGAGAAATTGAATAAATAACTTGTTGTTTCACATGGATGACACTGCGATGATGAGAACTTGATGAGATGAAAAGGCTAAGCAATCAAGGTTGAAGGGATGATAGGCCATCTTTCTGCTACCCTTTTTACAATGAGAGTTTATTTCCACTTGCTAACCTCGTTGAGCCTAGATGAATTCCTTCTTTATGTACATGCCAAGAAATTACCCCCTACACTAGAGGCATGTTCTTAAGAGATGGTGATTTGAAAGAGTTACCCTTAACACTAGGGGCATACTATAATATTGGAAAGGATCAACTCTACACTAGGGGCAAGTTTTGTGAATGAATGATAGAGGGATGTGCAGATGATTTTTAAGTGAAAGAATACCTCTTTTCCCAACAAGGGGCATGGAAAAATAAAAAAGAGAGAAAAACAAAGAAAAGAGAAAGAAAAGAAAAAGGGGGAGATATAAGAAAAGAAAAGAGGAAAATGAAATGAAAGTGAGAATTAAAATATATCTTTTATTTGCTCTGAAATTCTAGTGTACAAATTCCTAGAGGGCCAAGTCATCATTGGGTAAATATTGAATTTAATGTTCAGTTTTCCTGAACCTCAATAGGTTAAGAGGTTAATAAATAGCCTCAACACATGCTCTTCTACTTAGAGGCTAATTAAACAAGGGTGGTGATCTAATGAAGTTAGATCAAACATGAGGGTCCACACTAAATTCCACTTTTTGAGGTTCACAATTGTATTGGGTTGGTTTTCTATTACCACTACTGAAATTTCGTAAACAGGATCAAAACTGTGTACAAGAGCTAGAAGTTATAAACAATTTCAATAAGAAGGGGCCGCAAAAGAACTGACCTTACTATAAAAAAAAAAAGTCCTATAGCCGCATTTTAAAAATGCGGCTATAGCTCCTAAAAACATGGCTATAGGACAATTTGGCCTATAGCCGTGTTTTCAGTAAAAATGCGGCTATAGCTCCTAAAAACATGGCTATAGGACGATTTGGCCTATAGCCGCGTTTTCAGCCGTGACCTAAAACCTGTAACTATAGACCTGAGGGGTCTATAGCCGCATTTTTACAAACGCGGCTATAGGCCAGGACAAATGGCCTGTTTGACAACAAGATCCCCTGGCTGGACCTCAACTCTTTGCATGCAATCCAATAAAACATGACACTGGTTATCAGTAAGTTTTCTGAAAAGGGAATGGTCATGCAGTGCCCGTTAAATGTGTGCCCGTAACATGGGAATATGTAAGACTTGAGCACTACATTGGTTCATGGTAAGCACTTGCTACTAAGAAAAATTTGTACCACTATTTTATCACATGCAAATTTGTGCCTAATTTTGGAAACTCAAAACACCCCATCGCTTGCGAGCACAAAGAAAGGATGCTCTGGCGTGAGCTCCAAAACAACGATTTCAGGGGTTGCAACAGCCCCAATTGACTCAGCAATCGAATCATCAATACTCCTTATAAAAGCTGTGCCTGGATTCCCATTGGGCACCCCGCACCCACAACCAAACACCATGAGAGAAATCTTTTCTATTTTCACACTTTTCTATAAATCCCCATTTTCTGTACTCTTAACTTTATGGAAGTGAAGCTTTCTGTTGGTGAGTTCAGTTTGTAAGAACAAGTTTCGTATCATATATATATACTTATTACTTACATGTAGAATATTATATTATACGTTTGATAGACATGGCCAGAAGGATATTTGACTTGTGGAAAACATGGAGTCTGATGTAAGTAATAGTCAGAAGGATCTAATACTAATCATGACAAAAATCCACACATGAACATCTCTGCACACAAATAAGTGTCTATCAACAATACTAGTGAAGTGATACATCTCTGCCGTTTTAGGATTTTTTGAAGCTTGGCTATTTGTGTGTAAACAATAATACAAGATTAATATTATTGGGTTCTAAGATTAGTATTATTGATATAATTAGTGAGAATTCAGATGTGACTACTAGTGATTAGTATTATTATTGATAGAAGAGGGTAAAAACTATTAGTGATAGAAAGCTATTACATAGTCAAGATAGAAGAGGATAATGTCATGACTATTAGTGATTAGTTTTATTATTGATAGAAGAGGATCTAATATTATTTTGTAACATGAACCCACCCAAAAATTACACCAAAGATAAACTAAGTACATTACAATTGAACAAATGATCAATGAACAATGATCCCAAGTTGGTAAGAATAAAGAAAAATGTTCAAAATGATCAATTTCAAATTTCAACATTAGATGGGTGGCATATAGTATGAACTTAAGCATTAAATGTTGGGTGCACATGCACCATGGTCCAGCCCATGAAGAATAAAAGCCCAAGTGATGAAGGCTCCTATATCAAGTTGAAATAAGAGATCATGGTCAGCATGTACTCTGTGTGTTTCTAGGAGTCTAGCTGCATCTAATCACCTACTCTTTAAAGAGTTTGTGATAGGCTTGAATAGCAAGGAGTCCTACTTCCTTGCAAAGTACTGTACGTGGTGTACCAAGATTCCTACTCCTAATTGATTTAAGAGTGCGAGGGCATGCTTTTATATAAAAGGCATGCGAGTGGTGCTAAAAAGAATGAACACACAAGTGAATTGAGAGGGCAGCCAAGAGGAAGCCGCTTAGAAAAAGGTGACAGCTAGGAGAGAAAGCTGTGCGTGGAGAAAGAAAATAAAAAGGAAAGAGCAAAGTGTTGCTGTCTTTGTGAAAGATAATTAGTGTGTGTGAGAGTATAGAAAACAAGAGAGATTTTTTTCTTTAGCCATGAGACATACACAAAAATTATTGTAATTGATTTGATAATAGTGAAATTATTCAGAGTTTGTCCCGTGATTTTTTCCTTTGTGTCCTTATGTATGATTGTTATTTTGGATTGCTAATATTGTTGATACATTATTTGGGACCCAACATTAAAACCATAACTAAACAAATATAAGAAATTTAAAACATAATACTATGTGATTTCTAAAAGCAAAAGCTACAATCTGGACGTTATCACTGAGTTGGAAATCATTTTTTATTTTATTTTATAAAGTAGCTCAAACATCTCGTTATTGAGCAAAAATTAAATACATCCAAAGACAATTGATTGGTTATATTTTGGTCTGTCTCAATGTGTTTTTATGTAGTTTGATCTTGGAAGTATTTTTGTGGTTAATGAATCTGAGGGTTTATGGGGTATGTTAGGAGATGGGCCAAGAAACACACAACACGGCACCAAGAAAAACAATCGTTTCCAAGGGGGAAAAATGTAATAGATCAAATCATAGAATTAAGCAACCTAGATTCCCAAATTTCTCATCAAGCCACCTAATTGTCCTGAATGCTATTTAACTTTCCTTTTGGATCAAATTTTAGAGCATAAAGTGAAATATACATGTACAAATCTTACTCATGATTTTTTTTCCTTGTCAATGCCTCGTATTCCACTCAAATTTCTGTGTGATCATTTTATCATTGACTAATTGTTGCAAGGTATTTTCTTTTAAAAAAGCAATTATTAAATACTAATTTAATTTTGGATTTTGAAAAATGGAGTTTTAATTAGAGGTCAACACCTGTGATGTAATATCTAAGCATCTAACAGAACTAGTTTTAGAAGAAACCGCTAGCACGTAGGTCATGTTGCTAGGCGCCATTGACCAACCCATGCATGTATAGCTCAATTTTTAGACTTTTTTAAAAATTATTTTTATAATCAACTCAATTTTAAATTTTATTGAACCGAGTTTAAACACTTATGAGTGACCATTTTTCCTGTGAATATGTTCCAATTTTTTTATAATAAAAAAAAATCATCTTTAATATATATATATATATATTTATAATTCAATAATTGGAGGTATCAATTAATTGAGTTATAACTCTTGACTATTATTAAAAATTTGAATGAATTAAATGGTGAATTTTTAGAATATAATTTGGTTCGTATATGCTGTAGGGGTAAGGGCTCAAGATCATATATTGGGCTTCACCCGAGACAATTGTAGCTCAAGTGTGTACTCTAACAATTAGAGAGACCCTCCAAAAGGCTCTAACGATAGGAATGTGCCTCATAAACATACAAGAAAGAAGGAAACACAAAATATCTAAGGAAAAGTTGCTGTCATCGCATTAAATGCATTGCAGCTACTTTTCTGGCCACATTTATATGGAGAAGACCTCTGAGTAGTGCTGTCTTGGCTACCACAACTCACAGAAGGCTAAAAAGGGTGTCTGATGGGATGGACACTCAAGTAGGGACTCAGATGATCAACAAGTGTAGGATTAAGATGGCCCAAAAAGGGCTATATAATGTGAGAGACCCTCCATGAGAAGGGGATCGGAAAATAGAGAGAAAAAATAGTATAGCAATCTAAATCATTCTGATATCCAAGAGTGATCATTATATACAGGTTTAACCTCCTCGGACTGAAAGTTTATTGATATCAACATCCTTTATTTGTGTTTGAGCGTCATGCAATTCAATATTAGCTGTTGTCCAACTCATTAGGACTTAGTTCTTTAACCCATTCTCTATAAACTCATTGTATTGGGCTCATTGGACCAAGACTCTATACATTTTGGGCTTGGGCCCCAAACTGTGACCCTACAATTGGCGTCGTCTATGGGGAGAACTTGTGCATCAGTGAGTGCAACGGCTAAACATGGTGGGATTAGGTCCGCACCATGCAGGTCCACACCAAACAGAGTCCATAGGTTCTCAACGACAGGACAATTTCCTGAACCTTGAACGGGAAAGGGATCGAGAGCGATATCGAGAGGGTAGCGTGCGTACTACCCATACAAGCAGAAGCCATTCTAGGGTGGGAAGTAACGTGTCCCAAAGGCTAGACAATAATAAAGCCCTGTAGTGAAAGATTGATGACTTAAAAAAGAAACTACGTCGTGCGCAATGGAAGCGGTCCCCTTCTAGTTCAGATACATCCTCTAATGATGAAGGGGACGACAATTATAGGCAAAGGTTAAGAACCCCACCGAGTGAGACCTTTTCTTATGAGGAAGAGCACCACCATAAACGTAGATACAAAAGTTTGTCTCGTAAAGGCCTAGTAAACGACGCCATGAGCAAGGCGTTGGATCGGATCTCTAAGTCACCCTTCACACGCAAGATAGAAGTGGCAAAGCTCCCTCGACGATTCCATCAACCTACTTTCACCATGTACAATGGTCGAACGGACCCCGTAGAGCATGTAAGCCAGTTTAACCAGAGGATGGCCGTCCATTCCAAAAACGAGGCTTTGATGTGCAAAGTATTTCCGTCCAGCTTAGGACCAATGGCGATGAGATGGTTTGATGGCCTGAAGCCAAACTCCATAGTTTCCTTTAAGTAGCTCATTCAAGCCTTTGGCTCTTGCTTCATCACGTGTAGTAGAGTTCCTCGGTTTTTGGATTCTCTACTGTCTTTGTCCATGCGAGAAGGGGAGACCCTGAAAGCTTACTCGGACAGATACTAGAAGATGTAAAATGAGATAGAGGATAACTTTGATCATGTCGCCATCAGCACCTTCAAGAGCGGTCTTCCAGTTGAGCATGGTTTAAGAAACTCCCTAACAGGAAAGCCTGTCACTAGCTTGCGCTAGCTCATGGACCAGATCGATAAGTATAAAAGGGTTGAAAAAGACCAGCAAGTAGGCAAAGGTAAAGCAAAGATTATCCCTCAGGAGAGGAGGGACTTCAGTTCGGACCGATTTAATAACAGCAAGCGACCGAGGAGAGACTTTGTAGGGCAATCCGGATCTACCAACACACAGGCAGTCAATATTGTGTTCCGAGATCCAGTGCATCAGGTTTTAGAGAAGATCAAGAACAAGTTATTCTTCAAATGGCCGAATAAGATGGCAGGAGACCCCATGAAGCGTAACCAAAACCCGTATTGCCAATACCACCAAGAACCGGGGCACACCACCGAGGACTACAGGAACTTGAGGAACCATTTGGACCAGCTGGTTCGAAAGGGAAAATTAAGGCACCTCCTACATCATTCCAGTGGTTAACAAGGATAGGCGAATCCGGAGTCCCGAAGAGACACCGCTTTAAGACCTCCTATAGGCACGATAAATGTCATTCTTGCTGCTCCGGGAAGGATCGGCTCTTATCCTTCCAGAGAAATGTTTGTGGCTCAGCTATCCACCGAGGATGATGATCGAGAGTCCAAGAAGGCCAAGAAGAAGCCTCACCGGTGCTAGGCTTCTCGGACGAAGATAAGATCGAAACCATCCAACCTCATAACAATGCTCTGGTAGTCACACTCAGGATTGGAGGGTATAATGTGAAGAGAGTGCTAGTAGATCAGGGCAGTGCTGTGGAAGTAATGTACCCTGACCTGTACAAGGAGCTGAACTTAAAACCCGAAAACCTAACGACGTACGATTCCCCTCTATTAAGTTTCGAGGGAAAGACCGTTACCCCAAGAGGCTAGATTAGACTGCCCATACAAACCGGTTCGAACGTGGTGGAGGTGGATTTCATTGTAGTTGACGCTTATTTACCCTACACAGCTATTGTGGCTAGACCTTGGCTTCATGCCTTAAGAGGTGTCTCTTCTACCCTGTACCAGAAAGTGAAGTACCCATTAGAGGGCCAGGTTAAAGAGATTGTGGGGAATCAGACCATGGCCAGACAGTGCATGGGGGCTGCCATCTCACGCCAACCCAATGCTAAGTCCTCGGCCTCTACTAAAAGGGGCTTATAGCAATCAGCCACCCCAGCATTGCCCGGTAATGGATCAACCGATGAGGCAAAATGCGATTATCTTAGAAAGGTAGCTGTTGGCATTGATCCAGAAAACTTCTTTCAAGTCGACTTGGAACTACCTCCCCAAGAGAGAGAAGAGCTAATTGGGTTCCTTAGAGAAAATGTGGACGTATTTGCGTGGGACGCCTATGAGGCCCTAGGGGTTGATTCGAGCTTCATCTGCCACCATATAAACGTTAACCATCTGTTACTCCCAAGAAGCAACCACTTCGGCACCCGTTAAAGGAGCATGCTAATGCTGTTAGGGATGAGGTGATGAAGCTTAAAAAAGTAAGGGCTATCAAGGAAGTTTTTTACCTTGAGTGGTTGGCCAATACTGTAGTAGTAAAAAAGAAGAGCGAAAAATGGCGAGTCTATATAGACTCCACGGATTTGAATAAAGTCTACCCAAAAGATCTGTTCCTTATGCCTTAAATAGATCAGTTGGTAGACGCGACCGTTGGCCATCCTCGAATGAGCTTCTTATATGCTTTTCAAGGATATCATCAGATACCACTAGCCACAGACGACCAAGAAAAGACAGCTTTTGTCACTCCCATTGGAAACTACCATTACAAGGTAATGCCTTTTGGTTTGAAAAACGTAGGGTCCACCTACTTGAGAATGATGACCAGAATGTTTGAGCCTCAGCTGGGTAAGAGCATTGAAGTCTATATAGATGACATGGTGGTAAAGAGTAAAGTGGTGTCCGAGCACGTGAGAGACTTCAGGGACGTCTTTGAAATTTTAAGGAGACACAAGTTGCGTCTCAACGCGTTCAAATGTTCATTTGGGGTAGGATCAGGAAAATTCTTGGGCTATATGGTGACCCACGGGGGGATCGAGGTCAGTCCCGATCAAATCAGGGCTGTCAATATCTTGCAGCCACCTCGGAATCCTAAGGAGGTCCAAAGGCTTACCAGCATGATTGCTGCCTTAAACCGTTTTATTTATCGGTCGGTAGACAGGTGCAGACCCTTCTTCCTCTTGATAAATAAATGGAAGGGATTTGAGTGGACTGAAGAATGTGCTTTGGCCTTCCAACAACTTAAAGAATATCTATCTCGGCCACCAATCATGTCCAGTCCTAAGACTGATGAAATCTTGTTCACCTACATCGCTGTGGCCCCTTATGCAGTAAGCCTAGTGCTAATATGAGTGGACAATGGTGTACAATGACCAGTTTATTATATGAGCAAATCATTGCATGAAACTGAGATCCGCTACTTACCACTAGAAAAGGCCATCCTAGTGGCGGTTCAAGCTACATGAAAGTTTCCCCATTACTTCCAGGCACACACAGTTATCGTTCTAACCTAGCTTCCACTCAGGTCCATACTTCGGAGTGCTGATTATATAGGGAGAGTTGCTAAGTGGGGCACGATTCTAGGGGCTTTTGACATCAAGTACATGCCTCGTACCTCCGTTAAGGGCCAAGTCCTCACAGATTTGGTGGCTGAATTCGCTAAACCCTCGTTAGAAGAAGAAGTAGGGATGCAAGACATGGATGAAAAATCAGTTGGCGCAATCTCTCTACAAGGGCCCACATGCTGGAAAGTATATATTGATGGCGCAGCGAACCAAAGGAGCTCCAGAGTAGGGCTAATTCTGATTTCCCCTGAAAAGATTACCATCAAAAAATCACTAAAACTGGGTTTCTTGGCCACGAATAACGAGGCTGAATATTAGACATGGCAAAACGGGCGAGTCGGGTTGGGTTTGGGTCGGGTCAATCGGGTCACGGGTCAAACGGGTTACAGGTTAAAAACGAGTCATTTTAAGCGGGTTGAAATCGGGTTCGGGTCAATCGGGTTGCGGGTCGGGTCGGGTTGACCCGTATTTTTCACATGAAATTTTTTATTTTTTTATAAAGAAAACAATATGTATTTGCCATTTAGATAGTTATGCAACATATTACTTGATGTAAAATGCAATATTTTGCATTCACCACTTATATCAAGAATAAACTCAGTTAAACTTATTAATATTTATTCAATAATTTTAAAATTATACAAATCCTAACATTGCTATCTAAAACAAAACAACACAAAGATAAGTAAAACAAATATACAAGTTTTATTTTTACACAATATCAACATTCCAAAAAAAAAAATTACAAATGACTTATTGGATAACTTATTTGATAAAGAATAAAAACATATAAGAAAGTTACAATTTTAAAAATTAATTTTATAATCTATTATCAATTGTGGTTGACACTCTATTTCAATTTGAGATATACATTAAAGTTTGATTGCTTACTTATTTATACCTAGTCTCTTTTATGAAGATCATATCATTGTTAAGCAGCACACACTCTAGGAAATATCATAATTTATTTTGAAAAGCCTTTTATTTTGGACATAAATTGTTAAAAAATAGATCTAAGCATTCATAATTTATGCTAATTTGATACTTTGACTTTACTATTTTCACACTCGTGAATGTGTCTCACACATATCTACAATTTTAAATCTGTTTTTAACTTTACTGTAACCAGATTATCTTGGCATGTACTTTGCTATTTGATGTCTAAAAATCTTTACTCATTACAGAATGCTCAACCATTTATTTTTCAATTAATTTGCATGCAGTTATGTAAATGTATCAATTGTTTCCTTAAAACTCACAATAAACAATTAAACCAATATTGTCTTAATTTCACTATTTTTTTTACCAAAAAAAAAAAGTTTTAAAAAAATGGTTCAGGTTCGGTTCGGGTCGGGTCGGGTCGGGTTGACCCACACAAAACACGGGTCGGGTCATGGGTCAACCTGTTTTTGCTTCGGGTCAAAAAAATCGGGTTTGGGTCGGGTCGGGTCGAGTCAGAAAATTCTGACCCGTTTTGCCATGTCTACTGAATATGAGGCCCTACTGGAGGGGATGTCCATGGTTCAGAAACTGGGCGGAAAAGTAGTAAACATGTTCACTGACTCAAGATTGGTCGTTGGCCAAGTAAATGGGAAGTTAGAAGCAAGAGACGAAAGAATGCAAGAATACCTAGACCAAGTTAAACGCCTACAATCACGTTTCAATCCTTTTAGCTTACTGCATATCCTTAGAAATGGGAACACACATGCCGACTCCTTGGCCACGCTTGCCACCTCCTCGGCTCAAAGTTTACCCCGGGTCATCCTTGTGGAAGATTTATACAAACCCTTAGTGACGAAGAGAGAAGTGATCCATGTCCACCAGTTCAGAGTGGGACCTAGCTAGATGGACCCTCTAGTACTATTTCTGAAGGAAAACATCTTGCCTGAAGAGAAGACCGAGGCTAACAAGATATAGAGAAAAGCTTCTTGGTTCTGGCTATCCGAGGACTAGAAACTATATAAACGTTCCTTTTCTGGACCATACTTGCTCTGCGTACACCCTGAGGCCTCAAAACTAATCCTGGAGGAATTAAATAAAGGGATTTGTGGAAGCCACACAGGAGGCAGGTCCTTATCTCATAAGGCCATCACCCAAGGCTACTGGTGGCCAAACATGCAGAAAGAAGCATATGAATACGTGAAGAAGCGTAACCGGTGTCAGAGATTTGCGCCAAACATACATCAACCAGGAGGGATCCTCAATCCACTGTCCAGCCCTTGGCCATTTGCTTAGTGGGGCTTGGATATCGTTGGGCCCTTTCCTAAGGCAGTAGGGAATAAAAGGTATCTGCTCGTCAGCACTGACTACTTTACTAAATGGGTTGAAGCTAAACCTTTAGTGAACATCAAAGATGTGGACGTCAAAAAGTTCGTTTGGAAAAACATTGTCCCGAACTCCCTCATCTTGGACAATAGTCTTCAGTTCGATAGTAAGGCCTTTAGGAGGTACTGTTGCAAATTGGGAATTACGAATAAATATTCTACCCCAGCCTACCCCCAGGGGAATGGGCAAGCCAAGGCTGTTAACAAGGTCATAATGAATGGACTTAAGAAAAGGTTAGATGACGCGAAGGGAAGATGGGTGGAAGAACTACCACATGTCTTACGGACGTATCAAACCATACCCCACAGATCAATAGGAGAGACCCCCTTTTCAATGACTTACGGGGTCAAGGCTATTATTCCTCTGGAGACGGGCTTTCCAACGCTAAAAACCAGCTCATTCTGTCTGAGCAGAAACAATGAGCTGCTTAAGAAAAGCCTATATCTTATTGAAGAAATGAGGGAAAGGGCAGTATTCCAATTGGCATACTACCAACACAAACTCAAGCAAGGTTATGATGCTAAGGTGAAGCTAAGGCCACTAGTGCCTAGTGACTTAGTGTTGAGGAAAGTTTTGGGCACTGCAAAAAACCCAGCATGGGGAAAGTTAGGACTAAATTGGGAAAGACCATATCGCATCACCTTAGTGGCTGGTATAAGGGTATATTTTCTAGAAGATTTAGATGAGCATGTAATACCACGCCCTTGGAATGTAAATAACCTGAAAATGTACTATTATTAATGAAAATCTCCTTCCTCAATAAGTTTTTTTGTTGCATAAAGGCATCTCACTTCTTGTCTCTCAATCTACCCAAGTGTTAAACAGAACCTAAGCCATGTATGGCTCCTTGGACCATAGGCTTAGGTGAGATTATAACTTTTGACATCCACTCAAGTGTTAAACAAAACCTTAGCCCTGCATGGCTCCTCAAACCATAGGCTTAGAGGAAATTAATAACTTTTGATATCCACTCAAGTGTTAAACAGAACCTAAGCCCTGCATGACTCCTCGAACCATAGGCTTAGGGGAAATTAATAACTTTTGACATCCATTCAAGAGTTAAACAGAACCTAAGCCCTACATGGCTCCTCGAACAATAGGCTTAGGGGAAATTAATAACTTTTGACATCCACTCAAGTGTTAAACAAAACATAAGCCCTGCATGGCTCCTCAGATCATAGGCTTAGGGGAAATCAATAACTTTTGACATCCACTCAAGTGTTAAACAGAACCTAAGCCCTACATGGCTCCTCGGACCAAAGGCTTAGCGGAAATTAACTACTTTTGACATCTTTTCAAGTATTAAACAGAACCTAAGTCCTGCATGTCTCCTCGGACCACAGGCTTAGGGCAAATTAACTACTTTTAACACCCCCAGAACACCTTTATATTTGTTAAACAGAATGTAAGTTACAAGGTATATTACTTACTCTCTTCAGATTCAACATTCACTATGTAAGAATTAATTCATATTACAAATGCAAAATAACTCTATCTTGCTAATACTTAGTTAGATTTTTTTTTTTTGAAATGCCAATAATGAATTACTGTTGGAAATGGAGCAGTGGCAGTTCAAGCTTATTTGTAGTGACGATAAAAATAAAAGTAATGAAAGTAGAGACTTTAGGAGTAGAAGAAAAGTTCATTCATTAATTTAAAGAAATTACATTACAAGCAGTGGCAAAAGCCACAGGAAAGGAAAGTAAAAAAAAAAAAAAAAAAAAAAGGAACAAAAAAAGAAAACCCTTCGTCTAGAATTCTAAGCCTTATCCTTGGGAGGATCTTTCTTGGGATCAGTAACCTCGGAATAAGCACCATAAGCTTTGGACTTAGCTTCAACATCCTTGGCCTGTGAGATTACATCCCTGATTGTGAGGGAGTCCTCGAAGGGCTTATCCTTCATTGGTGGGTAAGCTTCCTTATCCATTCCTGCCCCCTCAGGAACGTCGGTGTCAGGAAGGGCGGCCTGGGTAGGAAGGAGCTTCTCGGAAGGAGGGTCCGACTCAAGAATCTCTCGGATATCCTCTGGGAAGAAGATATTCTCGGCCCTCCTCAACTCAGAGTCTGCATGGACTCCTGCCCGGTCCATCACCACTCCCTAAGACTCGGTGCAGTAGTCCCTGCAAACCACAGCCACCTCCTCCGTCAGCCTATTCTCTATGTCTAGCACCCCACGCTCATAGGACGCCTTCACCGTGGCCTCAGTTGCTTCCCTGGCCACCCGAGCCACCTCCTTGGCTTGCTGCAACTGCGCCTTGAGATCTAAGACTACTTGCTTCTTGGTGGCCAAGTTTATTTTTGTTACGTGCAGCTTCTGGTGCTTTAGCCTTCCTTTTCGTGGTCTTCAGGCCCACCATGCCGCTGTCACGAGCCTGGATAGCCTCTTTAACCTTCTCAGACAGGCCCTCCTTTTCCTACCTAAGGACCCCGACAATTTTCTCAGCCTCAAGGCAGGACTGGACCTCAGTGTTGACCTCGTCGCAAGTGTTCCTAACCCACTCCTCGACCACGTAAATTTGCTGGGCAACCTACATGAAAGTAGTGGAAGGGTTATTAAAACATATGCAACATGTGAATGAACGTAGAATCTAAAATTTAAATGAAGGAAGGTGTTGTTTGGCTTACCATCGCAAGGTCCCTCTTCAACGACATAAAGAGATCCGACTGCTTGGTATTCCTGAGCCAGTCCATGTCTCGGGGGAGGAAAAGGGGCTGATGTAAGGCCTTAGCAAGGTAGGTAGCCTGTCCCTTTTGAGACTCCCAAATCGTGGTTTCCTAAGAAATGGGAGCACCATCTATCTCGAGCCGAGGGGACTAGGTACACTACCCTCGTTGCACTACAACCTCATCTCAGTTGTCCACAGACTTGTTTCTCTTATCCTTAGGCTCTCTGGCCTTCTTTTGCTGTTTGACCCCCTTTTGAGGTCCGACATCACCCTCCTCCAAATCATCAACTGGCCTTTTCCTCCTCAAATTTAGATTGGCCTGCAACTCGAGGTCAGTGGAAGGAGGGGGAGGAGGAGGGAGGCTGGGAGGAACTTGTACCTTAGGGACATCTCTGGAGGATTGTCCCTTGTTCCTATTGGCCATTAGGCCCTTTAAGCTGGACCTTTGCTTCAGATTCATGCCTTCCTTTTCGATTTCTTGGCTAGTATCGGTCCGGGTAACTATCAACCTCAGAGAATGTGCCGCAAAGAATCGGTCGAGATCAATGTCAGAGTCCGAGAGCTCTACTGGCCTTGTCGGCACTTCACCCTCCTCATTAAAGCAGAATTTATCAATCTCAGCTGCAAGGGATGAGTGAGCGGAATCAATCTCCTCTCTTAGAGCAGCTACCCCTTGAAGAACACGCTGAACTGGCGGCTAAACGGGTGGAAGGTCTCTTTAAGCTAAAAATCCCAGCTTGGAGACGTCAATCCGAGCCAATCTGGGACTCACGGCCCTTATTGCCTGGCCTACGTCCTAGAAGATGTGGGACAGTGGCTCATATTCCAAAATTAGATGAGCGGCCCGCAATTGCCCGTCTTCACTCACGAAAATCTCCGACCTTAGGAGGTAATTGAGAGCTTGAATGTTGACCAGACTGATCTTCGAGGTGACGTGATCTTTGTCTGCAAAACATCCAAAAGGGAAATTATGGTTAATTCGAGAAAACAAATAACTAAAGCAAGTAAAGGGAAAGCTCAAAAGACTAAGATCTCAGCCTAGGGACCTGATCCTAGAGTACCCCACTTGGTGTTCCTGCCCTAACTGGGCAGTGAAGACCGTTATGCCATTCCCCAGAAATGACCAGATAATCGTCCTTCAAGCCTTTATTGGACTTAGGAAGGCAAAATATCAACCTCACCTCGTCGGACCGAGATTTGAGGTAATATCCCCCGGAAAGGGAGTGACACTCGTATAAGTGAGCAACGTCATGCCATGTGAGGCCGAGGTTCATTTGGTCGTTTAGAGCATCTACACACCCTAAAACTCAAAACATATTGGTGGTGCATTGGTGGGGGGTCAGCCTATGGTTAAGCAAATAATCTCTAGTTATCCTACCCATGGGAAGCGTCATTCCTCCCTCTATGAAAGCAATCATAGGAATGACGACTTGACCCATCTCTCTGTCAGTGAGTATTCAGTCCAAAGGACAATATTCTAAACCCATTCCTTGTGGGATATGGTATATGGCCCTAAAACCCTCCATACCGGCCGGCAAATCTACTAGGTGTTTGAACCTACCCATCAAAGTGACCAGAAATGACGCAGAGAAAGGCTTCTAAAAAGAAAAAGGCCAAGGAAGAAGGCCGAGGAGAAAAAAGAAGAATAAAAAGAAATGAAAGATTTAAGGGAACACGTATGCTAAACCTCTGAAACTTTTAGAAAGATTCGCAAAGACTTCTTACAAGAAATAGCTATGGAGACTCAGGAATTTAGAGTGTTTTGTGAGACAAGGCGCTGGAGTTCTCTAGAGCATTGAAGGTTTTTTTGAAGAAAAGAAGAAAATGATTTCCCTGAAGGATTTATATAGAGGGCGAGAATAAGTGGGAATACTCCCGCTCAAAATCCTCGGAAAAGTGTTAACCGTTGGATTAGTGCCTCACTGTTGGATGTGGGGGACATAAAATCGCCTGGAGTAATTAATGATGCCTCATGGGCTATGAAGCGTCAGTAACAATTATCAGGCGTGTAAAACTGCATTCCCACATGTGTAAATTAAAGAATTCGTGGGTTTTATCCCTTAAAAATCAAAACCCCACTTTCCCTCATCCGATAAGAGGGAAAAACCAGAATTTTGAGGGGTTATTGTAGGGGTAAGGGCCCAAGATCATATATTGGGCTTTGGGCTTCACCCGGGACAATTGACAAGTCTGAGTAGTGGCAAATAGTTGTTAAGGGATCCACAGTTAAAATCTCATAAGCAGGGAATGAATGGAAGATGATCCGAGGAGGAATACCTCCTCGGATGCGACGAATGTAGCTCAAGTGTGTACTCTAGCAACTAAAGGGACCCTTCAAAAGACTCTAGTGATAGGAATGTGCCTCATAAACATACGAGAAAGAAGGAAACACAAAATATCTTAGGAAAAACTGCTACCACCACATTAAATGCATTGCAGCTACTTTTCTAGCCGCATTTATGTGGAGAAGATCCCTAAACAGTGTTGCCTTGGCTACCACAACTCACAGAAGGCTGAAAGGGGTGTCTAATAGGACGGACACTCAAGTAGGGACTCAGATGATCAACAATTGTAGGATCAAGATGGCCCAAAAGGGGCTATATAATGTGAGAGATCCTCTATGAGAAGGGGATCGGAAAATAGAGAGAAAAATAGTATAGCAATCTAAATCATTTTGATATCCAAGAGTGATCATTATATACAGGTTTAACCTTCTCGGATTGAAAGTTTATTGATATCAGCGTCCTTTATTTATGTTTGATCGTTATGCAATTCAATACTAGTCGTTGTCCAACTTATTAGGACCTAGTTCTTTGACTCATTCTTTACAAATTCATTGTATTGGGCTTATTGGACTAAGACTCCATACATTTTAGGCTTGGGCCCCAAACTGTGACACTACATATGCCTTAATAAAATATGAAATATTATTTTTTTAGTAAAAATAAACATTTTTTATTAAAAAAAATTATGAACAAACTCAAGCATGTTAAAATAAATTAAAAAAAAAAAAGTTTCAAGTTCAAATTTACCTCAAATTTTTATAATGAAATAAACAAATCAAACTTAAACATCATGATAGTCAATCTAACACAACTCATTTCCAACTACTTGTCAACAATATAAACGAATCAAACTCAAACACCTTAATAACTTGATTGACAACTATGTGTTAGGATTAGTGTCCTAAAATCCTATTAGATGATGCTATTTATGACATTATATTATAAAAAATAAAGTTGTTTTATTATCTAAAATAATGGTAACATGAATATTTGGACATTATCATATAGTCCTTAAGATGCATTGTATGTGATTTATGTAGTCACAGAAGATATAAATCAAAAGTTCTTTGTAAACTCAAAATCTTAATTTGTAATCAGTGATGAAATTGGGTATTTTATTTATGAAGACTATAACATGTTAACTAAGTTAGTTTGTCTTGTGTTGGACCGTGTGTCTTACCGATCCATCCAACAACTAATTGGTGAAGGATGAGGGGGTAAAATCTTTTATAGCATTCAATCGCAGACCAAGCCCATTGGTATTGGAGTGAATTGTGAAATCCCTCACAATCCCTCCCTCACAATGCAGCTCCAACGACTCAAACCTATGACCTTGGCTCTGATACCACTTGTCAGACTGTGTGCATGCCTTACTGAAACATCCAATGACCAATTGGTGAAGGATGAGGGGGCACAAATCATTTACAGCATTCGATCGCAAACCAAGCCCATTGATATTGGAGCAATTGTGAAATCCCTCACATCTTGGTCATGGAAGTGGATACTTCTAGTTGATATATTGATGTGTCTTAAGTGTGCAAGACATATTAGATTGGACCGCTGTAAAATTAATTTCCTATTAACAACTATCAACTGAATAATAAATCTCACGACTTTTATTTATATAAACTCTCAATCTTGAAAGGTTAGTGAACCTGATCATAAAATGAGGCTACTTTGATATATTAGGAGTGAGATCTAGTAAAACGGTCAAAATCTCAGTATGCTGCGCAACTATACATAGTGTTGAAAGAACACATATTCTCAAGATAAAATTCATAATCTCTTTATAAAGATATAAAATATTCACTTGAGATAATTTTAATGGGTTTAGTTATTTAGAGTGTTAGACTTAACCACTTTAGTAAATAGTTACTAAAATTTATATATTATGAAATTTGATTTCATAAATATATGACTAACTTAAAAGATTAAACCAGAAACTCAAGGATCAAGAGGTAGTAATTTTCAAAGTGACAGTTATATATTATAACTTTGTATTACTATGAATATTTTCATGAAGGTGTTAATTGTTTAGATAATAAAGTCTTGGGATATAATTTTATAAAGTCTAGAGTGCAATTATATTTTTATAGTGGTATTAAATAAATTAATGGTAACTTTGAGTTTGTCAAGAGTTGATAGATACGCCCAAAACCCATTGAAGCTAGAGCTTTATTTGTCTCTTTGGTTCCATCCCAAGCCCTACACAATAGCCTAATTGAGTTATCCCAAAAGGTATTAGATAATCAGTTAATTATTTAATTAGAGTTATTAAATAAAATAACTATTTAAACAGTTATCAGTACGTACAAGTGAAACAAAAGAAAATAGTTTTTGAAAAAGAAAAAAAAAAGTTTTTTTTCTATGAAAAAAAGTGCGTACAAAACTAATTTGAGAAACCTCACACCTTGGGCATATGTGGAATTGGGGTGAAGATTGAAGGTCTTTCCAAGTTCAATCTTCTTTTGTTTAGAATTTCACTACATCAAGGTATGCTATTCTATTCTTTATTTAAAAAATTCTGATATTCCATGTTATCTTACATGAATGAAGTAGATCCATTACTTTCCGTTACTTGTTTTGCAAAACTATGTTTTCCAATACCATGTGCCACTACTTATTTTCTTGTGGTTTCAAAGGTAGCTTAAACACGCTTATTATTTTAAACGTTTTCTTTGTGAGATTAGACAGACATTTGGTTTTGAAAATATAAATGTTTCATGAACAACTAGAATAAGTTTCGAAGTAGTTGCAATGTGTTTTTCAATGCATCACTCAAAAACAATTTCTGATCGGCGCAATTTCTCCTTAGTTTATTTTCATGTTTTTTTCTGTCTCCGTTCAATAATTATATAATGTGAACTTAAACATGGTCTGATAGTCAACATATTATTTCTCAGCGAAAAAAAAAGAAAAAAAGAAAAGAAAAGAAAGAGATAGTCAATATATTATCTATATCATATACTATATAATAAAAGTTGGGCTTAGACGCTGTGATTGTGCCAAGTGGTTTCACCATATTGTAGAAATATTTTTAGATTTTAACAAAAAATAGATATAATTTTTCTTCTCCTATAATTTCTAAGTTGATAAAAATCTTACTTTGATTACAATTCAAATTCTATCTTAATTTGATTACAATCCAAATTCTTTATTTAATCATTTATAAAATTCTTAATTAAAAAAAAAAAAAAAAAAAGCAACATACTAAATGTTTATTAACAGCAACATACTACACATGCAGAAATTTATAGATATAATGTTGTTATTATCAACTTTTCTTCTATGACTTTATCACTTTTTTGGATAAAGTAATGTTGAGTTTAACTTCTTCTTATTTGGATAGCTTTAAACTTCTAAGTTGATTATAACTTAAAAAAAAAAATATATATATATATATATATATATGCCTATCTTATTTCCTTATTGCCATTCACGTTTACTTACTTTCTTTCTTTCTTTCTTTCTTTTCCTTTTTCATTTTTCTTCTTCTTCTTCTTCTTCTTTATTTTTTTATTTTTTAATTTTTTAATTTTTTTACATTCAATGACTGTATGACCATTTATTTTTTTTTGTTGATAAACATACATCCTAAGTTAATTCTTCTTCTCTTATAATTTCTAGAACAATTAGAAATCTAAGTTCCTCTCTCTCTCTCTCTCTCTCTCTCTCTCTCTCTCTCTCTCTCTCTCTATATATATATATATATATAATGTTTTTCAGTGTATTTTATATATTTTTAGGCACAACTTCTTCTTCTTTTCTCTCCTCCATTATCAATAATTCTCATTCTCTTACAATTTCTATGTTGTTTGAAAATCTAACTCCTTTGTTTGTTTTTTTTTCTTGGCTTTACCATATTGCAGATTTTTTTTTTTTAGATTTTAAGAAAAAATAAATATAATTTTTCTTCTCTTATAATTTCTAAGTAGATAAAAATATTACTTTGATTACAATCCAAATTCTTCATCTAATCATTTATTAAAATTCTTAACTTAAAAAAAAAAAAAAAAAAAAAAAAAGCAATATACTAGACATTTATTAAAAAACAGCAACATACTACACATGTAGAAATTTATAGATATAATTTTGTTATTTTAAACTCTTCTTCTATAACTTTATCACTTTTTTGGATAAAGTAATGTTGAGTTTAACTTCTTCTTCTTTGGATAACTTTAAACTTCTAAGCTGATTATAACTTTAAAAAAGATATATGTCTATCCTATTTACTTATTGCCATTCACGTTTACTTACTTCTTTTTTTTCTTTTTCTTTTACTTACATTACGTTCAATGACCATATGGCTTTTTTTCTTTTTTCTTTTTTTGTGGATAAACATGCATTCTAAGTTAATTCTTCTTCTCTTATAATTTCTAGAACGATTAGAAATCTAAGTTCCTCACAATTGAAAATTCTCTCTCTCTATGTCTGTTTGGCATGATTAATTTTGCCAACTTATTTTACGATTTAGCTTATTTTTGTTACTATTCATGGGCCCCACTACACTTTTCAGTACTATTCATGAGTCTCACTATACTATTTCATCTAACTTTACCTTTATTTACAGTACTTTCAGCAAAAAGTTTTCAATTTGAGCAAAATAAGCGGATCTCAAAGAGATCCTATATATAATGTTTTTCAATGTATTTTTATATATTCTTAGTCACAACTTCTTCTTCTTCTTCTTCTTCTTCTTCTTTGCTCTCCCCCATTATCAATAATTCTCATTCTCTTACAATTTCTATGTCGTTTAGAAATCTAACTATCCTTTGTTTGTTTGTTTTTTTTTTTTTTTTATTACTTAGGCAATTTGATGTTTGTGAAATCCATATTAAAAGTTTTTATCAAACCTACCAACCAAACTATTACAGGTATGTATTTCTCTTCTATGTATTTTTTTTTAATTTTTTTTAAGGTTTTGCTTATGAGTCATAAATGCAAATTTAAATCAATGAAATCTATCATATAAACCTCTATAAATATTATTTAAGAATTATCAATTTTTGTATTCTCTCCTACAACAAGGGTTCTATTTGTATTTGTGTTATGTTTATATGTGTGTTATTAGATTAAATTAATTTTCTTGAGAAGTGAAATATTTCTGTTACTATTTCTCATTTTTATTTTTGTTATGATATTATATGTGTGTGAAAGAAATTGTCTAACATTATGAGCATGTAACTTTTTTTATTATTTTAAATTTCACTGTAATTGATTTTTATTTTGGTTTTTACAAATATCAATATCCATACCTATATTTATCACCCATAACACATTTGAATAGTATTCATGATTTTTATTTTTTTTTTAGCATAGCATGTTATAAATATCAACAACATATTCCTTGACAAGATTGCTATTAGAAACTAATATTAAATCAACATCATGAAAAGGAATTCACATCTTAATATGATCATGCAACTATTTGCTTGAACTGATAATTTTTTCTAGCAATTGTCTTTATCCTTTTTATCCATTAAGAATCCTTTAATATTAAATCTTCATGACTCTCCACTCATTTTTAAGGAGATCTTGTTTAGATAAAAGAGGCCATTAGTGTATCAAAACGTAACTCTCCATAAAAGTTTGAAAAACAAAATACCATGTAGTCTATACTCTTCAAGTGCATAACACATTTTAGATGTACTACAAATATTTTGGCAAATGAAAAACCTCTAGTTAAGTTTCCTTAGGTTTTTAATTATTAAATTTAGGAATTTTTTTTCCTATAAATATGTTGGGTAATTGTTTGAATCCAGAAGTTTTGGTGGGGTTACAGTGGTGATTCAAGAAAGGTGCATTGGGTATGTTGGGAAAAGCTTTGTGAAGCGAAAGAGGTGGGTGGAATGGGCTTCAAAGAAATTGAAAAGTTCAATGACGCTCTCCTAGCAAAACAGGTTTGGAGGATGATTAATAACCCAGGGTCGCTTTGCTTTCGAGTGTTTAAAGCTAGATTTTTTTCCAAATTGTTCAATTTTGGAAGCGAAAGATTCCATAGCCGGATCCTATGCTTGGAAAAGCATTCTTAGTGCAAGAGATGTGATCCGGAAATGCGTGGTTTGGAGAATTGGTGATGGCCAATCCATGCGGATAAAGGAAGATAAATGGCTGCCTAAAAGAGATAGTAGTTCCATCATTTCACCCCTTCCTACTATTCTGCCTGAGACAAGGGTTAGCTCCCTCATTGAAGCTGACAGGAGAGAGTGGAAAACAGAGGTGATTCAAGAGCTGCTTTTGCCTAATGAGGCGTTGGTGATTATGGGAATTCCATTGAGCTTGAGGAATACATAGGACCGGGTTATATGGGCCTACACACCTTCAGGAGTTTATTCCACAAGTAGCGCATACAAGCTGCTTATTGATAGAAATGTGCAAGGCAGCTCTAATCGTGAGCCACAAAGACGTTTTTGGAAGGGAATACGGGAGCTTCGAGTTCCTCATAAAATCAAGCACTTTGTTTGGAGGGCCTGTCACAATGCTCTTCCAACAAAGTGCAATCTGATTCGATGGAACATAATCAATTCAGAGGTGTGTGAGTTATGCAATGAAGGCCAGGAGGATGTCTTACATGCTCTATGGCAGCGTTGGGTGGTGGAAAGTGTTTGGAGCTGTCACAGTTGGGCCCAATAAGCTGTGAATCCCCCTCCCTTAACCTTTTGCGTTTTATTTGATCATTTTTTGCAAGTAACAGATGATTTCAGGAAGGAAATCTTTGCAGTAGTTGCTTGGTGTCTATGGAGACCTCCAGAGCATGATCATTTCAAAGTAAACTTTGATGCAGCTGTATTCAAGTCATTTAATTTGGCCGGTATCAGGGTTGTTATCCGAGATTGGCGTGGAGATGTAGTGGCAGCTCTATTTATGCCAACTGCTTAGGCCTCGACAGTTACGGATTTGGAAGCCCTTGCGTGTCGCCATGCTGTGATGTTTGCTGCTGAAAAGGACCTGCAGAACGTTATCTTCGAAGGAGACTCAGTTTCAGTTACTAATGCTATTGTCCAAGAAGACCCGGTTCTGACTTCATATGGAGATACTATTGATGACATCCGCTCCTTAGTCTCTGTTTTCTAGTCTTTTCAATTTGTTTTTGTTCATCGGTCCTGTAATGTGGTTGTCGATGCATTAGCTAAGAAGGCCAAAGGTTTGGCCGGGTATCGGGAATGGTTGGGTATCTTACCTACTGACATTTCCCAAATAGTTGATTTTGATGTTTCTTGAAGAATTCTTTTAAATTCAATAAAGTCCCAGTCAGTTTGGCTGGTTTCTCAAAAAAAAAAAGTGATCATTAATTTGTTATTTTTCAATAAAATTATTCCAAAAGTTTATAATCAAAACCGTGCAATGCACGGGAGTAATGCTAGAATAAACTATAAAACCGGAAGCCTTTGACCTTTTTTTTGACATTCTAATATTGTGCAATATCAAATTTGTTGGCTTCACAATTTTACACCTCAGCACTTGTTTTTAAGTTAATTTTTTAGTTTAACTTTTACCAGATATCTCTCCAACTCCCCACCTGATAAGAGCTTCTTCTTATTATTCGTCTTGCTCCAAGTTACAGGCATACGTTGGAAACTATCGCTACATACATCAAAAACTATCGCTGCATAAGCTAAATAGACTACTCTAACCAATCACTCAAGAGTTGACCAAATTTTTGCAAGTTAAATTTTATGCAAGCGTTGAAGCACTTGCACTACATATGTTTCAAAGTTGCATTAAAAACACCAGTATCCCCATGGCAATTGCGTTTGTAATACCTGGAAAAAAATAAATAAATAAAAGGAGGGGTATTTAAGTAAATTTGTTTATGGGGTCAACTTTTATAATTAATATTACTAAGGGTTTTTTTGAAGATAAGGTTGAAACCCTAGTTTATATAGTCTAATTTTAAGTCAGCGTATACTAACAGATGTTTTGAGAGAGAAGATTTCTCAAATGACTAAAGTAGAGAAGACTTGACTACTCTCTTGAGGTAAGAGTTTAAGAAATCTTATTCTTTTATCAAATTTAGACTTTATGAGGTGTTAGAATATTTTCTTATGTGAGTATTTTGGCCAATAGTGAGACTTTCTTTAGACATGGCCGCATGGGTGTGTTCTACGAAATTTCTTAAAGGAATTGAATCAGATTGATGAAAAAAAGCAAGCTTGACGCAAAGAAGGAATGTCATCAGTTTCTTTCTATTACATTATTATTTGTTTATTGACTTGGTAGGGGAAGAATAGAGTTCAATAAAATCTTGTGTTAGTGAATTGTCCTCATGCATAGGGAAAACTAGAGGCGGCAATGGCAGTAGGAAAAAAAAAGGGGAAGAACACGTGTAGAACTATTGAAGATGGTATAGGCTTTTGACACTAAGTGATGTTAGCTCTCCTAGGCTTTGTTAGTGGCAGTAGAATATATATATATATATATATATATATTGAATACATGGATTTTTATTTTGAGATAATAGAGTGAAATTATTGGATATTTTTGTAGTCTCTCTATTGGCCGGGTATCGTTATAAGTTATTTTTTTAAAATTATTTAATTATTGAGTAAAAATATTTGAAAATTGTTCTAGGTGATATCTAAGGATTTTAGAGGAAGTGTTAGGGAAAAGTTTCTTTTGGAAGTAAGTAACCTTATCCTAATTGGTTTTATTTCTACGTAATTTAACTACTGAAAATTGTTTACAGTTGTTACTATTTATTTCTATTGTATTACTGATTTCAAGTAAAGAATAGAGAAATTCCACAAATAAATATGAGTATTGAATATAAGATTTATTTTATTTAATTGTTTCTTTAGCTATATTGATTTAAAGTACAGAATATAGAAATATCACAAATATATTTGAATACTGAAAATATGATTATATATGTATATATATGTACTTGAATAAGATATATTTTTGTTAGAAACTATGATTTCATATATATGATTATGGACAAATTGATTATGAATTGATTCTGATACCCAAACCAATGGGGGTTATTCATTGGTACTCTGATACCCAGCCAATGGGGGTCATTCATTGGTATTCTGATACCCAAACCAATGGGTGTTGTTCATTGGTACTTTGATGCCCAGTCACGGGGATATAGCGTGACCATAGTCAAAGATTGTTAATAATATGAATTAAGTTTGAATATTTAACTATTTTGAGTCATTAAAACTGCTTATGTATTTTTGGAACCTATTGTAAGTTATAGCTTTTGATATATGGAAAACTGACTACTTCCTAAACCATCTATGATATAAAGTTGTATGATTAAATTATGTGATCTATTTGCAAAGTATTATTTTAAGATCATGAAACTTCTTTAGCTATTTTTGAAAACCCATAGCCTAGTATAACCTTTGAAGATTCACATTATATCTTATTACTTTACAGATCTATTATTGGATAAAACTTATTCGGATTTGGTTACTTATTGAGTTGTCAACTCACCCCCCCCCTCCCCCCTCTTTCTCTTTTCAGATTTTGATCAGGAAGAGTAGCATATGTTTGGGCTTCCGCTGGGATGTGCGCATGAGTGAAGTTTAGGAAATCAATGGAATAAGATTTGAACTTTTATGTTTTAAGATTACCATTTGTGTAATCCTTCAGACTTAAAGGATTTAATTATTTTTATTTGATGTTGGAGAACTATTATTTGGAGATCTTTTGAGAATTTCTTTATTGAGAATATTATTAAATTTATTGATGAAATTTTCTTGAGGATAATTCTTTAATTGTTTAAGAGGGCCTTACACACTTGTAGGGTGTAAACTTTATAAGTGTGTGGCTATTGTCACGTGCCTAGCTCTTACTTGGGTTCGGAGCGTGACAGCGTTGGACGCAGCCATGAGAGATGAGGCTACTAAAATTGGGACCCTTGGCTGCCTTCATGTGAACCCCACAATTATATGACCAAAATCATCTCTTATTATCCTACTCCATGTATATACTCAATAGCTTGAATAGCCCAATTGACTAATAACAATTTGGAGGTGGAGTTTGCCATCTAACCTTAAATGGACAAGATTATAAAAAAAAACCTTAAATGGACCGTACTCAATCCAACCCTTTTAACTTTACTGCATGAGAAACTCTGCCCGCATGATTTCCATTTCTATCTTCAACGGTGTAATTAATTTGAGATTTTTTCTAGGCGCTTTATACTCCACGCAAAACCCAATGAACCTTATGAATAGTGTAGTTAATGCTTGTGGTGGTCTGAATAGTGTAAGTTTGGGTAACTTTGCCTATGAAAGGATTTTATTTATGAGTTTTGAGTTTTATGGCTAGTTCTTTGATTAAATTATACGCAAGGAATGGTTACAACAATAATGCATGGTTTATGTTTGATAAAATGCCTCCAAAAAAAAAAAAAATCATGTTATGTGGAATGTTGTGCTAAATGGTTACTTTTCTAGAACTATTTTTGAAAATCACAATAGTAGAATTAGGTCGAACTCATTGACATTTGCTTGCATATTTTTTGTTTAAGCTTTGCAGTTTTTTAGTCGTATGCTACCTTCTCTTGATAGTGTAATTTTGCAATTAAATTTTATGTTATTCTTATTCAGTGACTATTAATTAGTTTGGAAAGAATTGGTTCTTTAATATATACAAGATTTATGAGGAGATTTGGTTTTTTTTTTTTTTTTTTTTTTTTTTTTTTTGAGAGAGAGAGAGAGAGAGAGAGTATCAACCTATGATGAGAATTGATAAAAATTGAATGAGGAATTTTATATATAGTGATAATGGAGAAACTTTTGATAGAATGTCTATTCAAAGTACATCAATTGAAGATGTAAAAGATATTAATCAATCTTTGATGTCTTTGCTTCCATCCAGTATTAATATTATCTTGTCATCCAATACTGTTAATACTAATGGTTCTATCAATACAGCTTCAAACGTATTGAGTAAATGTTAGCAACACTCCAAGTATTAAACATATTGCCCATATCTAAATATTACTTCAGTTATCTATACAACATAAATTGCCAAGTAAGTTTTTCTGGTTTTTTTTATTATTATTATTATTAAGGAAAATTGCCAGGTAAGTAATCATTGATATAGGGAGAAAATATTAATATATAGTTTCATATCACTATATCAGTCTAAATAAATATTAATATAACTATAAGTTCTTTTTTTTTTAAAAAAGTTTATAATTCAATGGTTGTATTAAAGAGATTTGAATCTTGGATGTATTTGTTGGAAACAATAAAAATTGCTAAAATAAAAATTATCAAAGAATTGAAGAAGAGATAAATCCGTTCATTGCACAGGTTAGTGATTAGTATGAGTATAATCTCGACCAATCAAGTCAATGTGCAAGCAGTGTCAAATTATTGATCCCTCAATATATAAAGTCACGATTAATGCATAGAGTCGTTACTAGAATTCTTTTCTTTTGTTTTTTTTTTTTTTTTTTTCTTTTCTTTTTGGCCATAATGGCATTCAAACCTTAGACCCATCTATTCTTTGACAAATGGATACAACTTATGTTTGTACATATACCCAAGTAGGTTCTTTGTGATTGGCTAATCTTTAAAGGGAAAACATGTCCTTGTAATGGTTTCAACCACATTAGATCATGACCCATTATGACAAAGTCTTAGGGAGCAAATATTAGAGTAGGGTAAGGCTCACAAGGCTAAGGAAAGAAGCACCCTTTATATCAAACAATCAAGTGAAGAGCCTAAAATTAGTGGCCACTAATAATTGTGTTTCAATAATATATGAGTAATACATTCTAGTACTACATAAAATGTTACAATTTCTGTCACAACTATCTTACATGACAAATTATGATTCAATGTCTATCACTTTCACATGAACTAATAATTTTTTTTCCACATGTCATAGACTCAGTCTACTACTTCAATAAAACTGAAACTACCCAAAAATTTCAACTAAAAAAAAGGCTAAAGCCTGAAATTTTCCACAATTCTAAAAATCAAACCCAATAAATTTCTAAAACTAAAACAAAATACTGAAGCAATAGTGAAAGGTAGAACCTTTCCTTTGGACAAAACCAAACCCAGCTCCTCTCCTTTCGACATTACTCACCAAACGTAGAACCTCTACACTCTCTCAAACACAAACCCAAGCTATTTCATAGAAAGCTTGCAAGGGCACGACCATGGTTGCCAACATTTTCAAACCTGGCCTCCATATCAAAACATTCTCTCTCGGTATTTCTCAATTAATCTATAACTAATCTCTTTTCCTATTGTTTTTAATTAGGTTTTTCTGTCAATTTATGGATTTCAATTCCTAACCTTTTTTTCTCTCTATTCTTTTTTTTTTTTTTTTTGAAGTCAAGGAAACACTCATAGAAAATCAAATTCTACAGGTTTTGTAAGAAAGTGGAGATAGTATGGAAAAGCACCCAACCCTCGAAATCTAACAACAATCCTATAGGTTTTGCTTCAGCTTTAAGTTTTGCTTTATTTTGCTATCTAGGTTTTTTAGAATATCTGATTTAGCTTAGCTTAATCCTTAGTTTGATTGAATAATTATTTGGGCACCTAAAACATTAGCCATCTTTGTCTCCACTCAGTTCCTTATTTTTTTTTTTTCAAACCTTCTATCTCTTCTATACAAGTTCATGTCTTTTTCATTTTGGTCTGTCTCTGATTGTAATATGTAGTAAGAAATATGTTCTCAGTTGGGCTATAGTTGTTGTTTTGTTTTATAGTAGAAATTGTAGTGAAACTCCGGCAATTATTCTTTTTAAGCTATTCTAGTAGATGAAACACATATAAATCTTAATTAAAGAGATATGTGATAAGTGATTGCAAAGGGAACAAATTAGCATAAATTATTTGTCAACATTAGATTTGTTGTTCTGTATATTTTTCTACTCTATTGTTGGTGACACAAATTGGAGATATATGGCCATTAATGATTGATTCAAAATGTGATTGTTTTGTGCAGATTTACTGTTCAATATTGCATCGAATAGCATCAAGATGATATATTTCTTCTTCTTCTTTTGATTAAATAAAATAAATTCATTTTTGAAAAAGGCACGATCTTTCTTCTATATTCTAAACCAACTATAAACTCTGCCACCAATAAGATTCAATTTCTGAGAAGAACATTAATCTAGGATATGGCTAAACGTAAGTGAAAGATTGAATCTTGAATGCAAAGAGTGGCTACTTTTGTCAAGCAGTAGGTGTTTCTTGGGTATTTGGAGTGTAGTTTAATTGTAGAATAACAAGATGTCTATATTTTGGAGTGTTTAATTTGAGAGATTATATAAGTTTACCACAATATGCATGATTTAATATTAGTAGGTTGTTTACTTTTGGTTTCTAAGTTTTTGCTCTCAAAAAATATTTATGAATTCAGAGTTATAGTGTTATGATCTATGTAAAGTAGTAAAACTATTGATTTTCATATAAATGTTTTGTGGTCTTTGGTAAGCTTTATTGTGTTGGGTTAGGATAGTTTGACTCCGGTTAATTAATTCAATTTACCCAAGTTGATTAATTAGGTTCAATTGCATGCAAATCGTGGAAGCACCAACAAATCACCAATTAACTAATATGCAGCGGAAAATAAATAACTCAATGATTTGTTGACGAATGGGGAAAACCTCTCGCAAGGCAAAAAATCCATTGGGTGATTTTAAGGTCACCACTCATAAGAATCTACTAATCAACAATCAAGCATTTACAAGTATAAAGAGTTTTACCACTACCTTGGCCTATCCCAAAATATCAACCTACAGTTGAACCTTCGCTTTGATACCTAATTGAACTTGATCTTGTAGTAGCCTTCTTTTTCCTTGATGCACAAATCTCCAACCTAAACTCCAGCAACTTGAATGATGTTGTTGGCTGTAAAGTTTTTCACTTCATCAACAATGAGCTCAGGAAGCACTTGGTTACAAAACCCGTAGGCGTGCAAACATAGTAGCTTCTCACTAAGAAAAAATAAATCTGTTGGTCTCTATATCCATGTGTGACGGCTCTTAAAATAAACCTTATATATGTTTAGGGTTGTGAGAAAAGAAACCTTGAACAAACACATAAAGTTGGGTCGAATTTCTGACCTGGAAATTTAGAAATTGTAATTCTCGATAGATCGAGCTGGTATCGAGACATCTATCGAGCTTCATATTAAGTCTCGATAGCAATCATCTGTCGAGCTACCTATCGAGACTTAATGAACAACTTTTCTTCACTTGTTTCTTAGAGCATTCTTCGTGTCTTTTAATATGAACACTTGATATACTTGAACAACATATTTCTTGATGTATTAAACTCATCTTAGATCTACCCAATTACAAGTAAAATGTATTTTGTTAAAGGATTAGCCAATTACATGAAATATGACCCTAACAATCTCCCCCTTTGGCAATCCGTGACAAAACCACAAGCATAATTATGAGAGAAGTATAAAGCAACAATCTCCATAACTATTACAAAAAGGCAAAAGTACATAAGCCTAACAACTACAATGAGCTCTTAAACAACTTTGAAAGAAAAAAGATCATGGCATGTGATAGGCTTGCAACCTATCTTATCTGAAACACTTAAACAAGATTCATCAAGGCATCAAGTGTGAAAAATAGACAAGTTGTACAAAAGATGAAACATGTGTGTAAAGAGAGAAATGAAACAATACATGTAAGACAAAGGTGAAAAAACATATATCATCATATATGTCAAAAGAATACAATGTATGTAAAAGTAGTCACAAGACCAATGTACATGTAATGAGAAAGATACATCAAAACCTCACTACACCTGTCAAAACAACACTTTCCCTCTAACTGGTCTATCTCTATACTAGCTTTCCCCTTAACAACAAGACTACTCTCATATACAAAACTACTCTCTCTTTTTGTCACGAGTGACAAAGGGTGAATCATTGAGAGACAGTCATTTCATCATCACTAGAAGAGACAAAAGCATCACCACCATCATCTCCTCCATTAGAAGAGTCCTTAGCAAGCTCGGAAGAAGGTGAAAGAGCAAAGCTGCCAAGACAAGACTATCGATGAGCTATGAGACCAATCTTGGTGTTCATCTGACACATCTCATCAGAAATTTGGTTAAGACAACTACCAAAGTCAGCATGCATATGCTGAAGCTAGTCCATGATGGCAGCAAGAGATGCCTTTACTCTAGAAGAAGAAGATGAAGCAAATCAAAATGAAGGTTGAGAAGTGTAGGCAACATCCTTAGTAGCACAAAAAGCTACCTCATCCTGTTGACTTGGGGTAGGCTCCACATGAGGCCGCTGGCTACCAGTTCGTCACTCCTCCTAATAGATTCCTTGCTAATGGCACTCATGGTGTAAAAGAGAGGAGAAGAAGGAATGGTGACATGCAAGTGTGTGAGAATGCATGTGATAGCTGAAGGAAAGATGAGCTTATCACCTGTAGCAGTGTCTCGAAAATATCTATCATAGATACTACCATATGTGAGGGAAAATCTATAAAAAGATCTTCCTGCAGAGAAAGAAGGAAATGAGCACGAGGCTCAGTGATGGTGTCATAGTGTGATCATGGTATGAGAACAATGGTCATCACCATATTAAGGATCCTTAGACCCTTACCAAACTCGGTTATGAAGAAATTAAGAGTATCTTCCCACACCATGGCCTTCTCACAAAAAAGTGAGGCCAACTCGTCACAAGGGATGTTACAAATAGAAGAATGACTAGGATATTCTGGATGATCTAGCCCGATCACAAAATTTCTCAACGAAATCCTTTTGGGAGTTCGAATCACGAAACCTAACTCTATTAGGGATAGAAAGGGAAGAAGAAGAAGTAGAAGAAGAACCATGACGTGTGATCATGTTCTTGGAAGGAACAGACTTTTTGGGTGCCTGCTTGCTCACTCCTAAGTGCAGGAGATCGTAGAAATATAATTCTCGAAGTACCGAGGTCGAACCACAAGGAGCGGGGTAGATTCAAAGACAATGTAATAAATAAATAAAAAACTATTGGTGAAGATGAAGAATAAATTTTTCCTGGTAATTGTAAACAAGAATAACAGTGATAACTAATTTAAGTCAATAGTGTAAGTACTAGGGCATTAGGGTGTTTTCCTATATCAATATGAAATTTTTTGTGATCTAAGAAATAATATATTTCATAATTGATTGTTCTTATACAGTTAAATACTTATGATTCGGTTGAACTGAGACAATTCAAGAACGCATGATAACCTAGATTAACAATGTGGTTAGAAAAGTTTTCAAAAAAACTCATTCACTTTAAAACTTGATTTCTATTTTGAAACTATTAGAAATTCATCTAAACAATAAGAAAAACATGATTGAACTTATTGAAAGCATGGAAGAACTACTACGTCAAAAGAAATCTAATTGAACAATCAAATATGTTGTTGATAAAATCTTAGAAAGAATCACATTGAATATTCATACCGTATAGAAGAAAGATAACCCCTAGCCCTAGCGAAGAGTTTAGGCTGCCATTAGAGAAAGGAAAATACAAGGTTTTCTCTCAAATTCGTTCTCCAAAGCCTTCATTCAAAACCCTAACGTAAAAGTGTCCAAAGAAAATAAAACTTTTACTATTTTTAATTTCCGTCCAGGTTTACCGCAGTAACTTGTGAGTTAATTTTGGCCTTCAAATATTGAGAATTTCGAAAAACTCAAAACTAGAAAGTTGTAGATATTTAAGTCACGGTTCCAACCCATCTAGCATTGTGTAAATTGGATTTTTGAGGAGAGAGATACGCCCAAAATACTGATCAGTGCTCAAATCAGATTTTTCCTTTTCAGATTCTGCCTCTTTGATTTCTTTCCTTATTTGAAGCTTCCAATCATGGTAGACGATCCAAGCACTCCAGCTGCATCTCCGTAGACATTTAAGGATGGTCCTTTAGCTCCACTTTAATTCTAGTTTGGCCTCCATTCTCTCACAAATTCCTGTAAACTCATCTTTCTCACGTGATTTCCTAAAAGTAGAAAATTATACACAATGAATGGCATCTTATTCAAAAAATCATGTAAAGATAAATAATAGGGACTAATGCAAATCATGGCTTAATTATACAAATTAAGCATAGTAATAAGGAGATAACGCCCACATAAATATATAATAAGTATACATTTTAAGGCGTTATCAGTGCCATAGTCAAGAAACTAGGGAGGTGAAAAAAGAAAACACAAAAGAAGAGAATGCGTGGGAAAGAAGGAAAAGAGAGGTGCAATGCATGGCAATGCATGAAAATATGATGTGCAAAAATAAATTCCATCATGGGCAAAAACCCAATCCAAACTTCAACACTCACAAGATATAATCAAGCACACAATCCTAGAATGCATGAACATTTAAAAATAATAAAGGAAAATACAATGCCTGATCAAGTGACAACAAAAACACAAAACCCAACCCAAAATTTTTAGCAAATCCACAAAAACCCCAAAAATTTTCCCAAACCCTAAAACCTAGGTCTAAATGCATGAAATGCATGAAAGAATGAGAAAAGGAGAAGATTAAGAGCACAAACCAATGGATTGAAGCTTGGTTTAGGCCGAAATATTGATGGGTAGAGAGATTTTTAAGAAGAAAAGGTGTTTGGGTCGAGAGAGAAGAGAAACGGATTGAGATATTTGAGTGAAGAGCAAACCGGGTTGAACCTTAAGTATATATAGAAACAGGCACTTCGATAGATCAAGAAGGTGTCAAGAACTAAATCTTGATAAATCAAAGAGGTATCGAGGAGGTATCGACAGCAAAACTGGCTCAATAGATCGAGAAGGTGTCAAGCTATCTATTGAGCAAACAGAGACTTCAGAGAAGAGGCTCGATGGATTGGGCTATCTATTGAGAGGTATTGAGAAAATCTAGAAATTCTTGATAGATCGAGAAGGTATCAAGCTACTATCGAGAATCTAGAAAAAGGTTTTTCATGGAGGAAAAACAATAAGAGATGAATGCAATCAAGATAGACACCAAAACAAGCAACCAAGAAGCATGTTAAGCACTCAAACACATTATCAACTCTAGATGCAAAGCATTCCTAGATCAAAAAAAACTAAACAAGTCTAACCAATTTTATTTCAAAATCAAGTTTAGACAGCTTAGAGAGCATATACTATCACATGTATTCCTTGTGATAGCCTAATCACATTGTAAATGTACAATAGTATCAAGAGTAGCAAAGAGTATGTGTGTTGTGTGTGAAACTTTTGCAAACTTTTGACTAATCTATATGAAAATATTTGAGAGACCTCGGTCAAAGGGGGATTGCAAAAAGAGAAAGATGCTTGGGAGGCTTTTGGAGTTCACCCATCTAAAAAAAAAAACATTTATACTACTTTCAAGAAAAAAAGCCAACAAGAGAAGTTGCTATCAGCCTAGAGAACCTTCGAAATGTCCCTTTCTTAGCCTTGAGAATGGGCCCTTTCCTCATTGAACTCAAATGGCATCTGATACACCACTTTCTATAGAGAGAAAATAATTAAAATGCTTTCAAATGCGAGTTCCCAAGAAAACAAAATAAAAATAGAAAAAGGAAAGAAGACCTAAAACTCCTTCAGAGTCATGGCTAAAAGCCATGGTTGATCTAGCGAACTAAAGGCTGCTTCATTTCGAGGAACCAAAACGTACCCACTATAAAAAGACCATCAAGGTAGATCTAAAGCAAGGGAAAAACACTGAGCATCTAAGCTCTACACAATATTAGGAAAAATAAGTAAGAAACACTAGCCCAGCTAAGGTCCTAGATCTCACAAGTTTTGTAGAGTCTCAAGGACCTACTTAAGTCTGTGAAGTTTGGGATTTATAGGCTTTGTGGACTTTTTCCTTAGACTCTCTAAGAAAAAGAAGCATGGTAGAAAGGAAAATCTATACTTATGGAATTTGTATTTATGAAAACTACATTGATCTATGCTTCCAAGTCTCACAAGTCTTGTGGATCCTAAAGAGTCTATTGAAGTTTGTGGAACTCGGGATTTAAATGTCTTGTGGTTCTAGGAACTAGTATTTTGAGTTACATAGAAAATAATAAAGTTCATTGAAGCATTCACTTTATTTTAAAATTTTCTTAGTTCCTTTATTTGTATATATGTATTGTTGTGTTTTAGGTTCCATGAATTCAAAAAAATTTAGCTCTAGGAACCAATATTTTGGATTTCATAAATAAATAATAAAATCCATTGAACTATTCGTTTTTCTCTCTAACTCTTTTAGTTCATTCATATACATATATGTATTTTTCCCTTTTGGATTTTTGGATTGCTGTTTATGCATAGGCTGGTTCTGAGAAACAAATTTATCCTCTGTGGTGGAACCAAACCCAACTCACCCGTAATTCTATTATAGCCTTGAAGAGCCCAAGCCTTAAAACTAGAGCATGGGCCTGACTAATGACAAAAAATCGGCCTTCAACATTTGGCAACTCCACTAGGGAGTTGGAATTAGAAAAGGGAAGAAGGAAATTATCTCCCTTGTAAGCACGCCTCCAAGTCCAAGAGCCAAGAAAAAGGCAGCACAATACAATGCCATACCATGATGAAGTTAAGCAAGCAAACCTAGGGACTAGCGATTCTTTTATGTATATGCAAATCATGAAGAGGAAGGAAAGTCCCTCCATGGAGTGTTCAATATCAACACTCAAGAAGTAGTATGAAAGTTCCTCCACAAAGTAACAAGGAGGAATTGTTCCCTGAAATAATGATTTTCTAGGTTCGAGCAAAACCCAAAATTCAAGCTATGACCTTTCATTGAAATACAAGAGAATTAGAGCTCAAAAGGCCAAAAGGGATTTATTGTGCGTTTGGTATTGGCTTAAAAAACCAACTCTTTTTTTAATATTTAGCTTATTTTTGCTACTATTCATAGGTCTCATTGCACTTTTTAGTACTATTCATGAATCCTATTATAATATTTCAGCTATCTTTTAGCTTTATGTACAGTACTTTCAACAAAAAGTTTTTAATTTCAGCTGAATAAGCTGTTCTCATATGGACCCTTAACCAATCTTCTTTGTTTCCACCTACCCATCTGTCATTGTAGCCCCACACACAATCACAGCTTAGGGTGGAAAGAAGTAAAAGACCAAATTCCCAATGTTTGGTTATAGCTTTGAGCTATTCCTAATTTTGGATTTCGTTGAACACCTCATTTGAATTGTGAACATCTGCAAAAGGAAAACAAATTATCGAAAATCCCATCGGGGTGAGCCCCTGGGAGTCTCTGATGCTTAAGTTAGACATCTTAGAGATGGAGATTTTTGGAGTTAGAATTTGTGCATGGAAACCAATAACAAATCACTACCATGATGAAGAAAAGACAAACCCATAATGCTAGCCATCAGAGACTCCTTAAGGCTGATCTCGGCATGTTTTGATCTCGGCATGTTTTTTTCTCTCCTGTTTTTTGCATCTTTTGGTGTTTGTAATTAAAAGGAGCGAGCCTCAATGAAACAGCCATGGAAGAAAAGGTGCATAAGTACTAATTAGGCATTGTTTTGGCCAGACCAAAGCCAAGGAAGTCCTCCCAATGTGCTCTGCTTGTCGAGAAGTCTCACATTAGAAATTGTAGTGTAATTCAGATATACCATCATTGGAAGCGAAGGATTTGAGGGTTTCGCTTCTTGGGTTTATCTAAAATAACAAAATAGAGATTAAAACCACCCCAAAGGACCAAATAGACCACAGGCAGAATACATCATAAGGACTTCAATGGCTCGTTTACATCATAAGGATTTCAATGGTTCGTTTCTACTGTAGCCTAAGCAGCAGTTCTGCACCTTTTCTTCCATAACTGCTTCATTGAGCCAAACTACTTTTAATTATACACACACTAGGAGATGCAAAAATTGTGAACTTCTGCAAAAGTTGCAAAAAGAATCGAAAAGTATTTGGCAATTAATTCAATCACCATCATATACAAATGCTCCAAACAAAACATAGCACAAACTTCAATGACTTATTGAAAAAGAAAAAAAGAAAAAGAAAAAAAGCATAGACGTGAATTTCCAAGATTAAAAGTTTAATTTGGATGTTGCAGCTAATATACCCTTGAAATTGGAGCAAGCACTAAAAGACTTTTTGGACTCAAAAAACTATTGAACACTTATCAAACTACTTGTTTAGACAGAAAGAAAACATAAAAGGGAGAAAGAGAGAATAAGAAAAGAACCATAAATGTAGACTAGCCTCTGAGCAAGAGCTCACACACGTGCTTAGAGACTCTTTTATTTTTTTGAGAAAAAGTTAATAATTTGCATTCATTATAATTTAGAATTACTACATTTTCTAATCACAAAATACCTAGAGATGTGATGAAAAAATTATTTCATCCACAAACCCATAATACTTAGCACACCTCTAGTTATTTTATGATTAGAAAATGTAGTAATCTTAAATTATAATAGATGCAAATTATTAATTATTTTCCAAAAAAAAATAGAAAAGCCTCTGAGCACACGCATGAGCGCATACTCAGAAGCTAGTAGATAGATAATGGGTGATGATGTGGAAATTAAAACATAATAATAGTATGAATTTGCTCAATAAACTTGCACCCAAATGGGAAAAGACACAATACAACTCATTTCCCTCTCTTTTGTGTGTGTGTGTGTTTGTTTCTAAAAATAAAATAAAAAAGAGAAGTGACATGGTAGAACATGCACGGGTTAACTAATCGTGCAAGAATATATTTTTTACATTAATATTGATCAAATTTCACTTGAAATTAAAACTAACCACAATGTTTTAGTTGGAGCTACACAAAATTGAATACATTCAAGATTGAATTCAACTTCCACTTTAAAATGAATACATTCCTTGTATCTAGATTTTCAAATTTTCATAAAGCACGATCGATACCAATTTAACAATGAAATAGATAGTAGAATGAGCTATCCTCCAATTGTATAATGATTATGAGGCTACTAATCCTCAATTTTATTAAATATAGGAAAACAAAAAAGTTGAACAAAAAATTACTTTTGGGTCAAACCCTTGCTTAAGCTTCAATTCATTTTTCAATTTCTCTATTAATTTATCGATAGAAAGTTATGTAAACAAAATTGATAGAGAACATCATACAAATACTTAGAGGGCCAAGCAAACACCATTTGCTACAAATTTTATAAGAAAAAGTGTATTTCACCATATTCTACCACATGTAGTAATTGCCAGGAGAAAAATAAAGTATTATATTTCATGTTGGAAACAGTTTATGTTTTGCCTTAACTTTATCGACAGCCAAACAAAAAGCTAACCCCAATAATTTTGGGCACACACCAAGATCCAATTTTTACAATCAAAACATATCATAGTTTAATTTGTCACCTTGTTGTTAACATAAAATCATCGAGCAAGAGAATTATGCACCTTCATTGGCCATTTTGAGATGCAAGAGCCTTTTAGTGTACGTTAGTTGGTTGGAAAAGTGACTTCCAATTGTTCATTCTGAACTTTTCACCATAACTTGGAAGGAAACATGTAAAACCTGCAAAATTTTAAACAAAATATTATGCAAACAATTGGAAAAAATTGAGCACATGATATGAAAATTTCCTCATTAAAACTTTTACTAACGGTTGGAAAAGTGACTTCCAATTGTTCATTATGAACTTTTCACCATAACTTGGAAGGAAACATGTAAAACCTGCAAAATTAAGACAAAATATTATGCAAACAATTAGAAAAATTGAGCACATGATATGAAAATTTCCTTATTAAAACTTTTACTGACGGTTGGAAAAGTGACTTCTAAATTTCTAATTGTTCATCTTGAACTTTTTGCCATAACTTGGAGGAAACATGTAAAACCTGAAAAAATTAAGACAAAATATTATGCAAACATTTAAAAAAAAAATTGAGCACATGATATGAAAATTTCCTTGTTAAATCTTTAAAACCTTCACAGACAGTTTTCATTTTTTAACATATATACAATTTTTGAAAAGGGATCATCACGAAATTCAATGACCATTTTGACACCAAGAGCCTTTTAAAATATGTAATTTGGTTGAAAAAAATGTGGATGTAATAAAACCATAAAAACTGAACATGATGTGTAAAACTGAAGTGGGAGGCGAAGGTTGGAAGGAAAACAAAAAGTTTGGAGATCTCAAATGGAAATTTCATTTGGAGGAAATCTCAAGAGGCTAGAGTAAACGGCAATAGTCTTTAATAAGGGGAAGTATCAAAATAAAATTTACTTATCTCACCTTATTATTTAAACTTCTTAAGCAGATAAAATTTGAGGGTACTAGGAGTTTGGTCCTATTTTGTAGATAATGTTTTACATGGGAGTTAAAAAAGTTTTTTTTTTTTTTACTAATTATCTTTATCATTATTTTCTCTAATTAAAAAAAAGAAGCTATTATATATATATTTTAAACGTGGAGAGGAAAAAAAAAAAAAACAACAACAACGTGAGAGAGTGAGAGAAAAGAAAAAGTTGTAGCTAAAATTGAGTTTTTAATTTGGATGATAACTTAGAAACTTGAAATATATGTTTAACAAATAAAAAACTAAAAAAAGCAATGTGTTCACAACTGCTTAATGATAATGCTTCTCAAAAACAAAAAACAAAAAATGCTTAATGATAATGGGGAAATTTAAAATGGCAGATGTGGTTTTATATATATATATATATATATATATATAAATAGTATGGCATATGTATTTTTACAAAGAAATGTGTGTCTGTTTTAATTTTAATATTTTTTTTATAAATGGATAAAGTAATTTGAAAACTATTAGGAAAGTGGTCCTATTTTACAGGCAATGTTTTAGTAGGAGTTAAAGAAGCATTTATACCAAGTTTTTCCACTACTTAAACGTAAGCTGTAGGGGTATTTTGGAACAAAAAAAAATCTGGTTCAAACAGGTGAAGCCCCTTAAATAATAGTATAGGTATAGATTAGTTGGTTGTACAAGTGGTGTTATTTTTTGGTTAAAGTGGTGTAATTTTTGGCTGAAGAAGAAAAATCCAAGAAAAAACAGTTTCATTCTACCATCAATGGTAAAGTAAGCCAGAATCTAGAGAAAATGTTTATTTACTTATTTAGTTTTTAACGAACGAGCAATTTTAAGAGTAGTGCTATTGACACAACATTTTCATAATAAAATTTACATGACAAATTATTAAAGGTGTGTAAAAAATTGATGGCAGTTATGAGTTTAAATAGCCAATTACAACTTGTCACTTAACTTTTATTGTAAAATTATTGTAAAAATATTGTGAAAATAGTACTAAGATGATCATATTTCAAGTTTATTTCAATTGGATTTAAACAAAATTTAGAGGCAAGGTGTTCAAATTTTTATTTTAGGGGGTCAAAACAAAAACTAATATTAATTTATATATAATTTTTTTTTTAGGCCAAGTTAGGGGGTTCATTTGAACCTTGGGCTGGCTATAGAGTTGCCCCTGATTAGCACTAAGGTCGGTCCACCAAATTATGTTAATTTTCTTGTCTAAATGAGGTAATATGGTATCTTTTTTAAATGACTTGAGATAGCTTAGTTTTTATTTTTATTTTTTATAATTACTCATTAGTAATCTTTGACCAACTTGTATGTATGCCTTTCCCATCCTAAATGATATTGCTTCTCTATCACGATTGGTATTACTAGACCTATTCATTTCAATTTATGTTGTCTATAACTGACAGAATATGGTCATATGGTGTGCATGTGAAATAATAAGTGCATAACACATGACCATTTTCTATCAATTATAGTTAACAAAATTGAGATGAAGGGTCAATTGAGCAATGCTTAAACCTCAAGGGTTAATAATGTTACTGCTAATAATACAAAACTAATAGCATAGGGGTCATTTTGTATCTCACCCAAACCCTACACGGCCTTTTCGTATTTTGCCCTTATAATTATTGTACTTAATTAGGGTTATGTTATGTGAAATTGTGTCAAGTAACTAGAGTAATCAGGAGTGGACGCCATAGGTTGAAAATCTTTTAATTTTTTTTTTGGAAGAATTAAAGTTTCAAGGTTCAGGGGATAACTCCTTGATAATGATCATATCCTTTGTGGTGTTATGTCTGAGTTTCAAATCCCACCTCTCCCAATCTTATTGTCTATCTATGTCAAAAAAAAGTTTTCAACTGAGTGGAAGCAAGACTCACTAGAGCAAATCATTTATGTAGGAAAAAATTTTGCACTGACACTCATTCAGCCCTCACTCAAGCAAGGTTATGAATACTTTATTCCAAATTTTATTAGAGCATTCTCATCAACAATTGTAAATGCTACAAATGCTATTGTTTAGCATCTGAAACCCAAAAAACCCACTCCATCAAAAATTGTATATGCTATAAAATTTGCAATATTGCTACAATGCACTCTCATTTTTTAGAGCGCACTGTAGCAAGATTGTATAATATTTTATTATTTCTAATTCTCTCTCTCCTCAGACTCTCAAACTCTCAGATTCTCAGACTCTCCCTCAGACTCTCAGACTCTCCCTCTTGTTCTCTAGTTCTCCCTCACAACCCAGGCATCATCTCCCTTCCCTTTTTCATCACGTTGCCTCCGTTCTGAAACTCATCTACTCTCCGTTAAGCTTCAAGGGTTTGTGGTCGGCGATTGTGGTCATGATTTGGTGGGTTTCATAGGTCTAATTTGGTGGGTATCGGTGGTGCTCAGCAACGGTTTTGATGGGGTTGAGATCGGGGTGGTGGGTTTTGGCTAGGATGAAGATCGGGGTGGTGGGTTTTGGTTGGGGTTGAGAATGAGGTCGGTGGGTGGTGGTGGGTTTTGGTTGGGGTTGAGATCGGGGTGGGTGGGTTGTGGGTTTTGTGGTGGCGGTGATGGATGTTTCTTTCTTTCTTTTTATTTTTATTTTTTTTTTCAGCTGTGGTTTGTGGTAGTGGTTTTGGTTCGGCGTAGTGTTTAGCCGTGGGTGTAGTTTTGGTGATGGGTTTTTGGCTGTGGATGGTGATGGGTCATGGGTTTGGTTAGGTTAAGTTGGGTATAGGTGGTGTTGGGTTTTGGTTGGGGTTGAGATCGAAGTCGGTGGGTGGTGGGTTTTGTGGTGGCTGTTGGTATTGGGGTATGGTTGGGCTGCAGTGGTGGCTGGCAGTGGCTAGCCTTGAGTGTGGGTTGTGCCGTGGGTTGAGAAAGATGGAGAAATAGTGGGAGAGAGAAACAGAGGGAGAGTGAGAAATAATTAAAAAAAAATGAATAAAAACATTAAAGGAGGAATATTTAAATGAAGTCGTAAAAAAAATAGAATGTTAGATGTTTGGTGTATTGTTAAATGAGGTGTTAAAATTGTAAAAGTAGTGTTTTGAGATTGTAAATGCTAAAATTTCTACAATTGTTGATGAAAATGCTCTTAAAAGTCCTATTTCTACCGCCTTACTGTATAAAGATTTGTAAAATTATTTTCAAAGTAGCAAAGGTGGAACACAAATCCAAACTATAGAGCCTTTTCCTTGTTCTCAAACAAAAATTATCCACATGATTTATTAACCTTTGAGTCTAAATATATTTTTGATTCTTTAGAATCATAGAATTAGTTTTCTTGACAGTGGATTGTTGTTGTACAACCATCACCGAATTGACCCACGCCCACCCCTGGCCCACTTCTAAATCGACCAAACAAAACTACGATAGCTTGAATACTCCATACCCACTATGTTTTCAAGCTACAGTTGCCTCACTCGAAGTATCTAGCAACTATTCAAAAATTAGTTTTAATTTTGTCTTTTGTTGAGGCTTATGCATGGGTGTTTTAAGGGGAAAAATGGTAAAATTTGGCTAAGTAGGCTCTTTGTTTAGCTTGTTGTGAATGCTCTTATCTTCAGTAGATATGTAAATTAGTTGTGTGCTGGTGTTTCTTTTTCTTTTCTTTTTTCTTTTTTTTTCTTCTTCTAGTTTTAAAGAAAATAAGATATACTTTATTAATTAAGTATTTTATTTTATTTTTTCCTTTATGATAGTAGGAATGGTTAACTCATTGGAATTAAGTATCTGTCAAAATTTCTAGGTTTACACTTTATTTCATGTAGTAATTATATTCTCATTCCTTGAGGTTTAGGGAAATAATACTGTGCTCCAAACCTGAAGAAGAAGAAAAAAAAAAAAAAAAAAAACTCGTATTCCTTAAAATTTGAGGAAAATAATACTCACCCCATTCCTTTAATATTAGTAATAAAGTATTCCAAAATTTTAAAAGATTGTCCTTACCAAAATTTAACCATGATTAGTAGAAAGAACATATTATAATTTGAATTCAATTTGGAGTGAAAACATGTCAATTTAAATTGAAGACTGAGCTATATATTCAAGTTTGATTTAACAAACATAAGTGCTTAATTTCTTCTTTTTAGTATTATTATTTTCATGGCAAATTACACTCCCCTCCCTTGAGATTTGAGGAAATGACACTCGCCCTTAAACTTGAAAGTAAAAAACACTCCCCTCCCCCCCCCCCCTTTCTATTAATATTAGTAACAGAATATTCCAACTTTTTAAAAGATTCTCTTTACCTAAGTTTAACCATGGTTAGTAAAAAAAAAGCATTCGCATAATATAAAATAAAATAAAATAATTAATGAAAAGAGCATATTATGTTTATTTGACTGGATTGTGTGCCACATTGATCACCCCTACTTGTTTCCTTGGCAGATGACATGGAAAAATTGTATAAAAAATGTAAGCATAAAAGTCAAAGATGTGATAATTCAACTAATTACGAGATATAATAGTAAATTGGATGATGGTTTGTTTGACCACAAGCAATCTAAACAACTTACTAGCCTATGTTCAACCACTCTTGACCCTCCCTCTTGATGTGCTTGCACATTATTTTTGCTCTAAATTAAAACACAAAGTATATTCACAAAACATTCTTCCATCAAAAAAGAATTTTAACAACTAATTTCTTAAACCAAACATATACTAACTTACATTTTGTCCTTTCTTCTCTTTGCTTCTATCTGTGCTACCTACTATAGCTTCCTAGCATGTCCTCTTGTTTTGACCAAACTCTCACTACAACAAAAGTGGGCTATGGTGACGAAATCTAGTGAGGATTGTTGAGGAGGAAATAGATGCCTCTGAATAAGATGTTGGGAAACCAAACTAAAACTTGACTATGGGCTCTTAAGATGACACCCAAAGGCTTTTGGTATGATGACAAGCCTACCCAAGCAAGGAAACAAAGGCTGCATTCAACAAAACAGCAACAAAAACCCAATGAAAAATACTTTATGATACTTAGTACATTAATGGTCCTGTTCTGATAGTTCAAGGGAAATAAATTCTCTAGCGGTAAGGATGAAGTTACATTTAGGTCCAAAAGATAAATTGTCCAACGGTAGGGATGGAATTACACGGTCCAGCAATCAATAATTAGATAAATTTAGGAAATATTAGGTCCTTATGTGTCTCATTCAGGAGGAATTTATTGTGCTTTCAACCATCATTACATTAATGTGAGGGAAGAGTTCGATTGTTATAAATACATCATATCCTTCAACAGTAAAGTAAAAAGTAAAAAATAAAGGTTCCCTAGGAAGAAAAAGGGAGGATTAATTGGCTTGGTGTGAAGGGAGAGAAAGATCCTAGCTTAGTGGATCGAGTATTTAAACTAAGACTTCGGTGAATATGTGTTTATAAGGCATGGACGAGCTGAATATGGGTTGTTTTTGAGTGAGTGAGATAGGATTGAAGCTGAGATTGAAGCTTTTTATGAGCAGTGGGTTGTTTGCGACTAGTTAGAAGACATTTATGAGCTGTGATTGTGTAAGGGGGGAGAAGAATATTTGGGATTAGATGGGTGTAGGTTAAAGGTGATGGGTGGTGAGCTAAAAGAGAGCTAAACCACCAACAAAAATGGCCAACGAATCTCAAAGTCTCAGAGGGGTAGCTAGGTTGTCTTTCTGGTTAGTTGCTTGTGTTTTTATAATGGAACTTTAGGGAAGTATTAATTGACAAGAATCCAAAAACGTATGACTACTCAGAGGTGATGAATCAAGGCCAGGCTTTCCTGGGATTTTTTATTAGAAGCAGGAAAATCTATTTTAGGAGCTGCCTTGCTTCTTTGGGTAATGATGGGATTTTAGAGTATTTTGCATTAAATGCTAAGATTTGGGGCTGAGCTTAATTATTGTGATTGAGGCGTCTATCAAGAGTGAATCCTAATGCTACAACTGAGAAATAAGATTTAACACCCCCAAGCTAGGTGTCAAGCCCTAGTCTACTTCAAGGGGTTCCGTTGGAGATCCCTTTATGCCCTCCAAACCACATGTTCCCAATTTTTCCCCTTTAGAATTCTTGGGCATGGCACATGAATCACGTCTTGAACGTTTTCAACTTTTATAGCATCAATTTATTGAAGTTTGGATAATTTGGTTTTCAGCTCCCCTTCCGCTAGAGGTGCAATCTTGAGAAAAATGATGGAGTTCCATCATTCTTTAGTCTTCAGCTGACATGACAACCCTCGAGCATTGTTCACGCCAGGTAGAGGGTGGCAGAAAACCGATGGAATAGCCTTTAGTCCATTCTCAAGGGTTTAGTTCCCTTGTATGAGTCTTTAGTTTCTCTTTTTGGTTAGTGGTGAACAAGGGCTAGTTGCCCACTCCCAATCCTTTGCCCTCTGCTGATGTCTTTTGGACTGGGTTGGTTCTTTTGGGCCAAGTTGTATGCATCCTACAAAATAGTCATAACACATGTTTGCCATGGGTTTTTATCCCTCATGGACTTTTGTTAGTGAATAGTTTGGGTTTTTTCATAGATACTTGCAATGGGCCTTTGGGCAATTAGTTGTATTTGTTTGAAATAATAGGACAAGTTTCAAATACTTTTGTAAATAACACTTACTATGATGAATTCCATATTGCAAATAATGTTCATGGTTTCTAATAATTTAAACGATGAGCTTGTGGGTTTGAATGATTTACCACGAGTGTTGAAGGTATATATTATGGATGTCGTGATGCAAATGATATCCATGTATTTCATGGGTTTGTAATACAAGAACATAATCCTCAAGATAACTCTCAATGAGTTTTTTTATAAGATGATTGCCATGGTTCTTTTTGCCATTGTAACATTTTACCATGATATTTTTTCTTTGTGAAGCATTGATAATCTTGGGCTCTTTTCCTTTTTGATAAAGTAGTGTCAATGAAAATTGGGCTTTAATGTTGCCAATGAAAATTGGGTTTTGATATTGTCAATGAGAATTGGGCTTTGATGTTGCCAATGTGAATTGGGTTTTGATGTTGCCAATGAGAATTGGGCTTAGGATAAATAAATTGTCATGGGTTTAAACCATACGCTTTGATTATGGATTTGAATTCCATTGATAAAATTGTTTTGCCATAGACTTAAATCATGGGCTTCTCAAATATTGCCAAACATAAGTATTCTTGGGCTTTAAAGAGAATAGGGTGTGTAGTTGAAAGTAAATAGGTGATACTTAAACAAAATTAGGTGTAATAAAAAAGTACCCTAACAAGGATAAACAATTTCGTCACCAAATGATAATATTTAGTGAGGAAAAGAAGAATCTGTCACCAAATATTATAAAAATTTTAAAATTGGTGATGAAATCAGTATTTCGTCACTAAAGATGTACCAATTAGTGACGAAATCAATATTTTGTCACCAAAGATGTACAAATTAGTGACGAAATATTTATTTCGTCACTGTAGGTCATGATAAAAAGGCAAACCTAGGGTGACGAAATATTTGCGTCACCAAAAACTTACCAGAGGTGACGAAATTCTAAATTTGTCACCCAATATTAGGATATAGGTGTTTTTGGTGACAAAATAAATTTTCGTCACCTATTGTTTAACCGACTAACCGGAAGTGACAAAATTCCAAATTCATCATCCAATATAAAGATGGAAGTGTTTTTGGTAACGAAATAAGTGTTCGTCACCTATTGTTTAAAAATAATTAAGGACAGTCATGGGCAAGGTATACCCACATATACCCAACCCAATTAATTTATCCATGGATATCTAATTACCTTACCCAATTGTGACCCGGTCTATTTATCCATAGATATCCATATCCTATCCAAAGCCGATTTTTATAAAATCACCAAATATGCTCAAAAACCACTAAAATAACCAATATATCCTCAAAATCTCTAAAATAAGCAAAATACTTATGAAACCTTTAAAATGACCAAAATACTCCTACAATCTCTAAAATCACCAATTATACTAAATGACCAAAATATCCCAAAATCTTTAAAATGAGCAAAATACCCATGAAGTAACCTCAAAATGACCAAAATACCCCCGAAATCACCAAATATGCTCAAAAACTACTAAAAATTACCAAAATATCCCATAAACCTAATAAATGACTGAAACCCCCAAATCCTAAAAAATGACCAAAGTACACACGAAACCTAAAAAATGACCAAAATACCCCCAAAACCTAAAATTTGGCCAAAATACCCCCGAAACAAAAGAAAATTACCAAAATAACCCCTAAACCTAAAAAATAACAGAAATACCTTTGAAACCTAAAAACTGACCAAAATAGCCTTGATGCTTGGAAATTACCAAAATACTCATAATCCTAAAAAAATGACCAAAATACCCCCCAAAACCTAAAAAATGACTAAAATACCCCTAAAACCTATAAAATGACAAAAATGGCCCCAAAACCTATATGATGATAAAAATACACCTTAAACCTAAAAGATTATTGAAATACCCTCAAACCTAAAAATGACCAAAATACCCCTAATTGACCAAAATACTCATTTTTATAATTTCTGGCTATTTTGGCCATTTTTTAGGTTTAGGGGGTATTTTGGTTATTTTATAAGTTTCAGGGGTATTTTGGTCATTTTCTAAGGTTTTGAGGGTATTTTTGGTTACTTATTAGGTTTTGGGGGGGTATTTTGGTAATTTTCATATTTCAAGGGTATTTTGGTAATTTTCAAGTTTTGGAGAGTATTTCAGTCATTTCTTAGGTTTACGAGGTATTTTTGTCATTTTTAAGTTTCAGGGGGTATTTTGGTCATTTTAAAGGTTTTTGGGGTATTTCGGTTATTTTTTAGGTTTTTGTGGTATTTTGGAATTTTTTTAGTTTCCGGAGATATTTTGGTAATGTTTTAAGTTTTAGGGGTATTTTGGTAATTTTATCATCAATCAATTGTCTAAATTCAAGTTTTTATAGTTTAAAATAACTCATAAAAGATAAGTTTAAAAATTAAATGGTAAATTATACCCGATTGACATGCATGTTAAAAACATATAAAACATATAATCCAACAGTTGGATTTTCAAAATATGAATTCAATAATAAGTTATTGGGTGGTGTAATATTTTTTTTTTGAGTTACATTAGGTGAACCCAGCCCTATATTTCTTAATTTGATATGAATTTTGACAAATCTACCATTAGATTACATTATCTTCACATATTTTTCATGCTTACAAATTTTCAAGGTGATCAAAGATTAATAGACATATTATCAATCAATTATCTAAATTCAAGTTTTTGTAGTTTAAAATAACTCATAAAAGATGAGTTTAAAGATCAAATAGTAAATTACACTCGATTGGCATGAAAATTGGCATGCCAGTTAAGAACATATAGAACATGTAATTCAATGGTTGGATTTTCAAAATATGAATTCAATAATAAGTTATTGGATGGTGTAACATTTTTTAGAGTTATATTAGGTGTAATTTGAATCTAACCTTATATTTCTTAATTCGATGTGAATTTTGATAAATCTACCGTTAGATTACATTATCTTTATATAGTTTTCATTCTTACAAAATTTCAAGGTGATCAAAGACTAATAGGCATGTCATTAATCAATTGTCTAAGTTCAAGTTTTTGTAGTTTAAAATAACGCATAAAAGATGAATTTAAAGATCAAATGGTAAATTACATCCGATTGGCATGAAAATTGGCATGCATGTTAAGAATATACAGAACATGTAATCCAATTGTTGGATTTTCAAAATATGCATTTAATAATAAGTTATTGGATGGTGTAATATTTTTTAGAGTTACATCAAGTGTAACTTAAACCCAAGCCTATATTTCTTAAATCAATGTGAATTTTGACAAATCTACCGTTAGATTACATTATCTTCATATATTTTTTATGATTAAAAAATTTCAATGTGATAAAAAATTAATAAGCATGTCGTCAATCAATTGTTTAAATTCAAGTTTTTCTAGTTTAAAATAATGCATAAAATATGAGTTTAAAGATCAAATGGTAAATTACATCCGATTGACATGAAAATTGGAATGCATGTTAAGACCATATGGAATAGGTAATCTAACAGTTGGATTTTCAAAATATGAATTCAATAATAAGTTATTGGGTGGTGTAACATTTTTTAGAGTTACATCAGGTGTAACTTGAATCCAACCTTATATTTCTTAATTTGATGTGAATTTTGATAGATCTATTGTTAGATTACATTATCTTCATATATTTTTCATGCTTACAAAATTTCAAGGCAATCAAAGATTAATAGGCATATCATCAATCAATTGTCTAAATTCAAATTTTTGAAATTTAAAATAATTCATAAAAGATGAGTTTAAAGATCAAATGGTAAATTACACTCGATTGACATAAAAATTGGCATGCATGTTAAGAACATTTAGAACATGTAATCCAACGGTTGGATTTTCAAAACATGAATTCAATAATAAGTTATTGGGTTGTCTAACTTTTTTTTTTTTTGAGTTACATCAGGTGTAACTTGAACCCAATCCTATATTTCTTAATTCGATGTGAATTTTAACAAATCTACCATTATATTACATTATCTTCATATATTTTCTATGCTTACAAAATTTCAAGGTGATCAAAGACTAATAGGCATGTCATCAATCAATTGTTAAAATTTAAGATTTTGTAGTTTAAAAGAACACATAAAAGATAAGTTTAAAAATCAAATGGTAAATATTACATCCGATTGGCATGAAAATTGGCATGCCTATTAAAAATATATAGAAAATGTAATCTATCGGTTAAATTTTCAAAATATGAATTCAATAATAAGTTATTGGGTGTCATAACATTTATTAGAGTTACATCAAGTGTAACTTGAACCCAGTCCTATATTTCTTAATCCGATGTGACTTTTAAGTTGGGTAGCTTCTTTCAAGATTTATGCTCTAAGACCCTAAGGAAGAGTGATTTGGAATGGACAATCACATATGTTTAATTGTAATCATAAAAAGGAAAAAAAAATTATTATATTTATAATGAATTAACTAATATTATATAAAAATTAAGTAACTTTTTAAGTTTATTCACTTAATTAACTAAAATTACTATTTTTTTTCTAATCAAAATTATCACGTAAAGGAAAAAGAAAAAGAAAAAGAAAAAGAAAAAGGAAAAAAAAAGAGATTAAATTCACGTGACTTATAATAAACAGTTGTATAATATAGTATATATAATAATGTTTTTGAGGACAAAGAAGTTGTAGTTGTCTGTCTAATAAAACAAAAGCTCTTTCTCACAAAAAAAAAAAAAAAAAAAAATGCTGAATGTAAGAGCATCTCCAACAGGGCTGGCCATCTCCAAATTTTGGAGAGAAAAGCCACTGTTCACACAAAATCAGCTCTCCAGCAGCCTCTCTATCTCCAAAAAAATTTTAGATTTGCTACAGTAGCTCTCCAAGTCTGGAGAGCACTGTAGCAATCACTGTAGATTTTGCAAACATTATTTCTCCTTAAATTAATCCCGGTTGAATTAAAAAAATATTTTTTTCTCTTTCCTTCCTTTCTCTTTCTTCTTCACTCTCTTTCTCTCTTCTTTATCTCAACGGCTACAAAACGCAGAATACAATCCAAACACTAAAACAATTTTTCTCATAAACCAAATGAAATCAGAAAAAAAAAAAAAGAAAAAAAAAAAAAAAAAAAGAGAGAGACCTATTCATGAGCAAAAGAATTAATTCAATCTCAATAATCACAACCGATTAAAATTTTTAATTTTCACTCAATAATTACAACGGTAACAACAGAACTATTCTTGATCTTTTCTCTCAAACATCTCTAAACTCAGTCTCAATCAAAATACAAACTCAAATCACAATTTTAAAACTAATCAAATTAGAACAAAAAAAAAAAAAAAAAAGAAGCAAAGCTGACCCATCTGAGCCTTGGTGGGGAGGAGGATATGCGGTGGTGGGAGAAGGACAAGCGGACGATCTTCATGTGTGAGAGAGAGCTCCAGCCGAAGTGCTGCTAGAGAAGAAAAGAAAAAAAAAAGAATAGAGCTCCAGCCGAATGCTGCTAGAGAAGAAAAGAACAAAAAAAGAAAAGTGCTCTAGAGAAAGTGCTAGAGAAGATAGAGATAAGGGAAAGGTGTGGAGGAGAAAAAAAGAGGAAAAAAGAAAAGAAAAGAAACGTGTGGAGGAAAAAAAGAGATAAGGGAAAAATAAAAAATCCTAATTGAAAAATACTACCACAATATTTTTACAATATTTTCACAATAAATTTTAAGTAACAGATTATTATTAGTTAATATTGGCGAGTAAAAAAATAATTTCAGTGATGGGTACAAATTAAAACTAGTAATAACTTTCCACATAAATTTTGTTGTGAAAGTATTGCGTAAAATGTTGTGAATATAGCACTTTTCATTGAAAAATATAGTTGTTAAAAAAAGAATAAATGATGATTAAAAAAGAATAAACAATGAATGAAGAAATAATATTTAAATGAGATAGAGAATGGGATAGAGAATCTGTTGGAAAGTGTATTTGAAAAAGTGGGTAGCTAAAAGCTAAATGTCACTGTTCATTCTCCAAACAGGCAAAAATTAGGCAAAAATTTGGAGAGGCTGCTGGAGATGCTCTAACATGGTGTGTGGCATCTGAATCACTTTCATTTCATTCCCAACTTCCGTAGCTCGTTTTTCCCGCTCTTTCTCCTTCCTTCTCTCTCTCACACCTCGAAGAAGGAAAAATGGCAGGCTCTAAGACCATTTGGTTCTTTGCGGCGCTTTCGATCTCAATGTTGTTATCTTGGACCAACCCAAGAGGCGAAACCCTCAAATCCTTCTATCCTTCACCTCTCTATTATTCCAATTCTTCTACACAATCAGCTTCTTCTTCCAATGACGAGATCTCCGGCTTAAAGTACGATTTCTACCATGAGAATTGTCCACAGGCAGAGTCCATTATAAGGACTTCAATGGCTCCCATCTACTCCGACCATAACAATGTCTCTGCAGCTCTCCTACGCCTTTTCTTCCACGACTGCTTCATTGATGTACTACATACCTGTTTGCCCCTTTTTCTTGCTTAATGGTTCTTCTTTTGGCTCTATACTTGTTGTTAACATTATGGGTTTGTCTTTTTCTCATCTGGGTATTGATTTGTTATTGTTTTTTTCTCTTCTAAACGTTGATTTCTTATGTGGGTGTATGTATGTTATTGATTTGTGATTTGTTCTTTTTGTTTGCATGCTGGTTTGGCAATATGGTTCTCGATTTTGAGCGATTCCTGGTCATTTTATTGACTACTTGTTTTTGTTCTGATATGGGTGTGTTATCTAGAATAGACGGGGAAAAAATTGACTTTTTCTTTCCCATTTTGTGGCTTTTTAGTTTGCTGATGTGGGTGTTTTATTTTCTTTATGTTGCTCGGTATATATTATAGCCCACGAAGTGTCTTTTGATTCTGAATTATGTGGGCTTTGTGATGTTTTGTATTGATTTTCTTGTGAGTAGTGTGGTTCTTAGTTTGCATTTTAAGTTTTGTATTTAAAGATTTATAAAGACAGCAAATTGTATGTTCTGATGTGTGGGAGTATCAACGTTATTGCAATTTAATATTCTTCTTGTGATTTCTTGCCATTTATTCGAAGGTATTAATTTTTTTGGTCATAATGTTGTGTGGGATTTTCTTAATCAGGGCTGTGATGCTTCTGTCCTCTTGGATGACAGTAATGGTGACAAAAACCATTCCATAGAGAGGCAGGCCATACCCAATCAGACCTTGAGAGGTTTTGATAAAATCGATTCCATCAAGGAGGAGCTTGAAAAGGCTTGTCCAGGAGTAGTTTCATGTGCTGATATTGTCTCTATTGCCACTAGAGATGGCATTATGCTGGTCTGTTCTTGATCCTGAATCTTAATATGTTCTTTCTCTTTTAAGATGTTTTGCTAATCTTAGGGGTCCTTTTACTAAGGGTTTTGGCAACAGTTTAAGGTTTAGGATTTGATGATTGTTTGCGGATAATGATGCTTAAATGAAACATGGGGAAATTGTAAGAAACAGACTTTAAAAGAGTTGGTATCTCTTTACATTTTTAAATGTTGAAGAGCCTATCAATAAGATCTTAAAGTACATATTGATTATGGGAAAGTTTGGAAAATGAATTGAGATTATGCTTGTAGTGATCTTTTCTATTTTGGTTTCCAAAAATTGTTACAGTCACCTTTACTTAGTCAACTAGTTGTATGGGGCACTTTTTAGTACTGGTTTTTCTGGACTAAAATTTCGAAAAATTCAAAAAAATTGAAATGCCATTCTTGTTCCAAATTCAGTAAAACTGACAACAAAGAACAGTTCTCAATTAGTAACTCTTTTTATTGGAGTTCTCTGATGTAAACTTCTATGTTTGACATCACAGGCAGGTGGCCCTTTCTATCCAATGTTAACAGGCTGGAGGGACAGCATTCATTCATATTTCAACCTAGCATTGGCCATGATTCCACGACTAGATGACAACATAACACACACTTCACCTTTTTTACCTTAGAGGTTTTGATGAAAGAGAAACAGTCAGCCTTCTAGGTAGTTACTAGATCTCTTCTTTTCTCATTTGTCCCTTGTGTTTTATGGAGTTGAAAAAAGTTTAAAAAGTTTTTTGGTTTGAATCGATTTCTTGATCATCTGAAGGTGCACACAACATTCGGAAGATTGGCTGTCAATTCAATACAGAAATGTCTGTCTAACTTCAAGGGGACAGGGCTGCCAGACCTAACTATAGCTCCTGATTTCCTAACTAAGATGAGGATGAGGTGCCAAGACAATAATGGGACCACCACTCGGCCTTCTTCATCATCCATGGCATCATTGGAAATGAGTGAGTCAGCAGTGGTGATGTCATACTTGCAGGCATTCATCTTCAATATCATCTGGGGCAGGTTTTGATACTCACTACTATCAGAGTTTATTATATGGGAGAGGACTCCTTTTTGCTGATCAGCCATTGATGGCTAATGAGAAGACTGCGAGACTGGTAAAGACCTATGCTTCAGATGATGGATCAAACTTTTGAATGGACTTTGCACGGGCAATGATGAAGATGTCAGGCCTTAATCTTCTGACTGGATCTGAAGGTCCGGTCTGGCAAACCTTGCCTTTGGTCAGTTCCTAGGTGACAATCTACTATAATGAACTCTTTTAGATGTTTATTATTTCATATTAGTTTCTCTTAAGTTCTATGTTTGATTGAAGATGCAGTGAATTCCACATTTCTTGCCTGTGGTAATTTGAGTCTGTATATAAAGGCAATGGCATAGAGAAGACATTAGTCACAATGATGAAAGGCTGTTCCTGAAGCCTTTGAGTGCATATCTTTGCTTGGGCCAGCTCCAAGGCTCTACCCTGATGGTAAAAACTGCATGTAAATATGTTTTGGCTGGGGAGTTCTTAAGAAATATAGAATTCTAATGTTTTCAATGTTACCAAAAGTTTATTAATATATGGAGGGCTCATAATGTAGCTGCAACATCCAAATTAATTTTATTTGGGTGTTTGTGTTTCTAATGAGTTGTGGCTAATTATTTTTAATCTGAAGAGGTAATCATTCTTTAGGTGTGTACTTCAGAACTAGAAATGTCTACAAATCTGTATCATGAAACAACGAAAAAGATTTGTCTATATTTTTTCTTTCTGTGGTCACTGTGTGAAATTCAATGGGGACTTATAGGCATGGGTTATAATCAGATGTAATCATGTTTTATGGTCATCAGTTTGTATTCAATTGCACTTATGCCTGCAGAAGATTTGGTATGCTTAATATGGTTGTACGGCACCGAGATCCCAAGACCCATATAGGCCCTTGGGCCCAGGCCCAACGGGAATAGCATCATTGCCCTAAGCCCTTCTTGGATCTGCCTTAGCGTAAAAACTAATTTTGGGCCTTGAATTCTGATATGTGCTCAGTACAAGCTTTCCCGAACAAGCGTATTAACCGTGTCCGGCTAAATCATGATATGCTCGGTAAACTGCATTACCGAGCACTATCAACTAAGCTGGAACCAAGTTCCAAGGTCATAATTGTTGCACCCCACTCTCACCTAAAAATCCACTTAAATCAGATAATACTGGACCTTCAATAGTACTAACAGAGGTTGAAATCGTAATCTCACCACTAACCTTGGCTATAAATAGCAGAAGTTTGGGAGGAAGAAGGGGTTCAGAAAAATAGAGAGAAAACAGTCAAGTGAGAAGAAAAGACTGAGTGTTGCTTTGAGTCTCTCTGCCGAGAACGACCCAGAGTAGGAAATCCTCAAGCCCACTACAAATAAATTGTGAGCCCAAGTGAGTTAAGGCCCAATAGCCTCATACCTAGTTCCCACAATTGGCGCCCACCGTGGGGCTCTCCTACGAAGCTGTGGTTCGATTGAGACTCAAACAAGGGAAATGTCTGAGGAGCGTTCTGGAGGGAGAGAAGGCAGAAACGGCGGGAGGATAAGGAGCACCCCAGAGGAGAGGAAAGGTCCGAATTAGGAGAAGGGTTAGCCCAGACGCACCGAACGGTTTCGGGCATGTCGGCGCATCAGCAGTATGATAATAGAGACCGAGAACTGGAGCGGTTGCGCAGATTGGTAATGGATTTGGAGCTGGAAGCAAGGGGTCGACGCCAAGAAAGGAATCGCAACCCCCAGCAAAGGAGAAATCGGGGCGAGGAAGGTTCCAGCCGATCTGGTACGCCACGATTACGAGACCGATCACACTCTCAAGAGTCACACTGGCACTCCCGGGAGACACGTCATCATCGGGACCATTCACAGTCGCATGAATACGGTGACAGAGGGTCAGAATTGCCGGAGGAACGGTAGCACAACAATGCCGCCATGGACGCCATGAGCCGAGCCTTACGTATGGCTACCCGGTCGTCGTTTTCCGATGAGATTGAACGGGCCCCTATGCCAAGCAGATTCACGCGACCGCCATTCAATTCCTACGAGGGGAATACGGACCCCGTGGAGCATGTCAGTCATTACATCCACATGTCTTTGCATGCACACAATGACGCATTGATGTGTAAAGTATTCCCCTCTAGTCTTGGCTCAACGGCCCTGAGATGGTTCAATGGGTTACGGAAAGGCTCCATATGTAGCTTCGCCGAGCTGATTCAAGAGTTCAGCAGTAGATTCGTGACAACAGCCGAGTGCAACAGTCGGTAGACGCGCTACTTTCCATGAAGATAAGGGTCAGGGAAACCTTTCGGAGTTATGCCAACCAATACTGGGAACTCTACAACGAGATTGGTGGAGGGAATGAAAAAATTGCGGCAAGCACCTTCAGGATGGGGCTCCTCGAAGACTCTAAATTATGGGAATCGTTGACGAAAAGACCCCTTGAGGATATGAGGCAACTGATGAGACGCATAGAGGAGTACAAACATTTGGAGGATGACCGGCTGCAGAGCAGGGGGAAAGCTCCGTTGATTAGGAGATCTCGGTAAGGCGTTGTGCCGACAAGACCCAAAAAAGACTTCAGAATGCAGGAACCAGAGGTGCAAATCGAAGGGGTTAATGTGGCGTTTAAAGAACCCGTGTACAAAATCTTGGAGCGGATCAAGAATGAGTCATTCTTCAGATGGCCAAACAAAATGGGGGGCGACGCGTCTCGGAGGAACCAAAACCTATACTGCACCTATCACAGAGACAAATGATACACCACCGAGCAGTGTTAAAAGATCATCTCGAGCAGCTAGTAAAGGCAGGGAACCTGAAAGAGTTTTTGGTAGACTCCACTGACCGAGAAGCCGGCCAGGGCATCCAACAGAAAAGGAACCCCCTCCTGCCTCCACTGGGGGTAATCGAAGTCATTCATGCCGCATCAAGAGGAACGATAGCAGCAAAAAAGGTATTAACAATTGCTTTTACGAGAGGAGATTCAGCCGAGAAGAAGAAGAAAGTTGAGCGGCTGACCATCTCGTTCGGAGAAGACGATTTGGAAGGAACGGTCCAACCTCATGATGATGCTTTGGTGGTGACAGCCAGGATAGGCGGGTTCCTAGTAAAGAGGGTAATGATCGACCAAGGGAGCGGAGCTGACGTCATGTACCCGGACCTCTTCGAAGGGCTCAGATTGAAGACCCAGGATTTGGCGAAGTATGACACGTCGCTGGTCTCGTTTGACGGGAGAGTCGTAATTCCCGAGGGACAAATCTCTCTCCCCGTGGACATGAAGGCAAGAGAGTTATAGTTACCTTCATAGTAGTCCGATCATTCTCACCGTATACCGTAATCCTGGGGAAGCCGTGGATTCACGCCATGAAGGCTGTTTCGTCCACCCTCCACGTGAAAGTAAAATTTCCCACTGAGTATGGAGTTGCCGAGGTGAGAGGGAACCAACAAGTGGCGAGGCAGTGTCTTGTCGCCATGGTCAGGTGGAAAAAAGAGCAGCTCGAACAAGCCGAACAGGCCGAGAAAGAAACTTTGTAGCAATTACAGAAGCCCCGAGGGGAAATGAGGGCGTACGTGGCCGAGAAGGTATTGAAGGTTAGAATTCTTCAAGATACTGACAGGTATTTCCAGATAGGTACAAGCATGAATGACCGGGAAAGAGTAGAGATGTTGTTGTTCCTTTTGCAGAACGTAGATGTTTTCGCATGGAACCCATATGAAGTGCCCGGCGTAGATCCCAAGTTTATTGTCAACAAACTCAACGTGGACCTATCATTTCCCTTAAAGAAGCAGAAACCGAGAAGAGCATCAAAGGAGCATGTCGACGCCATAAACCTGGAGGTCCAGCGGCTGAAGGAGGCCGGAGTCATAAAAGAAATATTCTTCTCGAGATGGCTAGCAAACACCGTTGTAGTGAAAAAGAAGAACGATAAATGGAGAGTTTGTGTGGACTTCACAGACTTGAACAGGGCGTGTCCTAAGGACCCATTCCCAATGCCTAAGATTGATCAACTAGTAGATGCCACGCATAGGCACCTGAGGATGAGCTTTCTAGATGCCTTCCAGGGCTACCACCAGATTGCCTTGGCGCCCGAGGATTGGGAAAAGACAGCATTTATATCCCCGAATGCAAACTATCACTACGAGGTCATGCCGTTTGGATTGAAGAATGCCGGAGCCACATACCAGCAAATGATGACGAGGATGTTCCGAGAAAAAATTGGATGCACGGTTGAAGTATATATTGACGACATGGTGGTAAAAAGCAGAAAAGAGTGACAGCATACGGAAGACCTCCGGGGAGTATTCGAGATACTACGGTGGCATAAATTGCGCCTGAATGCCAAGAAGTGCACTTTCGGAGTGGGGGCTGGCAAGTTCCTGGGTTATCTGATCTCTACTCGGGAAATAGAGGCTAGCCCCGATCAAATAGAGGCTGTGAACCGCCTCAAACCACCGAGCAATCCCAAAGAGGTGCAAGTACTCACTGGAATGTTAGCCGCTCTAAACCGATTCATCTCCAAGTTTGCCGATCGCTGCCGGCCGTTTTATCAGCTTCTGAAAAAGTGGAAAAGGTTTCGTTGGGACGAGGGATGTGATGAGGCTTTTCGAGAGCTGAAGGAATACTTGGCAAAGGCGCCAAGGTTGATGGGCCCGGAACCCGGGGAGGATTTGTTTATGTACTTCTCAGTCATCGACCATGCCGTAAGTGCTGTGTTACTAAGGGACCAAGGAGTACAAATGCCGGTGTATTACATAAGCAAGACCTTGGTAGATGCCGAGACAAGGTACCTGCCCCTGGAAAAGTTAGTTCTAGCCCTAGTGCATGCCACTAGGAAGTTGCCACATTACTTCCAGGCTCATACGTTGTTCGTCCTCACCGAGTATCCATTACAGTCACTATTAAAGAGATCAGACTTCACAGGCCAAATTACCAAATGGGGGACTCGATTGGGATCGTTTGACATAAGATACCGGCCTAGAAGCTCGGTGAAGGGACAGGTTCTCGCAGATTTCATCGTAGAATTCACACCCAAGAACGACGGCAAGGTAATCTGTAGTGTAGAAATTCGCCCGTGGAGGGTATTTGTGGACAGCGCTTCAAATGCTATAGGAGCTGGAGTTGGTATTGTCATAATCACCCCTGAGGGCATACAGTTGGAACACTCCTTCAGATTGGGATTCAAAGCCTCAAACAATGAAGCCGAGTATGAAGCCCTACTGGCCGGTTTGAGGGCCGTATTGCACCTAGGCGCAAAAGATGTTGAGATTTACTCGGACTCTCGGCTGGTTGTTTATCAGATCACAGGAGACTTCGAGGCTCGGGACTCTCGAATGAAAGCTTATCTAAGTGCGGCCAAGCAGATTATCGGTCAATTCGGAATGGTAAAGGTATCGCAAATAGCTCGGTCACAAAACAAACACGCCGACTCACTTGCCACGTTAGCCTTATCGGCTACCGAGGACATGCCACGACTAGTCACAATAGAACTTATAAGAGAGACAAGTATCAGTATGATGAGTATTGCCGACCAAGCCAGAGTAAAGGTTGCGAAGGTAGCAGTGGCCAACCCGTGTTGGATGAACCCGATCATAGATTTCCTTGCCGAGGATAAAGTTCTGGAGGATGAAGACGAGACCAATAAGATTCGTCGGGTGGCTCCCCGGTACTGGCTGTCTCCAGACCACAAATTGTACCGAAGGTCCTTTGCAGGCCCTTACCTTTTATGCTTGCATCCCGAGAAAGCCAGAGAGCTTCTGACCGAGCTACATGAGGGAGTGTGTGGCGGCCATGTTGGAGGACGATCTTTAGCACACAGAGCAATGACCCAGGGGTTTTGGTGGCCACAGATGCAGAAGGATGCCGCTGAATATGTTCGGAGCTGCGAACAGTGTCAAAAGCACGCCCCTTTGATCCATCAGCCTGTAGGTCGTCTAAATCCTGTCAGCAACCTGTGGCCGTTTGTGCAATGGGGGCTTGACATCCTCGGACCATTCCCCCGAGCAACGGGGAATCGCCGTTTTGTATTGGTGGCCATAGATTACTTCACAAAATGGGCGGAAGCCGAGGCCTTGGCAAATATCCGAGATACTGACGTGAAAAAGTTTGTATGGAAAAACATAGTCACGAGGTTTAGGGTGCCAAATTCACTAGTAACAGACAATGGGCTACAGTTTGATAGCAAAGCTTTTCAGACCTTTTGCAGCGAACTCGGCATCAGGAACAAGTATTCAACCCCGGCTTACCCACAAAGCAACGGCCAAGCTGAGGCAGTGAACAAGACTATTTTGAATGGACTTAAGAGGAGGTTGGACGGGGCGAAAGGAAGATGGGCAGAAGAGCTACCCAATGTATTATGGGCTTACCGTACGACCCCCAGAAGATCCACGGGTGAGACCCCGTTCTCTTTGACGTACGGAGCGGAGGCCGTGATACCAACTAAGGTAAGCCTATGCAGTGCACGGGTCGCAAGGTTTGACTCCGTCCAGAACGCCGACCTGATGATGGAGCGTTTGGACTGGCTAGAAGAATGCAGGGAGGCCGCGACTATACGGCTCGCTGAGTATCAGCAGAAACTAGCCCAACGATACAACCGAAACGTAAAGGGGAGGGAATTCAGTGCCGGAGAACTGGTGCTAAGAAAAGTCGTGGGAAACATGCGAGACATAGCTGCAGGGAAGCTTGCTCAAACCTGGGAGGGACCGTACAGAGTTACAGCCATCGCTGGTGCAGGGGCCTACTACTTGGAGGACCTTGACGAAAGGCCGCTTCCCCGGCCGTAGAACGCCAACAACTTAAAGAAGTTCTATGCATGACCATCCGTGTAAGCCAGAATTTGTATTTTGCTAAAATCAAGATTATGATGAAGTTATTTGTATATGCTGTTTTTGGTTCCGTAACTGCACACCAAGAGAATTGCAAATAAAATCTCTAAGGACAGAAACCTGGTCCTCGGCTCGATCAAAATCGCCGATCAGGTGGAAACCTTATAACTAAAATCTCTAAGGACAGAAACCTGGTCCTCGGCTCGATCAAAATCGTCGATCAGGTGGAAACCTTATAACTAATATCTCTAAGGACAGAAACCTGGTCCTCGGCTCGATCAAAATCGCCGATCAGGTGGAAACCTTATAACTAATCTCTCTAAGGACAGGAACCTGGCCCTCGGCTCGACTAAAATCGCCGGGCAGGTTGAAACCTTATCACTAAAAGCACCAAGGACAGAAACCTGGCTCTCGGTTAATCCAAATTCGCCGAGCAGGTGAAAGCCTTATCACCATCAAGGAATAAAAAGATAAAAAAAAACAAGAACATCACCCTCGATAGAATCACAATCACCAAACATACGGGAACCCTAACCCTTTACAAACGCTAATCCATTGGCACTCTCGGATTCTCCAAAGCACCGCGCAATAGGTTTTGGGGGTATCATTCCATTAAATGGCCAAAACACTGGCATGATCCAAGCAAAACATACAGATAGATAGAAATTCATTCAACAGATTAAAACGAAAGTCCGAAAAGGAAAGCAGTTTACCAATCAAACAAATAAAGGTAATTGTTCGTTCACCACATCCCGGTGACATAGGCAAATAAACCAATAATTTGAAAATGCGATAAAAATAAGGAAAAGCTTAAAGGGACTGCAAAAAGAAAATCAGCTAGAGGGTCGGGCCGGGTCCGTCACTTCTGGCTGGTCGGTCAAAGGGAAATGCGAGTCTTCACCGAGAAGCTCCTGCACAGTCGGGATGCTGGTGGCTTCCATGTCCTCTAGCTCGGCATGAGCGTCAATTGTTCAACCAGCTCCCTCATGCTTGCCATTTCCTCCTCATCAATAGCAGCCGGGGTATCCTGGACGACAGCAACAAGGCTCGAAAAGGGAATTTGGCCGGGGTCTCTCAGGTGTGAATCCTCGGGAACACCCAGTGCTTGGAGAGCGGCGAACCACCCGGCCTCAAAACCCAGGTTCCGAGCCTGAGCCACTACCGGCTCTGCAGACTTCTCGGCATCAGCAAAACCTTCGTTACACCACTTTTGCTCCGCGGCCGCTAGGGCTGCCCTAAGGTCAGCTAACTCCTCGGCGTTGGCAGTATTGAGGCTGATGGCTTCAGCTAGCTTGACCTCCGTCTCATTCTGCTTGGCCAAGAGCTCCGCACACCTCTTTTCGGCCAATGCCCTGTTCTTCTCCGCGGCAGCAGCCTTCTTCTCGGCGGACTTAGCTACCTTGAGCTTTTCCTTCATCGTTTTGGCTGCTGACTCCCGTGCTCCCTTTTTGCGCTCGACTTCCTCTGCGAGATCCCGTGTCCGGCTAGCTACTATGTAAGCCAGTTGGGCAGCCTAGCAAGCACAAAAGTTAATAAAGAAGCAGAAGTGAATGTATGGGAAGAAACGAATAAACTAAGTAATTACCGCAATGGCGTACCACTCTAACCGGCGCCCCACAGACTCCTTAGATCCCTCCTCGAAGGCGTGCACGTCCTCGGGAAGAAGAAGACCTTCGGCCAAAGTTTGGGCAATACGGCCACCCTCGCCCTTCTCCCACATCCGAACACAGGCGGTTGAAGGCAGTGGCTTGCCGTCCAATAAGAACTTGGGCTTCCACGTTGGAGCCACTTGGGAGGAGGACGCAACCCCCGTACCAGCCTAGGTTGGCGGCTCACAGATAATGATTCCCCCTGTTGGCTGGGGAGGAGTCTGGACGGCGGCATCCCCCGGGCCCGTGGAAGGTTGGTCGGTTACCTTCTGTTTCTTACGGGCCCGTCCAGCCTGAGAAGAGGGTGGAGGCTGAGGCCCCTGGCCCCGGCCCTGAGAAGGTGGGGGCTGTTTGGGTTGCCATGCACCGGGCACGAAAAGGGTCAATGGTCATGACCTTCCTTGACACCATCAATCTGCCGGGATGGTTAGCTTCAACCGACAAAGCAGCTGCTTCAACCACTGGTTGCTGAGTCTCGGCCAAGGGATTCTCGGGCTGCGGCTGCTCTTGAACAAGGCCCTCTTGTTGGATAGCTTCGTGGGCTAACTCCCTAAGGCGCCGAGACACCCGTTCCGCGGACTCGTCTCTCAATGGGGCTAGCTCGTCCGAGCAGGTGAAGCGCCGTCCAAAATCTCTCGCCTCCCCGATTTTAAGCTTCGGCGGCAGGAAATTCGCGTACCGGACGTCTATGTACGAAAACAGGGGATTGTCAACTAGAAGTGCCTGCTTAAAATTCTGCCAAGTGGAGTAAACTGGTTCTATCCCGAGGATCATGTGCGAAGCTCGGAGTTGTCCGTCCCAATGCACGTATATCTCGGAACGGAGGATGAAGTTCAAATCCTTGGCGTGGACGGTTCTAATGTTTGGAACAAACACTTTGCCGTCTGCAAAAGAATAGGTGTCATATCAGTATCTGATTATAAAGATTTATTTCATTAAAAGAAAAGGAAAAGCAGAGGAAAACAGTTAGATCAAGGGATTGGTACAAACCCACTTCACACCGTGAAAGGGGGCAAGGGACGTCCCCGGCAAACCAATTGCCGCGCACCCGAACGAACTCCCCGGCGGAGTTCCTGTTCGAATCAGGCAGGCATGATATCAGCCGTACTCGATTATCTCGTGTCTTTAGGTAATAGTTGGTAGCTTTGTTCCCACAGAGGCTATACATATGGTTAATGTCATGGTAATTTAACTATAAATTGAAGGTATGGTTTAACCTACTGACGCAGTTAACTACCTGGTAAAAGTTGGGGGGAAGCTGGTCGGGACACAGCCTGTAGTACCTAAGTGTATCGGTCAAAATGGGATCCACGGGGAACCTAACCTCGCCTTCTAAGATTGCCATCAGAGGAAAAAAGGCTGTACCAAATCCTCGGTGGAGAGCAATATCACTCTCGTGGCAATAAGCCACATCCACGTCATCGGGAATACTAAATGTGCTCTTAAAGGTGGCCAAGGCATCCGGGGACTCTAGAAGATAAGAGTAACCCATCTATAACATCTAATGCTATGAAAGGGAACTTGAAGAAATAAGCTGAAGGAATAGAAAAAGGAAGAAAAACTTACTTTGGGTTCTAAGGAGGAAGAGAACACTGGGCAGGAGAGTAAGCACACAGAGAGTTGGTCGGCAGAGAGTAAACACAAAATATCAGAGATGGAGGAAAAATGAGAGAATGTTCTATGGGGAACTATTTATAGAGTCAGAAAGGGGGGGGGGGGCAAAGAAGCGTTTAATCAAGCAGTAAATGGGCACGATTTACGAACGACCCTGCGGATGCCAAACGTAACCAGTACGCGCGCCACTCCGGTTCACGAAGCGTCAGGCAATAATGACAACTATACCTGGCGCCGTGAAACGGCGCATCTTTTGAGATGAGCATTAATGAGGAACCATAACCACGATTCCCAGGTCATAAAAATCTCCAAGGTCAAAAGGCTCGGCCAGCTCCTTGATTCTTCCCGGCAACCGGGTATGAATCAAGGAGGGGCTAATGTACGGCATCGAGATCCCAAGACCCATATAGGCCCTTGGGCCCAAGCCCAACGGGAACAACCCCATTGCCCTAAGCCCTTCTTGGATCTGCCTTAGCGTAAAAACTAATTTTGGGCCTTGAATTCTGATATGTGCTCGGTACAAGCTTTCCCAAACAAGCGTATTAACCGTGTCCGGCTAAATCATGATATGCTCAGTAAACTGCATTACTGAGCACTATCAACTAAGCTGTAACCAAGTTCCAAGGTCATAATTGTTGCACCCCACTCTCACCTAAAAATCCACTTAAATAAGATAATACTGGACCTTCAATAGCACTAACAGAGGCTGAAATCGTAATCTTACCATTAACCTTGGCTATAAATAGCAGAAGTTTGGGAGGAAGAAGGGGTTCAAAAAAATAGAGAGAAAACAGTCAAGTGAGAAGAAAAGACTAAGTGTTGCTTTGAGTCTCTCTACCGAGAACGACCCAGAGTAGGAAATCCTCAAGCTCACTACAAATAAATTGTGAGCCCAAGTGAGTTAAGGCCCAACAGCCTCATACCTGGTTCCCACAATGGTAATATGTTCCAGATTGCATAACTCATGGATAAGCCGGCAGTCTTTTTTGGAATGCCACTTACAGCAATTATACATGCCATGCAGGTAGTGAAACCAACGATTACTTGTCAGTTGATTCTATTTGAGTTTGAACTTCATAACTAGGAAAGTCTACAATTCTATGTGTCATGATACAAAGAAAGTGAGTTGTTTATAATTCTCTTTATTGCTTTGATCACCAAGTAGCTAGAATTCAATAGGGAATCATTGGCATAGCTTTTAAACAAAAGGGTAATTGCAATGCCTCCAAAGGGTCGTTGGGGTTTGGTCATAGTGGTAAAGCAGCTCTGTTCTGTAGTAATCAATCTTATTCATAGGGAGAAGCGAACCATTGCATATTGCATAATGCATGATGTATGAATAGCATACAAATATACATGATGCTATATGATTTTATTTTGATACTTTACGATTCCTACCATTTCAATTAAAAAATAAAAATGAAAATAGGGATTAAACCAATCCTGCTTGTTTCCACCAACCCATCTGTCGCTGAAGTCACAAACACAATCACAGCTTAGGGTGAGAAGTAAAAGACCAAATTCACACTGTCTCGTTATAGCTTTGAGCTATTCCTGATTTTGGATTTCTTTGAACACTTTATTCGAATTGCGAGCGTCTGCTAAAGGGAAACAAATTATCGAAAATCCCACCAGGGTAAGCCCCCGGGGAGTCTCCGATGCTTAAGTCAGACATCTTAGAGGGGGAGATTTTTGGAGTTAAAATTTGTGCATGGAAACCAATAACAAATCACTACCCTGATGAGGAAAAGACAAACCCATAATGTTAGCCATCAGAGACTCCTTAAGGCTGATCTCGGCATGTTTTTCAATTTTTTTTTTTTTTTTTTTTTTTTTTTTTTTTTTTTTTTTTTTTTTTTTTTTTTTGGCATCTTTTGGTGTTTGTAAATAAAAGGAGCGAGCCTCAATGAAATAGCCATGGAAGAAAAGGTGCATAAGTACTACTTAGGCATTGTTTTGGTCAGACCAAAAATGAGCCAAGGAAGTCCTTACAACGAGCTCTGCTTGTGGAGAAGTCTCACATTAGAAATTGTAGTGTAATTCAGAGATACCATCATTGGAAGAAGCCGATTGTACAGAAAAACAGGAATAATGGAAAGAAGATGAAGCGAAGGATTTCAGGGTTTTGCTTCTTGGGCTTATCTAAAATAACAAAATAGAGATTAAAACCACCCTAAAGGGCCTAATAGACCACAGGCAGAATACATGATAAGGACTTCAATGGCTAGTTTCTACTGTAGCCTAAGCAGCAGTCCTGTACCTTTTCTTCCATAACTGTCATTGAGACAAACTACTTTTAATTATACACATACTAGGAGACACAAAAATCTACACGGCGTATTTAAATTGTGACTTCTGCAAAAGTTGCAAAAAGAATCGAAAAGTATTAGGCGATTAATTTAATCACCATCATATACAAATGCTCCTAACAAGTCGGAAAAATAGCACAAACTTCTATGACTTATTGAAGAAAGAAAAAAAAAGGCATAGACGTGAATTTCCAAGATTAAAAGATTAAAGATTAAGCACAGACGTGAATCAAGATAGCAACTATCTACATCTTTATGCAAATAAAAAGTACATGCAAGAACAATCTACATCTTTACTGCAATTAAAAAAGAAAAAAACGCAAAGAAATTTGCCTTGAAAGATCGCTCCTACCCTACATATATCGAAGTATTGTGTTTTGTTTAATACTTTTTTCTGGCTATATTACTATTTAAATCTTAGATTTTTTGGTATGTTTGATTTAAAGCTAAGACTTTCACAATACTTTATATTACAAAAACTGTATGTAAAGATGCCTTTCTTTGATGAAAGATTACTTTTTATAGAAGTATGTGCTTGTATACAATATTTATGCATACATGATTCATCAAATTTAACACGCGCACACACACACTCTCCTATTCTTCCCTATCAATTTTTTTAAAAGCTTTTGAAGTTTAATTTTATTATTTTCTTTATAGAATGCAAACAAGAGAAGAACTATCTACATCTTAATATGCATATAAAGCACTCAAAAGTGAAAAAAGAAAGAGCTAAAGTGAAATTATTACCTGGAATCGAGAGGAAGAGAGATTTAAGAGGAGAAAGATCCACGTAAAACCTAGAGCAAAGCCGTAGAAAGTATTTTTTTTTTTTTTTTTGGTTCAGCTTACATCCAGTTAATTTTTAACAGGACAACTCCTTTGCTTTTATTAAACTTAAACGGCTGAGATTAAAAAAAGTACACGTCATTTTAAAAAGAAAAGATAGGGGGTGTATGGTTTGTGTTTTTAAACAACAATTTTCAGTTTTTAAATTACATTTCACGTATTTTTACACACTTTTTCACCTACAAGTATTTTTACAAAAAATTTTAAACAACAATTTTCAGTTTTTAAACACATGTACAAAACAGGTCATAGTCTTCTGAAGCAACAAGAAAGTAGTTCCTTCAGAGTTCAGTGTTGACTACCAAGACGATGAAGGGCCTCTTCAAGTCCAAGCCTCTAACTACCCCTGAAATCGTTTGCCAAACTCGAGATCTTTTCCTCTATGAAGAGAAGGTTTCGTCTTTACCATGCTTTTTCCTACTCGGATCCAGTTTAGTTACGCCTGCCTTAGTGACTAGGCTACATGATGTGAAGATTTCATTCTTTGCTAGTGAAATCAAGGGAATTTATTTGAATAAAAGAATCGAAAAAAAAAATCTGAGATATTTTCGTCAATGTCTTCTACGTCTTCACAGAAACTCAAAAAGAAAAAAAAGTAAATATTCATAGATTTGATCACATACAGAGTTTTAACAAGTAATCCATTTTTAGCTTCAAGTCTCTATTTATGTCTTTGATTCTGGAGGTCAGTCAGCATTGATTTTTTAATTCAATCCAAGGAATAGCGTGGACTGATAAATTAGAAACCCAGGCCTTCTCTCTTTCTTTTTTCTTTTGAGACTGAGATTTGGCCTTTGGGATTATGCTTACCATACCGTTTGATTACAAGCGAAAGAATAGAACGAAGAAAGGACGTGGATCCTTTTTGGACTTCCTTTAGTTTATCTGAAGAAGAAAAATAAAGACATTGACGATGATAGATCTCAGGCTCTCTGCAATTTGCGTTACCCTTACGTCAGTGTGTTTTTTCTCCTAGGTTAAACAAGCGTAGAAAGCGGAAAAATAATGTGCAATAAAGCCTTTTTATACTGTGATTGTCTTTGTTACTCGTTAGGAGTCTGAGACCGTGTGGAACTCGTTACGTTGGTATTTAAAAAAAAAAAAAAAAAAAAAAAATAATCGATAATAATGGACTCCTATTAGTTAAGCCCTAGTTCCTTTATTTCTCAAGAAATAAGCTGGGGCTTTATTAGTCTTTTCATTCCATTGTCTTAACCAAAGTACTTTTATTTCCAATAGATAGTTGGGAATAAAATAAAATAAATAAATATATAAAAAACTTTGTTGCTCAATACAGGCACAAGTATTGTGTTATCTTTTATACCATTTTTTTTTTTGTGGGTAAATTACTTGATGATGCCGGAAATATGCCCACCAGTGAGTCACACGTTCCTCGTACGATCGCGAATGGCACCTGCACAACGAAAAGGAATAACCTAGCGGGGGGTACCGGTGTGGTACCGGCCAAACACCCTCCGAAGGTCAAGTTAGAATTATTCTCACTGCTCTAGAGTGCTAGAGAGGGTAAATTATGCGTACCTTGGTTTGTGAGGGTGCTTGGGTTTTTATAGTAGAGAGGGTTGACCCTCTTTTCCTTGGAGTAGAAGTCTTTTCCTTATCGGAGTCTTCTTGGGCGTATTTTACGGGATTCTTTCCATATAGGAGTCCTTAGGTTTCATGAAACGTGGGGAGCAAGTTAATTGTACACGTAAACGTGCAGAATAGACATTCCATAGACTGACGCCGTCAGTTTATGTTATCCCGTCAGTATACGCTCATCCCGTCAATCTTCAGGATGTCCGGCCCTATGTGGAGTTCTTTTACCTTAGGTCACCGTCAGCCTCGAAGGAATGCTGACGGCAAAACCATCTCGTCACCCTTGTTAAGCCTGCATCTTCACCCTTGTCAGATCTGCGCCGTCGCCCTTGTCAGGTCTGTACCGTCGCCCTTGTCATCATAATTTTATCCTCATCATTTGCCCCCTACTCCATACCTCCGTCAGCCTCTGTGCTGACGGGTTATGGAGTTTGTTTTCAAAAGAGGCAGAAATATCGTTTGCGTGGATCTGAGCATTTAATGCCTTGGACAGGTGGCTCGTTCCTATTGGCTTCACTTCTGACGAGACGTCGCTTCGTCTTCCGCGCCATTTTTTCCATATATAAACAGCGTTTCCAGTCATTTTTCACTATTTCAATCTTGCTGAACTTGTGGAGAGACAGACCGTCACTCACCTTTCGTCAGCTTTACTTCCGTCAGTTTATCCGCTGCTGTCTCTAGAGCCGTCCAGAAGGCTTCCCTACCGGTAAGTTTTCATTCTCTCTCCTTCCTTCTTTTTCTTTTTATTTTTGCCTCATTAGTGAGGCCGTCAGCCTAGGTACTTAGTTTGAACCCGTCACTTGTAGGTAGTCAGATGTCGAGTGACGCGTCTTGTGACGAGTCGTCAGTCTGCGAAGGAGCGGGCTACGACGAGACCTTTGGTTCTGGAAACGAGTCAGACTTCTCCCTCCCGTCAGAGAGAGAGTCGTTAGCCCAATCTCCTGACGGCGATGAGAGTTTTGCTGAGGGAGATGAGGATGAGGGAAGAGGGGATGAAAATGACGGGGGTGGAATGGATATTGACGAAGAGGATAGTGACGGGGAGGAGAGATCCAGTGAAGGAACCTCGGAGGGTACCGTAGATAACCGTCCCTTCATTCTTCCTGAGGATTGGTCCGTCAACAGATTTTTGCCTGGGATGAGTGGTAAAGTTTTTAGGGAGTTACGGGTTCGTTATCAAATCCCAGACCACATCCCCCTCCATCTCCCTAGAGAGGGTGAGAGGTGTTACTCCGGGCGGACAGCGGACGTCGGCATGTATGACGCCATGTTTGCTGCGGGCCTGAGGTTACCGTTGACGGTTCTGCACCGTCAACTAGCTGACTTCCTTGGAATATCCGTCACCCAGGTTGCCCCAAACGCCTGGAGGACTTTTATAGGAGCTGAAATCCTGTGGGGCAGCTTTAGTGGAGGGCGCCGTCAGCTTACACTAGGAGAATTTTTTTATTGCTATAGGCCTCATCACATTGCCTCGTCTAAGGGGACTTATCATTTTAATGCCCGAGAGAAAGGGCTACGGTTAGTGTCAGATATGCCTGACTCAAATAGGAACTGGAAGAGTAGGTATTTTTTCGTTGAAGGGACGGACTGGGTATGCCGTCAGGAGGAGTGGGCGACGATGCCCAGTGGTTACTTTGACAATACCTGGGCCTTTGTCAAGGATTCAGGTTAATCCCGTCACCCATGAGGCTCGTGCGTTTTTTGAAGTGACGGTACTAACACTTGTTATTTTTTCTTTTTTCAGCTTATACCCGTCCGCATATAACTGACGAGCAGGAGGAGTTCATCCAACGGATTCTAGAAATTCCTTTGGAAGACCGTAAGTGCAGGGATTTGATCACCCTTGACACCCTCCATTTATACTGTGGGGGCCCAGATCCGTCAGCGGAAGCTCGTAGGTTGGAAGAGTTTGCGCGACGACGTGAGTAGACTTTTATTTTGCCGTCAGTTTCATTCTTTCCATCACTTTTCCTAAAGTGTTTTCTTTGTGTTGTAGAGATGGAATCTGCGAAGCAAAGGATACGGGCTGCCGCAGCTCGTCAGAAGGAGGAGAGGAAGGCCAAGGAAGCAGGGGGGGAAGCCTCGTCAACCCCCACGGTCGTCGCCAAAGTGGCGAAGAGGAAACCCGACGGGAGTGACGGCCGTCCATCAAAAAAGACTGCCGTCACTCCGTCAGACGAACCATTGAAGGAGAAGTCCCCTCCGACGTCTGGCCATGGCGCGGGAAAGGGGGTGATGACTTCCACTGGTCCCGTCAGCGAGGGTCCGTGCCGTCTCCTAACCCACAAGGATTATGCCGTCGGGGAGGTTGAATCTCTGATAAAACCGACGGACATGGAGCCCTGTGATCAAGTGGGGACGGAGGATTTAGGGGCGTCGGCCCTCTTTGATCTCTCCAGGGTAAGTTTCTCACATTTTTGGGTTGAACATGCCGTATCTTGTTTTGGTGTACTTTTTATCTGACGGATACGCTCTTTCAGGCCTTGGTTCGTGTCAAAGCCCTCCGTGACCGTTGTGTGGCGAAGGAGGGGTTCGTCAGCCGAGTTCGCAGCCACAACAAGAACCTGTTGAATCAGCAGGCTTAGTATAAGGAAGCCGTCCGTATCCTTAACCAGGAGCTGCAGGAGGTTAAGGATAAACTGACGGCGGTCAGTGGCGAGAACGTCAAGCTCCAAGGAGAGATGACGGCTCTGGAGGAGAAGTTACAGACGGCGGGGGCTGACGCGATTAGAGACTTCAAAACGTCGCAGTCTTTTATCGACTCATGTGGTCAGTATTACGGCACTGGGTTCAATGACTACCTTCGACAGGTCGCGTCGGCCTTCCCGAAGCTGGACTTGTCTGGGATTTCAATGGATGATGGAGACGACGTCTCTCTTCAGCCTGAACCTACTCCGAAGCATGACGGCTCTGTAGTCCTGGCTCAGCCTGCTGCTAATCCTACAGCTTCAGATTCTCCAACCGTTATCGTGGATGTCGAAGACCATCATGCTGACGGAAACCCTGCTGACGCTCCTGCTGCTTAATTATAGCTATGTAAAATTTTTTTTGGAAATAGTTGTAATCTTTAGACGGTTTTTTTTTTTGGAGAACAGTTGTAATTTTTAAACAGTTGTAGTTTTAAACAGTTGTAATGTTTAAGTGCCCTCGTCGTTTATGTACGTATTTCATTTCCATCGCTTTTATCTCTTTATTTTATACGAAATTGTTGGAAATTCCCGTCTGCTTGGAATACGTCAACTCTTTAAACTGTTGAAAACCCCGTCGGTTTTATGATCGTCGGTTTACAGCTTTTGATTGGTCGCGCCTTTCTTAAGGCCGTCAACCTAATCTGACCGTTAGCCTTTTTTGACCGTCGGTTTACAAGTGTTGTCTTTTGACTTCTTTGTCGGTCCGTCAGTTTTGAGGATCTTGTCCCTATGATGGTTATTCCATCTTGTTGCATCGTTAGCCCTTTAGCTTTTGACCTTTTCGGGCCGTCAGCCTTTTGGCCTTGGCCTTGGATGTTTTTTGACATCGTTTTAGCCCGTCAGTTTTTTAGGCGTTGATGTCTTTTGACATCTTTGTCGATCCGTCGGCTTTTTAGCTTAGCCTTTTCGGACCACTGTTTTCTTGGCTTTTTTAGCCTTGATGCCTTGACATCTTTCATTAGTCCGTCAGTTATTAAGGCCTGGGCCCTATGATGGTTACTCCATCTTATTGGACCGTCGGCTTTTTAGCTTAGCCTTTTTGGACCGTTGTTTTCTTGGCTTTTTTAGCCTTGATGTTTTTTTTTACATCTTCATTGGTCCGTCAGGTTTTTCTTTAGTCCGTGTGTTATGGACTTTGTCGTTTTTGGGCCGCAAACTTAGCGGACCGTCGGAAGAAAAATACACTTCAGCAATTTCTGAATAAAACTCCTCTTATTGCCATGCATTTAAATAAAAGTAATTAAAACCAAATTCTGCCCCTTGGGCTAAAAAAGTATTGTTGCGAAAAAACTAAAGTAAACGATAAATCTGAGGAGTTAAACTATAATTTGCTGAAAAATAAAAAAGAAGTTGGTCTTCATGCTGCTGCTCCTATTGGTAGTACTTCCGTAGGTGCTCGGTGTTCCATGGATGTGGTAGTTTCTGTCCCTCCAATGTTTCAAGGTGGTAAGTACCTTTTCTCTGCCACGACGAAACTCGGTAAGGACCTTCCCAGTTGGGGCCGAGTTTCCCTTGGGTAGGGTCCCTAGCGGCACCCATGACCTTTCTAAGAACAAGGTCTCCGACTTGGAAGTCTCTGTGTCGGACCCGAGAGTTGTAGTATTTGGCCATGCGATCCTGGTACCTAGCGAGCCTGTGTTCTGCTGCTGCCCTGATCTCGTCCACTAGGTCAAGCTGTAGTCGCATAGCCTCATTGTTTCTGCTTTCATCGTGGTTGTGTACCCTGTAACTTGCGAGTCCAACTTCGGCCGGGATGACTGCTTCGATTCAGTACGTTAGGCGGAACGGTGTCTCTCCTGTGGGTGTTCTTGCCGTCGTCCTGTACGCCCATAGTATACTTGGCAATTCTTCGGGCCATATACCCTTTGCCCCCTCGAGCCGAGTCTTGATGATCTTGAGCAAGGATCGGTTTGTGACTTCGACCTGTCCATTAGCTTGAGGGTGGGCGGGGGAGGAGTAGTGGTTCTTTATTCCCAACTGTGAGCAAAAATCCCGGAAATGGTCGTTGTCGAACTGTCTCCCGTTGTCCGAGACAAAGACTCTAGGAATGCCAAACCTGCATACGATGCATCTCCAGACGAAGCTCCGAACGTTCTTCTCTGTAATCGTGGCTAAAGCTTCAGCTTCCACCCATTTCGTGAAATAGTCGATGCCTACTACCAGGAATTTCAGCTGCCGCATAGCTGTAGGGAACGGTCCCATAATATCTAATCCCCATTATGCGAACGGCCACGGGGCCGTCATCGGGGTCAGCTCTTCGGTTGGTTGTCTAATGATGTTGCTGAACCTTTGGCATTTGTCACAGGCCCGGACGTAGGCTACGGCGTCCTTCTGCATGGTGGGCCAATAGTAACCCGCTCGCACAAGCTTGTGTACCAGCGATCTGGACCCTGAGTGGTTTCCGCAGATTCCTTCATGTACTTCTCTCATGACGTAGTCTGCCTCTTCCGTACCCAAGCATCTTAGATACGGTCGGGAGAAACCTCTCTTATACAGGACGTCTTTTATCAGGACGAACCTCGCCGCCCGGACTTTAAGTTTCCTAGCGGCTTCCTTTTCGTCTGGTAAGACCCCATTTTTCAAGTACGAAACTAAGGGCGCTATCCAGCTGCCGTCGAAGCATACTTCCTGCATGTTGCTGAGAGTTATTAGCGGGGAAAGCTGTACGAAAGAGAGTACATTACTAGGGATGACCATTTGTTCAGCTGAAGCGGCTTTCGCGAGACGGTCGGCTCTCTCGTTCTCTTCTCGGGGAATCTGGACGACTTTGGCTTCTAGGTCTCCCACCCTTGTCCTTACTTCGTCAAGGTATCTTTTCATCTTTTCGCCCTTGCAATCGTAGTCTCCGTTTATTTGGTTAGTGATGACCTGTGAATCGCAGTAGATGACTACCCTCGCGGCTCCTGCTGCTTTGGCAAGGTCAAGCCCTGCTATCAGAGCCTCATACTCTGATTCATTGTTGGTGGCAGGGAAGTCGAGACGGACCATACACTCGATGGTGTCTCCTTCGGGCAATAGTAGCACGATGCCGGCCCCTGCGGCTTGCCTGTTGGACGATCCGTCCGTATATATGCTCCATTGAGGGGACTCTGCTGCCCCCTTGTCTTCCCCATGAGTGAACTCAGCTATAAAGTCGGCGACGATCTGTCCCTTGATGGCGGTTCGTGGGCGGTACTGAATGTCAAATTCGCTCAGCTCTATGGCCCATAGCGCCAATCGTCTTGTGGCCTCAGGGCTGCTCATTGCCCGTCGTAAGGGCTTGTCAGTCAGGACGTTTATAGTATGAGCTTGGAAGTATGGCTTGAGCTTACAGGCTGCCGTAACTAATGCGAAGGCAAGTTTCTCCATGGGCGGGTATCTTTCTTCGGCACCATGAAGCGCTCGGCTTGCGTAGTATATGGGTTTTTGCACCTTCTCTTCTTCTCTGACCAATGCCGCGCTAACAGCTGCAGGGGAGACGGCTAGATAGAGGAAAAGTTCTTCTCCTGGCTGCGATGGGCTTAGCAATGGCGGGGAGGAGAGGTAAGCCTTCAATCCTTCGAAGGCTTGTTGGCATTCGTCAGTCCACTCGAAGGATTTCTTCAATGTTCGGAAGAAGGGCAAGCACTTGTCCGTCGCCCTTGACACGAACCTATTCAACGCCGCTATCTTTCCATTGAGGCTTTGCACCTCCTTCACACTTCTCGGTGGTGCCATATCCATAATGGCCCGGATCTTGTCCGGGTTTGCCTCAATTCCCCTTTGAGACACCATGAATCCCAAGAATTTTCCTGCCGTTACTCCAAAAGCGCATTTCCCCGGATTGAGCTTCATTTTGTAGGAGCGAAGTGTGTCGAATGTTTCTTTGAGATCTTCTAGATGATCTTCCTCCCTTCGGCTTTTGACTAGCATGTCGTCCACATAGACCTGGACATTCCTCCCGATCTGTTGCGCGAACATTTTGTTCATGAGCCTCTGGTACGTTGCGCCCGCGTTCTTCAGGCCGAAGGGCATGACCTTGTAACAGAATAGGCCTTGGCTGGTCACGAATGATGTTTTTTCTTGGTCGGCCTCGTGCATTTGGATTTGGTTGTATCCCGAGAAAGCGTCCATAAAGCTCAGCAACTGGTGTCGGGCCGTAGAGTCTACTAGGACATCAACCCTTGGAAGGGGGTAACTATCCTTGGGGCAGGCTTTGTTAAGGTCGGTGAAGTCCACACACATCTGCCATTTCCCGCTCGCTTTCTTCACCATTACTACATTTGCTAACCAGTCGGGATAGTACACTTCCCTAATGAAGCTTGCTTCCCGTAGCTTTCTGACTTCCTCTGCTATGGCTCGGTCTCGCTCGGGGGTAAACACCCTCTTCTTTTGTCTGACGGGTGAAAAGGCGGGCGACACATTCAACTTGTGCACCATGATTGAAGGATCTATTCCTGGCATATCTTCATGACCCCATGCAAATACGTCTCGGTTGCGTCTAAGGAAAGTTATGAGCTCCTGACGGACTGTGGGGTTAGCGAGCGTTCCAATTTTGGTCGTTCGGCCAGGATCGGAACTGTCAAGGGGTATTTCTTCTAACTTCTCAACCGGCTCCGTTACCGTCCGGTGCTCTTCTATACTTAAAGTCTGAACCTGATCCTCCATTTCCATCATGGCTATGTAACATTCGCGCGCGGCCATCTGACTTCCGCGCAGCTCCCCTACTCCGTAGTCAGTTGGGAACTTAATCATCAGGTGGTAGGTGGAGGTTACTGCCTTCCATGAGTTGAGTGTGGGTCACCCGAGGATAGCGTTGTAGGCCGATGAGCAATCAACAACCAAGAATGTCACGTCCCTGGCTATCTGTTGGGGGTAATCACCTACAATTACGGATAAGGTGACCGCGCCCAGTGGGAATACTCGGCTCCCGCCGAAGCCGACAAGCGGGGCATTTGTTGGGATCAGTCGCCCTCTGTCGATCCTCATCTGCTGGAACGCGGTGTAGTATAAGATATCTGCTGAACTACCATTGTCGACGAGCACCCGGTGCATATTGTAATCCCCTACACGCAAGCTGACGACGAGTGCGTCGTCATGTGGATGGTGAAGGCGTCGTGCGTCTTCTTCCGAGAATCCGATTACGGGACCTTCTCTTCTTGTTATCTTCGGCACGGCTCCTGTCAGTTGAACATTTTGTATCATCCGAAGATAGGTCTTACGGGCCTTCTTGGATGACCCGGCGGCGGTCATTCCTCCTACGATCATCCTTATATCCCCAATCGGGGGCCTCGGTCGCTCATTATCCCGTCGGGGGTGTTGGTCTTGCGTGGGGGGATCCGCTCTCTCCTTGCTAACGAACCTCTGCAGCTTTCCTTGTCTGATAAGGGCTTCAATCTGCTGCTTGAGGTCATAGCAATCAGCTGTGTCGTGGCCATGGTCACGGTGGAACCGGCAGTATTTATCTCGGTAGCGTTTGTTGGGGTCACTCTTCAGCTTTCCTGGGAATGTCAGCGACTCCTCGTCCTTGATCTGCATAAGGACTTGATCTATCGGGGCTGTTAGCGGGGTGAAGCTCGTGAACCTTCCTCCCAGGGGCTTAGGGCGTCTTTCGTCTCTTCGGTCTGCGGTTCTTGCCTTCTTTCGGCTTTGGTCCTGCCGATTATCATCCTGCCGTTCTCTTTTCCTAGGCCTCTCTTCCCGAGCTAACAGTGCATCTTCAACGTTCATATACTTTGTGGCGCGATAAAGTACTTCTGACATGGTTTTTGGGTCGTTTTTGTATAGGGAAAACAAAAACTTGCCCTTCTTCAAGCCATTTGTAAATGCTGCGACGAGTATCTTGTCGTCAGCTTCGTCGATCGAGAGTGCCTCTTTGTTGAAGCGGGAGATGTAGGCTCTTAAAGTTTCGTCTTCTCGCTGCTTCATACTCATCAAGCAAGCCGTAGACTTCTTGTACCGATGGCCTCCAATAAAGTGTGCGGTAAACTGAGCGCTGAGTTCTTTGAAGGTGCTGATAGAGTTTGGGGCCAGTCGACTGAACCAAATTCTTGCTGCGCCCTTCAGCGTTGTAGGGAAGGCCCTACACATGATGGCGTCCGCTACTCCTTGAAGGTGCATTAGGGTTTTGAAGGTCTCCAGATGGTCTAGTGGGTCCTTGACCCCGTCATAACTGTCTATCTGCGGCATGCGGAACTTACTTGGTAAGGGGTAGGAGTTGACGGCGGCGGTGAACGGTGAGTCCGTTCGGTTGACAAGGTCGTCAAGGTCGCTTGATACTCGTCCCTTGAGAGCATTCATCATAACCTCCATTTGTTCCTTCATGGCTTGCATCTCCGCGAGAACGAGTGGCGGAGTGGTTTCCGCGAGAGAGGGGATGCTCGTGTTCTGTCGGTCAGGTTTGCTCGGGGCGTTGCTGGCCTGGGGTCCTTCCTGGTTTCTCCTGTCAGCGCTGGTTCCTTCTTGCTCTGCTCCTTGGTTGTTGGGAGCTGCATTCTTCTGTCTCAGTTGCTCTTCTAGGTCGTGATTTTGCTTTGTGAGGCGCTCCACGGCGGCGGCGAGCGTCCTCACCTGTCTTTCAAGCGCAGTTGTAGGAGTTTCTTCTTCTTGAATGTCGTTGTTGGTCGCCATTGAGCGAGTGAGTACCATGTAACTCTCTTGTCTTGAAAGCGAGAACGTGTTAAAGCGGTTCCCACAGACGGCGCCAACTGATGATGCCGGAAATATGCCCACCAGTGAGTCACACGTTCCTCGTACGATCGCGAATGGCACCTGCACAACGAAAAGGAATAACCTAGCGGGGGGTACCGGTGTGGTACCGGCCAAACACCCTCCGAAGGTCAAGTTAGAATTATTCTCACTGCTCTAGAGTGCTAGAGAGGGTAAATTATGCGTACCTTGGTTTGTGAGGGTGCTTGGGTTTTTATAGTAGAGAGGGTTGACCCTCTTTTCCTTGGAGTAGAAGTCTTTTCCTTATCGGAGTCTTCTTGGGCGTATTTTATGGGATTCTTTCCATATAGGAGTCCTTAGGTTTCATGAAACGTGGGGAGCAAGTTAATTGTACACGTAAACGTGCAGAATAGACATTCCATAGACTGACGCCGTCAGTTTATGTTATCCCGTCAGTATACGCTCATCCCGTCAATCTTCAGGATGTCCGGCCCTATGTGGAGTTCTTTTACCTTAGGTCACCGTCAGCCTCGAAGGAATGCTGACGGGCAAAACCATCTCGTCACCCTTGTTAAGCCTGCATCTTCACCCTTGTCAGATCTGCGCCGTCGCCCTTGTCAGGTCTGTACCGTCCCCCTTGTCAGGTCTGTACCGTCGCCCTTGTCATCATAATTTTATCCTCATCATTACTGTTAGTTTTTTTTTTTTTTTTTTTGGTATGTTTCATTTATAGCTAAATTAGTTGGTCATGGATTGGACACGGATCAGGTTGAGTTGGGTTTTGAACTAACTCGTGATCCAGCGCAATCATATCGATCGGGTTGGAGATATTCGCATTCAACTCCACCCATGAAAACTATCAAGGTAAATAGGTGGATCCATGAATTCCTCGCAATGACCGCAAAACTTTATAATTCTCTTACATGAACTTTCTGCATGAATGGACCATGTCTGCAATACTAGAACTCCAAAAATCAACAGCAAACAATCCACTGTCAAACAACTAATAAAAACTATTTCTATGATTTTGAAGAATTCACAATTTAGACTCAAATGTTCATAAATCACATGGACAATTTTTGTTTGAGAACAAGGGAAAGACTTTTTAGTTTGGATTTGTGTTCCAGCCTTCGCTACATTATATAAATATCATTTTAAGAATGTTTATAAAGGCACATTAAGGTTTGGTAGACATCAGACTTCTAATAAAATTTGAAATCCAGTATTCATAACCTTGTCTGAGTGACGGTTGATTAGTGTCAAAGAAAAAAAAAAAAAAAAAATGGCGTTTGTTGGGTGTTGAACCTAAGACCTATCCACAATTCACCTAGAAAAATTCTTAGAAGATATTATGAAGTATTATTAGATCTATATTAGATTTACATGATTTATAGCTTCTAAACTTCCATATCACCTCTATCTTAATGTATTAAATATTACTAAATTTGTTTTCATTGCTAAATTAACTTGTGATTTAAGAATAATACCTTTACATAGGAATAAACTATTTATAAATTTATTTTAAAAGTGATTTTCATTTAATCAAAATAATTTATAATTGAAGGATTATTATACAATATTTATTTGTGCTTATTTATGCTATACTATTTTCTATTAACCTTATAATATACTATATTATGTTAACCTTATAATATCATGAAAATTTATTTGAAAGTTTGTTTTAATATTTTAGATATTTTAGTCAATTTTGCTAATATTTACAAATTTAATATGTTTATATTATTTTAATTAATAACCAAATTAATTATGTCATCATCATAGTTTAACTTTGGTTGAACCTTTAAAATCTTGAACCTATCCCTTTATTGGTTTTTTGAATGGTTCCAATTTGAAAACCATGTCACGGACATAGAATACTACAAAGGATGTCATTATCAATGAGTATCATTTGAACCCTAAAACTTTAATTCTTCAATTTCTACTCTAGTTAGTTGACACAATTTCACATAACATAACCCTAATTAAGTGCAATAATTATAAGGACAAAATGTGGTTCGGGTTAGTTGCAAAATAAAGCCTATGCAAATAATTTTGTATTATCATCCCTTTATGTTTAATCATTGCCTCAATTGACCATTCTTAATTTTGTTAACTATAATTGAAAAACAACGATCACATGCCATGCACTTATTACTTCACATGTACTCAATGCGACCATTTTCTATCAATTTTAGCTCTTAGAGTCTATAGGATTGATTAGAAAATGCTGAAGAAGCTAGTATTTGGTGTGCACGAAGAGGAAAGAAGCAAGGGTTTGGATATTTTACAGTTTCGATTGGTAAAAAATTAACTTTGACCAATTGAAAGTTGCTTCACTAAGTATTTAGGGGGAACTCTAAGGCACGTTTTTAGACTTTGCAGCAGCTGATCAATTTGAGTTCTAAAGGTTTGTGTCTACTTCTCTGTCAATGTCAGTACTAGTGATCACTCACACGCATATAGAAGCGGTGGATTCAAGTTGCTACCTTCCAACTATCAAGTATATTGGATTCAAATCTTAAATGGAACATTGAAGTGTAAGGATTGAAGGTCCACATTGCAGAATTTCACTATTAGAGACGTTTGTGGGACTTAATACTTAGTTTGGAAACTGTAGTTAGACTTACTAATAATAGGGCTATTCTAAATAAATCTCTATCTTATAGTGAATTTTTTACCTTGGGATTGATAGGTCAAGACCCCCTAGATTTTTCCTTTGAAAAGATTTGTTTCATAAGATTTCCTAGGTTATCATATTGTGTCTTTTTAATTTTTTGCACATGCATGATTATGATTGTATGGCACCGAGATCCCAAAGCCCATATCGGCCTTGAGCCCATACAGGCCCTGGGCCCAGGCCCGTACCGGCCTTGGGTGCAGGCTCAGCGAAAAGGTCCAGTTACCCTACGTCCTTCTTGAAATTGCCTTACTGTAAAAACAAGTTTCGGGTTTTGGATTCCAAGAGGTGATCGGTTAAACTTTCCCGAGCAAGCGTATGAGCCGTGTCCGGGAAAACCTTGATATGCACGGGAAACTGAGTTGCCGAACATAATCGATCAAGTTGGAACCAAGTTCCAAGGCCATAAATGCTGCACCGCCCTCTCACCTAAACATCCACTTTAACCAGATAATATTGGACCTTTAGTAGCACTAACGGTGGCTGTAATCATAATCTCCCCACTAACCTTGGCTATAAATAGAAGAAATTTGGGAGAAGAAGGGGTTCAGAAAAACTAAGAGAAAACAGTCAAGTGAGAAAGAATAAGCTGAGTGTTGCTTTGAGTCTCTCTGCCGAGAACGACCCAGAGTAGGAAATTCTCAAGCACACTACAAATAAATTGTGAGCCCAAGTAATTTAAGGCCCAGAAGTCTCATACTTGGTTCCTACAATTGGCGCCCATCGTGGGGCTCTCCTACGAAGCTGTGGTTCGACTGAGACTCAAACGAGGGGAATGTCTGAGGAGCGTTCAGGAGGGCGTGCACCGAGTAGTTCCATAGGATCTTCTCGGGGATCAACGTGGAGGGAGAAAAGGCAGAAACGGCGGGAAGATAGGGAGCACCCAAGAGGAGAGGAAAGGTCCGGATTGGGAGAAGGGTCGGCCCAGACACACCGGACGGTTTCAGGTGTCTCGGCGCATCGGCAATATGATGATAGAGACCGAGAGCTGGAGCGGTTGCGCAGACTGGTAATGGATTTAGAGCTGGAAGCAAGGGGTCAGCGCCATGAAAGGAATCGCAACCCCCAGCAAATGAGAAATTGGGGCGAAGAGGGCTCTAGCCGATCTGGTACGCAACGATCCCGAGACCGATCACGCTCTCAAGAGTCACGCCGGCAACCACGGGAACCACATCATCGGCGGAACCGCTCACGATCGCATGGTTACGATGACCAAGGATCAGAATCGCCGGAGGAACGACGGCACCACAATGCCGCCATGGACGCCATGAGTCGAGCCTTGCGGATGGCAGCCCGGTCTCCGTTCTTCGATGAAATTGAACGGGCCCGTATGCCGAGCAAGTTCACGCGACCGCCATTCAATTCGTATGAAGGGAGGACAGACCCCGTGGAGCATGTTAGTCATTACATCCACATGATGTCTTTGCATGCACACAATGATGCATTAATGTGTAAGGTATTCCCCTCTAGTCTCGACTCTACCACACTGAGATGGTTCAATGGGTTACAGAAAGGTTCTATACACAGCTTCGCCGAGCTGATTCAAGAGTTCGACAGTAGGTTCGTAACCTATAGTCGAGTGCAACAGCCGGTTGACGCATTACTTTCCATGAAAATGAGGGTCGGGGAAACCCTTCGGAGTTATGCCAGCCGATACTGGGAACTCTACAACGAGATTGGTGGAGGAAGCGAGAAAATTGCGGCAAGCACCTTCAGGATGGGGCTCCCCGAAGATTCTGAATTACGGGAGTCGCTGACGAGAAGACCTCCCGAGGATATGAGGCAACTGATGAGACGCATAGAGGAGTACAAACGCCTGGAGGATGACCGGCTGCAGAGCAGGGGGAAAGCTCCATTAGTGGGGAGATCTCGGCAAAGCATTTTGCCAACAAAACCAAAAAAAGAATTCAGAATGCAGGAACCAGAGATGCAAATCGAAGGGGTTAATGTGGCATTTAAAGAGCCCGTGCACAAAATCTTGAAGTGGATCAAAAACGAGTCATTCTTCAGGTGGCCAAACAAAATGGGGGGCGACCCATCTCGGAGGAAACAAAACCTATACTGCACCTATCACAGAGACAAATGACATACCACCGAGCAGTGTCGGGTATTAAAAGATCATCTCGGACAGCTAGTAAAGGCAGGGTACCTGAAAGAGTTTGTAGTAGACTCCACTGACCGAGAAGCCGGACAGGGCGTCCAACAGAAAAGGAACCCCCTCCCACCTCCACTGGGGGTAATCGAAGTCATCCATGCCGCACCAAGAGGAACAGCAGCAGCAAAAAGGGTATTGACAGTGGCTTGCACGGGGGAAGAATCATCCGAGAAGAGAAAGAAAGTTGGACGGCTAGCCATCTCGTTCGGAGAAGACGATTTGGAAGGAACGGTCCAACCTCACGACGATGCTTTGGTGGTGACAGCCCGGATAGGCGAATTCCTGGTGAAGAGGGTAATGATTGATCAAGGAAGCGAGGCTGACGTCATGTACCCGGACCTCTTCGAAGGGCTCGGGTTAAAGACCCAGAATTTGGCGAAGTATGACACGCCGCTGGTCTCATTTGACGGAAGAGTCGTAATTCCCGAGGGACAAATCTCTCTCCCGGTGGACATGGAAGGCAAGGGAGTTATAGTTACATTCATAGTAGTCCGATCATTCTCACCATACACCGCAATCCTGGGGAGGCCGTGGATTCACGCCATGAAGGCTGTTCCGTCCACCCTCCACGTGAAAGTAAAATTTCCTACTGAATATGGAGTTGCCGAGGTAAGGGGGAACCAACAAGTGGCGAGGCAGTGCCTTGTCGCCACGGTCAGATGGAAAAATGAACAGCTCAGTCAAGCCGAGCAGGCCGAGAAAGAGACTTCATAGCAATTACAGAAACCCCAAGGGGAAACAGGGGCGGACGTTGCCAAGGAGGTGTTGAAGGTTAGAATTCTTCCAGATACTGACAGATATTTCCAGATAGGTACAAGCATGAATGACCGGGAAAGGGTAGAGATGTTGTTGTTCATTTTGCAGAACGTAGATGTTTTCGCGTGGAACCCATATGAAGTGCCCGGCGTAGATCCCGAGTTCATTGTCCACAAACTCAACGTGGACCCATTATTCCCCCCGAAGAAGCAGAAACCAAGAAGAGCGTCAAAAGAACACGTCGATGCAGTAAGCTTGGAGGTCCAGCGGCTGAAGGAGGCCGGAGCCATAAAAGAAATATTCTTCCCGAGATGGTTGGCAAACACTGTCGTAGTAAAGAAGAAGAACGGCAAATGGAGAGTTTGTGTGGACTTCACAAACTTGAACATGGCATGTCTCAAGGACCCATTCCCAATGCCCAAGATCGATCAGCTAGTAGATGCCACATATGGGCACCCGAGGATGAGCTTCCTAGATGCCTTCCAAGGCTACCACCAGATTGCCTTGGCGCCTGAGGATCGAGAGAAGACAGCATTTATTTCCCCGAATGCAAACTATCACTACGAGGTCATGCCGTTTGGATTAAAGATCGCCGGAGCCACGTATCAATGAATGATGACGAGAATGTTCCGAGAAAAAATTGGATGCATGGTCGAAGTTTATATTGACGACATGGTGGTAAAAAGCAGAATTGAGTCATAGCATATCGAAGACCTCCGGGGAGTATTCGAGATACTACGGCGGCACAAATTGCACCTAAATGCCGAGAAGTGCACTTTCGGAGTGGGAGCTGGTAAGTTCCTGGGATATCTGATCTCTACTCGGGGAATAGAGGCTAACCCTGACCAAATAGAGGCCGTGAACCGCCTCAAACTACCAAGCAATCCTAAAGAGGTGCAAGTGCTCACAGGAATGTTGGCTGCCCTGAACCGATTCATCTCCAAGTTTGCCGATCGCTACCGGCCGTTTTATCAACTTCTGAAGAAGTGGAAGGGGTTTCGATGGGACGAGGGATGTGATGAGGCTTTTCGAGAGCTGAAGGAATACTTGGCAAAGGCGCCGAGGTTGACAGCCCCGGAGCCTGGGGAGGATTTGTTTATGTACCTCTCGGTCACCGAACATGCCGTAAGTGCTGTGTTGCTAAGGGACCAGGGAGTACAAATGCTAGTGTATTACGTAAGCAAAACCTTAGTAGATGCCGAGACAAGGTACCTGCCCCTGGAGAAGTTAGTTTTAGCCCTGGTGCACGCCACTAGGAAGTTGCCACATTACTTCCAGGCTCACATGATATTCGTCCTCACCGAGTATCCATTGCAGTCACTGTTAAAGAGATCTGACTTCACAGGCCGAATTGCCAAATGGGGGACTCGGTTGGGATCGTTTAACATAAGATACCGACCTAGAAGCTCGGTGAAGGGACAGGTTCTCGCTGATTTCATCGCAGAATTCACACCAAAGAACGACGGCAAGGTAATCTGTAGTGCAGAAATTCGCCGGTGGAGGGTATTTGTGGACGGCGCATCAAATGCTATGGGGGCCGGGGCTGGTATTGTCATAATCACCCCTAAGGGCATACGAATGGAACACTCCTTCAGATTGGGATTCAAAGCCTCAAACAATGAAGCCGAGTATGAGGCCCTACTGGCCGGTTTGAGGGCCGTATTGCATCTGGGTGCAAAAGATGTAGAGATTTACTCAGACTCTCGGCTGGTAGTTTATCAGATCACAGGGGACTTCGAGGCTCGGGACTCTTGAATGAAAGCTTGTCTAAGTACGGCAAAGCAGCTGATCGGTCAATTCGAAACGGTAAAAATATCCCAGGTAGCTCGGTCACAGAACAAGCACGCTGACTCCCTTGCCACGTTAGCCTCATCGGCTACCGAGGACACTCCACGGCTAGTCACAATAGAACTTATAAGGGAGCCAAGTATCTATGTGAAGAGTGTTCCCGACCAAGCCAGAGTAGAGGTTGCACAGGTAGCAGTGGCTGGTCCATGTTGGATGAACCCGATCATAGATTTCCTTGCCGTGGATAAAGTTCCAGAGGATGAAGACGAGGCCAACAAGATTCGCCGGGTGGCTCCCCGATACTGGCTGTCTTCGGACCGAAAATTGTACCGAAGGTCCTTCGCAGGCCATTACCTCTTGTGCTTACATCCCGAAAAAGTCAAAGAGCTTCTGACCGAGCTGCATGAGGGAGTGTGTGGCGGACATGTTGGGGGACGGTCTTTAGCACACAGAGCGATGACCCAGGGGTTTTGGTGGCCACAGATGTAGAAGGATGCCGCTGAATATGTTCGGAGCTGCGAACAGTGTCAAAAGCACGCCTCTATGATCCATCAGCCTGCAGGACGTCTAAATCCTGTCAACAGCCCGTGGCCGTTCGCACAGTGGGGGCTTGACATCCTCGGACCATTCCCCCGAGCAACGGGGAACCGCCATTTTGTATTAGTGGCTGTAGATTACTTCACAAAGTGGGCTGAAGCTGAAGCCTTGGCTAATATCCGGGATACTGACATAAAAAAGTTTGTATGGAAAAACATAGTTACAAGGTTTGGAGTGCCCAATTCGCTAGTAACAGACAATGGGCTACAGTTCGACAGCAACGCTTTTCGGACCTTCTGCAGCGAACTCGGCATCAGGAACAAGAATTCAACCCCGGCTTACCCACAAAGCAACGGCCAAGCTGAAACAGTAAACAAGACTATTTTGAACGGGCTCAAGAGAAGGTTGGACGGGGTGAAAGGAAGATGGGCAAAAGAGCTACCCAGTGTATTGTGGGCTTACCGCATGACCCCTAGGAGATCCACGGGGGAAACCTCGTTTTCTCTGACATACGGAGCGGAGGCAGTGATATCAACCGAGGTGAGCTTATGCAGTGCACGGGTCGCCGGGTTTGACCCCGTCCAGAACGCCGACCTGATGATGGAGCATTTGGATTGGCTAGAAGAATGCAGGGAGGCCGCGACCATACGGCTCGCCAAGTATCAGCAGAAGCTGGCCCAAAGATACAACCGAAATGTAAAGGGGAGGGAATTCAGTGCCAGGGAACTAGTGCTGAGAAAGGTTGTGGGAAACATGTGAGACATAGCTGCAGGGAAGCTTGCTCAAACCTGGGAGGGACCATACAGAGTCACAGCCATCGCGGGTGCTGGGGCCTACTACTTGGAAGACCTCGACGAGAGGCCGCTTCCCCGGCCATGGAACGCCAACAACTTAAAGAAATTCTATGCATGATCATCCGTGTAAGCCAGAACTTGTATTTCGTTAAAATTAAGATTATGATGAACTTATTTGTATATGCTGTTTTTGGCTCCGTGACTGCACACCAAAAGAATTACAAATAAATCTCTAAGGACAGAAACCTGACCCTCAGCTCGATCAAAATCGCCGAGTAGGTGGAAACCTTACAAATAAATCTCTAAGGACAGAAACTTGACCCTCGACTCGATCAAAATCGCCGAGCAAGTGGAAACCTTACAAATAAATCTCTAAGGACAGAAACCTGAACCTCGGCTCAATCAAAATCGCCGAGCAGGTGGAAACCTTACAAATAAAACTCTAAGGACAGAAACCTAACCCTCGGCTCAATCAAAATCGCCGAGCAGGTGGAAACCTTACAAATAAATCTCTAAGGACAGAAACCTGACCCTCGGCTCGATCAAAATCGCCGAGCAGGTGGAAACCTTACAAATAAAACTCTAAGGACAGAAACCTGACCCTCGGCTGAATCGAAATCGCCGAGCAGGTAAAAACCTTACAAACAAAGCTCTAAGGACAGAAACCTGACCCTCGGCTCGATCAAAATCGCCGAGCAGGTAGAAACCTTATAACTAAATGCTCTAAGGACGAAAACCTGGTTCTCGGTTAAGCTAAAATCGCCGAACAGGTAGAAACCTTATAACTAAATGCTCTAAGGACGAAAACCTGGTTCTCGGTTAAACTAAAATCACCGAACAGGTTTAAACCTTATAACTAAATGCTCTAAGGACGAAAACCTGGTTCTCGGTTAAGCTAAAATCACCAAGCAGGTTGAAACCCTAACCTTTTACAAATGCTAAGTCCATTAGCGCTCTTGGATTCCCCAAAGCACCGCACAACAGGTTTTGGGGGTACCATCCCATTAAACGGCCAAAACGCTGGCATGATCCAAGCAAAGCATACAAATAGATATAAATTCATTCAACAGATTGAAACAAAAAAGGAAAACGGTTTACCAATTAAACAAACAAAGGCCATTGTTTGGTCACCACATCCCGGTGACGTAGGCAAATAAACCACCAAATTAGAAATACGATAATAATAAAAGTAAAATTAGCTGGGAGGTTGGGTCGGCGGGGTCACTTCCTACTGGTCGGTCAGGGGGAGATGCGAATCTTCACCGAGAAGGTCCTACACAGTCGGGATGCTGGTGGCTTCCATGTCCTCTGGCTCGGCATAAGCATCAATTTGTTCGACCAACTCCCTCATGCTTGCCGTTTCCTCCTTATCAACAGCAGCCGTGGGATCTTGTGCAGCAATCACAGGACTTTGAAAGGGGATTTGGCCGGGGTCTCTCAGGTGGGAATCATCAGGAACTCCCAGAGCTTGGAGGGCAGCAAACCACCCGGCCTCAAAGCCTAGATTCCGAGCCTGGGCAACCACCGGCTCTACGGACTTCTCAGCATCAGCAAAGCCTTCATTGTACCACTTCTGCTCGCAGGAGGCCAGGGCTGCCCTAAGGTCGGCCAGTTCCTCGGCGCTTGAGGTATTAAGGCTGATAGCTTCTGCTAGCTTGACTTCCATTTCGTTCTGCTTGGCCAAGAGCTTTGCACACCTCTTCTCAGCCAAGGCCCTGTTCTTCTCTACGGCAGCGGCCTTCTTCTCAACAGACTCAGCTGCCTTCAATTTCTCCTTCGCCGTTTTGACCGCTGACTCCCGCGCCCCCTTCTCGCGCTCGTTGTCCTCGGCGAGATCCCGTGCCCGGGCAGCCACAATGTGAGCCAGTTGGGCAGCCTAGCAAGCACAAAGGTCAGGAAAGAAGCAGAAGTAAATCTATATGAAGGAGTAGATAGATTAAAGAATTACCGCAATGGCGTGCCACTCTAACCGGCGCCCCACAGACTCCTCGGATCCATCCTCGAAGGCGTGCACATCGTCGGGGAGAAGAAGACCCTCGGCCAGCGTCTGGGCAATCCGGCCACCTTCACCCTTCTCCCACATCCGCACGCAGGCGGTAGAAGGCAAAGGTTTGCCGTCCAACAGGAACTTGGGTTTCCACGCTGGGGCCACCTAGGAGGAGGACACAACCCCGCTCCAACCTGGGTTTGCGGCTCGCGGATAACAATCCCCCCTGCTGGCTGGGGAAGGGTCTGCACAGCAGCATCTCCCGGGCCGGTGGAGGGTTGATCGGTGACTTTTTGCTTCTTTTTGGCCCGCCCTGCCTGGGAAGAGGGTGGAGGTTGAGGCACCTGACCCCGACCCTGAGAAGGTAGGGGCTGATTGGGCTGCCAAGCACCGGGTACGAACCGGTCGATGGTCATGACCTTCCTTGACACCATCCTTCCACCAGATTGGATAGCTTCAGCTAGCAAGGCAGCCGCTTCAATCACTTGTTGTTGAGGCTCGGCGGGTGGATTCTCGGGATTGGGCTGCTCTTGGACTTGGTCTTCTTGCTGTATGGCTTCGTGGGCTATCTCTCTGAGGCGCCGGGATACCCGTTCCGCGGACTCGTCTCGCAATGGAGCTAGCTCGTCCGAGCAAGTGAACCGCCGACCAAATTCCCTTGCCTCCCCGGTTGTAAGTTTCGGCGGCAAAAAGTTTGCGTACCGGACGTCTATATATGATAGCAGGGGGCTATCAACTAATAGTGCCTGCTTGAAGGGCTGCCAGGTAGAGTAAACTGGCTCTACTCCGAGGATCAAGTGCGAGGCCCGGAGTTGTCCGTCCCAATGCACGTATATCTCGGAACGGAGGATGAAGTTCAAATCCTTGGCATGGACGGCTCTGATGTCCGGAACAAACACTTTGCCGTCTGTAAAAGAGCAAGTGCCGCATTAGTATCTAACAGTAAAAATTTACTTCAATAAGAAGAAAATGAGAAGTGGAGGAAAGCAATTATATCAAGGGGATGATACGAACCCACTTCACGCCGTGAAAGGGGGCAAGGGACGTCCCCGGCAAACCAATTGCCGCGCACCCTAACGAACTCCCCGGCGGAGTTCCTGTTCGAATCAGGTAGGCATGATATCAGCCGTACCCGAGTATCTCTTGTCTTTAGGTAATAGTTGGTGGCTTTGTTCCCACAGAAGCTATACATGTGGTTAATGTCATGGTGGTTTAACTGTAAGTTAAAGGTATGGTTCAACTTACTGACGCAGCTAACTACCCGGTAAAAGTTGGGGGGAAGCTGGTCAGGACACAGGCCGTAGTACGTGAGTGTGTTTATCAAAAAAGGATCCACAGGGAACCTAACCCCGCTTTCTAAAATTGACATTAAAGGGAAGAAGGCTGTACCCCGCCCTCGGTGGAGTTCCATATCACTCTCATGGCAGTAAGCCACATCCACGTCATCGGGAACATTAAATTTACTCCTAAAGGTGGCCAAAGCAGCCGAGGATTCTAGAAGGTAAGAGTAACCCATCTATGACGCCTAAAACTACAAAAGGGAACTTGAAGAAATAAAGCTGAAGGAACAGGAAGGGGAAGAAAAACTTACTTTGGGTTCTAAGGAGGAAGAGAACACTGGGCAAGCGAGTAAGCGCACAAAGATTTGGTTGGCAGAGAGTTGGCACGAAAAATCAGAGGCAAAGGAAAAATGAAATGATGTTCAGGGGGAGACTATTTATAGAGCCAAAAAGAAATGGGGGGAGAAGAAACGTTTAATGAAGCAATAAATGGGCACGATTTACGAGCGGCCCAGCGAATGCCAAACGTAACCGATTTACACGCCGCTTCGGTTCACGAACCGTCGGGCAATAATGGCAACTGTACCTGGCGCCGCGGAACGGTGCGTCTTTTGAGATGAACATTAATGAGAAGCCACAGTCACGAGTCCCAGGCTATAAGATTCCCGAGGTCAAAAGGCCCAATGAGCTCCTTGATTCTTCTCGATGACCGGGTATGAATCAAGGGGGGGCTAATATACGGCACCGAGATCCCAAAGCCCATACCGGCCTTGAGCCCAGGCCCATATAGGCCCTGGGCCCAGGCCCGTACCGGCCTTGGGCGCAGGCTCAATGGAAAGGTCCAGTTACCCTACGTCCTTCTTGAAATTGCCTTACTGTAAAAACAAGTTTCGGGTTTTGGATTCCAAGAGGTGATCGGTTAAACTTTCCCGAGAAAGCGTATAAGCCGTGTCCGGGAAAACCTTGATATGCACGGCAAACTGAGTTACCGAACATAATCGATCAAGTTGGAACCAAGTTCCAAGGCCATAAATGCTGCACCGCCCTCTCACCTAAACATCCACTTTAACCAGACAATATTGGGCCTTTAGTAGCACTAACGGTGGCTGTAATCATAATCTCCCCACTAACCTTGGCTATAAATAGAAGAAATTTGGGAGAAGAAGGGGTTCAAAAAAACTGAGAGAAAACAGTCAAGTGAGAAAGAATAAGCTGAGTGTTGCTTTGAGTCTCTCTGCCGAGAACGACCCAGAGTAGGAAATCCTCAGGCCCACTACAAATAAATTGTGAGCCCAAGTAATTTAAGGCCCAGAAGTCTCATACTTGGTTCCTACAATGATACCTAAAGCTTGCATAGCTAATCTAATAATCAACTAGGCTTTTATTTGCTTAAATATGGTGCTTTCTCAGGGGTTATAAAACTAACATTGTCTATATCATAAAAATTGATATTTGAATTTTTAGTTTTGCACAAAAGTTAAAAACTTCGTGTCATAATAATTTCTTTATGGCCTAGCAAAAAAAAAAAAATGAAACAATCAAATATTTTAATTTATTTTATTTCTATTTATGGTCTTTTAAAATGAAATCCTCTAGAACTTTAGTTTATTTTCTTTCTATATTTGATCATTTAGAACTAAGAATTGGTGGGAAAAAAATAATTTCAGTAATAGGACCATATTAAAACTAGTTTCAACTTGCCATGTAAAATTCATTGCAAATTTAACCCAAAAAACTCAAATTTGATGTCTTATAAGAGCACCCGCAGTAGATGTGGCAATGTGCCAAATGCCAAATATTTGGCACATTTGCCACACCAAAACCAAAAAATACCTCCCATAGATATGGTATATGTGCCAAAATTGTACCATTTCTGTCTATACCGTTGCAAATTTGCAATGGTACAGACAGAAATGGTAAACCGAAATATTGTTTTTTTATTCAATTTTCTCTCTCCTCTCACTTCTGGTATTGATTTTTTCTCTCTTCTCACATCAGACCCAACTCCTTCTCACATCCCAGCTCCTTCTCACATTAGACCTAGCTCCTCCCTCAACAGAGAAAGAACAAAATGACACACTCCACATCTTCAAACAATAAGCTTCAAGGCAAGGTGGCCATTATCACAAGTTGAAATTCGTGGTTACTGGGTTTAAAGTGGTGGGTTGTTTCAGTGGTTGCTGGGTTCGGATTGGTGGTGGTCGTTTGGGTGTTGGCTGGGTTTCACGATGGAGATCGGGTTTGGGTCACAGTGGAGATCGGTTTTGGGTATGGGTCACAGTGGAGATTGTGTTTGAGATCGGTTTTGGGTTTTAGTTGTCTCTCCCTCTTCAGTCGTTTGGGTTTCAGTTCCAGTGGTAGTTGGTGTTTCAGTGGTGGAGCCATGGCTTGAATCGGTTAGGGCTTGGGTTGAATCGATTGCAGGTGATAGGTATTTTGGCTTGGGCTAAATTGGTGTTGAGATTGGTTGGTGTTCATGGGTATTTTGGCGCAAGCGGCATGGGCGAGGCCACTCCGATCATTGCCATCATCATCGCCGTTGTCATCGTGATTGTCATCGCTGCTCCGATCTTACCGATCTCTCTCTCTTTTTTGGTGGTTGTTTGTTTTAATTTTTGGTGTAGGGGCTGATATTGGTGGTAGTGTTTGTTTGAGTTTTTTTTTTGGTAGCAGAGGCTGATATTGGTGGTTGGTGGTTGATCTGTGGGGGTGGCTAGTGGTTGTGGGCTATGGCAGTTGATCTGTGGTGTGGGTTGTTGTGGGTTGTTGTTGCTGTTGTTGATGATAATGGGGGAGGAGATAATATATTATTTTAATGTGTAGTAAATAATATTTTAATGTATTGGATTAAATTATAAAACATTTGATAAATGAGATGTTATAAAATGATGTGGTAAAATAATAAAGTAGGCCCTTGGTGTGGTAAAATGACATAATTTTTGCAACATCTGTTACGGATGCTCTAAATAATACAACTAAATCAGCTCCAATGCTATATTACTACTATATTTAAATATTATTGTGGGGCCAGCGAATTTATGGTCCCTGCCCACTTTCCATTAGGGCCCAAGGTCCGCACCGAGGAGAGTAGTTGCCGAGGACAAGTAGCGAAAGTCCAAATGGCCTAGAGATGCAGTCGAGGATGACCTTGTTCTCGGCATCTCAAGGCCCAAAAGGGAAGAACGACACATCATTAGAGGTAGCCTCCAAAGCACTCCCAAAAGAAAAGGCGAGTAGAATGGGACTCGCATGGGGGTACAGTGTGGGAGTGGTTCAAAGAAAAGACGTCACCTCCACATTGAATGCACTAACAAACGTCATATCCACATTGATGGGAAAAGACCCCTGAACAGTGTGGTTTTGGTTATTGCAACTAACAGAAAGTGGGGGAAGGCGGCTGATAGGACAGATACTTGAGTAGTTACCTGCCTGGTCAACAGATGGAAGGTCAAGATCAACTAAGAGGGGCTATATAATGTAAGAATTCATGCGCTAAAAAAAGGGGGGGCTAGAACAATGGCAACAAAAAGTGAAAGGAATAGTAAGAACATTAACCTCATCGAACGAGGAGAAAATCTTCTTGCGCAAGCTCGAATCACCCTTGTGTGATTACCATGAACATCATGACTAACCACTGTCCGGTGACCAAGGCCTAGCCTTTTAGCCCACTCTCTACAAATTTATTATTTGGGCCTTTAACGTTCGAACCCAATAAACCAATTTGGGGTCGTTACAAATTGAGTCCTTACAATTGGCGTCGCCTGTGGGAAGGCTTGTGCGTTGGCATAGGCGGTGGTAGGGTCAAGCCCCTGTCAAACAAGGGTCTACGAAAGCCCCTCCATCATTTCCAACAGCCCGCTGTTATTGCCCTAATATAAAGTTCCACTAAGGGCTACACTTCGAAGCGCCAGTGGCACGGGCAGTTCTAGGGGCTTCCAACATCAAGTCAACGCCCCATACCTTGGTCGAGGGGCTAATCCACGAAACTTAAAGAAAATCTAAGTTTTGGACAGAACCAAGGTATTGCATGGTCCTCGGACTCAAACCTATGAGGAAACCAACTACTTGAAGAAAATCTAAATTTTGGATAGAACCAAGGTCTTGCATAGTCCTCGAACTCAAACCTATAAGGAAACCAACTACTTAAAGAAAATCTAAGTTTTGGACAGAACCAAGATCTTGCATGGTCCTCGGACTCAAACCTATGGGGAAACCAACTATTTTCAAAAAAAATATAAGTTTTGGACAGAATCAAGGTCTTGCATGATTCTCAGACTCAAACCTATGGGAAAACCAACTACTTAAAAAAAATTTAAGTTTTGGACAGAACCAAGGACTTGCATGGTCCTCGGACTCAAACCTATGGGGAAACCAACTATTTAAAGAAAAAATATAAGTTTTGCACAGAACCAAGGTCTTGCATGGTCCTCGGACTCAAACCTATGGGGAAACCAACTACTTAAAGAAAATCTAAGTTTTGGATAGAACCAAGGTCTTGCATGGTCCTCGAACTCAAACCTATGGGAAAACCAACTACTTAAAGAAAATCTAAGTTTTGGACAAAACCAAGGTCTTGCATGATCCTCAAACTCAAACTTATGGGGAAACCAACTACTTAAAGAAAAAATATAAGTTTTGGACAGAACCAAGGTCTTGCATGGTCCTCAGACTCAAACCTATGGGGAAACCAACTACTTAAAGAAAATCTAAGTTTTAGACAGAACCAAGGTCTTGCATGGTCCTCGGACTCAAACCTATGGGGAAACCAACTACTTAAAGAAAAAATATAAGTTTTGGACAGAACCAAGGTCTTGCATGGTCCTCGGACTCAAACTTATAAGGAAACCAACTACTTTCAGAAAAAATATAAGTTCTGGACAGAACCAAGGTCTTACATGGTCATCGGACTCAAACCTATGGGGAAACCAATTACTTAAAGAAAATCTAAGTTTTGGACAGAATCAAGGTCTTGCATGGTCCTCGGACTCAAACCTATGGGGAAACCAACTATTTAAAGAAAAAATATAAGTTTTGCACAGAACCAAGGTCTTGCATGGTCCTCGGACTCAAACCTATGGGGAAACCAACTACTTAAAGAAAATCTAAGTTTTGGATAGAACCAAGGTCTTGCATGGTCCTCGAACTCAAACCTATGGGAAAACCAACTACTTAAAGAAAATCTAAGTTTTGGACAGAACCAAGGTCTTGCATGATCCTCAAACTCAAACTTATGGGGAAACCAACTACTTAAAGAAAAAATATAAGTTTTGGATAGAACCAAGGTCTTGCATGGTCCTCAGACTCAAACCTCTGGAGAAACCAACAACTTAAAGAAAAAATATAAGTTTTGGACAGAACCAAGGTCTTGCATGGTCCTCGGACTCAAACCTATGGGGAAACCAACTACTTTCAGAAAAAATATAAGTTTTGGACAGAACCAAAGTCTTGCATGGTCCTCGAATTCAAACCTATGGGGAAACCAATTACTTAAAGAAAATCTAAGTTTTGGACAGAACCAAGGTCTTGCATGGTCCTCGGACTTAAACCTATGGGGAAACCAACTATTTAAAGAAAATCTAAATTTTGGACAGAACTAAAGTCTTGCATGGTCCTCGGACTCAAACTTATGGGGAGACTAGATACTCCAAGAAAATCTAAGTACCAGGCTCGACCCAACAACACACACGGCACCTCAGATGATGCCTTTAGTTCCCCAGAGGTATGTTTAGATGCAAGTTCAGCATCCCATGGGCGAGGGTAAGTTAGAATTCCGGGATGTGATCCCAAATATATCATATGCACAACTATTCATACATGTTAAGATAACTAGTTCAAAAATCATGAGATTCGCAATAATAGTAAATATCGGTAAGGGCAACGAACATGTAATTTAAAGGAAAAAGGAAGAAAAGAATTTCATACATGTGGTCAAAGAGTTTAATTACAAGCAAACTCTAAAGTCCTCAAAACAAAAGAGAAACCAATTAATAGTTAAACTAGAAACAAATACAAAAGTTGGTCAGGGCTTCTACTTCTTCAATTTCATTTTGGCCACTTCCTAGGAAGGCTGAGCAGGATTAGCCTCGAGACCCTAAGAGACATCCCCTTCTTGGGAGGGCTGAGCAATATTAGCTTTGGTGCCCTTGGATACATCAGCATGGGGAATGGCCTAAAGGGGCTGAACAAAGAGGGCTGGCTTCTCGGCACCAGAGATCTGAGCACTGACTGTAGACTTGGCAGCCTTCTGAGGCATCTCAAGATTTAAACCTCTAGGTGCTTTTGTCGCCTCATGAGGCTCTCCTCCCTCAGTTGACTCGCCAGGAATGACAATGAGCTGAGCAGCTTCTGACTGAGTAGCCTCAGCCTCCTGTGGAACGTTTATAGTCTCGAAACTAGTGGAGGCGGTCTCATGGATGGCTAGAGGATAAAATACGCTCTCCGCCTTCCACAAGTCAGACGAAGCCTCCACCCCAACTCGTTTGAGGGCCTCATTCCAAACCTGGGAGTAATATAGCCTGCATACACCAGGGATTTGGGTTTTAAGGAGGGCCTGGGTTTCAGCCACCCCCGCATTATAAGCCTCCTCCTCGGCCTTGTCCTTGGTAGCTTCGGCCTCGGTTTTGGCAAACTCAGCCTCTGTCTTTTACGGCTTCATCCCTGGCCCATTCTGCCACGCCTTAGTATTGTTTGTTTTGATCAATTTCTTCTTTAAATCATTGATCTGCTCCTTAGCAATCTCCAATTGCTCCTCGGCAGCAAGTAGGCGCCTTGTCTATTCCTCGGCCTGTTTTTGGGCACCATTCAAACCTGCCTCAGCACTATCCCTGGCTCTGGTTGCCTCCTTTAAGTCCTCCCTAGCCTTTGCGAGGTCAGCCTCGAAATTTTGAGATTTCGTGCAGCCTCTATACATTTATTACGCTCAAGCTTTGCGGTCTTACTCTGCCCCTTAACTTCTTCCTCCATCCTATACGTGGCCTGGATAGCCTGCCAATTGAGACAAACACATTATGAATGAGAATCTAGGAGCAAGAATTGACGGAGTCTTAGGTTTTAGGAGCCTTACCATACCCAAGTAGCTCTTCACACTGAGGAAAACCTCCTGCATCCTCATATTCTTCAACTCTTCCATATCAATAGGAAACAGCAGGGCCCTCTCTAACGCGTTGGCTACATAAGCGCCTTCGTCGTCCCCAAGGTTCCTCAGGGATGCATCTTCCATCAATGGTTCCCCATGGAGCATTGGGGCAAGAAGGCAAGCACTCGGTGCGGATTAGGCATCGATCCCTTTCCCCTGGCCTTGATGCCCGATCTTTAATTGTTTTTGAGCTTGCGAGGCTTCGTCCTCCTCTCGAGAGGATTGGGATTTCCCCCCATCCATTGGTTCCTTACCCTTGGGACTCCTCTTTGTCTTTGGGTTGGTGGGCTCAAGTCGAGGAGGCAGAGCTAATTGGGGATGAGCAGGAAGTTTGGGGTGGGGAGATTGTGGCTGCGACCTAGAAGCAGAAGACCTATTCTGGACAGGCTGAGGCTGGGTGGGAGAGTTGGAACACTGGATTGTGACTTTCCTTGTGCACCTTTACCCGGTTGACCCTCAATGAGGTCAAATAAGCTAGTCGGGGGCTTTCTCTTAAGACCCATCTCTGCCCGAGAGAATGTTCCCACTGACAACAGTTCTGCTTCGGACAAGTCAAGGTCACCCAAGTCACCGGAAGGATCCTTGGATGGGTTAACTTGGTCAAATACCCTGAATCCCTCCTCGGACAGATCCAAATCACCTTCGTCCTCCACTGCTTAGTGAGACGGGGAAGAGCCCGCCAACGGGATGCCCTCCAGGATAGAAGATCCTTTAGCGATCAAAAACCCTTGCTCGACTACAGTGATTTTCTGAAGCCAAGAATCATTAGCTCTGATCACGTGCTTTGGGGCGGTAAATGACTTCTGGATGGGATCGTACCCTAAGATTTTGTGAGCGGCTCTGACTTGACCATCCTCGTCATTTACAAAAACTGTCGCTTGGAGAACAGTCTCCAAATCCACCTAGTTGACCAAATGAAAGTGTCAGTGAAAGGCGTATGGATCTGTAAACAAAAAAGGGAGCATGTTCATAGTTAGTAACCGAACTACACAAAATTAAGACGGCGCAAAAGATTGGTCCCCTCTTACTCTCTACACTCCACTTGGTTCTCCCTCTACAATTGGGTAAGGAAGGCCGTCATGCCACTCCTTAGATACAATAAGGAAGTCCTTGTTCAATCCTTTGTTGGATTCGGGGAGGCATTAGATTAGTCGAACCCTATCGTCTCTCGTCTTCATGCAGTAGGATTTGCCCCTCAATTGTTGGAGGTTGTAGCACCAATTTATGTCATGATGGGTTAGTCTTAGCCCCATTTTTTCATTTAAGGCATTCACACAACCCAGAATCCTAAACACATTAGCAGCGCACTGGGTAGGAGCTAATCGGAAATGTCTAAGGTAACTTCTCATTACCGGCCCTATGGGGATTCTCATACCCCCCTCTATGAAGGCAAGAAGGGGAATTACCATTTCGCCCGTCCTTCTCTTAAGATGCCACTCCCCCTTCTTACAGTACCTCAAACTTATGTTGGAGGGTATCCTATAGTCGACGATGAACTTTTCCATCGCCTCTTCGGTCTCAACCAACTTTTTCAATTTAACCATCTCTAGGAACTACTAAACAAACTCAGAGGATGACGGGAGAAGGAGAGAAACAAGAGAAAAATGAACCCAAAAGAGAAAAAGCACGAGTTAGTGAGAGTAGAAAACTTATAGAAAGGAGGAAAGGTTTCTCGGAGAGGCTTTTTATGCTGGAGATAGACTTAAATTTGGATGAAAGTTTGACTAAACCCAGGATATGTGCGCTAGAACTCTTCAGTGCGAAAGTGAAAAGACAAATCAGTTCTAAAAATTATTTATACCTCCCATCAAAAGTAACTGCACGAATTTTCCCACCCATAAAGGTAAGGAAATCTTTACCGTTAGATTACCATCATGCCGTTGAACGTGGGACGTACAGAAGCGCCCGCATTTAATGAAGACACGTTTCACCTTCCAAGGCTCCAAGAACGTGTCTCGAGCGGACGAAGAGTCTCTGGAACTGATAGATGACAAGGATTGACAAGCTATGACAGAGGCTTGATGTCATCAAAACCCTCCTCTTCGTCAGAGGATCCGGACAGTAAGATTTTGAGAGACTATTGTGGGGCCAGAGAATTTGTGGTCCCGGCCCACTTTCTATTAGGGCCCAAAGCCCGCGTCAAGGAGAGTAGTTGCCGATGACAAGTATCGAAAGTCCAAATGGCCTAGAGATGCAACCGAGGATGACCCTGTCCTCGACATCCCAAGGTCCAAAAGGGAAGAACGACGCGTCATTAGAGGCAGCCTCCAAAGCACTCCCAAAAGAAAAAGCGAGTAGAATGAGACTCGCATGGGGGTACAGTGTGGGAGTGGTTCAAGAAAAAGACGTCACCTCCACATTGAATGCACCAACAAACGTCCAACCTACATTGATGGGAAAAAACCCCTGAATAGTGCGGTTTCGGTTATTGCAACTAACAGAAAGTGGGGGGAGGCGGTTGATGGGACAGGCACTCGAGTAGTTATCTACCTGATCAACAGATGAAAGGTCAGGATCAACTGAAAGGGGCTATATAATGTAAGAATTCATGCGCCAAAAAGAGGGATGACTGGAACAATGGCAACAAAAAGTGAAAGGAATAGTAAGAACATTAAGCTCATCGAACGAGGAGAAAATCTTCTTGCACAAGCGTGGTTCACCCTTGTGCGATTACCATGAACATCATGACTAACCATTGCCCGGTGACCAAAGCCTAGCTTTTTAGCCCAGTCTCTACAAATTTATTGTTTGGACCTTTAACATTCGAACCCAATAAACCAATTTGGGATCGCTACAAATTGAGTCCTTACAATTATTTTTTCTTTCACCTAACTTTTTTTTTTCCTCAACCGTACTTTCCTATAACAAAATTTCTTCCCAAATCATAAGTTCACAACACCAACAATCAAACCCACGTAAATCCTAATGTGAATTATTTGGAGATCGCAACATCAGCAATCAAACCCAAACACCTGAAAAACATAGAACCCAACCACAGATCAACAAATATATCTGATTTAAAAAAAAAAAAATAAAAAAAAAAAAAACCAACATAAAGCCAAATTAATCACAACCCATGATCATGCATAAAAATCGCCAAATCGACCCACTCCCGCCCCTAAATCAACCATAAAAACCCATGGTAGCTTGAATACTTGATACCCACGATCGATTAGGCCAACCCAGCCAAATCAATGAACCCAATTTTTCTTGTAGGAGAGAGAGAGAGAGTAAAAATAGTGTAACAAGCTATAGCAGCCTCACTTGAGGTATCTAGCAACTGTTCAAAAAACTAGTTTAATTTTGAAATTTTGTTGAGTTTGATGTGTGGGTGTTTTAAGGGAAACTGGTAAAATTTGGCCATAAGAGCATTCCCTGTTGAGGTTGCTGCAAATGCTCTTATGTTCAGTAGATATTTAAATCTTTTGTGTGTTGGTTTATTTATTTATTTATTTTTTGATCTGTGTTGGTTTATTTTTTAAATAGGTTTAAAGAAATATGAAACTAAACTAATATATTTTTACTTTATTTATGTATTTTATTTTATGTTTTCCTTAGTGATCGTAGGAATGGCTAACACATAGGAATTAAGTGTAAACTTCGGTTCACGATTTAGTGATTTGCTACTGATGAATGGTTTTACTTAAATTTCCTGTGTAAACTTCAGTTCACAATTTAGTGATTCGCGAAGATGAATGGGTTTTACTTAAATTTAATAGTTATAAGTTTCCCCAAACTTTGACATATATAGTAAAAAACATGATTTTTTTACCTGAATGGTTCAAAGAACCGAAAAAGGGAGAAGGTCAAGTTTTTTAAGGCTGAACCTAGATTCAACTTAGGTTAAACCATAATAACATTATAATCAATTTAATAATAATAAAATACAAGTAAAGGTATTAAAATGGCATACATTAACAAAATTTTACTAAAAACATTTAAACAACTTTCAAATGAATTTTCACCAGTTTTATAAGGTTAATAGAAAAAAATAAAGTATAAACAAGTGTAAATAATTTTTTGTTCAGTAATCTTTCAAATAAACAAAATTTTAGTCTAAAATTAAATCAATTTCAACATAAATTAATAAATTTATAATCACATGTAAAAATCATAATTCTCAAAATTCTCAAATACTAATAGATTGAGAAGGTGTAATATGATAAATTGAAAAAGTATGATTTAAACTTATGCAAACAAATAAAACATTGAATCCAATAATGACATATCAAATGAGCTAATTTGAAACTTAGAGATCCAGGTTCTATCCCTCGCCCTCACATATTTGAACATTTTTCCTATTTAAAATAGCATGACACATAGAACTGAATTTCTCAGTTAAATAACCGGATTTTCACCTAGTTCAAGGTAACCCAGGTCAGACCTTCCAGTCCGGTCCAAGTCTAACAACCTAGGTAAAAAGTAGGTAAAATTCAACATTTCTTTCTATATTGTTTAAAAGATTTAAAATTTTAGTTCATGGAAAAAACTCAGAGTTTAAAATTGAAATTTTAAGAGGTGAAGGAAAAAAAAAATGATGGTAGAGACTTTAGGATTTTTGCATCTTACAAGGATATCCAAAAAAAAAAAAAAAAAAAAAAATCCAATAAAAAAAATGTATACAATGTAGGACCATCAATTGAAATTCCATGAAAAATAAAATAAATAAAAACAGTAATAAAATTCTAGGGGTTCTATTCTTTAAATCTTTTTTTAATTATTATTTTTACAATAAATCTTGTGATATACCAAAATTTACAACAAATATTATACTTGAATGAGGTCCTAGGTTGTCAATGGTGGATGATAAAGTAGTGTTAATGTTGGGGCCCATATGAGAATAAAAAAATAATATGCCTACTTAACAATTGTAAAATTTGTTATCAAAATTGTTGTGTCTATAACGTTGCTCTTATTTTTATTTTGCTAAATAAGTGTGCAAATAGTGAAAAGCATAAAGGCAAGACAAAATTCTTGAGAGAATGTGCGTTAGAAAGCTTCCCCCCCCCCCCCCCCCCACCCTCCTTTATTTATTTATTTTCATAAAGTCATGGAGTGCAAAGAATTGAAGACATTTCAAATACTAGTGCATGTAAGATATTTTAGGATGAGTCGGAGGGTAGTTGTCCCCTTTCGCGCTATGGCTCTGCTAGTGCCCAAACCTAAAGGAAAAAAACACTCTCTTCCCTTGAGATTTGAAGAAAATAACAATCTCTCATTCCTTTAATATTAATATTGAAATATTCTAGAATTTTAAAAGATTCTTTTTAGTATAGTTTAACCATGGTTAGTAGAAAGAGCACATTATAAACTAATTCAATTTGGTGTGTAAACAAGTCGATTTAAATTGAAGACTAAGCTACATATTCAACTAATATTATTCAATTTTTTTAAGAAAAATATTTGATTTTCCAAACATAAGTGCTCAATATCATTTATTTTATTATAATAGTTACTTACTATTGCAATATGCTATGCTAAGATTTGGTTGCTTATTAACCTTATTTAGTAAGATGTTATTCTTTTATAAATAAAGAAATAAAAATATTTTTTGCTAATTCTGTTTTTTAGAAACATTTTTTAAATATATCTTAACAACCCCTCTCCCCTTAAAATATACACACAAATTACAATTAAAAAAGAGAGAAAAAATGATGAATCCTGTTTTTTTAGTCGCACCTCTCCGATGCTTTACATCAAAATTCATGAAATAAAGCATGAATTTAAACTTAAGGAGGGTATTTCTAGAAATCTACCTTTAACCAAAATATGGGTAAGTGCACAACATTTCTAACTTCAATTTAATACAGTTTGGCCAAATGAAAGTTGAGGGGGGAAAATATTTATTTTTTACTTTTTGGTAAAAAAAGGGGAAAATGTTTTTTCCACCAAAAATCAAGGGATGACAATGCAACCCTAGAATAATTGACGGTTGTGTTTGGGAACTTGGAATTGAATTTGGATTTGGATTTTTAAATTAATAGATTTGAAATCTATTGATTTTAAGAGTATATTTCAAATCCAAGCATTTTGAAGGTTTAAAATTCTTGGTGGATTTGTTAAATCCAAATACTTAACCTTTTTTAAACTTTCCAAAAAATTTGGATTTTAATCACCCTAATCCAAATCCAAATGCCCAAATCATGTCATCCAAACACACCAAACAAATACATACATACGTACATACACACACACACATATATATATATATATTGCTAATTTTTTAAGGAATTTTTAAAAAATATATATGAACAACCACTCTCCCCCTAAAATATATATACAAATTACAACTAAAAAAGGGAGGAAAAAAAAAATGATGAATCTTGTTTTTTTAGTTGCAGCTCACCAATGCTTTACATCAAAATTCATGAGATAAAGCATGAATTTAAACTTAATTCAAGAAATTTGCGTTTAACCAAAGGGTAGGTAAGTGCACAATATTTCTAACTTCAATTTAATACACTTTGATTAAATGAAATCGAGGGTAAAAAATGTAAACATAGAATGAACGGAGGAGAATGCAATCATAGAATTTTTGACAAATACTTTTGAGCTCAAATTCGTCATTCCATCCCCAAATTCCTTTATACGACTTTGCGTGTGGCATTTATTTCATTTCATTCCCAAGTCCAACTTCCGTAGTTACTCTTTTCCCGCTCTTTCTCACTGTACCGTTCCCCTCTCTCTCTCTAACGTTCCTCTCTCTCTCACCTCGAAGAGACAAAAAAAATGTCCTGTGACCATTTGTTTATTTGTGTTCCTTTCAATCTCTATTCTGTTATCAAGAGGTTACAACCTCATCTTTGCTCCCTCCCCTGCACCATCGGCTTAAGATACAACTTCTGCTCTGAAACTTTGTCCACAGACAGAGTCCATTGTGAGGACAACAATGGCTCGCTTCTACTCCGAGCAAAGCAATATCTCTGCAGCTATACTGCGCCTTTTCTTCCATGACTGTTTCATTGAGGAAATACATACAAGTTTGCTCCTTTTATTTGATTCTTTTCTGTTTCTTGCTTAATGGGTCTTCGTTATTTTTGATTCTTTTGGTTCTGTACTGGTTAATATTATGGGCTTGTATGTTTCTCTTATGGTTCTTGATTTTGAGCTATTCCTGGTCATTTTATTGACTACATATTCTTGTTTTGATGCTGGTTTGGCAATATGGTTAGTGTCTCATATTCGGCTTAAATTGGGTCTATCTTTCCCATTTGTGGCTTGTCTTGTTTCTGATGTGGGTGTTTTATTTTCTTTATGCTGCTTGCTATATAGCCCACAAAGTGATTTTTGATTCTGAATTATGTGGGCTTTGTGAATTTTTGTATTGATATTCTTGTGAGTAGTGTGGTTCTTAGTATGCATTTTAAGTTTTGTAATTAAAGATTTATCAAGACAGCAAATTATATGTTCTGATGTTTGGGAGTATCGATTTCTTACCATTTATTCAAAGGTATTAATTTTTTTGGTCATTATTTTTTGTGGTATTTTCTTTATCAGGGCTGTGATGCATCGGTCCTCTTGGATGACAGCAATGGTAACAAAAACTATTCCATAGAGAAGCAGGCCATACCCAATCAGATATTGAAGGGTTTTGATAAAATTGATTCCATCAAGGAGGAGCTTGAAAAGGCTTGCCCAGGGGTAGTTTATATTGTTTCTATTGCCACTAGAGATGGCATATTGGCATTATGCTGGTCTGTTCTTGATCCTGAATCTTTATATGTTTTTTCCCTTGTAAGATGTTTTGTTAATCTTAAGGGTCCTTTCACTAAAGGGTTTAAAAGAGTAAAACTAACATTAAAGAACAGTTCTTTTTATTGGAGTTCTCTGATGTAATCTTATATACTTGACATCACAGGCTGGTGGCCCTTTCTATCCAGTGCTAACAGGCCGGAGGGACAGCATTCATTCATATTTCAGCAAAGCACTGGCCGAGATTCCACGACCCGATGATAATATAACACAGACACTTCACCTTTTTGCCCTTAGAGGTTTTGATGAAAGAGACACAGTTAGCCTTCTAGGTACTCACGAGCTCTCTTCCTTTTCTGATTTCCCCTTCTTTTTTTATGGAGTTGAAAGATGTTTAGTTCTTTTTTTTTTTTTTGGTTTGTATCGGTTTCTTGGTCATCTGAAGGTGCACACAACATTGGGAAGATTGGCTCTGAATTCATACAAAGACGCCTCTCTAACTTCAAGGTGACGGGGCAGCTAGACCAAACTATAGCTCCTGATTTCCTAACTGAGATGAGAATGAGGTGCCAAGACAGTCATAGGACCACCACTAAGCCTTCTTCATCCATGGCATCATTGGAAATGAGTGAGGCTGCAGTGGGGATGACATATTTGCAAGCGTTGTCATCTTCGATATCGTCTGGGGCAGGTTTTGATACTCACTGCTATCAGAGCCTGTTAAATGGAAGAGGACTCCTTTTTGCCGATCAGCAACTGATGGCTAATGAGAAGACTGCGAGACTGCTGAGGGCTTATGCTTCAGATGACAGATCAACCTTTTGAATGGACTTTGCACGGGTAATGATGAAGATGTCAGGCCTTAACGTTCTGACTGGATCTTAAGGTCAGGTCCGACGGAACTGCTCCTTGCCTTTGGTCAGTTCCCAAGTGAAAGTCTGTCGTGATGAACTCTTAAAGTGTTTATTTCTTTCATATTGTTTTTTCTTATGTTTGATAGTAGATGCTGTGACTTCCACATTTCTTGCCTGTGCTAATATGAGTCTGTATATAATGGCATTGGCATATAGAGGACATTAGTCACAATGATGAACCTGATGGTAAAAACTGCATGTAAATCTGTTTTGGCTGTTGAGTTCTTAAAAAATATAGAATCTTATTGTTTTCAATGTTACCAAATGTTTGTTAATATATAGGCAGCTCATAATGTTTGCTGCAACATCCAAATTAACTTTAATTGAGTGTTTGTGTTTCTAATGAGTTTTGGCTGATTATTTGTCATCTTAAGGAGGTGTCAATTGATTCTCTAAATGTGTACTTCAGAACTAGAAATGTCTTCAAATCTTTGTCGTGACACAGAGGAACTAATTTGTATATTTCTTTCTTTCTATGATCACTGTGTAGAACTCAATAGTGACTCATAGGCATGGCTTTTAATCAAATGTCGTCATGTTCTATGGTTATCTGTTACCATTCAATTGCACTAATGCCTGCAGAAGGTTATGGTATGCTTAATATGGTAATAGAATTCACATTGCATAACCCATGGAGAAGCCAGCTATGTCTTTTTTGGAATGCCACTGGACAACAATTATACAAGCCATACAAGTAGTGAAACCAACAATTACTTGTCAGTTGATTCTATTTGAGTTTGAACTTCGGAACTTGGAAAGTCTGCAATTCTGTGTCATTGTACAAAGAAAGTGAGTTGTCTATAATTCTCTTTGTTGTTTTGATCACCAAGTAGAATTCAATAGTGACTCATTGGCATAGCTTTTAACACAGTTGGTATTCAATTACACTTGACTTATTATGCCTGCAGAAGGTTTGGAATGTTTTTAGTTATGCACATCCAAAGACAATGCTATAGTTGAAGGCCGCTTAACCCAAACTAACCTGTTAGGCACGTTAAGGGTTGAATTTAAATGAGTCTTTAGCACCTTGTAATTTCACATTCTCCTTGATGGATTTATTACTTCCATGTGGGCATACTTAGATAATGCAAGCAGATAAATGCAAAAGAAAATGGTATTTAGAATTTCTAAAAATAGAAAATACCTTTCTAGATGACCCCTGTTCATGGTATCACCAGCTTCTAAACAATAAAAACAATGGTGTACTGAAGAAATAGCCAGAACCCAAAACACAGCCACTGAACATAGGCCCATATCCGCTAAATGATTTAGGGATGTGTTTATTCACGAATATTTCTAGCCTATCTTCCCCAAGGCCTTCCATCAGTCCTAACAAAAGATGGAAATAAGCTGTAGATAATAAAATAAACTGCGCTGCTAGGCTCTCAGTGTTGGCTCCCAAATAATATTATTATAAATATTAGCAATTTAAAATAACAATTACACACAAGAATGCAAAATTTATATGAAAAACCCTTTCTCTTTGAAGGAAAAAATTACAGGATAAACTTCGAATAATTTGATATTATCAAATCAATTATAATAATTCTTGTGTATGTCTCACGGCTAAATTAAGAAAAATCTCTCTTATTTTTCTTTGCTCTCATACACACACTCTAATTATCTCTTTCAAATACAACATTTTGTTCTCTCCTTTTTATTTTCTTCTCTACACATAGCTCTCTCTTGGCGTCTTCTTTTTTTCTAAATGGCTCCCTCTTGGTTGCTTTCTTTTCTTTTTCTTTCTTGTGTAGCTTCCTCTTTCTTTGCCCTTGCACATATTCTCGTTGTGTCTTTTCGAAGACGGTAGTACCTTACTCTCTCATTCCTCTTGTGTTCCTCCCAAGCAAAAATCTTTTTTTTTTTTTTTTCCCTCTTGGTTTTATGCTCTATTTTCCCTCTCCATTGGGAGGACCCTTGGGCCAAAGCCCTCAAATTCTTTGTATCTTTGTCTATTTATAAAACTCTTTTCCTATTCCCTCTTAAACTAGGAATACATTATTTCTTTACCAAGAAATCTATCCACTCTTGAATTAGAAATACATTACCTCTTTAACAATGAATAAATTTTCCCCCCACACACCAAGAAATAGTCTTTCCATCCACAACAAGGAAACTCAAATTAATTTTTCCTTCTTCAACTAAGAAACCTAATTGACTTTTCAAGTTACAATTAAAATTTGAGGCAATTTCCCAACACTCAACATCAGGATCAATCCCTTCTTTCTTAATTAAATTCCGTCTGTGGATCTCTACTTGCCAAGCTGCTATGCAACACAATACAGAACAAACAATCTCAGCTCCAGTTCTTTTAAGTGGGCCAACTTTTTATCTAACTTTCTCCCACCTAAATGGGAATTGTATTGCATATCGTATTAAGGACAGAAGTAAAAAAAAAAAAAAAAAAAAAAAAAAAAAAAAAAAAAAAAAAAAAAAAAAAAAAAAACCCATTTTATGGTATTTAAGTTTTGTTTCTAATGTTAAATATTTTAAAGAAAAAATATATATTCTCCTGTCCTTGATTAAAATACATGTTCTATTTTCAACCTTTAAAATTTTAAATGTCACACATTTCATATTTCCATTCACTTTTGTTATATTTTTGTTAGTATGTCTAATATTTATTGTTTTACTTAGTACATGATGTTATCAAAGCCAACCTGATAACTTTGTATGGGCTTGAGGACATTGTTTCATAAATTTGGTCTTGACTTAGAAGTAAAGGACTTATAATTAAGTGAGGAAGTTTGTAATACACCAGTTTAAATGGATATTGATTTAACATGTGGTGTATGGGTGTATTATAAGTCTCACATCAGGTTATACTGAGTTGATCTGGCAATTCGGTCAAACTATGACGGCCTAATTATAATAGCTAGATTGCTTTGGCTGGGACTTGGTGTCAGTTATCTACTTCACCAAGCGGATATTTATGCTACCCTTAATATAAATACTTTTTTTATTAAATTAAAATTTTATCATCTTATACTTTTAAATACTTTTTATGCCAAAATTCTTTTAAAAAAGAAAGAAAATCATTCGTGTTTTTACCTATATGATTTATGATTTAAAATCTATAATAAAGAAAAAGAAATTCGAGGAGAATAATGAAGTTGGATTTTTTTTTTTTTTTTTTTTTTTTTATAATTTTTTTAAAGGATAGCAATTAGAGTTTTAATTGAAGGGGAAAAAATTAATTGTTATCTCTCATAAGTGGTATAGAAAATCTAATAAAACTTTTAATTCTTTAGGTAATATTATTCTACTTCATAAAATTTTGTATAATAAACCAAAATTTTAAGATAATTATTTAATAACACTAAATTAGGTTAGTTGTATTTGGTGTCTACTTAAATATTAAAAATCTTTTCATTCATAAATGGGGCTCCGTTACTATTTAAAAGAACAAAGTAATATAAGTTCATAGCACAGGAACAAGGTAGGAGCAATCTCTCGTGTCTCGTGATGGATTAAACTAAAACAAAGCTTTTATTTTATTTTATTTTTTTTATTTTTTATTCCCCTCTAACTATTGGAAATAAAAGTACTTTAGTTAAGATAAAGGAACGAAAAACATAACGAGTTCCACACGGACTCGGACTTGGACTCCTAACGATTATAAAAAGGCTTTATTGTACATTATTTTTCCGCTTTCAACTTTCTACGCTTGTTTACCCTAGAAAAAAAAAAAAAAAAAAAAAAAAAAAACGCTTTCTACGGCTTTGCTCTAGGTTTTACGTGGATCTTTCTCCTCTTGAATATCTCCTCCTCGATTACAGGTAATAATTTCACTTTAGCTCTTTCTTTTTTTTCACTTTTGAGTGCTATATATGTATATTAAGATGTAGATAGTTCTTTTCTTGACCCTGATAGTTCTTTTCTTGTTTATTTGTGGTTATTTGCATTCTATAAAGAAAATAATAAAATTAAACTTCAAAAAGCTTTTAAAAAAATTGATAGGGAAGAATTGGAAAGTGTGTTTGTGTGTTTTAAATTTGATGAATCATGTATGCATAAATATTGTATACAAGTACATACTTCTGTATAAAGTAATCTTTCATCAAAGAAAGACATCTTTACATTCTTTCATCAAAGAAAGACATCTTTACATACAGTTTTTGTAGTACATATTGTGAAATTTTTAGCGTTAAATTAAACATGCAAAAAAAAAAAAAAAAAAATTCTAAGATTTTTGAGAGAGTTTCAACTTATGACGTCCGCTTCTGATGATCGCTCTTTATTATCAGACTAAGACACCAATAAGTTTTAAGTGTAGGCGGGAATTGAACCTCAGATCTCTTATACAACTATAAGAGACTTTACCAATTGGAACCCATAATCTAAGATTTAAATAGTAATATACCAGGAAAAAGTATAAAAGAAAACACAATAATTCGGTATATTTAGGGTAGGAGCGATCTTTCGTAATATATATAAAAGGACTTATTGCACATTATGTTTCCACTTTCAACTTTATTCGCATGTTCAACGTTTTACGTGGATCTTTCTCCTCTCCGATTCCAGGTAAATTTCTTTGCGTTTTTTTTCCTTTTTAATTGCAGTAAAGATGTAGATAGTTGTTGCATGTACTTTTTATTTGCATAAAGATGTAGATAGTTGCTATCTTGATTCACGTCTGTGCTTAATCTTTAATCTTTTAATCTTGGTAATTCACGTCTATGCTATTTTTTGTTTCTTTTTCAATAAGTCATAGAAGTTTGTGCTATGTTTTCGAGTTGTTTGTAGCATTTGTATGTGATAGTGATTAAATTAATCACCTAATGCTTTTCGATCCTCTTTGCAACTTTTGCGGAAGTTCCCAATTCGAATACGGCGTGTAGACTTTTGCATCTCCTAGTTTGTGTATAATTAAAAGTAGTGCTTCTCAATGAAGCAGTTATGGAAGAAAAGGTGCAGCACTGCTGCCCAGGCATTGTTTCGGAAGTCCTTATGATGCTTGGGGTGGTTTTGTTATTCTAGATAAACCCAAGAGACGAAACCCTCAAATCCTCCGCTTCCTCTTCTCTCTGTTATTCCTATTTTTCTGTACAATCGGTTTCTTCCAATGATGGTATCTCCGAATTATGCTACAATTTTTAATGTGAGACTTGTCCACAAGCAGAGTACATTGTAAGGACTTCAATGACTCATTTCTTGTCTGGCCAAAACAATGCCTTTGTAGCATTTATGCACCTTTTCTTCCATGGCTGTTTCATTGAGGCTCGCTCCTTTTAATTACAAACACCAGAAGTTGCAAAACCAAGGATCAAAAAACTCGACGAGGTAAGCCTTGGGGAGTCTCTGACGACTAACATTATGGGTTTGTCTTTTCCTCATCAAGGTAGTGATTTGTTATCGGTTATTATTTTTTAATTTTGTATTTCCTTCGTTCTAAAGGTTGATTCCTTAAGTCTTATAAATAGATAATTCTACTTCACATAAAATCTATGCACAAATTCTAACTCCAAAAATCTCCCTCTCTATGATGTTTGACTCAAGCATCAGAGACTCCCTGGGGCTAACACCGGTGGGATTTTCGATAATTTGGTTCCCTTTTGCAGATGTTCACAATTTGGATGAGGTGTTCAGAGAAATCCAAAATTAGGAATAGCTCAAAGCTATAACCAAACAATGAGAATTTGGTCTTTTATTTCTCCCCGCTGTGATTGTGTTTGTGGCTTCGGCGACAGGTGGGTAGGTGGAAACAAACAAGATTGGTTAAATCCCTTTTGGCCTTCTGAAGTTGGTAGTGATGGGGTGTTACTGCACTTGTTTGTATCCCAAAGAAAGATGATGCATTTCTTTGGTTTCCATAGCTGATCGCAATTTCAATCAAGAAAAGGACATGATAATAGGCACTAGAATACTCTAGTGACCTCCTTGATATGCCTTAACCAATTGATCAATTGCGAGTTTTAGTCCTGCCTAAAGATCCAAGAAGAGTTTTCTTTGTAATAAAAAGAATGAAAATATAAATCATATGCACCTGCTAAACTCCATAAAAGAACAGGGCTATCTTTTTTGTTTTTGTTTTTGTTTTTTTTTTGGTGTTTTTTGTTGTTGTTGTTGATAGTTCTTGCTTTTGAGGTCCTCTACTGCCCCCTGCCCCCCCGCCCCTCCTTTCTTATATTTAACATTTTTTATTTATTTTTGTAGTCTTTAATTTGTGACAAGAGCTTGAGCTGGAGAAGTTTGTCACCCATGAAGTTCCATTCTTGGAAATCAACAAGGGCTTTGAATACATGATTCCAGGGGACAATCTTCAATGCATTACCAGAAAGGGTGCATTCAATTTAATAAAAATGATTGAGCATTTGCGAGTGTACATAATTGAAGCAATTAAACGTTCACTCATTATTGAAACCGATTGACTAGCAGCAGGGTTGTTTGGTGTAAAGTCGTGTTTCACTTGGCCTGTATAAAAGGATTGAAATGCCCTTTTTTCGGAGTGTAAATTGAAATACTTGATGAATTAATAATTAATTTTTAGCATATTTTTTCATGTCTTTATTCAAAATGCAGAAAATCTACTATGTTAATGACGAGAAATCTTCACTTGATTCGACGAACCTTTCCTCTTGCTAATGCCCTTGTATTTTGTTATGAATCAGACAGTAGGAGGTGATAGGAGTAGATTATCATTATTTAGTTGTTATAGATAAGCATTTGTTGTGTATTTTGTATTTTGAATTTCTGAGGTAAGTCCTGTTGTGTGTCATATTTAAAGGGAGGAAAGATGAATAAGAGGACGAGCAGAAATTAATTCCAAATTCTCTTCGGGAATCATATAAACTAGCCGTAAGCCCACGCGATATATGGGATTATAAATATTATGTAATGGGGTGTAATATATAAAAAGTAACAATTATTTCAAGGATTATTTACTTTTAACACAAAAAATTTTCTTCTACCTCAAATATGTATGAAGTTTAATAAACTAACTAGTCGCCAACCCGTGCTATGCACGGGAACCTACCTATTTATGTGGTAAACTAAATTGATTTTATAAAATTTTAAATTGATTAAGAAACTACATTATTGCATTAATTGCTCTTGTATAACTTCAATTTGTGTTACAATTTGATAAAGAAGTCATTGTTTGAACGTGCAATGACTTACGAAAAATATTAAAGAATAGTTCATGACTATAAACTTATAACTATTGAAAAGAATCAAAAGATTAAGAGCTTAAAAATTATAAAAATATATATGTGTGTGTGACTACACAACAGAGAAATATAGAAGAAAAATTTGTTACACTCAAAATAATAATTCATGGTTATAATTATTGAAATTTTCCAGATAGTTTTGGATATTACAAAAATATAACTCAAAAAGTCAGATGTTAAAACTTCCAAAAGGCCAAAAAATATTAAGGAATCATAAGATTTACATCCTATAAATTATTGAAACAAAACTATATATATATATATATATATGATTTTATAATAGAGAAATATAAAAGAAAAATTGATTACCTTCAAAAGAATAATACATGGTATAGTTGTTGAAATCTGCTAAACATGTTCAAATATTGCAAAAACTAACACAAAATATATGACTATTCAAAAGAGAAAAATAAGAAGAAGAAAAAAGTACATGAACCTATAAAGTAATAAGTTTTAAATTTTAATGGGTCTAAACTTTAACAATGAAAAAAAATCACATGTTAGATTGTGTTCCTAGCAACCTTGAAAGTAAAAGTAAAGGGAAAAAAAAAACCATGAAATACCATCAGCCAATAAGTTTTAATGGGTTTAAACTACAAACAATGAACAAAAATAATCATAAACAATCATAGGTGCAGGGTTTGGTTACCAAGATCAGATGGTTGTAAAACACAACATTTCAACATTGATTTAGGGTTATGCAGAAGACAACATAAATGACAGAAAATTGTTTTTATGTTGTCTGCTATGCCAACCATCTAAATATATTAATTCCAAAAAAAATTAAATAAAATAATTCCTAGAATTATATGAGATAATTAAGAAGAACATCAAGCCCTTGCGTGGATGTTATTTGTGGACGGCTGTCCATCATTGCAATTCATAGACTTTGTTGTTAATAAGACAATCGAGTTCAAAACTAAAAGCAATTGGTGGCCTTTGTACTATAGGATTTGTTCTCGTTGAAGAATCAACTTGCTTCCTACTATGGCTTCAATTTGATATGTGTGTTTTCTTTGTGAAAATTTGAGTCAGTATGAAGGGTTTCGACCTTGGCAGAAGTTTATATTTGTGAAAATTTTTGTTATAGAATTTTAGTTGAAATAGAATTTTCAAGCTTTTGAAACATATATCTAATAGAATTTTATTTAAACTAAACTATTGTAATACTTGATAAGATATAAAACCAAAAATAAAAAGAATCTAAAAGAAAAAGAAAATAGTGATGACGTGGAAAATTGTGGGAGCTCCAAAGGCTATTTTCAAGCTTTTGAAACATATATCTAATAGAATTTTATTTAAACTAAACTATTGTAATACTTGATAAGATATAAAACGAAAAATAAAAAGAATCTAAAATAAAAAGAAAAAGAAAAAGAAAATAGTGATGACGTGGAAAATTGAACCAAAAATAAAAAGAATCTAAAATAAAAAGAAAAAAAAAATAGTGATAACGTGGAAAATTATGGGAGCTCCAAAGGTTTCGGTTTTATATATATAGCTTAGCCACAAACCTGCGCGTTGCGCATGATAATTATTTTTATGATAGTTTTATTAATTTTTTTTTATACAATTTAAACTAATTTAATAAAGAGTAATGTATTTTGTAATTATATTTTTATTCATTATAAGAATAATCATAAATGTAATATAGAAACAATCATAAATCATAAATTTAATAATTTTTGTCGTACTAAAATGAAAAAAAATACAATTTTTCTCAAAAATTCAAAAGGAAATTTAACGAAAATATTTATTTTTTAATAAAATTTATTTATAACATTTTGTGAATCATTAAAAAGAAAATAAAATTTAGAAATTATTCTTTTAGTTTTAAACAAACTTTCTCAAACTTATTTTTTCTGCCTACAATCCAAAACACTGAAAAAAGTAACTAAAAAAATTAATAAAACTTAACTATGATTAATTGGACCAATTAGGAAAAAAAATTGTTATTTATAATCTACTAAGGTTATTTTCTTTGCGGAAATTGTAATTTCGTCCACCCAAAACATATTATCAAATAATCAATTATTAGCAAAATCTAAGAAATAAATTTCTATATATGCATTGTTATAAAATAATAATAATAATAATTAAAGTAAAATTGCAAAATATAAAATTTGTCTCTCATCCAATAACTTTTGTTTAGCCAACCTTTGCTTTTCTCTAAATAAATTGCATTATAGAGTACTTTGTCTACCACAAAGGATTAAAAAATAAACAAAAATGATTAAAGTCTCATAGTTTAACATCTAAATTGAGCACTATAAAAATCATGCTATCAAATTACAGTAGCTACCAAATTAAATTATCCAAATCATGCTATGTATTAGAATAATATTATATTTTTATATTTAATCCTTTATAATGTAATAGGATAACATTTAACAATCAAAGAGAGAGAGAGAGAGAGAGAGAGAGAGAGAGAGCCTTTTTTTTGTAAGGGAAAACTATGCATGGAAAGAATGAGATAGTGACAAATTTATAGTAAGAAAATGTGAATAAGAAGAGACAAAAATAGAGGAAGATGAAGGGAAAGATGAAGAATGATTTTAATGTAGAGAGTAGTGGGGAGATGAGAAGGTGAGAGAATGAGAGAAGGAGAAAGGTTAAAGAAGTAGTGGGGAGATGAAAAGGTAAGGGAGGAAGAAAGGTTGGAGAAGTGTAAATATGAAATAAAAAAAAATTATAAATAATTATAAGAAAATGGAAAAAAAAAAAAAAAAAAAAAAAAAAAGATGATGACGTGGACGTTGACGTGGCTTAACATGAGCGCAGCAGCATTAAACGCTATGCTTCAGCTTTTAGTAATATATTGATTGATTACATAAATCAACCCAAAATTTTCTTCTACCTCAAATATGTATGAAAACATGGTAGTGATTTTTAATGGATTGGTGTAATAGCACTTGCTTTCAATAGAAAATATTCTGATTTAAAAAGTCGCAAGCCCATGATCATACCAGAAAGGAATTGAAAATGATGTTTGAAGCAAATTTTGACTTCTTACTTTTTCCCTTGAATATGTCAAATTATTCTTTTTATTACTTGAATTTAATTATCTAAGTGACAGTTATGACACTACACGATAATGTTTCACCTAAGACAATTAGTCAAACTTTGAGAAAAGATATCCCATATTTATATCATAAAGAACTTGCGTTTTTATTTTTTAGTTGTGTGATAAAGAAAGTAATAAGTGTTCAATTGGAAAGACTTCTATGACATATGATACAACAACCAATATATAAATATACTGTGTAACAACATCTAAGGGGGGCAAAAGAAAAGAATAAAAAAAAGAATATATATATATATATATATACACACACGTACATTTCCTACCAGTAGGTTTTGGCATCTAACTCCAATTTCAAATGCCATATCACTTCATGTAAACTGCGACTTCTCACCTCAATATAATGTCTCACCTCATCCCAAAGGCATCATCCCAGCATGCTAAGCCTTCACCATCTCTGTTAAAGTCTAGCCCATTTTCAATTTCAAAACCTCAAAGCTAAACACTATTTATCAAATGAATAGAGTGAACCAACTATATGACAGTTCTATATATGTTTAAAGCTTCATATCACTGAAATGCAACGCAAATCAATTAAAAAGTTATATAATTGAATGTCACTGAAATGCAACAAAAGGAATAAGCACCCAATGGATTCAACTATCATTATGAAAAAAAAAAAAAAACTATCATTATGAAAAGCAATGAACTTAGAGTCATTATTCACTCCAAAAAATAGAAATCATTATTCACAAATCAAAGCAAATGAAAAAAATCCAGCAATGAAAGAACAACTTGGGCTACCAATTACGAAATATTATTGACAATGCCAGACAGCCTTAAAAACTTTAGTTTTGTTGCCTTATTAGCCCAAAGACACACAAAACAAAAACATGGAATGGATATGAAATTTTCTCAAAAAGAAAGAAAGAATAGAATACCTTACATTAAGTTTTGTGAATATGATACCTTATGCTTAGTGAAAGTGAGGGTCAGATCTAATATCATTCATAAGTAAATAGATATCAAATGTAATCAGAAATAAAAAAAAAAATGAAAACAAACTTAAAGATATCTACCATTAAAAAAAAATTACATGAAATTAAAACGAACTTGCATAGTTATTAAACAAAGATTGTGTGCGCCATTATTCCTGCACTCGAAGCCTACCAGTGAGACAGAGATTAGGATGGGGGATAAAAGGGAAGAAGCAAACAACAAATTTAATATTTAGTATTAAATTTTAAATTCAGCCTAGAAATTCTCACCAACAAAATCCATCGTCAAAATTTCTCAACCAACCAACTAAATAAATAGAGCAACACAAATTCTATTAGTTCAATAGAAAATACACTAATTTTCTAGAAGAAAACATTATATTTTAAAAAATCACATTATTCAAGCTATGACCTTTCATTGAAATACAAGAGAATCATAGCTCATAAGGACAAAAGGTATTTAACCAATCTTCTTTGTTTCCACCTACCCATCTGTGGCTGAAGCCAGGGATGGAACTAGGATTCACACCTAGGGAGGGCTAAAGCTTAAAACCAAAAAAAAAAATTTATGAAAATGAAAACTAAAATTTATTTCATATTCAACAAAATACTACATACAAAATAAGTATTTCTTAAATATTTCATATTATAAAACACATCAACAAAGTACAACATACAAAATAAGCGTTTCTTATTTTGTGCGCGATTTTTGTTTAGTCCATATTTATTTATTTATTTATTTTTTATTTTGTAGTTAAAGGGGCATGAATTTTATTTATTTATTTATTTTCTTGTAGGTCAATATCTAAATATTTTAATGAAGGAGAGACAAATATATATATATATATATATAAAAGGGCAAATCTTAATTTTTTTATACTAGTTTTTTTTTTTTTTTTTTTTTTAATTTTTAATTGCCCCCCTTTGCCCTAGTGTAGGTCCGTCCTTGGCTGAAGCCATACACACAATCACTACCCTGATGAGGAAAAGACAAACCCATAACGTTAGCCGTCGGAGACTCCCTAAGACTTACCTTGGCATGTTTTTCGATCTTTTCTTTTTTTGCATCTTTAGATGCTTGTAATTAAAAGGAGCAAGCCTCGATGAAACAGCCATGGAAGAAAGGGTGCATAAGTACTACTTAGTCATTGTTTTGGCCAAACCAAAAATGAGCCAAGGAAGTCCTTACAATGTACTCAGCTTAATTCAGAGATACCATCATTGGAAGAAACTGATTGTACAGAAAAATAGGAATAAGAAGTAAAGGATTTGAGGGTTTCACTTGGGTTTATCTAAAATAACAAAATAGCGCCTTTCTGGGTTGGATGTTAACTTAGAAGAAGTACTTTGGCCAAAGGCTAAGAGAAGGAAAACAAAAACAATAAAGTTGATCTATAATCATTTGATTCATTTTTCAAGTGCTAAAAACAGATATTTGGTTACACTTGAAATGCATTGCCCATCTTATTTATAACTGGAGATTGTAAGATATATTAGTTAGTGCTAAAACAAGCAAGTATATCAAATGCAAGACAATTAACTACACAAATTTTGTAATGTAAGAAAAATTAATTATAGCAAATCATTTTTTTTTAAACGAACATGTTTATTGCAAGAAATTAAAAAACTAAACTATGACAAATTAATTATCATGTATATTTAAGGCAAAAACACAATTTCCACCCACAAACTTTGCCCAAAAATCATTTTGATTTTTTAATTTGAAGTTGGTCATTTTAGTATAGTAACTTTGTTCAAAAATTATTTTGGTCCTTTAAATTGGAAGGTGATCATTTTAGTCAGTAACTTTACCCAAAAATACTCAAAAATGGTCAACTTAGAAGACCAGAATAATTTTTTAGTAATGTTACTAGATTAAAATGATTAACTTCAAACTTAAATGACTAAAATAATTTTTGAACACGTGTATAAATTGCATTTTGCCTATACTTTAACTTGAGTACATTTTATAGGCTTGTATTTTTAATGCTAGAAAATTAACAATACAAATTTATTAATGTAAGATGAGGTAATTAGTGCAAATATTAAACAAGCTTATTTATTGCAATAATTTTAGTTCATTGATTTTTTGCAAGAAATTTAACATGTAAAATATAGAAAAATTCATTTTCAGATACATTTAATGAGCAAAGATATTTGATAACCATGCACATTTAATATATTAAATATTACAAACACATTTATTGAGACTTTTGTTAATGATTGGCAAAAATAAAAGGTGGGAAAATTGCACCATCCCCCCCCCTGAGGTTTACTAAAATTACATTGTTCATCCCTATATTTCTAATTGTACAAAGACCTCATTTGCTTTTTAAAATAAACTACAATCACATTTCTTGCAACTTAACATTGTTAAATCCACTAGAGAATATCATCAAAAACCATATGGCAAACTTTTTTTCCCCCTGTTAAAAGAATTTGAGTATGATATGGAACTACCCACAAAATTGCAAAAAGCATTCAAATAATTTATCAAATTGCACAATTTTCTTTATAATTGTATGTCAACAAAAACTAATGAAAGTGAATGTTCAATTAGTGTGTAAAACACCTTAAATGTTTAGACCCTCAAATTACAAATTACCAATTGAAGCTTATTATCAAACAATGTATGTGCGGAATATGAGAATAAGCTGAACCAGAATTTATAAAATAATCTAAACCAAATAAAATCACAACCACAACAGAAATTAAATGGCAAAAATTAAAGGAAGAGAGATGCAAATACAAAAATAACACGGCGATGTGTTATTGAAAAGGAATTCGAAGTCCTTGGCATAAAACCTCTCCGCTGCCCTTTAAATGATTAATAATCCACTATAGAATGAAGTTGAGATACATGAACAGCAGAAGACCCTCCAAGCCTAATCTACCCAGTGTATTTAAGCCATCCAAGCTTCTTGCTCCAACAAGGTTATGCTGAACATTTGTCTTCTCTAGCTTACCGGATCCCGCTATAGCTCATAGCATCAACCAATATCAATTGGTTCCTTCCTAACTGCTTCCCAAGCACCAAATAGCTTCTTCACAAATATGGGTATGGTGAGAAAATGTTTTGGCTAATGTACCTTTCAAGGATGTAACAATGGAGAGGGTGAGAGTAGAGGAATTTGGAGAATTAAAAGATGAAGATTGTGGATAAGTCAATCTTGTTTTTCTCTAGGGTTTCTCTCTAAAAATTCTCTCTAAAAACTCTCTACATTTCGTAGGTATAAGGGTCTATATATAGTAGGGTGTGTATGGAATGCGAAGAGTCAGTTTTGTAACAAACAGGGTGTTCTAGTGACTTGGCCTCACAACTTGACTGAGTTGCGAGTCCGAGTCGCAAGCTAATTGCCTGGCCAAACTGGAAGATTTGTCCTATAGTGCAACAGCTGGCGTAACCCTTTGGCTCTCCTGCATGCTTCATACATGTGCCAGCTTTGGCGACTTTTCAACCACGAGCTAGTCGCGAGATCCAGTTGCGAGGCCTTACTGAGTGCACACTCTTGAGCTTTTTCTTCATACTCTCTCACACACTACCCTTACATGATTCCCACCTAAATACAGGGTTTCTAAATGCTGAATTACAAGCAAATTTGGCATGGAATAAAGCTAACAAGATGGTTGATTGAATTCAACCTTACAGAAAGGCAGGGGCCAAAGGTAGTTTCAAGGAAATTTCCAAATAGAAATGTATTTTTTTTTTCATTATTGCTAATTATCAATAAAATGATGATGATGACTATCCCACCATTTCATAAATTATTTTTGACCTCCAAAAGAAAATAAAGTAAAACTTAAAATAAAGAAGTGGAAAAACATTGCTCACTTTTGAGATCAGTAGACCCATGTTGATGCCTTGTGTAAACAACGAACTCATTAATACAAAGCTTTTCCTGTTGTATAATGAGAATTTCACCTTACACCATCTTTCCTCTCTCAAATAAAAATTAAGTAGCATTTAATTTGGGGATACTGATTGCTCCAGCAAGTTTCTATGAGGATCTTTCATCTTATGAAAATGGTTTAAGGAATTTAGGGTAGCCATGTTACTAACTCTTGTGTAAAATAGCAGCAATGACTCATTTTAATAAAGAATTCTACTCAATAATAGACTAGCTTAATACTCAATGGCCTCTTTTGTTTTCTCCTTCATTTGGTTGGTCTTGAACTAGTTCTAACATCAATATAAAAAAGAAAGGAAGCCAAAAATGTGGGAGAGGGGGGGGGGGGTGTGGGGGGGGCAAATTAATTATAATTATCTCTAGAACTAAAACCATAACATACATATAGCTACTTAAAACACTTGAAACCTCTCAATTCTCATTCAAGATTTATTTTATAAAACACATCAAAAGATTGAACTATCAAAATTAAGATTTTTCAATACATCGCAAAATGATTTTTTTACCCTTCTGTGAAATTAAATGGAGTTGCAAAATGGGGTGTCAACAAAAAGAAAAGTTTTTATTTTATATTTAAGAAAAAGAAAGAAAAAAACCAAGTTGATATTGATGTCATCGAGGCTACCATTTCAGTTAGGTCAAAAAATCCATATAAATTTCCCCTCATAAAATCATCAATTTTATTTATTTTGATATGTAAACTTTTCACCACTTTAATATTTATTTGGTCCAATCATGCATCTTCACATTTTTATTCTTCTTCAAATTGTCTAAGTAGAATCCATCATCTTGTGCCGTCCAAATGCAATGGTGTCCACCACATTTGACATTAAGCTCACCATCATCTTTAAACACATCAAAAGCAGCCTGGAAGGTCTCATAGAAAAAATAGCAATAAAATTCTGTCACAGCATAAAAGTTGGTGTGAAAAGAGAATTCCCACACTCCATTGGGTTTAAGAGTTCTGATGCCTAAATCATCATCCCCAGATTTACAATGATAGGTAAGGAGTTTGTTGTTGAGATGGTTGACAATACGTACATAGCGCCTTGGTAAGCCGAGTCTTAAGTTAGAAGAAGTACTTAGGCCAAAGGCTAGGAGAAGGATAAACACGAAACAATAAAATTGGGCTATGATCATTTGATTCATTTTTCTAGTACTTAAAAAAGATATTTTGTTACACTTGAAATGCATTTCCCTTCTTATTTATAACAAGAGATTGTCAGTTTTACATTTATAAAGCATTTTCAGATATTAAATGATTGGTAGACATAATGAATGGACTTTAATTTTAAATTATAAAAATTGCACTTACCTCCCCTAAGGTTTACTGAAATTATATTAACCTTTTTCTTCTCTCAAATTGAACCCAAACCTCCATATCTTTTCAAAAAGAATTTGTGCACTCACTTGCCTATTATGTAAAAGATAAATTAAATCTAATATAAAAAAAATAAATATTTTGTGTATTTTCAATCTTACCCTTCATTGTCAAATAAATTTTTTTTTTTTTTTTTCAAGATCGTGGGAAAAAAATTGTGATTTTTAAAATCCAAATTCAAGAGGATAGAAAAATATGAAAATGTCTAGAAATCAATGCCGCAGGATTCTTATTAGGCCATTAAAGAATTATAGGGAAGGATTTTTGGGGTAGCTTCTTGCAATTGTTCACTCAATGAAATATATTAATGCCTCTTGCAATTTTGTGGGTAGCTTCTAATCATGCTTAAATTCACTAAACAGGGAAAAATAGTGCATCATAAAGTTTTTGATGATATTCTTAAGAATATTTTTTTTCATAGGGAATCTTATATTTATTTGATAAGGTATATTGAATTTTGCAATTTTGATATATTTTGATATTTTAGTTTGTTATTGACTTTTGAATAATAATAAAATTCCTTTTGTTTTTAAACCCATATAGATAAGAGAACGGGATATTCATTTGTAAAGGGGGATAAATGAATAAATACAAAAAACTTCTAAATTATATTTAAAATTCCTTTAATTGATTTAGTAGTTTTAATTTGCAAGAAATGTGATTGTAGACAATTAGAAACACAAGAGAGGTCAATATAGTTTTAGTAAACATCAATGGTAGACAATGCATTTTTTCATTTTTTATTTTTGGCATTTATTAACAAATGTCTTCAAAAATGTGCTCTGTAATATCCAACAATAAATACACTTGCATATTAAATTTCTTAACACATTAACTCTATTTGTAAATTAAATTTTCACTATTTATATACTAAAGTTTTTGCCACATATCAATCAAAAAAGGATAATTTAATGCAATAAATATTTTTGTTTAATATTTGCAATAATTAATTTGTCTTATTAAATGTCTCACATTAAACTTTTTTTTTTTTTTTTTTTAGGAAATGCTAATGAATGCCCTTAGGGCATTGATTAATAATCCATTTAAAGAAAATTTTTATGAGAAAAAAAAAAAAAATTTAATATTTTGACAGTTTTTTTCATTTCCCATAAAACAATTAATGTTTTGACAGTTTTTTTCATTTCCCATAAAAGTGGTGTCAAAATTTTCCTAAAATTAATTGTTAACTAATGTCCTAAGGGCACTCGTTAGTAGGACATTTTTTTTAATAAAAAATGATTTGCCATAATTAATTTCTTATATTTATTAATGAGTAGTTAATTGTATAGCATTAAATGTGCATTAAATGTACTTGTTTATTAAATGTCTTCGCACTAATTAAATATACCCAACAATAAATTACTCCAAGTATCTTAATAAATATGTTTTCTTAATAATTAATGCAATGACTACTTTTTTTTATTAAGATTTATAGAGGTAGTCAGGAGGTTTTTTTTTTTTTTTTTGGGGGGGGGGGGGGGGGTGGAAAATGTAATTAGGAGTTAATCTATATATTATATAATAATAGACAAAACTTAGAGAAAGTCTAGTTAGAATTTCAAATTAGAGTCCAATTTTGTGCCATATGTTCTAAATTATTTATTTTTAGAGAGAGTTTTATTTCCTAATTTTAAAATCAAATGCGAAACCACTTCATAAATATTCATCCAAGTGAGTTATTAAGTAAAAAAAAACCAAAGAGTCTAAAATAAATAAATTGTAAAAGAAAAATATTTCACAATAACGAAAATTAAGAAGTACTAAAAATAAATAAATAAATATGGAAAATTTACATTTTATACCTAATAATATTCTTACAAGACCCAAGTTTTTTATCTATGTGCCAAATGTAAGAAAATAAATATTCTTACATTTGTGCCATGTGTGTGCCCACTTGAGTTTTTTTTTTTTTTTTTTAATCATTGTGCCAATTGAGTTAGTGAGTGTAAAATACTAAGAATCTAATATTAATGAACTATAAATTTTTTTTTATAAAAAAATACCAATTACATATACTTAATAAAAATCGTCACACAACAAAAATCATCACACATTCAATTTGATTAATTTTTTTTTAAAAAAATGATCATAAGTAGTATTAAATTTGGGTAAGAATTTTAATATGTGATCAATTACATTTACTCTTAAAAAAATAATTTGACTAATTATTTATATTTTTATGATAAAAATTGTGTTAAATTTTAAATGTATATATATATATATATGTATGCATTAACTCATGTGTTACATGCTTTTATATATATATATATATATATATAATTTGACTAATTATTTATATTTTTATAATAAAATTGTGTTTAATTTTAAATACATCCATGCATTTGCATGGGTTACATGCTACTTGAGATAATTGTAGAGTTTCAAAATAACTAAAAATTATTTGGCTTTTTAGGGGGAAGAATATTGTCATTGGCAAAAAGGAATAATAAATCATAGCTCTTTCTCATAATCTCTCTTGAATACTTAAATGTTAAATGTGCTTTATCCCTCAAGTTATAAAGCTGGAAAACATTAGGAATTTTTTTGCACTAAAATCCAATTTATATGACATTATCTAACAAATAAATGTGTTATATTTTATTATAATTATTTGAACATTAGACATTATGTGTATACCATGAGATGCATTTTATTTTAATTAGGTGTGTAAATGAGATTCGCATATAGAATATCTAAGGCCATGTTTGGTTTCACTAAAATCATAACATTTTCTATTTTTATTTCCTATTTCCTCTAGGTCCCTCCAATGAAAACCTCATTTGAGTTTGTATTTTATTCTCCATTTTCGTTTTCAGCGTCCAAAAATGTGAGATTGAAAGCATAATATGAAAATAACTTTATGGCATTTTCAACAAAATGAGTTCAGTGACATTTTCATAAAAAAGCCCGAATTCGTGGATCCCATCTATGAGGTTCATATTTTTATGTAATTAACATATCCTATGACAAAACGCATTTTACTGTAATTGAGTAAATCTAAGTAGGTTCAAAATGATCATTAAAAGTGGTTGCATTAAAGATATGAAGATTACTCAAGAACTACTCAGGAAAAGCTAAATCTATAGGTCTCGATACCACGTTGATACCTGTCGATCTATCGAGATTTATTGAAGCTCAATACTTGTCTCGATACCTCTCGATCTATCAAGCTTACGGGATTTTTGATATAGCCTGCAACATTTTAATTCTAAAAGACTATTTGTTTATGGGTTTGTATAATCATTATAGGACTAGGAAAGCCCAAAGGTTTGTGTAAACCTAATTGGAATAGGAGAGCCTATTTAAAAGGCCCATTAAGCTCATATTTAAATAAGAAGGTGGAAAAAGAAAACCCTAACTCTAAAAAGCTTCATAAGGTTTTCTTTTTGAAACCCTAGTCTGCATTGATGTCCTTACAATGTACTCTGCATTTGGACAATTCTCATGTTAGAAATTTTAGCGTAATAGAGAGAAGAGGAAGCGAATGATTTGAGGATTTTGCCTCTTGGGTTTATCTAAGATAACAAAATAGAGATTAAAGCCACCCTCATGAGATTTCTCCATGTAATAACCTAGTTTGTGTGGAACTAGGGGACAACATATACCCAAAGGAATAGTCAGATACTCAAAGAGATTTGGACATTCTCGGGTGTATCCATGATCATATTTAATTATTTTATTAAAAAATAGAAAAAAAATCATAAAGGAAAAATGAATTTAAAAAAAAAAAAAAAATATATATATATATATATAGGATGAGGTAGCTCAACAAGAGTGTAGTATTATTAATTATTACACTTTAACTTATATATATATACACACACATGCCATCTTATTTTATAGTCATCTATTGGTATTCAATTACACTTCACTTATCATCACTTATCATCTTACACTTAGTTATGCACATGACAATGCTATATTTGGAGGCCGTTGGGGTTTCAACTCACACAAATTGTAACTCGGTCACAGTTTTTAGGTGATCATTTGTGAAGAAGCCAATTCCCTGTTCATACATTTCGGAATTGGCTTTAAGAATACCCTTCATCCTTTAACATTAACAAAATAGTGTTTTTCAGATAATGTTCCAAGCTCAGGGCCCCTTAAAATGTTAAAAGGCGCCAGATTGCTTAACTCATGGAGAAGCCTTGCTATGTCACTTCTGGAATGCCACTGGATGAAAATTGTTCTAACCACGCAAGTAGTGAAATTCTAATGTATCTTCTCAAGCCTTGGATCAAGCACAATGTCATTGTTACAGTTTCTTTGTCCATCAGTTAATTTCATAATTTTATATCAATAAACACATTGGTGTCATTCAATAGGTCTGATCTAGAAAATCTAGTGATAACCAGTCTTACCTTAGATGTAGGTTTTTTTTTTTTAGTTAATCTGATTAGCATATTATATGTTCCTTTTGTGGGCCAAATGGGCAAATGCCTTTTCCGTGCAAAAAAATCAGCACTCTACCCTCTTTCCCAAACTAATTAGAAATGCCCCTCTTTAATTTGTAACTCGATTTTCTCAAAATCGAGTTTCAATGTAAAACTCGATTTATAGAAAATCAAGAATGGGGCGATCAAAACGCCACTATAGGGCTCCTTATGGAGTGATTAGACTTAAGAAAAAAACTTGCATGTGTAAAACACCACTATAGGGCTTCCTATGGAACGATCAGACTTAAAGAAAAAGAACTTGCATGTTTTAAAACACCACTATAGGGCTTTAAAAAATTGCATGGAACTCAAGTTCAGGGAGCTCGAGTTCCAGAATTTTTATTTATTTTTTTAATTTTCAGTTTGTTATAACTCGATTGTCCAAAAATCGAGTTTTAAATTGAAACTCAATTTTGAGAAAATTGAGTTTTAAAAGAGGAGCATTTCTCTAATTAGTTTGGGAAATGAAGTAAAACGCTATTTTTTTACACAAAAAGGGCATTTGCCCAGTCTCCCCTCCTTTTGTGCTTAACGTAAAACACCCTTCGTCCAACGTTAATTACCTTATCCAGACTATGCGCTTGTGTTGTTCTCCAAAATTCTGTTCATTACAAGTTCAACAATTATCAATGATCACACTTAGAAGAAGGAAAAAAAAAAGAAGCTAGGGGCCTATTTGATTAAGACAAAAAAAAGTGGTGTTTCTAGTATTCATTTTCAGTTTTTTGTGGGACCCACCACCAAAAAACTAGTTTGGTTGTGTTTTTGTATTTAATATTTATTTTCAATTTTCAAAAAAAAAAAGTACTTGAATACAAAAAATGAATACAACTTTTTAGTATTTTCATTTTCTATGAATATGAATACAGTGACATATTTATAAATATTGTGAAAACAAAAGATTACTTTTTTTGAGTGATGTGATGTGTGAGTGAGAAAAGTTAACTTTTTTTAAAATAGAAAACAATTACCAAACCCAGGTATGATGTATTCTATACCCAAATTATGTATTCAAAACAATTTACCAAACACTACCAATTGTGAAAATAAGTGCTTTTTTTTTTTTTAATTCAAATTAAGGATTTGAATATAGAATAAAAGAAATGAAAAGTGGAGACACCACTTTTTGAAACCAAACAGGCCATAATAGACATTGATTTTCATGTTGATGAAATTATGATAAAAGTAATGGCTGCATTATCTCTTTCTGTGAACAGTAAGAATTGAACCCAATTGTTTGCAGAGGTGGGAGAAGAGGCACCATTTGAGTCCAATCTCATCGGCGTCAAGCAGAAAAATTAATTTAAATAGACATCCTAGCCAATTTTTTCTTTTTGTTATTGCTTTTTTTTTTTTTTTTTTTTTTTTTTTTAACTTTTGGCAATGGAACAGATCCTCTCCATTTAAAGATCTAAAAGGTTCACATTTTTAAGAGCTTTACGGATGTACTCTAAATGGATATCTCATGATGATACTATCTCTGTTGTTTCTGTTTAGTTGAATGATGTTTCATTTTCTATTTAAAAAAAAAAAAGAAAAAAAAAAGATATTCTCCATTTAAGGCTTTATTTCTTGAATATGACAGTGTACAAATTACAAAGTAACATGCCATTTAAAATTTTAAGTGACATGACACTCAATAAACTTTTAGATTTCTAATACTTAGGATCTGTTTGAGATCCGCTTATTTTGTTAAAATTGAAAATTTTTACTAAAAGTACAGTAAAGAAAGGTAAAAGTTAACTGAAATAGTACAGTGAGACTCATGCATAGTACTAAAAAGTGTAGTGGGGCTCATAAATTGTAATAAAAATAAGCTAAATAGTAAAATAAGTTGGTAAAAATTATTTTTGCCAAACACACACTTAATCTATACTATGAAGTTTAATCCATGCTCAGCCATTGGGAAAGTGCGGAAAATTTTAAATGGCACGCTCGGCCAATCAGCCCTTCAGAAAGTGCGGAACATGCTGTCTTCAGATATTTGAAGTTTAATCCATGTTTTATATAGTGAAGTGAGAGTTGAGAGAATTTGATATGGGATTACAGGAATCAAATGCCACTAGACAATAGGTTCATTGGAAGATCCATTTGTTAAAAGAAAAGTAAAAGAAGAAGGAAGAAGAAGAAAAAACAACAAACAGATGTACAAACAAATGTTGACGACATAATTTATTCTAGCCTGAGCGCGCAACAAAAAATTCTGAATTCTGAACTCTGTAATTTTCAATTCACACTGAAGACCATAATTTTCAATGTCTATGGAAGATCCAAATCTGTAACCAAAGTCGGTGAAACTTTAACAAAATTTAAAGTTAGTGGAACACTGGAACTTCAACAGAATTTTTAGTCTTCCAAACATGAACAATTTTTTATGTTTTGTTCATAGATTAGTATATAGCGTCAAATCCAAGTAAGCATAAATGATATCATGGAAGTCAGAAAAAATGAACACAATACTCTCTCTCCTTGATGGGACAGAAACTAAATTGTTAGTTTTTTATAGTAAACATTGAATCTATGAGGGGTTCTTTAAATCCAGAAGCTAATAATTTTTTGGAATTCACCAAAAAGAAGAAATAGACCGTTTGTATTTTATTAATAATAATCTAAATTTTCCTAAAGGCTACAATCATTTAAATAGTAAAACAAAACCTAGGGTGGCAAGGGATTTCTCTGAAACCCTAATTTAACTAAACAACATTAAAGACACCTAAAATTAAGGAAATAATAACTCTAATTCTAAAAATTTGAAAATTATAGAAAATTAATTTGGAGATTCTATCCTATATCAAACATCTCCACAAAAAAAAAAAAAAAAAAAAAAAAAAAAAAACACCCATTAGTTGATAGTCGAGATTTGAAATCTTCCACTTGAAATAAAATAAATGCTTCGAATGCTTTAGTAATTTGTTCCTACTTTGAAACTCATATTCTTCATATAGTATACCATAAAAGTTTTTCTCATCTACCTTTAATTTATTTGCAACATCAATCAACAAAGGGTTGATAATAAAATTAAAAATTTCAACTCCAAGAAAATCAACATATTGTGTAATCATCTTCAACAAATCAACTGAAACCTGGAGAATGTGAGTTGTGGACTCATCCTCTTATTTGACCTCAATAGGATCTTCCACAATATTTTCAATAATTACCATTTCCTGATTTCTATCATAATACACAATCAACTCAATACTCAATCTTCTTTTCTTTGAACTCTTCATTGAACTTTTGGAAAGTGATATCTACAAGCTTCAATTCAACAGCTTGTTGCAACTCTTGATTTTTTTCAACCACTTCAAAATTTTCTTTAGAAATTGGTTGCATCTTGTCAACTATCAAACTCTTTTCGCTTCTTGACATTTACTTGGTTGTGATCATTTTGGTTTTGTGGTTGACCTTTCATGTTTTGAACATATTGCTCATCATATATATGATAATTATTTTCTTTATTAGTCAGGGTGATCCTTTGACCACCCTACCTTCAATGTGGAGGTGCCTCAATTGCTACTGGAAATTTTTGTTGTGGATCGGACTAATATTTTTGGGCTTGTTAATTTTTCTTCAGTTTTTAGAACTATAATTTTATTTATAGCCTTTAAAATGATCGATGATATTGTTAAGGAGGGCCAAGTGTAATTTTTACTAAACCAAATTGTTAAAATCAATAAGTGTATTTATATTATCATTATTATTTTTTAATTTGGGAGGAGGGGGGAGGGGGTGATCCAAGTAACCAAATTTTAATTATATTATTTTTACTAAACCAAAACATTAGAATTAATTCTATATTTCTTAAGAACTCAACAGACGAAGCATATTTTTATGCAGTTTTTACCATCAGGTTCATCATTGTGACTAATGTCTCTATGCCATTGCCTTTATATATAGACTCAAATTAGCACAGGCAAGAAATGTGGAAGTCACTGCATCTACAATCAAACATAGAACTTAAGAGAAACTAATATGAACAAAGTAATGTCAATAGTGGGCTTAGATTAAAACCTATAATAGTCTATCACCTGAGATTTGTTGTAAAATTGTTATGAAAATGTTGTAAAAGCATTACTCAATTCGGGTGAAGTATATAAAAACTCCCTATAAACAAGTATCATGATTCATAATAGTCCTATCTACTTTAGATTCCAATCCGTTCGTCTTGAATATTGAAACCGGTAGTGGATAGATTTTTATTAGTGTTTATTTTAAGTTATTTCTCAGGATATTTAGGACCATCAATTTATAGAATTAATCAACTTATTAGGACCATCAATTTGCTTTGGAGCATGGTGTTCTATTGGCTCAAGAGCTGAATCTTTCTCATGTTATTTTTGAATCTGATGCTACCTCTGTCATCTCAGCGGTCTCTCAAGGCCATTATGGTGGCTCAACGGGTCATCTAGTTCAAAACATTCAGCTCGCAAGATCTTATTTTCCTGTTGCTTATTTCAACACGTGAAAAGGGATTACAATAGGGCTGCCCATGAGCTAGCCCAAGTTGCCAAACATAGCCAAGTTTCTAATCTTTGGAAGGGTGTTATCCCTCCTTGTTTAGCTCATTTGTTTCAATCTGGCCTAATATGAGTCTGCTAGCTATTGACCTGTGTTGTACTCCTTTTCTTTGTGAATGAAATTATCAGTTTCCTCTCCAAAAAAAAAAAAAAAAAAAAATTATAGATACTATAATATTTTAACCTATAGCATATAATAATTATTTTATTCGATGACAAAATATTTTACCAGTTGTGCCAAGTGGAATCCACAACTTATTATGACATTTATGCTTGACATTTTGCCCAATGTTAATGATCCAGCAAAAAAGAAAAAAATTGAATCCTCCCAGCATAATATGTGGAAGTTAATAGAAGACCTTTTAACACGAATTTCATGGCCAAAATGGGATCTTATCCCTTTCTCACAAACTTTCTAGCAAAATGCCCCATGTATGAAATTATTTAGGATATGCCCCTATTTTGAAACTTGATTTTTAGAAAATCGAGTTTCAATGTAAAAATCTATTTTTGGACAATCGAGTTAGAACGAAATGAAGCTTAAAAAAAAAAAAAAAAAAATGTGGAACTTGAGTTCCATTCAAAGAACTCGAGTTCCACTTGAATATTTTCAAGGAACTCGAGTTCCACACTAGAAACTCAAGTTCCATGAACTCGAGTTCCTTGAATGGAACTCAAGTTCTACAATTTTTTTTTTTTTTTTTTTTTGGTTCATTTTGCTATAACTCGATTGTCCAAAAATCGAGTTTTACATTTGAAACTCGATTTTTAGAAAATTGAGTTTCAAAACAGGGGCGTATCCCTAAATAGTTTCAAACAATGAGCATTTTGCTGGAAAGTTTGTGAGAAAATGGTATTTTGCCATTTTGGCCCGAGTTTCATGGTGGACCCTTACCTTGATAATGATCAATCTCAATACCAATATAATCTCTCATTTACTAATGTAGGACAAAATCTCCAAATTTATTTTTGATAATTTATGTAATTCTCAACCCTTAGATTTTCTTTTGCTATTTAAACACATTGTAACATCTAAGGCAATTCAAATTATTATTAATAAAATTCGAACTTTGTCTATTTCTTCTATTTGGTGGATTCTAGAAAATTATCACCTTATGGATTCAAGAAACCCCTTGTAGATTCAAGGTTTTTATCCCATCAAAGAGAATATTGTGTGTGTGTGTGTGTGTGTGTGTTTTTTTTTTAGGCTTCCATGACCTCAAATAGTATCAGGGCTTTGACTGGTCAGATAGTAACCACCACAACAATAACGATGAAATTGAAGATACAGTCCTCTCTAGGATTGAGTTCCACTTTTGTGAAGAGATACAACAGTTTTATGAAGAGAGATGGCAAGATATGCATGAAATTAGGCAAATGATTGCTACTCTTCTTACTAGAAAATCATCTCACAACAACATTAATCAATATATTCAAAGACGCGCTCCTAAATACAAGAAAATTTCATTCTTTGATAGTGAGATGTGAAAGTTGGATTTTAGAGACTGGCTTCTTAATTTGGAAGAGTATTTTAATTTTTGGAAGATTTGTGATGAAGAAAAAGTATGGCTTGCATATAATAAATTGGATGATGAAGTAGAGAAATTGTAGGAAGACATTCAAATTGATAAAGAGCGTCGAGATAAACATCCAATTTGCTCTTGGCAATGAATGAAAAAGGTGTTAGTTGATTTACAGTTTCCTTATGACTATTATGATGTACTAGATTATACCAATAATTATAGATCTGTATATGTTCATACAAATTTTAAAAATTTATGATTCTTCTAACCTTTAAAAAATTTTTGTGACCACCCTAAATTTGTTTAGGCCTAGCATAATTATACTTCAGACAAAATTTGGTAACAAACTTGATTATAAACTAAGGCTACAACTCCACTCAATATTTTTTTTTTATTGAATGTGAATTTTGAAAAATGCTCTATTGAATTACATTTTTTTCTTATATTTTTCATGCTTGCAAAATTTCATGAAGATCAAAGATCAGTAGCAATATTATTAATCAAATGTTTAAATTTCAAATTTTTGTAGTCTAGAATTATAAATAAATAAATAAAACAAATTTATGGATTGAATAGTAAATAAAATTCTGTAAAGTTGTGATTTACAATTATGTTTTATGTTGGCTTTATTCCACGACAAAAAGTGTTGTAATTGCATTAATTTATTTCCTTTTACTTTGTGGGATTTTATTATATTGGGTTTAGTATTAAGTTGGTGAAGAATCGAGCATGAAATGAAGATTAGTGTTGTTTCGCGACTAGCCCACTAGAAGTTCATGAGAAAGGTTCCCGCGAAAAGAGCACGTGAGAAGCACATGCTGGAAGCTGAAGAGTCAAGTGTCAGATTCCATTTCGTGAGTACTTCGCGAGACAGGCTATCTTGTGAGGTACCTACAAAACTCTTAGAAGATTTTAAGTGTGACTTTATTACCTTTCACTTATACTATATATACCCTCATTACCCATAAAAGAAAAAAAGGCTATTATTCAGAGAGAAAACCCTAGAGAGGTTTCTACAACACAACACACCCACCTTTTAGAGAGAGCTACTCATCCTTTAGTGAGAAATCATTGTAGCCTCTTCTCCTTCCCCTCTCCCATTGTTATACCTTTAGAGGAGATTTGTATCCAAACATAGCCCACACCTATTCAGAGTGTAGAGAGTGTTTTGGAGCTTGAGAAGTATTTGGGATTTGCCAAAAGAAGTCGGTAAGGCTTGGCGGATGTAATCGAGCAGTATTGCAGGATCCGGAAAACTAGTGAACAAAAGACTTTGAGAAGTCCGTTGGTAGCAAGGCTTGAAGGGCTCAAGTACATTGGGTAGATTAGGCTTGGAGGGTCTTTTATTATCTGTGTACTTCAACTTATTCACTAGTGGATCAATTTCGACTTGGAGGGCCGCAGAGAGGTTTTTCACCGAGTTCTTTGGTTTCTTCTTCGATAACACGTCTTGGTATTATCTTGTGTTTGCATCTCTCTTCCCTTAATCTTTAAGATTTATATTTATTTTTGCTTGCTTGCTTATGGCTTAGAGAGTAGATCTGGTGATTGTGCTTCATTTACTCTTGTTCCGTACTTAGATAAGTTAGAGTAAAAGAAATTAAGCTGTATATTTAAAATTGGGATCTAAACAAGCTCTTGTATTTTAGCACAAATTTGAGCTTTCAAATTCGATTGACATGAAATTTGACATGTGTTAAGAACATAAAGAATATGCAATTCAACAATTAGATTTTTAAAATATGTACTCATGTTAATTTGTTTAGTGATAGTTGTAGCCTTTGGCTACAACTAAGTATGTACCCAAACTTTGGTTCACTTAAAAATATCTTAGGCCCTTACAAACAAAAAGAAAAAGTCCAAGAAAAATTTTACTAAACTAGAATTTTGAAAGTAGCACTCATCCGTCCTAGGTGTTAGATATATCTCCTAGGAAGCAAATGTTTTGCTTTATTTTGGTTCTTTTTTAGCTTGATAGTTAAAAAATGAGAGGTTTGAGCTCTGAATGTCTCTGTTGAAAACACTAAGAGATGTTGACAAATTGAGTTACACTGCACTTGACATGCAAATATTTCAAACTTTTAAGTTAATGTAGGATATCGGTGATATGAAATGGAGTTACTTTATGATACTTATCCCAATGTTTTGTTGCATTTTATTTTTACTGGGATAAAACGACCCTCTATTGTGTACATCCTAAGAACTGTCACGGTTCTATAGATACAATTATATATTATGAAAATTATATAGATACCATACCAAACTAGAATATACTTTCTGTTGTCTACTTAAAAGTAAAGTTTTGGGCTTTTTGTTAGCTTCTTTTACAAACAATGTTGAGCTACACGATATTACCTTAAATTAGTTAGAACTCACTATTTATATATTTTAATGAAGTAACCAAGTACTAAACAAATTAGGAATAAATCAAGTGTGATATTTTCTAAACAAATTTTTAACTAAGTTATATACTCTATTATGTGATTTATATAATTTAAAATTTTATATATTAATACTATTGGGGGACCACAATTTAACTCTATACAATCACTTTAAAAATAGGCCCGCATAGTGTAATATTGAAAGCCATAAAAGATTTGAGTGTGTCTTCCTCATCACCAATTGGTTTTAAGGTGGAATGACATAGCACACGGTCCAACAAATGGTATTAGAGCCAAGGTTATGGATTTTAGTCACGAGAGTATCATTGTGAGGGAGGGATTGTTGACTCCCTACAACCACTCTAAAAATAGGCCTGTGTGGTGTGATGTTAAAAGGCATAAATGATTTGAGTGTGTCTTCCTCATCACCAATTGATTTTGAGGTGGAATAACATAATTCACGGTTCGACAAATACTTTTTTAAAATTAAACATGTATTTTATATATTTAAAAAATTGACTTTTCACATGCATTGCAAAGGGTTTGAGACTAGTACATACGAATAATGGAGAAGTCGAGTATTATAACCAAGGTTTGACAAGTCATGTATATTTGTGGGTTTCAGTTAGCTCAATTAGTAAATTTTCTGATGATTGAATAAGAGATATGGAGTTCAATCTCCGCCTACATCAAAAACCGATTAGTGTTTTGGTTTAATAATAAAGAGTTATTATCAGAAGCGGACGTCATAGGTTGAAACACTCTAAAAAATATGTATATAAAATATCTTATAAATTTTAGAGGGGTCTTAATTTACTTTAACTTATATAAAAGATAGTAGTTTCAAAATCTTTTAAAAGAAAATGCATTAAATATGTTTCCTTCAAAATTGGGTGTTTTAAACAAGACAATTGAAAAAGGAATTAACTAATGAATTAGTAAATTATGCTCACTTCTAGACATTCAATATTCAATATGTTAAGGTTGTCTGTCAATGTTTGTCTTGTATTAAATTTCACATTTGATTAGTGCCTATACATAATTTTATAAGGCTACTTTAGTAGCTTTCAAAATTCAATGGACCATTGTGCACTTTTGGTGCGATGGTCACTCCACAAATATAAATGCTTGTGGAATGTAGGGGGTAAGGGTCGGGGTTTAAATCTCCAGGAGAGAGCTTCACACACATATATATTTAAATTATATTAGAGTATAATTTTTATCTTGTATAAAAAAAATAAAAATAAAAATAAAAATCAATGATGGTAAGCTATTAATTAATTATATTAGTGCCAGATAGGTGTCGTTGAATTCCAATATGTATCGTTTCTCCAAAAAAAAAAAAAAAAAAAAAAAAAATTCCAATATGAATCTTTGGAAGCATGACCAAAACTATAATTGGCTTGACATACGTGGTTTGCTAGCCATCCCCCCGTGCGTTGTTCACTTGATATTACCATATTCATTCATCATTACATTTTCATATTCAATAGTTCTCTTGTGGAAGTTAATTTGCAAACTATGCTCAAGTTTCTCTCTCTTTTTATTTTATTTCTTTAATCTGCAAGAAAATTTTATGCTTAAGCCTCTCACTATTGGTATCTCAGACACTAAAATTCAAGGTCAAATGATTCATTAAAAAATGGATGCTATAAGTTGAAACTATATAAAAAATAAATAAATAAACAAAGAAGGTATCTCGGCCAACCCAAAAAAATGCAATTAGAATTTTGGTTCTCCAACATGCTAAAAAGGACATAACTCAAAATTATATGTATTGCCCAACAAGAACCAAAACCTTGATATACATATAAAAGAAAGTACAGACACCAAAAAGTTTAGAAATAATTTCTCTTACTCATAAAGCATAAATGAAAACTAGTGCCAATTTGTAAAAGTTTATTTTTATTAGTTTATTGCGTTTAAAAAGTTAAGTTAAAAAAAAAAAAAAAAAAAAGGATATATTTGCATCTACAAAATAAAGATGTAAAAAGTCTGAAATACTAAATAAATTGAAAATGAAAAAAGTTTAGCTACAAAATTGGTTGTAGCCTTAGGCTACAAAATTGGTTGTAGCCCTTACTTAATATCATTAATATTACTACATATTTCGAATATCTAACCGTTGGATTACATATTCTTTATGCTCTTAAAATACATGTCAAATTTTTTGCCAATTGGATATTATTTACTATACGATCTATTAGATTATATTTTATACTTAATTTTAAACTATAAAAATTTGAAATTTAAACAATTTATTAATGACATAACTATTGATCTTTAATTTTATAGAAATTTTGCAAGTATGGAGAATATAAGAATGATAGATTTGTTAAAATTCACCTCCAATAAAAATATATTATGTAAGATTATAATCTTAAGACTACAACAAATTTTATACCTAAACTTTATCCAATTGAAACATATAAGCTCGCACTGTTTCACAAATTAGCATGATCCAACATTTCCCATAAATTTTGGCAGACTTGGTTAATTATAGTGAAGAGAAGCCTTAAAATATTGACTCTATATACTAATTATGGTGTTAAAATTAGTCTATAGTCTAAGCATTCCTAGGTAAAGAAATTAAAAATAGAAAAATCACTCAAAGGTCTCTATTACTAATTAGGGCTAAGAGTACGAGTAACTATACAATACTTCAAAATATGAGTTTTTTTTTTTTTTTTTTTGAAAAGCAAAATATGTGTTAATTGCTTGATTAAAAACTTAGGCTATAGTCTAAGAATTACTAGGTAAAGGAATTAAAAATAGGAAAAGGTTGTCAATTCAAATGTAACCATTACAAAACCGTATTAGGAATATTAGTTGATGAAGCTGTGAAAATCACCAGTGAGCTACATGATCCTCGCACACTTGAAATAGCGACCTGCAAGAAGAGAGAAGTGACCTAACAGAGAGCACTGGTGTGGTGCCGGCCAAATACCCTCCGAAGGTCAAGTTAGAACTATTCTCAACTCTAGAGTGCTAGAAAGTGGTGAATTATGCGTACCTTGATTTGTGAGAGTATTGGGGCTTTTATAGTAGTAAAAGGTTAACCTCTCTTCCTTGGTGTAGAAGTCTTTTCCTTATAGGAATCCCCTTAAATAATCTCAAACGTGATGGACAAGACTTTTCCTTGTAGAGAAGGTCTTCATTAAATGCGCATCTTCTGGAGTTCTTCTTGTGCTAGGATTCCTATTTCCTTTGGGATTCTACAATGACTCAGGCATGTGTAGCAAGTATTTCAAGTTAGGGTTTCCGCCTGTGCCTTGGGCTTACCCACTGTCGGCCCATGGGCTGGGATCCTTTAAGCCCAACTTAATGAAGGTCCATCATTCTAAATTTTACCCCTTTAGTTGCCCCCTTCACCCTATGGTCCATCATGACAAAGTGGACAGATCAATAGGGTGACAGTTTAAAGTTCTTAGGGTTGACGGTTTAAGGTTCATGGGATTGACGGTTTAAGGGCCTTAGGGTTGACGATTCTCAAAGAGGACGATGCGAACCGCGATCACTGTTGACAGGTTGTCAAGCATTTATGAGGTACGACACATGTCGTTTTTTTATTGGATTTTCCCCCGGATTGAAGTGTCGCTTCATCTTCCGTGCATGTCTTATATATATATATCACACTTCTCCTCTTTTATTTCTCCACTTTTCAGCTAAAACATACTGTCAAAGTGCCATCGTCAACCTTGTCAGAGAGCAATTTGTTAAATATCTGTACCCGTCATCTATACAACCATCGTCCTTCAGTTATGTATTTTCTTTTCATAAGTCCTGCAAATGCATACCTTATTTTATTAAGAACTTTTTACACACCCGTCATCACTTCTAGATCTGTCAATCTTAGGTTTTGTTGTCACATGTAGGCAGTGTCTAGTGTGTCAAGTAATCAGTCAGTCGTTCACGACGGGGCGGATTACGAGGAAGTATACCCATCTAGTCATAAAGACCAAGAAAGTCTAGGCAAAGAGAAAAGTCCGTCCGCCTCTTCCTCGTCCTCATCAAATGAGGATATGGAGATGGCTGAACCAGAATATACTTCTGATGACGGCGAGGATGAACCATTGAGATCTGTCATTGGTGCTAATGGACTTGGGGAGTTCATCATGCTACCAGAATGGACGGTGCATAACTTCACATCCGTCATCAAGGAGAAACACTTTAACACATTTATGGCTAATTTTCAAATTCCAAATAATATTCTAATCTGTCTATCCTATGTATCAGAGAAATGTTATTACAAGGGGGTAGACGGTGTCGGAGTGTACGAACAGATTCTGAAGGCGGTACTTAGGTTTCCACTAAGTACCCTGCACAGAGAGCTTCTAAAGTATTTGGGTCTGTCCATCTCCCAGATATCCTCTAATGCCTGGAGGGTCTTCATAGCAATGGAGATTCTTTATGGTGCTATGACAGACGACACTAGGAGGCTGACGGTGCGTGAATTCCTTCATTACTACCGTCTAGATGAAATAGACAGGTCAAGGGGGATGTATAGATTTGCCAGTAGGAGTCCATTGTTAAAGGTCATATTTGAAACACTCGACTCAAATAGAGACTGGAAGAGTCGTTACTTCTTCTTAGAGGGTGACGAGTGGATGGATCATCCAGGGGAGACGGAATAAATGCCCGTCGACACGACCTGGGGAGTACGAAATCCGTCCAGTAAGCATCCGTCCTAGTTTTTGATTCTTTTTACATTCGTTTAGTTGAATTTTCTCCATCTCTTCTTAACTGTCCATTTCTTTTGTAGTTAGACGGCGTCCACAAGTAAGTATTGAGGAGTTTAGTTTTTTTTAGAAGATTTTTTCAAAGACCAAGCCGGAAGAAAGGACTTGGGCGAAGTTAGTGAATCCAAATACCATCCACTGGTATTGTGACGGTCCTAAACCCACGCCGGAAGCCGTCAGATGTAACGCCAAAATTCACAGACGTAAGTTCGTCAATCTTCATCTTGTATAAAAGTCTTTAACTTTTAGTTGATAACTTCATCCGTCCTTCTTTACAGAGATGGATGATGCTAAGAGGAGGGCGGTGATCAAATCACAAGCTGCAAAAAGAAAGGAGTCCGGCGATGTGGCTCCTAAGGGGACGGTTCCGTCCATTAAAAGGAAGCAGCAACCGTCCAAAGGGGACCGTGCCCATAAGCAACAAAAAGTCCCTCTGGAACCCATCATGGGGTTGATGGCTGAGGGTACGAAAACCGTCACCCCAGCAAAGCATGGGTCAGGCAAGGGCTTAATGAAAGCCCCGTCCACTAACCAAGAGAAGCCTCCTCCCCTCCTCCGTGATGACTCTAAATATGCCTTGGAGAAACTTTCATCTATCATCACGTTGGAGGACTACGAGGATTTAGGCAATCACTCGACGGAGGCAATGGGGGAGACGGGTCTCTTTGCCATCGCACTGGTTATCTTTGTCCGTCGACTTATGTCCGTCCACTCCACTTTGTTTTTGTCTAACCCTTATAACTTTTTTATTTCAGTCCCTGATTATGGTGAAGGGCCTAATGGATTGATGCCTTAATCGTGAAACGGCTCTGGATCGTGTGTGAGCAAAGGCAGAGTAGATGGAGGATGAGCTGGGTCAACTTAACAAGTGGAAATCCACTATGGAGAAAAAGTTTGACCTTTTAGAGCAGGTAAGGAAGGATCTTGAGCAAAAGACGGATGAAGTGAGGAAGGCCCTAGAGGTCAAAGATAAGGAGATCCAAGACTTGAAGGAAAAGCTCCGTCAAGCTAAAGAGGTAGCAGTCCGAGAATATCATGACTCCGACGCCTTATTGTCCGAGCTGGGAGAATCATTCCTACAAGGTTTTGATGATGCGCTCCGTCAATTTAAGGAAGCCTACCCTACCCTGGATGTGTCCATGATAAAAGTTGACAACCAAGCCTAGACGTCTGCTATGCCCGTCGCCTCAGAGAACACAGATGACCTTTTTGCTAAGGATGAAGCCCCAGGCGACGAAGAGTCAGCCCAAGCTCAAAATATCCAAGATGCCGGCCCTAAAGAGTAGAAAGATGACCCCCCCCCCCCTTTTTTTTTTGTACATTTGAAAATAATCCATCATTAATTTTGTATATTGAATAATTGCCCTTCAAGGGTTTTATCCGTCAATGTTGTTTTATTTCTCAACTTTATGCCTGCTTTATATATCTTTATTATTTGAATAAGATGTATAAATCTCCATCCTCTCCAGTTGTCCATTATACGGAGAACTGGCAATCTTTATGGACTTGTATAATTTTAGTTTTTTGGACGAACCATCCTCCTTAAATACTTAGGTAGTTTATCCCGTCCTTCCTTGTGGACTTGGAAATTTTCACCCCTTGCTGTGGCCCGCTATGCCCACAGGACGCTTGGTAGTTCGTTCGGTCAAATACCCTTTGCCCCCTTGAGCCGGGTCTTGATTATCTTAAGCAAGGACTGGTTCGTGACTTCGACTTGCCCATTAGCCTGTGGGTGTGTGGGCGACGAGTAGTGATTCTTGATCCCTAGCTCTGAGCAGAAGTCTCTGAATGCGCTGTTGTCAAATTGCTTACTGTTGTCAGAGACCAGCACTCTGGGTATTCTATACTTGCATATGATATTTCTCCAAACAAAACTTAGGATGTTTTTCTCCGTAATAGTGGGTAAAGCCTTTGCTTCTACCCACTTAGTGAAGTAGTCTATGCCGACTACCAAAAACTTTGGTTGCCTAACCGCCGTCTGGAACGGGCCCATGATATCTAGTCCCCATTGCACGAATGGCCAGGGCGCCGTCATGGGGGTTAGTTCTTCAGACAGTTGCCTGATGAAATTGCTGAACCTGTGACACTTGTTGTAGGACTTGACATAGGCTTGCGCTTTCTTCAGCATTGTAGTCAATAATATCCTACTTGGATCAACTTATGTACTAATGACCTTACCCCTAAGTGGTTTCTGTAGATACCCTCGTGGATTTCTCTCATTACGTAACTTGCTTCCTCATGGCCTAAACACCTCAGGTATGGTCGAGAGAAACCTCTTTTGTATAAGACATCTTTTATCAGTACAAATCGTGATGCCTGGACCTTCAATTTTCTTGCGGCGTCCTTCCTGTCTGGTAACGCGCCAGTTTTCAGATATGATATCAATGGCGTAGTCCAATTGCATTCAGAATCTATTTCCTGCATATTCGTTCCATTGTTAATAAGTGAGGTGATTTGAATGAATGATAATACCTGTTCGGGGACAAGCATACTTCTTCTAGATACCTCTTCATCCTTTCATTCTTACACTCGTAGCCGCCATTAATCTGACTCGTTACCAACTGTGAATCACAATGTAAGACTATGTTTTCTGCACCCGCAGCCTTTGCGAGGTCTAGCCTTGCCACCAAGGCTTCATATTCTGCCTCGTTATTGGTTGTGGGGAAATCTAGTCGGGTCATACATTGGATCTTATCTCCCTCCGAGGTTTGGATCACTACGCCGGCTCCTCTGGTTCATCTATTTGAAGATCCGTCTGTATAAATATTCCACTGTCTTTTCTCCTCTACCCCCTGGCCATCTCCGAGGGTGAATTCGGCGATAAAGTCAGCTACTACCTGCCCTTTTACAGCCGTCCACGGACGGTACTGGATGTCAAATTCACTAAGCTCTACTGCCCACAATGCCATTCTTTCTACTGCCTCTGGACTACTCATAGCTTTTCTCAAGGGCTTGTCCGTCAAAACAACGATGGTATGTGCTTGGAAGTATGGTTTGAGTTTTCGCGCTGTGATTATCAACGCGAAAGCCAACTTCTCCATCTGAGGGTACCTCTCTTTAGCCCCTCGGAGCACCCGGCTCGTGAAGTAGACAAGTCTCTACGATCCGACTTCCTCTCTTACCAAAGCTGCGCTTACAGCGACGTGTGAGATGGCTAAATACAAGTAAAGCTCTTCTCCTGGTTTGGATGGATTGAGCAACGGTGGAGAGGAAAGATATGCCTTTAAGTTGTTAAATGTCGTCTGGCATTCGTCCGTCCATTCGAATGTTTTTCTGAGAGTGCGAAAGAAGGATAGACATCTGTCCGTCACTTTTTTGACGAACCTGTTCAGGGCTGTGATTTTTCCATTCAAACTCTGGACCTTCTTAATCGTCCTCGGTGGTTCCAACACCATTATGGCCTATATCTTCTCCAGGTTGACCTCTATTCTTCTTTGAGACACCATGAATCCTAAGAATTTCCCTGTTGTTACTCCGAACGCACATTTGTTTGGATTGAGCTTCATATTGTATGACCTGAGTGTGTTAAAGGTCTCCCTAAGGTCGTCTAGGTGATCATCTTCGCGCAAACTCTTTACTAACATGTCGTCAACATAAACTTGTACGTTCCTCCTAATCTGGTGTGCAAATATTTTATTCATTAACCTCTAGTATGTTGCCCCAGCATTTTTAAGTCCGAATGGCATCACCTTGTAGCAGAATAGTCCCTGGCTTGTAACAAAGGAGGTCTTCTTTTGATCAGATTCTTCCATTTTGATCTGGTTGTAACCCGAGAAAGCGTCCATGAAACTTAAGAGCTGGTGTCTTGCAGTTGAATCTACCAAGGTATCTATTCGCAGGAGTGGGTAGCTGTCTTTTGGGCAAGCTTTGTTGAAGTCCGTGAAATCTACACACATCCTCCATTTTCCGTTGGCCTTTTTAACCATGACAACGTTTGCCAACCAATCGGGGTAATATACTTCTCAGATGAAATTTGCCTCTAGTAATTTTCGAACTTCCTTTGCTATGGCCTTGTCCCGCTCCTAGGCGAACACTCATTTCTTTTGTCGGATTGGAGGGAATGAGGGCGACACATTTAACTTGCAGACCATGACTGAAGGGTCAATTCCTAGCATGTCTTCGTGACTCCAGGCGAACACGTCTTGGTTATGTCTGAGGAAAGTTGTGAGCATTTGGCGCACTGGCCAACTAGCTATTGTGCCAATTCTAGTCGTCCATTCCGGCCGTGTATCATCAAGGCTCACCTCTTCCAGTTCTTCAACTGGCTCTGCTAGTGCTCGTTGCTCTCCGATACACATCGTTTGTTGTTGATCCTCCATCTCTAACATGGCAATATAGCATTCTCGTGCTGCTATTTGACTTCCTCCCAGTTCTCCTACCCCGTACTCCGTCGGGAATTTAATCATCAAGTGGTATGTTGAAGTCATCGCCATCCAGGCATTGAGAGTGGGCCGTTTGAGAATGGCATTGTAGGCGAACGAGCAGTCGACTATGAGAAACATTACCTCCCTGTGATCTGCTGAGGATAGTCACCTGCCGTCACAGATAGTGTAATTGCACCCAAGGGGAACACCTTCGTTCCTCCAAATCCCAAAAGTGGGGCATTCGTTGGGGTTAACCGTTCCCTGTCAATCCTCATTTGCTGGAATGCGGGGTAGTATAGGATGTCCACTGAGCTGCCGTTGTCAACGAGGACCCAATGCATATTATAATCTCCTATTTGCAAGCTGACCATAAGTGCGTCATCATAAGGATGGTGAAGTCTTTGAGCATCATCTTCTGAAAATCCGATAACGGAGTTATCTATTCGTGGCATTTTAGTTACGGATCCTGTAAGTTGGACGTTATGAACCATTTTGAGGTAGGTTTTGCGGGCATTTTTGGAAGATCCGGCAGCGGTTATGCCCCCTACGATCATTCTTATGTCCCCTATGGGTGGTCTAGGGCGCTCGTTCTCCCGTCGTGGGGCCTGCTGCTAGGACAAATTGGTTCTTTCCTTGTTGACGAACCTCTGTAGCTTCCTTTGTCTAATAAGGGCCTCAATCTGCTGTTTTAGATCGTAGCAGTTGGCTGTGTCGTGCCCGTGGTCACGGTGGAAGCAGCAATACTTATCCCTTGGCCTCTTGTTGGGATCTCCCTTTAGTTTACAAGGGAACGTCAGTGCTCCTTCATTTTTTATCTGCATTAAGACTTGATCTATCGGGGCGATTAATGGGGCGAAGTTCGTGAACTTCCCAGTGGGGGGTCTAGGGTGCCTTTCATCTCGTTGATCTTCGGTTCTAGCACTCTTTCGCCTCCTATCCTGTTATGTGTCCTCCTGTCTTTCCCTCTTTTTGGGCTTCTCCTCACGAGCCAGCAATGCATCTTCTACGTTCATGTATTTGGTGGCTTTGTAGAGCACGTCCGACATGGTCTTTGGGTCATTCTTGTATAAAGAAAACAAAAACTTACCCTTCCATAATCCGTTAGTGAATGCAGCTACGAGTATCTTATCATCCGCTTCGTCAATTGAAAGGGCCTTCTTATTGAAACGAGTTATGAAGGACCGCAGCATCTCGTCTTCTCGCTGCTTGATGCTCATTAAGCACGCAGTAAACCTTTTGTACCTATGTCCCCTAATAAAGTGCGAGGTGAACTGGGCGCTCAACTCCTCGAAAGTATTGATGGAGTTTGGCGTTAATCTACTAAACCAAATTCTCGCAGGACCCTTCAGCATCATCGGGAAGGCCCTACACATGATCTCGTCTGGTACCCCTTGAAGGTGCATCAGGGTCTTAAAGGTCTCTAGGTGATCGAGGGGATCCTTGACCCCATCGTAGCTTTTAATCTAGGGCATGCGAAATTTTTGTGGCAGGGGGAAAGAGTTGACGGAGGTAGTGAATGGTGAGTCGGTTCTGTTTACTAGGTCATCAAGATCATTGGACACTCGTCCCTTGAGGGCATTCATCATGACCTCCATCTATTCCTTCATCACCTGCATCTTTGTGACAATAGGTGGAGGGGCCGAATCCATGAGAGATGGAAGGCTCATGTTTTGCCGCTCTGGTCTGCTTGGGGCGTTACTGCCCTCTGGCTTCTCTTGGTCTCTTCGTTCGGCACTAGTACCTTCTTGGTTTTCCTCCTGAACGTTGTGTCCTGTGTCCCTTTGGCGTAGCTGCTCCTCCAGATCATGGTTTTGTTTTGAAAGACATTCTACTGCTGCCATGAGAGTTTGTACTTGCCTCTCTAATGCAGTAGATCTTGGCGGCTCGTCTCCTTGAACATTGTTAGTGGTAGCCATCAAGCGAGTGAGTACCATGCAACTCTTATGTCCGAGAAGCGATTAGTCTGGCTAAATGGTCTTTCCCACAGACGGCGCCAACTGATGAAGTCATGAAAATCACCAGTGAGCTACACAATACTCGCACGCTTGAAATAGCGACCTGGAAGAAGAGAGAAGTGACCTAACAGAGAGCACTGGTGTGGTGTCGACCAAATACCTTCTGAAAGTCAAGTTAGAACTATTCTCAACTCTAGAGTGCTAGAGAGGGGTGAATTATGCGTACCTTGATTTGTGAGGGTATTGGGGCTTTTATAGTAGTAGAAGGTTGACCTCTCTTCCTTGGTGTAGAAGTCTTTTCCTTATAGGAATCCCTTTGAATAATCACAAACGTGATGGACAAGACTTTTCCTTGTACAGAAGGTCTTCATCAAGTGTGCATCTTCCAGAGTTCTTTTTGTGCTAGGATTCCTCTTTCCTTTAGGATTCTACGATGATTCAGGCGTGTGTAGCAAGTATTTCCTGTTAGGGTTTCCGCCTGTGCCTTGGGCTTACCCACTGTCGGCCCATGGGCTAGGATCCGTCAGGCCTAACTTAATGAAGGTCCGTTATTCCAAATTTTACCCCTTCATTAGTAATTATATTATACAATAATTCGGAAGTAAAATAATTTTAATGATGGACAGGTTTGCGTTATTTATGTCATAAGCATAAGGAAAACAGTTTAAAAAACCAATCGCACACTTTGACATTACTTGTGTATTTGTTTTTTTTTTTTAATATATACAGACATTACTTGTGTATTTGTTAAATCGCTTATATGTAATCCAATAACTGATTGTAACTGATTGTTATGTATTTATATTGTGTTGAAGTGCGTGGTCTTAGATTTTAACAAAAAAGGCAATGATAGAAGTTCTTATCCACTATAGTCCAACATGAAAAACAAAAAAACAAAAAAACCCACCCATCCAAAGCCGCAATATAGATGACCGTTATACCGATTCCCTAAACTCGTCCAATTACAACGCACTTTTATGACATGTTCCCGACCTGGCCCCAACGTGCAAAGCAGTCGTTTGGAGGAGTCTTTCCCAACTTCATCCCACGTAACACCCTCCAAGGCCACCCAATTACTCACTCACCAGATAGAAACAATAACTATAACCACATATTATTTATGTATTATATTATTAACATGACATTAAACATATTCATTCGACATCAGTTTATGATAATTTTATAACAAAACTTTTGTTTACCGGTGCCATTGCCTTTTGTTAAGGAGGAATTTATGGAATATCATTACATTGGGAAGTGACAAAAACAAATTTAAGTGACTCATTTACTTTTTCTCTCAAAAAAAAAAAAAAAAAGAGTGACTCATTTACTATTGCACCAAAAAAAGCTAATAAATTACGAGTAATTCTTGGGTACTTATGGAACACGAAAAATTGTGCTCATTACTCTAACATTCATAATGAAGTTTACTCATTAATTAAATTTATAGTAAGGTCCACCATGAATGTAAGAGGAGAACATGATTTCTCCGTACTCCGAAAATATTTAAGAATTTTCCATAAATTCCAATAAAATACTTAATGAGTCAACCTTAACCACTATATTCAGAAGTTCGTTAATCGAACCCTTATAGTAACATATTTGTGGTTGACAACAGTGGCGGCTTTAGAATTTTTCGCTAGGGAGTCAATAGTGTTAGAGTTAGGAATTTGTTGTGGGTAGTAAAAAATAAAATAATTAATTAATTTTTTTTTTTTTTTGTATAGCTTAAAAATCGGTAAGACAACAACCAGTGAATACATAAATAAATAAAATTTAATAAATAATCATACATTTTTGTCAAATTAATAATAATTTATTATATTTAAATGTAATATCAATTAAATAAAAATATATGACAAAAGAAGAATAATAGCACATCTAGGAGTAGGATTAGGAGTAAACATGGAAATAGAGGAACATATTTGCAAGGGAGTCAATACCGTACCAAAAGCTATACCGGTTTGGCCAGCAGTACGATATATTTTAGATACCGGTCAATACCGGTATACCGTTTCAGATTTACTGCTATTTTATATATTTAATATACACACACACACACACACACACACACACACAAAATCTCTATTTACCATAAAACATTAATTCAATTGTTCATTGCATATAAAGAAAAAAAATACACAATATAAAAAACAAAAAACATAATTATTCATTACACAAACAAAACTAAAAAGTTGCTACTTAAAATAAAAAAACAAAAAATAAAAAACTATAAGGTTCTATTGATGTGATGCAATTAATGCATCACATAACGTGCGGCTCAAAACTGAAAAGAAGGTAAAAGGCTGAACCATTCAGCCCATCTTTTATTAAAAAAATATAAGTTTTCAACATTTCCCAGGCTAGTCATGTGTAAAAGGGCTTAAGAAATTTCAAATAAGATACAAAACAAAGAAAGAGATACCACATAGCAATGTTCATTGTTTAGCAAAAAAAAGAGAAGAAATCATGGCAATGGAGAAGGACAACAGACGAGAAGAAGAAAAAAAAAAAAAGGAAGAAGAAGATCTAATCGGGGATGTCAATGTGGTGGCAACTTGCTGCACTGGGGTTTGTTCAAATCATGCATTTCTTCTATTTTTCATTTCAGTTTTTGTACTGGCCGAATTTCTCTTTTCTGGCCGAAACGTCCGGTATACTTTGGTACGGCCGGTATCTTGAGCAGTACATTTTGAAGGTGTTTCGGTACCGGTTCATCGACCAGTACAAAGAATTCCGGCCGTACCGGCCGGTACAGTACGGTATCAACTTCCTTGCATATTTGTCTATATATTTCTTTCTTTTTTGATAGATTAATGAATTGAACAGGACATAATATATATAGTTTATTAATATTCTTTTCACTGTTATTTTCTCGGGAATAATGGCTAAATAATCTTAATTTTAAGAGAAATACTGTCTACAACACTTTCACAACAATTTCTTAGTGGTAGGTTATAATTGGTTGTTATGTTTTGACAAAAAAGTAATTTAAGTTATAAATCCAAATTATTACTAATAACAATTTGTCACCTATGATTTGCTGTTAAAGTATTGTGAAGATGTTGTGAACAAAAGCACTTCTCTAATTTTAAATAACCTTAATTTGGAAAATAGGATTATATTGCTATATAATTTTAAAACTAAGGCTATTTAGTCATTTTTGCCTTATTTTCTCCCTACAATAATATGCGGGATTTTACCCTAGACAGACGTCGAACCTGGGCTCAGCCCATGGGAAAGTGGGGAACATGCAGACATCTTGGCCATTTCAAAAGATATTTGAAGTTTTATTCATCTTTTCAATAGTCAAGTAAAAGTTGAGAGAATATGAGATGGGATTGCAGGAACCAAATGCTACAAGAGAAGAGGATCATTGGAAGATCCATTTGTTAAAAGAACAGTAAAGAAAAAGGGAGATGAAGAGGAAAAAAAACAAACAAAGAGACAAAATGGTAGACGAATAAAAATACTAGTCTGAATTCAGAAATTCCATAATTTTCAAAGTCTTTGGAAGATCCAAATCTGTTAACAAAGTCGGTGAAACTTTAATATAATTTAAAGTTAGTGGAACACTGAAACTTGAAAAGAATTTTTTTTTTTTTTTTTTAATACATGATAAAATTTCTATTCTAACATAATCTAAGTGTATATGTGTGTGAAGCTTCTTACTGGAGACTTGAACCCCAACCCTTGCCCCCCACCGCATAAGTATTTATACTTGTGGAGTGACCATTGCACCAAGGGTGTGTGATGGTAAAATTTGAACAAAATTTTTTTTTTTAATACAAAATAAAATTTCTACTTTAGTCTAATCTAAGTGTATATGTGTGTGAAGCTCTTTCCTGGAGACTTGAACCCCGGCTCTTGTCTCCCACACTCCATAAGCACTTATACTTATGGAGTGACCATGCTGCCAAAGGTGCGCAGTGGTAAACTTGAACAGAATTCTTAGTTGGCTGAACATGAAACGCTTTTTAAAGCTTTGTTCACATATTATTGGAGGGCTAGAGCCTAGAGATGATAATGTAAAAAATGTAAAGCGTACAATCCAAGTAAGCGTAAATAAGGGATTAGATTGATACTAAGGCAGATATTGTGATAATGGTCCACCGAATACTTGTGTTAGAGGTCGTCTATTCACTTCCGCATATAATGCCAAGAGGATTCTTTTTTCCTATTTGCTGTTCCTCCACTTTGTGCAAAACTTTTAGCATAAATGTTATAATAAGTTGTGGGTTAACAATTTGTTCAATTGATAAAGTCGATTATATAGTCTAATAAAATCATTATAAAATGTAGGTTAAAATGCGATCAATATATATATATATATATATATATATGTTAATAATGTGTTAATAATTTCCATAAATTAATGGTCCCAAATAACTATAGACATAGCTTAAAATAAGGACAAAACTTATGTACAGTATCTTAAGTGCTGTTTCTTAGATTTCTCTCTTAAAATTCAGCCATATAACTACTTAACTAAAAAATACACTTCCATCCATGAGGAAAAATTCATATGGCAGAATTTTAAAATAAGAACTTAAGGAACAGCACCTAAGTTTTCTCTTTAAAATAAAATATTAATAAAAATCTATCCACTAAAGGCATCAATATGAGCGAATTGGAATCTAAAAGTAGATGGGATTATAATGATACTTGTCTATAAGGAGTTTTTATATTGCTGACCCCGTTAGAGAAATTATTAAAATATATTATGTTAATATAAGCCCCTTAATGGATTTTATTTATGTCAACTATTTTATTTTTTATTGTTTAAAATATTCTTTTTCCTTATCTCGAGTAGTTAACCAATGAATTTGCATAAAAACAAAATTCTATCTTCTTCCGTGTACGCTAGTTAATAGAGTAACTCATATGACCATATTTAAATAAAAATTCTAAGATCATAATTAATTTGATTATTTTCACAACTATTCAATATAATTGACTGTAAGTGGTAGAAAAAAAAAAAAAGTTGTGGTTCGTGTAAATTTTTTATTAGTTATTATTATTATTATTTTAAAATTTAAAATTTCAAACGTATAAAAACGAAGTCATTTCGAGACACTTAAATAACTTCAGTTTCTATATAAATTTTGAGAATAAAAGCACATATATACACACACACACATATACTAGCTTCATCACACCTGTTTCGTGCGTGCAATGAGACTTTTTTATTTTTAGTGGTCCTATTTTGTAGCCAAAAAAAGTGTTTTTATTTTATATATATAATTTTTATTTTGAAAATCTAATTTATAAGTGGATAAAGCAATCTGAAAATCAACAACAGGAGAGTGACCTTATTTTTTAGGTAATGTTTTAGTAAGAATTAGAGTTGTATTTTTACCAGATTCTCCTTTAGTTTTGTCTCGACTTAAACATAGGGACGTAGGGGTATTTTAGAACCATGAAAATTAGGAATCAAACAGGGGAAACCCCTTAGATAGTAGTATAGCATTTAATGTTATTTGCTGCACTCTTGTTGAGCCACATCAACGCCATATTATTAACCTATTTTCTATATATTTTCTCTCTCCTTTTAAATTATTTTTCTGCTTATTAATTTCCCATCTTACAATTACACATTCTTCAACATTTCCTTACTTCTACCTTTTTATCTCCCTACTATATACCTTAATCCTACAATTTCTCTGTCTCTGCATCTTCCTTTTTATTTTGACTCTTCTTTCTCCCCATTTTTTTTACCATAAAAATTTGTGATTTTCTATTCCATTCAATTCATATTTTGCTCACACAAAAAGGTGAATACTCTCTCTCTCTCTCTCTCTCTCTCTCTCTCTCTCTCTCTCTCTCTCTCTCTCTCTCTATATGTATATATATGTATATATATATATATATATATATTCTTTCTTTTGGTGGATGTTTAATTATTTATTACTCATTTAGATTGATGAATTTTTATGTTTAACTCTACTTTAGGTTGATATGATTTGGTTATATTCTTTTTTTTTTTTTTTGTTACATGTTAGCCTATAAAATTACGGAAAGATTTAATGTTATTTTATCATATAGCATGACTTGGATAATTTGGTGTTTATAACTATACATTTTCTTTTGAATATTGTTCTACTCATCTTCCTTTATATAATTTTGTTATTTGTCTCATATTCTCTTCCAAAAAAGGTGATCTCTCTCTCTCTCTCTCTCTCTCTCTCTCTCTCTCGTTAATTATTTATTGCAACTCTACTTTAGACTGATGAATTTTTTTTTTCTCTACTTTTGGAAGATACACTTTAGGGTGTATTTTTTAAATTATTTATCACATGTATTCTCTATCTCTTTTATAGTTTTGGTTTGAGTTAATTTTTAGGTATTTTAGAAGTGAGAATTTGAGTTTATATCAATTTACAATCTACATGATTATGTATTAGAATGTGTTTATAAATTATTTGAGTAATATCAACTGTACATTTGTGATGTGGTTTGGTTATCATGATAATTTTCTTAAAAGAATGAGAAATTCAAATAATTAAGTTTGGAACTTAAAAATTTTAGTTGTAGAAAAAAAAACACAACACGCTGTTACAAAAGCTTGAATAATATAGATCACTTGAAAAAGAATAGTATTTCTATCTTTTATTTCAAAACAATAATTATGGAATAATATCAATCAAATGCAGCTGAGTTTTTTTTTTTTTTTTAACTCAAAATAATAGAATGATTTAATTTTAGAGATTGAGAGATGAAAAATAATTTTAGAAATAATTCAACTTTTAAGGAGAACAAATTTATCTCTAGTACGTTTTAGAAAATAAATCATACATTGTACTACATTACAAAATAGTTGAATATTCTCACGCATCACGTGGGTTTGCGACTAGTATATATAAAAAGAGAGACAAAGGGGAAAGGATTATGTATATATGCAAAGTATTGTGTATAATTTTTTACAATGAAATTAAATAATATATCTGGATTCCAGTTAACTCAAGTACTCAACTGGTAAAGTCTCCTCTCATCGAATAAGAGATTTGGGTTCAATCCCCGTCTACACTAAAGACCAATTGGTGTCTTTATCTTATAATAAAGAGCAATCATAAACGCCATAGATTTGAAACTATCTTAAAAACAATCACATAATATAGAGAGGCCCACAAGAGACAAGAACCTTAATTTTCCAAAGTCTTTAACTGAAGACTTCTAGAAACATTTATAGGGTTAAAGTCGTCCAGGTTGAGATGGCAAAGAAATTAGGAGGTACTATATATATGTATCTATCATCATCTCCATTCTTATCACTTCTTTAACATTCCAAAAATATATAAGCCTCTCTTATTTCTCGAACCTAGAGGCAATATGGGGCGAGTATTATTTTGGCCAAATCAGCTACGCTTTCTCATTTGCTTCCTCTTACTTTCTCAACCTAATTGTTCTTCTTCCCTTTCTTTTTCCTCTTTTTCATTGTATTCATTGTAAGGTTGAATTTAATCAACCATGTGTTGTATTTATTCCGTGACAAATTTGCTTGTAATACAGCACTTAGAAACCCTATATTTAGGTGGAAATCATGTAAGGGTAGTGTGTGAGAGAGTGTGAAGAAATGCTTAAGACTGTGCAGTGAAGCAAGGACTCGTAGCTGGATCTTGCGGGAAGCTGGCGGCTTGCAAGCCGCCAAAAGTTGCACATGCGCAGAGCATGCAGGGGAGCTGAACAGTCATGCCATCTGGAGCACTACAAGACAAAAATCCAAACTGGCCATTCAGTTAGCTCACGGCTTGAACTCACGACTCAGTCAAGTCGCGAGGTCAAGTCACTAGCCAACCCTGTTTTGGAAAAACTGACTCTTCGCATTCCATTCTCACACCAATATAAATACCACTCATTCCCACAAAATATGTGTGGCTATTCAGAAAGAAAAACCCTAAGAGAGGTTTCTTCAAAACACCCACCCAATTAGAGAGAGCTACTCATTCTTAGAGAGAAATCTTTGTAGTCTCTTCTCATTCCCTCTCTCATTGTCATACCTATTAAGAGGAGATTTCTATCCAAACACTACCCACACCCATTTAGAGTGTTGAGTGTTTTTGGAGCTCTGGGAAGCATTGAAAGATGCCAAGGATGGTGGATGCTATGGATTATAGCGGAATCCAGTAAGCTAGAAAAGAAAAAGGTTCGGCGTAACCTCGTTGGAGCAAGAAGCTTGGAGAGCTTAGGTACACTGGGTAGATTAGGCTTGGAGGGTCTATTGCTGTTCATGTATCCCAACTACATTTTCTAGTGGATTACTTACCGCTTGGAGGGCGATGGAAAGGTTTTACGCCGAGGGCTTCGGTTTCCTCTTCAATAACACATCATTGTGTTGTCCTTGTGTTTGCATCTCTCTTCCCTTAATTTTTGTCTTTTATTTTCTACTGTGGATATGATTTTAATTAGCTTAGATTGTTTACCAATTCTGTTTATAGCTTATATTCATTTTCCGCACACGTGTTGTTTGTCATAAAGCTTGAATTGGTTATTTTGTATTTGGGAGTCTAAACGTTCAAGGGTGTTGTATACACTATTTGAACTTTCAATTGGTATCAGAGCGAGTATACTTGTTGTGGTTTAAATACCTAAGTGTGATCTTTGACCCCTTGTGTTTATTTGCCATGGATTGTGCTTTCTATGCCTCTTTGTATGATTTGGTTGGTGATAAATGTAACATGCCACGTGTTTGTGAAAATGCCTCTATGAGTGTTAATCCTCATAAGTGTGATGACATGTTATTTGAATCTATGGGTGTTGTTAACAAACTCTTGAATAAAAATGCTAAGACGTTTCAAAAGAATTTGAGCAAGTTATTTTGTGAAAATGATGATTTGATTGCTAAGCTCAATGAATCCAACAAATTGGTTGAGAAATATAAAAAACTTGCTGAAATTTCTCTTGAAAAGCTGAAAGAGTTTGAATGTTTGAATATGGACTTAAATGCTAAACTTGTTTTGTCTGACAAACTTGTTGATGAGTTAAAATGTGGAAATGAATCTCTTAAGATGCATGCCAAGTGTTTGATTGCTGAACCTATTGCTAAAAATGATGATATTATTTGTTGCAATCATGTTGTGGTACTCGATTTTGTACCTAGTGTGTGTTCTACCTTAAAAGACAAATCGGTGTACATTCCTCCACATAAAAGAAATCAAAAGGTGGAGAGAAAGGCTGTTAAGTCAAAGCCTCCGTTTAGGTCTCAACCTAAGGTTTTGAATGGATCTAAGTTTGTTCCAACTTGCCACCATTGCGGTGTGATTGGTCATATAAAACCTCAATGCTCCAAGTTGAAAAGGGAACAAAACAATGTTGTTAGATCTCTTCCCATAAAGCCTAGTAGACCTAAACACATTGTGTGTTACCATTGTGGTGTCTTTGGTCATCTAAGACCATAATGCTCTAAGTTTCATGCTTTTAAAAGAATCAAAAGAAAAGAGAAACTTGAGTTTTTTGGAAATTGTGCTAAAAAGAGTAAATCGGTTTTGAGTGAAAATAACATGTTGTTAAAGAAAATGTTTAATGCTCTTAACTCTTTGACTATGTACATCTCTGGTTCTCATTCTTCCAACCCTCGTCTAACTTCTCTTGAGACACTTATTCCAAACAATCGTTCTGTTTGGATGAGGAAGGGTTCCTATGGTTGAGTTTTTGCTCTTTTGGTCGAGCTTTTGCTCTTTTGGTCCTTGATCTAATTTTTTCGATCTTTGTAGGACCCTTCATGCATTAAATGTCATATCTTCATGCATTTTGTGCATCTTGTGCATCTTGCATTTATTTGTATGCATTGTTTTGTTTTTTATCTTACTTTTATATTTCAGTTTTGTGTGAGTAAAAAAAAAAAAAAAAATCCAAAACCATATAAAAAGTGAAAAATTCAAAGAGTTTGATCGTATATGTTTGAGCACATATCACATGTGAGTTTGGCCTTGTACCTTTATACAAATGGCTTTGTGCATTTATGAGCTTAGCTTATTATTTTTACACTTATATCTTTGTGAGAAAAATCTTGACATCTTTGTGTGATTGTTGTAAATCGATCTTCAAGCTTGTCATGAATGATTAGTCAATAGTCATGTTGATTTTGATACATGCGTAGACTTATGCTTATATCTCTTCCCACTCTTTTATTTTTATTGTTTAAAGAGCTCAATAAATGTAAATCTCAAAATGAAAAGAGATAATGAGCTACAAAAGCCGTCACACATACTAGTATTCGACTAGGAAAAAGGGAAAGGAAAAAGGGAAAGCGACTTATATGAAAATATATGATGCCATAAAAGCCAAAGGCTTGTTCATCAAATTGAAATATCACAAATTTCAGGTATCGATCTCAAAATGAGATGTTTTGATTCAAAATGATCAAATATTATGAATTGTAAAGAAGCCAAATGAAAAGCTTCATCGTATGTAATCATTTTTTTATGGGAGGTCATATATGTTCATTTCTATAATTGAGATAGACCACTTGACTTAGTACTAGTTGTGTATGACTTGATTAAATTGATCATTGAAGCTTCACTCTAGACTAAAGACTATTCCACATTTGATACACACACACAACACACATGCCTAATGTTCAATGAATGTCTTATTCATTTGTTAAGATTGTACTTGTCTAAATGTGATGTGTGCATGCTCTATCATATATTGATTAATCCAAAAAAAAAAATTTGATCATTTTATATGTTTTTGGAAGTGATTTTTATCACTTTTGGTGTTCATGTTTAGTGCTTACTTTGTTTTTCAATGTTTAAATATGTTCTGTTTTGAAAAACAAGTGTCAGAATTTTTGGCTACTCATTTTGGCTACTTGCGTGAGTTGCCAGCAAGCTGCCAGTTTTGGCTACTCGTTTTGGCAACTGCAAGTCATGAGTTTAAGCTGCAAGTTTTACAAAAAATGGTTTCGCGACTCATTCGCGACTCAGCTCGCAACTCGCCAATCGCGAAATGCCCAGAATCAGCTTTTTAAAGAGCTTTTTCATGGGAAACCTGTTTTAAACCTCTCCCATCCTCTTTTAAACCTCTCTTTCAATATTTTTACATCAAAACCCAACTAATTTGAATGGTTTTTCATTCCATTAACATTTCTAAGGTAATTATAAATTCTTTTTATTAATTTTGATCCTTAGATTATATTTTGAAGAGTTTTGTACTCTTGGTTGGGATTTTTATCATAGGGGTTGGGAAAACTTAATTTTTGTCAAATTTCTTCATGGGATTGGTTTCTTTTGCTGATTTGCATTGGATGTTGGCCCCTTATGGCAAAAAGAACATGTATTAAGGGTGGATTTCATGATGTTTATGCATTGTTTCACATTATTGTTTATAGTGTACATGCTAGGTGTTTGATAAAATGCCTCTTAGACATTTTCTCGCTTGTTTGGACTCCGATGAGTACCAAACTTTGGGGTTTCTCATGCTTCCTCATTAGGAACATGTTTGGTTCATTGGTTGTGTATTTAACACACCTTGCCCCACATGTGCATTTTTCATGCATTGGTCATGCATTGCACACAGCCACCTCTTGCACACACCTTTGCTACCCTTGTCATGCATTGGTCTAGACCTTACTTCTTCATCCTGGCATGTCATGTCTACCTTATGCTCTGTAGCATTTTACATTGTCTTAGGTTTGAGCTTCATTTTCTCATTCATCTTGCACCCCTCATGCATCATTAGCATTGTTCGTACCTTCATCTCTTGCCCTCATTTCTTTTTGACCCTTTGTCTATTCTTGACAAAAAGGGGGAGAGTATACTCTAGAGAGTATACCGGAGTGTTTTGTCATTTTTATGTGACTCCTGTGCACATTCTTAGGGGGAGAAATTTTATTTCTCATGCACATTTGTAAGAGAAGAGATATTCCATAGAGGAGATGCATATACCAAGGGGGAGAAGACATTAAGATAATAAGAAAACTTTGTTCTGTTTGTTTTCTTGTTGGTTTTATGGTGCTTTGAGTTATGCTTTGTGGTTCTCATCGCATCATGTTTTTGTTTTGGACATGCATATATCCCTATGCTATTGTGCTCCATTAAATGCATGTTCGGATGATCATTTGCTTTGCTATGTGATCATTGTAGTCATTTTTATATGACTGTTTTGGTGTATGATCAAGTTGCTCACATGTTTCATATCATGTTTACTTGATCGCAATTTACTTGTTACATTATACTTGTCCTTTTATTACTTGCTTTACTTTGAGGATCTAATGTATTTTGTGCAAGTGTTTCAGGTTACAAGTATATATGTTCCAAGTGCATCACAGCTTCTCATCACTTTGAAGATGAGAAACTTTAAGCACTTTTAATTTATATTGTTTAAGTTTATATTCAGTATTTGTGGTTTGTACCCATGTCGCTTTTGTAAACTTTTAGGGTTTGTTTTCATTATCTATAGGCTTTATGGTTTGTATCATGCTTTATGCGGCCTTTATGCTTTGTTAAATCAGTACTTCTAACTAAATATCATGCATTTTCTTTTTAAGTACTGTCACTCTTGTGCCCTTGTAAGATTGTTCATAAATGCATATACTTAGTATATTATGCATTGGTTGAGTGTTGGGCATACAAGTGACTTGCATTGTTCTTGCTAACTTGTATGTCCAAGTGTTCATTCCAAGTGTGAATGAGCATTGTGGTCACTACCTTGTACTGATTATTTTGTTTGATCAAGCCATGGTTTGTTTCTTTACTCCATCTTTGCTTGATCACATCATGCTTGCTTCATATGCATTTCATGCTTTTCTACATACAATAATCATGGTGTATTGTTGTGTTTCAGGAGATTCATGTTCATATGATTCAAGAGTTTCACAACTTCTAGATTTAGGTGTGAGTGAGTTTTGCCATTGTTCCCAAACTCACGTTTAAGTTTAGAGTCTGTTTTGGGGTGTTTTGTCACGGAATAGCCAAAGGGGGAGATTGTAAGGTTGAATTTAATCAACCATGTGTTGACTTTATTCCGTGACAAATTTACTTGTAATACAGCACTTAGAAACCTTGTATTTAGGTGGGAATCATGTAAGGGTAGTGTGTGAGAGAGTGTGAAGAAATGCTCAAGACTGTGCAGTAAAGCAGGGACTCGCGGCTAGATCTCACGGGAAGTTTGCGGCTTGCAAGCTGCCAAAAGTTGCACATGCGCAGAGCATGCAGGGGAGCTGAACAGTCATGCCAGTTGGACCATTACAGGACAAAAATCCAAGCTGGCCATTCAGTTAGCTTACGGCTTGAACTCGCGACTCAGTCAAGTCGCGAGGTCAAGTCGCCAGCCAACCCTGTTTTGGAAAAACTAACTCTTTGCATTCCATTCTCACACCAATATAAATACCCCTCATTCCCACAAAATATGTGTGGCTATTCAGAAAGAAAAACCCTAAGAGAGGTTTCTTCAAAACACCCATCCAATTAGAGAGAGCTACTCATTCTTAGAGAGAAATCTTTGTAGTCTCTTCTCATTCCCTCTCTCATTGTCATACCTATTGAGAGGAGATTTCTATCCAAAAACTACCCACACCCATTTAGAGTGTTGAGTGTTTTTGGAGCTTTGGGAAGCATTGGAAGATGCCAAGGATGGTGGATGCTATGGATTATAGCAGAATCCGATAAGCTAGAAAAGAAAAAGGTTTGGCGTAACCTCGTTGGAGCAAGAAGCTTGGAGGGCTTAAGTACACTGGGTAGATTAGGCTTGGAGGGTCTATTGCTGTTCATGTATCCCAACTACATTTTCTAGTGGATTACTTACCGTTTGGAGGGCGGCGGAGAGGTTTTACACCAAGAGCTTCAGTTTCCTCTTCGATAACACATTGTTGTGTTGTCCTTGTGTTTGCATCTCTCTTCCCTTAATCTTTGCCTTTTATTTTCTACTGTGGATGTGATTTTAATTGGCTTAGATTGTTTACCAATTCTGTTTATAGCTTGTGTTCATTTTTTGCACACGTGTTGTTTGTCATAAAACTTGAATTGGTTATTTTTTATTTAGGGGTCTAAACGTTCAAGGGTGTTTTATATACTATTTGAACTTTCATTCATCAACGCCTTTATGCCATTCAGACCAAAGTTTTGCTTTACTTCAATTCAGAAAATCATTTTCTATCAGTGAATCATTTTGTGATTATTATTTTGATCCAAAGAAGAATTCTTGGAAAATGGGTACAAATTGTTATGGGTGGTATTGGGAAATTGCCTAAAATTCCAATTGTGACTTGGAAAGTCAGTTAGGTTTCCTAGTTGAAGAAGGAAAAATTAATTTGGGTTTCCTTGTTATAGGAGGAAAGACTATTCCTTGGTGTGGAAGGAAGTCTATTCCTTGTTAAAGAGGTTATGTATTCCTAATCCAAGAGGAAATAGATTCCTTGTTAAAAAGGTAATATATTTCTAGTCCAAGTGGGAATAGCAAAAGAGTCTTATAAATAGATGATTTTACAAAGAATTTGATGGCTTTGGCTTTGGCCCAAGAGTCCTCCCTATGGGGAGAGGGAAAATAGAGTGTTAACCAAGAGAGAGAAAAGGGATTTTCACTTGGGAGGAACACAAGAGGAATGAAAGAGTAAGGTATTGCCGCCTTCATGAAGATAGCCAAGGAGGAGAGAGCAAATGGTTGCTGCCTTTGAGAAGATAGCCAAGGAAGAGAGTATAAAGTGTTGATGCCTTTGAAAGAGATAATTAGTGTGTGTGTGTGTGAGTAAAGAAAAATAAGAGAGATTTTTCTTTAGCCGTGAGATATGCATAAGAATTATTGTAATTGATTTGATAATAGTAAAATTATTCGGAGTTTGTCTCGTAGTTTTCTCCCTTTAAGAGAAAGGGTTTTCCACGTAAATTTTGTATTCTTATGTGTGATTCTTATTTGGATTGATAATATTTGTGATAATATTATTTGGAACCCAACAAGTGGTATCAGAGCTAAGGTTAAAGTAGAAGCGATGGCCAGAGAAGAAGGCAAGGCTTCAGGAATTGAAAGTTTGATGGAACAGACTTTGGATATTAGAGGATGCAGATTGAAGATTATCTCTATGGGAAGAATTTGCATCTACCTCTATTAGGGTAGAAACCTGATACTATGAAGGATGAAGAATGAAACTTTCTTGATAGACAGGTATTGAGAGTTATTCGATTAACTCTATTAAGATCGATTGCGCACAATACTATAAAAGAAAAGACCAACAGTGGTATCAAAGCTTGGTTAATTTAGTGGAGGACTCTTTGTGTGAATTAAGATGGAAGAAAAGGGATTGCTTTGATTAAGGTGGAGCTATTCCAAGAGGAAAAATGGACTATTTGATTAAGGTAAGAGCTATCCCAAGAGGAAAGAAGATAGTCGAGGACAATTGATGGAATTTGAGTCAAGGTAGAGATTGTTGGGAAACTGCCTCAAATTCCAATTGTGACTTGAAAAGTCAATTAGATTTTCTATTTGAAGAAAGAAAAATTAATTTGGGTTTCCTTGTTATAGAAGGAAAGACTATTCCTTAGTGTGGAAGGAAGTCTATTCCTTGTTAAAGAGGTTATGTATTCCTAATTCAAGAGGGGATAGATTCCTTGTTAAAGAGTTAATGTATTTCTAGTCCAAATCATAATAGCAAAAGAGTCTTATAAATAGACAATTTTACAAAGAATTTGATGGCTTTGGTTTTGACCCAAAGGTCCTCTCTATGGGGAGAGGGAAAATAGAGTGTGAAACCAAGAGAGAGAAAAGAGATTTTCACTTGGGAGGAATGCAAGAGGAAGGAGAGAGTAAAATATTGCCTCCTTCAAGAAGATAGCCAAGGAGAAGAGAGTAAAGGGTTGCCGCCTTCAAGAAGATAGCCAAGGAGGAGAGAACAAAGTGTTGTTGCCTTTGAAAGAGATAATTAGTGTGTGTGAGAGAGCAAAGAAAAATAAGAGAGATTTTTCTTTAACTGTGAGACATACACAATATTATTGTAATTGATTTGATAATAGTGAAATTATTCGGAGTTTGTCCCGTGGTTTTTTCCATTCAAGAGAAAGGGTTTTCCACGTAAATTTTGTATTCTTATGTGTGATTGTTATTTTGGATTGCTAATATTTGTGATAATATTATTTGTAACCCAATAGGTGGGATGGGGTGACGTGTGATAAAAGGCTAGGTCATGAAATCCTGGTTAACTTACCAAATTTAATTAGCAATCTCAAGTCCTTGAAAGAACAGTTCCTTGGTAATTGCAATTTTATAGGGTCATCTCCAATACTTCTTCCAAACCTCACACAACTCACTTATTTGGACCTCTCATATAGTAACATTGGTGGTCAGTTTCCAGGGTCCCTTCTAAAACTTTGAAGAACGTTTTTACTTAGATCTCTCATACAACAACTTCATAGGGCAGCTTTCAGACAAAATTTCCTCTTCAAATAATTCTTCTAATAGTCAACTAGTCAATAAGACTTCTTCCAAACTAGAATTTCTCATCTTATCTGGTAACTTATTAAATGGGCAATACCATCTTGGGTGTATACAATACCATTTTTGTGTAACTTATGATTATAACCAAATCACTGTGCATATTGGTAAATTCTAGCATAACTCATTGCTTATTCTTTGGTTGAATAATAACATCCTACATGATCCTCTTCCATTGTCAATCCCTAAATTGGTGAACCTTCTTGATCTAAGTGTCTCCTTCAATAATTTAAGTGGCATTGTGGAGTCAAAAATATTCTCAAAGCCCAAGTCTTGAATCTCTTGATATGTCAAATAACCCTTATCTATCACTAAGCTCCTTCACCTTTGCCACCAATATCCTGCCCAAACTTCATGTGTTATTTTTACAGTCTTCCAACTTAATTGAAATCCCACATTTCTTATGAACCGTAATTTATCTAGAAAGATTATACATTTCCAAGCACTACAAGAAAAAAGACATAATACAACAAGTATTATTACCAAAAAAAATAAAATAAAATAATGGAGGTAATATATATATTATTGCATCTCTAGGTTGTTTTTTGTTGTAATAGTAACTTAAATTTATTACATCAATATGAGATTGTAGGAATAATTAATATGTTACATCAAAATGTGTTGTTGTAATAGGTAACTCTTATTATACATTGAGATATGTTGTTGCAATAGGTAATCTTTTATTTCACATCGAACTATATTGTTAGTATAGTTCCTAAATATGGTTTTTGAATTGCAAAACAGGTTAATGAAAAAATTATTATTTAAGAAAATGATTTATTTATTTTTAAATTTTTTTGATAAAAAAAATCAACCTATTGCAATGTGATTTTTTCAACATATTGACTTGGAGTTTATTACAACGGCTTGCATTGGCTTTTTTGTTATTGCAATAACACCTATTGCAATGAGATTTTCAAAATAAATCATTGCAATGTGTGGAACTAATTGCAATAACCCTAGATAACGAAGGGTCACCAATTTAGAGATTGACAATGGAAGGGGACCACGTAGGTTGTTATAATTCAACCAAAGAGCAACCAATGAGTTATGGTGGAAATCACAAATATGCCTAGTGAATTGGTTAAAACCAAGATATAAGTAACGCAAAGATGGTATTGTATACACCCAAGATGGTATTGTCCCATTCAATAAGTTCTTAGATAAGATGAGATATTCTAGATTGGAAGGAATCTTGTTGACTAGTTGACTATTAGAAGAATTATTTGAAGATAAAATTTGGGTCAAGTTTGTCGTAACTTTCGGAAGCTGCCCTATGAAATTGTTGTATGAGAGATCTAAGTAAGTAAGAACTACAAAGTTTAGGAGGGACCATGGAAAATAACCACCAAAGTTATTATATGAGAGGTCCAAAGAAGTGATTTGTGTGAGATTAGGAAGAAATGTTGGATATGATCCTATGAAATTGCATTCACAAAGATAAAATTCTTTTAAGAACTTGAGATTGCTGATTAAATTAGGTAAGTCGATTGGGAATTCAGTTCCAGAGAGATGCAAGGACTTAAGAGGAGTACTCCAGTTATACGTTGGAAGGGAACCGGTGAGATTGTAGTTGGCACTTAGAGCAGCTGGAGGTTTGGGAGGTGGAATATATTATTTGGGAATCTCTCTTTCAATCCACAATCCATAAGACAAAGAGATGTCAAAGAGGAAGGCAAATTCATGAAAAAATTAGGTGAAACAAAAGACATGTTAACATAATCCAAAAAAAGTTCAGTTAGATGGGTTAGGTTTTGAACAAGCCTTACCAAACTAGGCGTTTTCATTATTATACCAAAATTCGAAGAGAGATCAAGTGAAACCAGTTTGGATAAGTGAGAGATTTCGGATGGGAAATTACCAGCAATGGAGGAGTTAGTGAGGTTAAGATGCGTCATGTTGCAAAGCCACCAAACGTAGATGAAATTATGGAGTCATTGAAATTGTTGAGAGCAAGGTTGAGCTGCTGGGGATGGCAAAGAGAGAAAATGGTGCTATTGGGATGGATGGGACCTCCAAGGTGACTGCAACTAAGGTCGACAACAATGACATGACCTGTCATCCTATCACAGATGACCCCATCCCACCTACAACAATCTGTACCCATTTTCTACGAATTTTTCGGAGGATTTGAGTACAGATCGCAATAAAAATTATAATAGCTAATAGAAAAAGAGTTTTTGAAATGGGGCAAGGCAGAGGCAAGATCTGAATGATTTATTTATTTTTAAATTTTTTTTGATAAAAAAATCAACCTATTGCAATGATATTTTTTCAACATATTGCCTCGGAGTTTATTACAACGGCTTGCATCGACTTTTTTGTCATTGCAATAACACCTATTGCAATGAGATTTTCAAAATAAATCACTGCAATATGTGAAACTTATTGCAACGAAAATCTAGTGTTATATAAGCCTATTGTCTCGGAGTTTATTACAACGGCTTGCATCGACTTTTTTGTCATTGCAATAACACCTATTGCAACAAGATTTTCAAAATAGATCATTGCAATGTGTGGACCTTATTGCAATAACCCTAGATAATGAAGGGTCACCAATTTAGAGATTAACGATGGAAAGGGATCACGTAGGTTGTTATTATTCAACCAAAGAGCAACCAATGAGTTATGTTGAAAATCACCAATATGCCCAGTGAATTGGTTATAACCAAGATATAAGTAACACAAAGATGGTATTGTATACACCCAAGATGGTATTGTCCCATTCAATAAGTTCTTAGATAAGATGAGAAATTCTGGATTGGAAGGAATCTTGTTGACTAGTTGACTATTATAAGAATTATTTGAAGAGAAAATTTGGGTCAAGTTTGTTGAAACTTTCGGAAGCTGCCCTATGAAATTGTATTATGAGAGATCTAAGTAAGTAAGAAATTCAAAGTTTTGGAGGTACCATAGAAACTAACCATGAAAGTTAATATATGAGAGGTCCAAAGAAGTGATTTGTGTGAGATTAGGAAGAAATGTTGGATATGATTTATTTATTTTAAAATTTTATTTCATAAAAAAATCAACCTATTGCACTGAGAATTTTTTAACCTATTGCCTCAGAGTTTATTACAACGGCTCGCATCGACTTTTTTGTCATTGCAATAACACCTATTGCAACGAGATTTTCAAAATAAATCATTGCAATATGTGGAACTTAGTGCAATGAAAATCTAGTGTTGCATAAGCCTATTGCCTCAGAGTTTATTACAACGGCTTGCATCGACTTTTTTGTTATTGCAATAACACTATTGCAATAAGATTTTCAAAATAGATCATTGCAATGTGTGGAACTTATTGCTATGAAAATCTTGTGTTGCATAAACCTATTGCCTCAGAGTTTATTACAACAGCTTGCATCGACTTTTTTGTCATTGCAATAACACCTATTACAATGACATTTGTTGTTATTGCAACGACTTATTTTTTTGTATTAAGTATTTTTTCTTGTAGTAAAGAACCAAATTAAAGGAGTTATTCCAAAGTGGTTTTTGGAGGTGAGAAAGGATTTGTTGAGTTACTTGAATCTTTCATACAACTCCTTGACAAGTATAGGTCATCTTCCATGGAAGTATATGGATATTCTTGATCTTCGTTCTAACATGATTCAAGGACCACTTTCAATGCCTTTATTGTATACTTCTTTCTTTTCAGTCTCAAGGAATAATTTAACTAGAGAGATCCCTTCCTTAATTTGCAATCTCAGTTCCCTCCGATACCTTGATTTGTCATTTAATCACTTGAATAACATGATTCCTCTTTGTTTGGAAAAATTAGGTGACCATCTCAAAGATTTGGATTTGCAAAGCAACAATCTTCATTTCACTATCCCTAAAACATTTGCAAAGGGCTATTACTTGAAAAGTCTTAAATTCAATGGCAACCAATTGGAAGGGTCATTGCCACAACCATTGGTCCATTGTCGAAGTGCTTTGGTAACAACAAGATTAATAGTACCTTCCCTAGTTGGCTGGGAACTCTTCCAGAGTTGCAAGTTCTTATCTTGCTATCAAATAGCTTTCATGGTGCCATAGGAAATCCCAAGACCAAATTCATGTTCCCTAATTGGCAAATCATAGACCTCTCTCACAATGAGTTCCATGGGATTTTGCCAAATAACTTTTTCAAATATTTAAAAGCCATGATGAAAGCAATTGTGGACAAAGGTAAATTGAAATATATAGGTAATGAGTATTATCAAGATTCTATGATGGTGGTGATGAAAGGGTTTTTTTATTGAAATGGTGAAAATCCAAAGTCTATTCACAACCATTGATTTCTCCAACAATAATTTCAAAGGAGAAATTCCAAAGGCAATTGGAAAGCTTCAATCATTGAAAGGGCCTAATTTTTCACAAAATAATCTTATAGGTCGTATGCCTCCATTGTTGGGAAATTTAACCAATCTTGAATGGTTAGATCTCTCTTTAAACAAGCTCACAGGTTAAATTCCTATTCAATTGGCAGATCTCACATCACTAGAAATTTTAAACCTATCAAAAAACTATCTTTATGGACAGATACCTCAAGGTAAACAATTCAATACCTTTATGAATGATTCTTACACTGGGAAGTTGGGGTTATGTGGATTTCCAATGACAAAATCTTGTGGCAATGATGAGGAACAACCACCACCACCGTCTTCAATCACTCAAGAAGATGATTTCAAATTTGCAAATGGATTTCATTGGAAAGTTGTATTGTTGGGGTACGGTTGTGGATTCATTTTTGGATTAGGTTTGGGTTATCTTGTGTTCTCAAGTGGGAAACCAAAAATGGCTAGTGAATATTGTTTATGGAAAAAGACATTACAAGATATGAAGATCCAAGAAGAATACTCATTGGCAAACTCATTGAAGAATAATTTGGTGGATGCAAATTCTAATTCTAGGTATGTTCATATATACTAATAAATTTGAAAATAATCTTTTTCTTTTTTTCTTTTTCATTTTGGTTCTTTAAAACTGTCTTTATATTGTTAAGAAGATTTTTCATTTTTAATTTCCTTTATGCTAGTTAAGAATGGTTTGAGCTTGTGTTGTTGTGAGGCTTATTACTAGTATTACTGGGTGCATAAGGTTCTATGCTTCCTTTTAAAAAAAGCTCATATGTTTAATGTATAGCCATATAGGAGAGTGCATAGGCTAATACTATATAACCACCACATTTTAATGCTTTCTTTAGGTTAGACTTCACTTAATGACCCTACTTTATACTCTAGTGTGAGAAGAAATTTCTTTACACTATTGCAATTTCTTGCCATTTCTTTTAGGTATTAATTTGTTGGCCTTAATGTTTTGTGGGATTTTCTTGGTTACGACTGTGATGCTTTAGTACTTTTGAATAACAACAATCTATATTTATATATATCTAAAAACTGAAACATAATATTTACGGTTACTACATCTCACCTACCACATCCTTAGCTATATCATAATTATTTTTTATTTATTTTTAATCTATAATTTTTTGACAATATTAAATATATAAATATATTGGCTTTACAAATTCATGTTAGGAGGTTTTAACTTTACATATTCACGTACTCTAATTTTGATGCTATAACTAAATATTAAATTAATAAGAAATTAAAACAAAAATATTCTCTATACATATTCACTTTAAACAGTTTTAACTTTATATATAATTTGACTTTACATGTTCATCTATTTTAATTTAGATCAATGCTTATAACTGAAAAAATGAATCAATGAAGAATCATTAAAAAAAAAAAATTTATCTATAAAAATGTATTTTCAAGTCTTGCTTAATCTTTCATGATTGAAAAGTTATAATCTGACAACTACTCAATAGGAGGAGTCTGAATCAAACATGTTATAGATCTCCTACTAGAGGTTTGTAATCACATTGTCCTATTATTGACTAATTTATATATGTTCCTTGATACAAGTATATTTTTTTATTTACAACACTAAATGCATTTAATGAATGGTGTATGTTGTTGAATTGATTTGAGGGAAAATCATATTATAATATGTCATATTTTGTATTTTCTCAGGTTTTAGTTTATTTGGAAAACAACAAGATAGTTTGGAAAATATAATGAAGAACTGTTTGAGCTATAAAAGAAGATGGTTTTTTTTTTTTTTGCAATTTCATTTCATTGTTTGTAAATATTTTGTTTAACAAATTAGCAGAAAATATTGTTACATCGTTGTTATATGATGTTCCTAGATGCTTGAATAATTATTTTTTCTTCTACAAATATTTTATGTTGCTATTCATCTTCCTTATGCTGGTCCGTTCTTGATCCTTAATATTCCTGTTAGGTTCTAAGACTTTAAGAATTAAATGTATTAGAACTTCAATTTGTAATGTATTGACAAACCATGATCAAAACTTAGAGTCTAGATTTAGGCTGCTCAAAGTGTGTTTATTTGTAAAATTGGAATCAAGTGATTGCAAAATTTATTGGACCAAATCTGCAAGGCTTGATTGATAAAAAATTAGACTCGATCGATTGAATCTCGCACAGTTTTTTTTTTTTTTTTTTTTTTTTTTTTTTTTTTTTTTTGTAGAATTTCCAATTAAGCCCAAGCCCATGTGACGTGTAGGGTTTTATGTTTTACTCTAAGTATAAAAGGAAAAACCCTAGCTATGTTTTAGATGTCTTTGATGTGCTGTGTGTTGAATCTTGATAGGCCAAAAACAAATTGACCTTTTATGATAAATTAATTGATTAATTAGCCAAGTTTATTAATTAATCAAATTAACATGCAAACGCATGGTAGCACAAACAAATCACTAATTAAACTAAGTGCAACAGAAAATAATTTAACACGGTGATTTGTTTACAAATGGGAAAAACCAACACGGCAAAAATCCCACCGGGTGATTTTAAGGTCACCACTCTCGAAATTCCTCTATTATCACAACAAGTGGTTACAAATAAAGGAATCTCAATACCTTACACTAACCTATAGTTGAATCCTTATCCTAATACCCAATTGGACTTGTTCTATAGTGACAATTTCTCCTTTTGATGCACGGCTCCTAGTACGTGACTAACCAATTGCGTAGATCTTAGTACGCGACTTCAATCACCAACTAGAGAATGTTGTTAGCTGCAAAGTTCTTTAGTTCATCCACAATGAAGATCAAGAAGATGCTTGGTCACAAAACCCTACAATGCACAAACACAACAACTTCTTCATAAGAATGATGAATTAGGGCAAATTCTGTCTCTGGTCACAATTTGCTTGAACAAACTTTGCTCCACACTTGTGCAACTTGTGAACACTTTGACGGCCCTTAAAATAATCCTTTTATATGTCTAGATTTGTGAGAAAAGAAAGCCCAAACACATAATCACGGATTGGAGTTAAAACAGAACTGAAAATTTGTTTTTCATAAACCTCGACAGATACCTTATCTGTCGAGCCACGAACTTCAACAGCTCTACAGGTCTCAATAGATAGCTAGCTGTTGAGCTCTAATAAACAGCACTTCTTCAGTTTATTTTTTGGACAGACTTGCATAGTTTTAACACTTGATCTTGAAACATAGTTTCTTGAAATATTAAACACATCCTAGATCTACCCAAATACAAGTAAATTGCATTTTTTCAAAGGATTAGCTAATTACATAAAATAGTGACATATGTTCCTAACAAGTGAATCACATATGTCCTAACAAATCTCTTGTGAGATCTAGAGGTGTTTATCTTCATACACACTCAGGGTTATCAAGATCAAGATTCATGTCAAGAACTTGGTGATCGCTTCAATTACTGAATAAAGAACTCAAAGAAGATCTGAAACCTTTGAGTGGAGTCTCAAAGTCACAAGTGGGAGTACTTGTGGTTGCAGTGGGTCAAGGAAAGAAGTAGTTCGTGGACTTAGAGCTGTCACATGGTCTTGGTAGTAAGTTTTCTACACGAGGTAGCAATAGGATGTTAGTGGTTTAAGTCTTATTGTACAAACTTCAATTCTTTCATAGTGGATTTGTTTTACCTTAAGGATAGCTAGGTTAAATCCTCCCCAGGTTTTTTACCAGTTTGGTTTTCCTAGGTTATCATATCGTGTGTTATTTATATTTATGCATTATTTACATGATATGTTTTTCTTGTGTTAACCTATATCTGAATAATTTATCTAAGTAATCACTTGGCTAAATAACTAGGTTAAACAACTTGTGTTTTAAGGGGTCTAAAAAAGTACAATTCCTATTCTCTCTCTTTTAAGATATTTTTGTTATTATCAGGAGTCTTTTCACCTAGGGGTTTTAGCAACAATTTACAGTCTAGGATTTGATGATTGTTTGTGTATAATTATTCTTGAATGAAACTTGGGTAAAATATAAGAAGTAGACTTGAAAAGAGTCCATACCTCATTGCATTTTTATATATCGACAGGCATCTATCAATAAGATTCTAAAGTACATATTAGCTATGGGGACAACTTAGAAAGTTAATGAATTGAAAATGTGTTCCTAGTGAGTTTTGCTGCTTTGGTTTCCAGTTTCCACAAATTGTAAGTCACCTCTGATTAGCCAACTAGTTGTTTTAGGCACTTTTTATTAGGGTTTTTCAAGTCTGAAAATTCAACAACAACAACAACAACAAAAAAAAAAAAAAAATACTTTCCTTATTCCAAATTCTATTAAACTGACAATAAAGAAGAGCTCTTGGGAAGTTTGATGATGTGCTTGAGCCCGGATGCCACTGTTTGATGTGAAACAAGGACAAAAGGTTTGTTGATTTTTTTTTTTTTTTTGCCTTAATTTCTCATTTCTTTTTCTTTTTAGGAATTTAGCTGGAACATGCTTGTATCATTGAGTTCTATTGGGTTTTTTTTTTTCTCCGAATATGTAATAGTGTGAAAAAAAGAATCATATACTTTGAAATTATATGGGAAGACAAAGGTAATAGTTTAAATTTGCATTTTACAATAATTTTTCTGTTTTGTAGCAATCGGAGAGAGTAAAACAATCAATTTGTCTCAGTATAAATGTCATCACTTGGCAAGAATTAGTATCATACAGATTTGTTGGAAAATTTATAATGAATAAACAAGTTTGATACAATAAACAATATCCCAAATAATTAGCAAGAATGTAAATAAGCAATAATAATATAAATTTAAGTAAATTTAGGAACAATTTCACAGTGCTATAGAATCACGCAAAGAGCATTGTCCTTAAAGATTGATTCGTGTCACCCAAAGTAAAACTTGGTACGATTGGTTCTCTTGGCCAAACAACCTCCAAAATTAGACTATAGCGTTGACCTTTGTGATGTACACACTTCCACTCACAAAAGGTTTAAGAACAACCTTCTATTGTCTTTCCTTAAAAAGCAAAACAAAAATTCTTGTAGAAAAATATGTGGGAGAGAGAGATAGTAGAGTTGTGTACATCTAAAATATAGAGTAGTAAAAAGAAATCCTTTAGAAAATGTGTTATGATGAGTATTTTATGGGCTACTTATGAAGATAATAGTCTATAGTTATTAGTTACTAATAACCCTTAAAGGCCCAACGGCTATATTATCAATTATTACCTAACGGTTATTTTTCTCATAATTGCCCAACGGCTATTTTATTCATAAATTTTCAATGGCTAGAAAATAAATAAGAATAAAAGTGTTTGGAACACGCACCCACACCAACAAGATTTGCAAGAAATTTTGCCTGGGGATGTGTTTTGCTTAATTGTTGTCAAATCATGAGGGAGAATTGATCTGGAAATTTTTTTTGAGTTAAAAGTAGTAAAGGACAATATATATATATATATATATATATATATGTGTGTGTGTGTTTTTTTTTTTTTGGGATAATGTGTTTGTTACTGTTGTTACTTCTATTCAATACAGGGCCTTGTCAGACAAAGTTGCTAATGCTTTCTTCAAACTCAGCAGCACCAGAGCATAGATCCAATCCTAAGTCTTTGATGGTATGGATGTGTAACTGGACCTTGAAGTTGAAAGTCACCGTGTTAGTCTTAATAATGAAATTAAAAGAGTCATGTCCTTTACTATTAATTAATGTCCCATGGGTCCGTATTTGTTAGGAAAATAAATAAATTCTGAGAAGTCTGGGCTTTTCTAACTTGATATGGACCTTTGAAGTTTAGGCTGAGAAGTGTGGACTTCTTTTCTAACTTGACGTTGATTTTTGTAAAGTTTATGCAAAAACCATTGAAATGTCTATTCTTAGTGAAGCAGCTATATAGGATAATCGTTTAATGTTTTAAAGTTCTTCATGATATGCTTAATGCATCATGATTTACCATGTACATGATATGCTTTCTTGGACTTGGAAAAGTGATTATTTTAACAATAATGTTCATGTGGACAGAACCATGGAGGTAAGGCATCTGATGTGAATATTATGAGGACAAATGGTGCCTAGTGACAGAAGTTGGTGCTGGATTCTGTTTTTGAACAAAAGAATGAGATCGCGAAATCTGTGGAAGAGGAACTTGAAAAGGCATTTCTCTTCTCTGTTTTCCAATCTGGTTTAGTATTAGTCAAGTTACAAGGTAAATCTGTTTCTTTTTAATTTCTTTCAATTTTACATGCATAGCCCATGTCAGCTTATGGGTTTAAGGTTGTTCAAATGCTTCTCGTGGAAACTGAACTTGATGAACATGTGAAGAGGGTTATGACTGAGATAAATGCCGGTTAAGTGTTCATTTTGAATTGAACATTGTTTCTCCTGTCTCCCTCTTGAGTAAGTTTGGCTTCTTTTTCCCTGAATACTAATCAACCTGTCATTGAAATTTTCCATGTGATGAACAGCTGAATCTAAATATCTGGCTGGGCTTGGTAAGCATTGTAGTTGGGCTAAGGTACAGCTGAATCTTTGTTTGTGAATGTACCTGGAACTACGTCAAAGGATGTCATGGACATGGTTCTGGTGACTCAATATTTCGACGCAATGAAAGAAATTGGCGCATTGTCAGTGTCCAACTCTATTTTCATCACACACGGACCAGGTGCTGTGAAAGATTGCTTCACAGATTAGAGATGGCCTCCTTCAACCAAATACCGCTCAGAATGAGTGACTTTATCCCAGCATATATGCTGCACGAGTGGCTTTTCTAATGGTATATGAAATGATTGGCACAAGTATCTAAGATTTGTGTCTTTTATTCTTCTTCTTCTTTTCTTCTTTACGAATTAATTACTGAAGAATTTCTTATAGGACAGTGAAAAACAATCTTAGTGTTGAAGCAAGAACAAATCAAAGATTAGAACTGTTTGTGAAGGAAGAAAGATTGAGAGAGAGAAAGAAAGTGAAAGAGAGAGAAACTGTTTGATAAAGAAAACTGAATTTCTTGCTTAATGATAAACTGAAGCGTACAGCGATATATATTTATAGTACAATCTGTCTATAACTGAATAACAAATAAATCCACATTATACGGATCTAATCCGTGAAAATAGGAAAATAAAAACAAACTAAACTAACCGACCTTCGCACCAAAGCCAACTACATTTCTAGCATACCACCGTTTCTGCTAAACCAATACTTAAGTAATGGCACATACGAAACGGAGTGTTTTATTAAACAACCTTCAGTGAAACGGTGCGTTTTCTCCCTATTTGAAAACCGACGGTAACTCCCAAATTCAATTCAGTCTTCTTCAACCTTGAGCCCTCTGTTCTGAAATCAACCATTATCATCCTTAAGGTTCTTATCCTTGCTCTTTGTTCTGGAAATGCTACTATCACTAACAATTACTTGAGTGAAGATAGGAGGAGCTAGGGAGTGTCTTGCATTGCAAATAAGTGGTGTGGTGTGTGTACATGGCGTTGAACTTGGCCATTGTATTGGCAATGTTCTTTTATAGTATGAAATGTTATTGTCTTATAGAGCAGAGGCGGACCATTAAAAAAACCTAGGGGTGTGATAGTATTATGTGTTAACAGATGAAATAATTTTTCATCACACCCCTATTTATTTATTTATTTTTTTTTTTTTTTGTGATTGGAAAATATAATAATCCTAAAGTATAATAAATGCTCTAAGTTAACTCTTATCCAAAAAATAGAAGACTCTCTGAACGTGCGCCTTAGATAAGTGAGATATGTTGGTGGATAATTGAATATTCTTTTAACTACATTGAATAATCTCATTAAAATAAAAATTACATGAGATGATGGGATAAGGATAATAATTTAAAAAAAAAAAAAAAAAAAAAAAAGATAAGGATAAGGGTTTTTTTTCATTAAAAAAAAGTTTTTTTTTTTTTTAATCCAACTTAACGTGAAGGAGAGGGGGAAAAAAAATCTTGCAAAAGAGTTTTTTTTTTTTTTTAATGATGCGATAACGATAATAATTTAAAATATTGTGAAAATGTTATGAACATATCATTTCTTTTTTTTGGGAGGTCAACACCTTCCATTAATCATAATTCAGGGTTACTACATTTTTCGAATCACAAAAATACGTAGATATGTGATACGATTTATGTGACTTAAATAATTTTTTCATATATAAATCTTATCATATCCCATTTCGCTTATTTGAAATTGGGTATTGTACATTTTAAAGTATAAACATTTTTGTCAAAGTAACAACCTAAAAATTTTCATAAATTATTCCATCAAAAAACCCATCAATCCCAATTGAAAGCATATATTTCTTATGTAAAGCTTACCCATCTAAAAAGGGCAACACTACAAAAGAGAAAAAAAAAAAAAAAAAAACTACAATATACAAATCACATGAATGAATACAAATCTTTTGTACAATATCTTGTGTTCCACTTTATAATCTACCAATCATAACATTCTTTTTTTTTTCTTTTTTTCTTTTTTCATTTTAAACTTGACATATCTATCTTCTAGAGCAACACACTGTCTACCTAAATTAAAACATTAGCATTCCATGCCTCAAAATCCTTATAGCCGAACCTGCATCAGATTTTATATTTGTTGGCACTACCACCTCCATCTACATTGAATCTCCCTAACCACCATAATACAGGGGAAAAAGAACCACAATAGGATTACCAAATCAAAAAATATATAATAAAACATTACTTAAGTGGAAAAATAAATCAGATATAGGGTTAGGCTAGTGAATTTATTGAAATAAATAAATTCATTAAAACTTACACACCTGGTAAATTCTTTTGTGGATGCCCATCATAGGTAAGTCAATTCCTACAAATCATATATAGCCTTAGGTGAAGGATCCTTACACCACAAATTAATATGACTACAGTAAATTAGTAATAAACTTTAAAATGTTTTCTCAAGACACAAACTTTGTGCCAAGTATCAATTCAACGCAATTTGGGTATATGCCTTCGGCCATTGAAGTCCCAAAATAATTGGAAATATAAATAATATAAATGAAAATTACATCAAATCACAATCAAAATTTAATATATACGAAAATGTTTAATGTCTTAGACTTTAGTTTCAAAATAGATTATTGTTAGGTCTATAGATGAAGATGGTTTCAACACCATTTATTTCATTTTGTTTCTGAAAAAGAAAAAGAAAAAGAAAAAACATTTATTTCATTTTATAGCAGTATCTATCCGCTCAATAAAAATAAAAAAATAAAAAGTCATCAATCCTTCAAGAGAAATTGGCATTACAAACAGGTATTTCAGCCTTTGATGTATCCATTCATGAACAACTTGTAATTGCTACACTTAGTACCGGGCTTTCATTCCAATCAACAATATTTGCTCCATTTCTTGGGTTTTGTTTTGATTTGGTTCGATCAAAACAATCCAAAATATGTGGTAATACTATAATAGAGGCCAGGTAATAACTTAAAATTTCAGCATATCTTCAAATTTCCTCAGCCAATAGCGCACATAGTTCAGACTCTCAGTGGCCATCGAATGAGGAGAAGAAGGAATAAAGATTGCAGAATAGGGGAGTGATGAATAAAGAAAAAGGAAAAGTTTTTGTGAAAAGACCCAAACTGAAGATGATTCTGATAGGGGAAAAAACTGAAAGGCAAGTGGCAAGTAATTTGAGAACATGTATTAGGCAATTGTGAATATAGGATCGTAGATATGTTCCCCCAAAAAAAAAAAAAAAACTGTGCGTAATTTTATTTTTTATTTTTTTAAGAAAAACTGTTTGTTGGTGAACTGTTTTTCATTTATTTTAAATCTAGCTAAATTTTAGAATTTTTTTAATTAGAAATTTTACCTATCTAATGGGAGTGTGTTCCTATTTTGTAAATAGTGTTTTACATGGAAGTTAAAAAAACAATTTCACCAAGTTTTGCGCCTACTTAAGCATATGTTGTAGGGGTATTTTGGAACAAAAAAAAAAAATCTGGTCCAAACAGGGGCAGCCTCTTAAATAGAAGTATAGAATAGATATAGATATAGATTATTATTATTATCTATACTACTAATTAAGGGGCTGCCCTTATTTGGACTGGATTTTTTTTGTTCCACAATACCCCCAACACTTCTAAGTTTAAGTAAAGACAAAACTTAAGGATAGACAAGTAAAAATACATGTCTAACTTGCACTAAAATATTGCCTATAAAATAGGAACACTTAATACTCCAACGAGTCCAAATCTTCTATCCCACTTTTCCTGTTCCACTCTATACTCCATCAATAAAAACTTACCACGTGTTCACCTGATTAATTAAATACTACTATTAATTAATAACGATAGTATTAATAAGTCAATAATGATAGTATTTAATTAATTAGGTGAACACATGTCATGTTTTTATTAGTGGAGTATAGAATGGAACAGAAAAAGTGAGACAGAAGATTTGGACTGATACTCCAACTACCTAATCTCACGTTTTCAAAAAAAAAAAAATCATTTTTTTTTTTTTACCTTTAATAAGTCTATACTTTTTATTTTAAAAAAAAAAAAATCCTGCTTCCCTTATCTAAGTATGTAAAAATAAATAAATAAATAAAAATAAAATCCTTCTCACATGTTAGAAATATAATTAATTTTTTAAAACATCAAGCAATTTGCTTTTTTCTACAAATGTATCATTTCATGGTGGCAAAAAAGAAGGAACCCACTTCACCACTCTCACTCTCCCTATACGATCACTTTCTCAAAACAGGAAAGTGCAAGCAATCAGTTCCAATTCAAAACAAAATAAAATAAAAACCTTCTCCCAATTAGAAATATAATTAATTTTTTAAAACATCAAGCAGTTTGCTTTTTTCTACAGATGTATCATTTCATGGTGGCAAAAAAGAAGGAACCCACTTCAACACTCTCACTCTCCCTATACGATCACTTTCTCAAAACACGAAAGTGCAAGCAATCAGTTCCTATTCAAAACAAATTAAGAACACTAGCCTCTGACCACATACTCTTCTATTATTTTGGAAAATAATTAATAATTTGCATCTATTATAAATTAGAATTAGTACATTTCTCAATCATAAAAATACTTAAGGATGTGATGAGTGTTATGTGTTTGTACCAAATATTAAATTATTAACCTTTCTCCACACATAACACTCATTACACCTCTAGGTATTTTTGTGATTGGAAAATGTAGTAATTCTAATTTATAATAGTGCAAATTATTAACTATTTTCCAAATAATAGAAGAGCTTCTAAGCACGCACTCACGCGCATGCTCAGAGGCTAGTTATTCATAGTTACAATGAGGAATGAGAAATTTGTACCTTAGACCTTTCAATTATTTGAAATATTAAAAAAAAATGATAACTAAGCGACAAGGCATTTTTGGCTTGTAAAGAACTTAATGGTGTGAATAAGCACATAATATATAAAGAATCACTAAGAAAAAACAATTTCATATATAAGTATATTTTTGTACTCATTGAAGTATCCTTATTGTAATTATTTGTAATCAATCTACTAATATTTATGAAGTATTTTTTAATGAAACAATACATATAATAATCCACTATGATTTATGGCCAACCCCAAATTATTGGGATTAAGGCTTTATTAATTGTTGTTGTACGTATAATACTCCACTAAAGTCACTCAATTAAGAACAACTTCCTCATAGTCCAACCTTTTATGAACCCTGCACCAAAGCAAGAAGAACAATTAGTCAATTGGGATCACCTTCTCTCATTGTCTTTACTATTTTAGCTTTTTATTATTCATTTTTGGGTAAAATACGCTAAGAATCGTTGAACTTTTATGATTTTGTAGTAAGACTCCTTTAGCTTTTCTTTTTTCCCCAATTTAGTTCATAAACCTTGATACTGTAGTAAATATACCCCTTCTCTCCACTCTCTATCTATTTCACCCCGTTCTGGTTTTTTTTTTTTTTTTTTTTTCAAATTATTAAAAACCCAAACGATGGAAGGGGTCCATTTGCTGCACATTAGATGATTCACTGCAAAAAATGTTAAAATAGACGGAAATGGACAGAAGGGGTCCATCTACTATTCTACTACAGTTTCAGTATGTATTAAATTTGTGAAAAATATAAAGTCAAGGGGGACTTAACTTAAAGTCTGCAATTACATAAAAAGTTTAGGCGGCCTTAGTTCATTTTATCCCCTTTTTTCTCCACCTATTTGTATTTGTGTGAGTGCTTGAGAGAGAGAGAGAGAGAGAGATAAATTTACTTGTTGCAGTCCATGCTATCAGAAATGGGGAAGCTGAGATGGGTGTGGCACATGATAGGAAGAGAATTGATACGTGAGGCAAGCAAGCGAGGTTGTGTTCCCTTTACACTAGCCTGAATGCAAAAGCAGATTGTCTGAGGCCCAAGCCCGTGCTTTGCTAATTTATTTAGCTTCTCTACGTGTCGACAACATATCTTTGTTGGTACGTAGTAGAACCCAACGAGGAAGGCCAAGCAGTCAGGGAATATTAAGAACACAGGCTCACAAACAGGGTATTGAGCCAGTTTTGACGGATGAGACATGTCTAGCGTAGAAACTACAAGCAAGAATATTAAGAACACAATAGGACGAGTCATTGCTGAGGTTTTTTTTTTTTTTTTTTTTTTTTTTTTTTTTGGGTGTACATATAAAAGCTTAATTAGTAAATATGTGTAATGTTATTGATATTCATTAAAGGTGGTATTATATAAGAATTTAATAAATTTTGTTGCCAACGGAACCAAAGAGAGCAAGTTCGTTAGAGCCACGCATGCATGCAATTCTCATGCTCCCTGAATTGCTCAAACTTGCCCCAGTACTCTTGAAAAGTAGGAGGGTTACGTGAGTAACAATTAATATACAGAATGAAAAGCTTTTCATTAAGCATGGTACCATTACGTGATATTTCGGAATTGTCTACAGAATTCGCCAAAATTATTCATGGGATTTATAGCATCACTCTAATTTGAAGTAGTCAGATTTAATAAATTACAAATGAGGACTAAAGAAATATATACTTTAGAATTCAAGCCTTTAATATCTTATATATATTAAACTTGACCTTTTCAGTTGCTCTGTTGGCATGAGCCTAGCTTAAAATGATTTTAAGAAAATAAAAAAGTTACCAAGACAATGTTTTTTCCTAATTTGTTGGGTCCATCACAATGCATGCCAAAAAAAATGTCAACTTAATTATTTTAAGTAACAAAAGAAAGTTAGTTCAACTGGTTGACACATTTTTGATGTTTTCAATACAGACATTTAGGATTATTCAAATCTCTCCACCCCAAAATAAAAATGTATCAAAAAAAAATATTATTATTCTTCAAGTAAGGTTTTTCTTCTTTTAATTTTTTACCATAATTTTTCAAGAAAGGTTTATGATACAAAAATTTTCACAATCATTTCATAAAATATAACAAGTTGTGATTAGAATCACATCATTTTCACATAGACCCTCTAATATCACCACTTTTATTAATACAAATATTAAAAAATTACATTTTTACTATTATGAGAAAGATTGTAAAAAAGTTTTCTACCTACACTTATATTTGTAATAAAAAGATGGTTGAAAACAACCTAACACTAATTCAAAAGATTTAATAGATAACTCTCTCTAACTTTCGGAGTATCAATATGGGAGAATCCAATGCATGCAGATAGGATATTATGGCTTTGGTTTCAATGAATACATGTAAATCTAGGACCAGTAATTGAAAAATTTAGCCTAGAGACTAGATAGCCAGGACCCAGTTCCAGGGGTTGCTTCCTTCGAATTCTTAGAGACTAGAGAGATCCGTTCTCTCCAATTTCTAAGAAGATCCCTTTCGTCTTCTCTGATTCATGCAGGTATAGTAAGTTTTAAATTTATTTTGCATGTTTTTTTTTGTCATTGCCATGCTTATTTTCATAGTTACCATGATTGTTTTCACATCTTTATAATAGCTATGATCGTATGTTCATAATACCATAATTAAATTGCTCACATGATGATTATCCAAATAAGTTTAACATCACTCATGCATTAACATAGATTTAACTCTTGATCTAAGATTATTACTTTGTTTAGATTTCATAGATCTATGTTTTATATGATTTATTTTTCAGATCAGAAATTTTCTTTGTAAAAAGCATTATACTTTCTATAGCAAAAATCAGATTTGAAACCCTTTTTCAAAATCCACTTAGATTCATATCCAAATCAGATCTGAGATTCCTTTCCAAAAACATTATATTTTTCACATCCAACCTAGATCTGAAATCCTTTTCAAAACTCATTTATTTTTCTACATCAAAAATCAGATTTGAAAATTTCTTTTTAAAAGGCATTCTACCTTCATATAAAAAAAATCAGATGTGAAGTTTCCTTTGCAAAAATATTTACAATTACGTACGTAATAAAAATCAGATTTGAATATATTTTCATAAAGATGTCATGTATTCATGATTAAAAATCAAATCTGAGATTTCCTTTGCAAAAATGTTTCCATTTTCATAATAAAACCAGATCTAAATATTTTTCATAAACTCATTGTTTTTCACATAATAAAAACCAGATCTGAATATTTTTCATTAACTCATTGTTTTTCAGATAATAAAAATTAGATCTGAATATTTTTAATCAAAGCATTTTTTTTTTCATGTTATAAAAATTAATCTAAATCTTTCCCATAAAAATGACATTCTTTTCATAACAAAAATTGGATCTGAATTTATTTTCAAAAAAATGATTCTGTTTCTTTGATAAAAAAAGCGGATCTAAACTTTCTTATAAAACTCATTTCCTTTTATGAAATTTAAATCTTTTGCATGGAGTAAAAAATAGATCTATAGATCTAAGCTTACATTTAATATTAGATTTACGAAAACTAACAATTGCATATTACATTTCAAAGTTTACAGTATCATATGTCAATGATTGTGTGGGTATATAGATGGTCATTCATGGCCTAGAAGACTGGATTTTTTCGGGCAGAGTAGATGCCTAATAACTTCCCACTCTGTAACCTAGGCCATAAATCTAGTTTTTTTTTTTTTTTTTTTTTTTTTTTTTTTTTGTCTTCAAGATTAGTGTTTTATCATTTTCTTTGGTAGAATGTATTAGGACCAAAATTTTGTAATTTTTACTTAGATTGTAATTAGGACCAAAGCAATGTAATTTCTACAAATTGTGATATTCTTGACATGATGAACATTCAATGCAATTCAATCATTCAATTCTAAACTTTTATTTTTATTTTTTTTTTCAATTTAAAAAATAAGTAGTGAGTCCACAATTAATTAACCCAAAGAGGTTCCAAGTATCCTCTTTTGAGAGTTTCCCAACATTGGTCTCTCCCACAATACAATAGGATATATTTAACCATCAAAAAAAAAAAAAAAAAAAACCAAAATTAAATTGCATCAACCCAAAGTATAGAACATAAAAATTCACCAATCTAAAGTAGAAATGCAAGAAAAATAAATAAAAATAAATTCACCAAAAATTTTTTTAAAAAAAGTTGAGAGAGCAAGAGAGAGAAAATAACAAAATCATAGTAATAGGATGAGAATGAGAATAGCCAAAATAAAGGAAGAGAAGGGGATAGAGAAAGAGTAATATTAAGGTAGAGAATAGTGGTGAATTGAAAAGGTAAAACGGAAGGAGAAATGTTGTTAAAAGTGTAACAATAAGTGGAGAAGTTAATAATAAGAAGAATAGTTAGAAATAAGAGAGAGTAGTTTGATTGTTAAATAATAGAGTTTCTAATTTACCTTAAATGATTAAATGTTAAAAATATATATATATGAAAAATTGGAAAGATAATAATATAGCTACTGATGTGGCTCAACTGAAACGAAGCAACAACAAATGTTACGCTTTAACTTTTAGATATACTAGTCAAAAATCCGTGCGATGCACGGGAAATTTTTGCCTAAAAGTATGTTGGTCTCAAGTTTTGCATAAAAAGTATAATTAAATTATATTAATCTCAAACTGAAACAATAAACACAATATGAAGAATTAAAAAAAAAATGGTGTGCATCTAACTAAAAGTTTCTGTAGTCCCCTCTAGTTTCTACCATAAGGGATACCAAAAATATTTTTGCAATAAATTTCTTCTTTAAAAAAAAATTAGAGTAACTATATATCTTCCTTAACCTTACATCTTCAATAGTTTACACAGTAAGAATTTTGGTTTGGTTAGATGAGATCACTGAATTTAGATTGCAAAATCGTTGCTTGCAAAGAAGTTGAAAAGTGTGTGTAGTCCAAAGGGAATCTTGTATGAAGGAAGAGAGCTTCTAAGTGAGTCAGTATCTTCGCTTTCAAGTTTCATCTACACCTGGGGTAGGAGAAAGAGAGTTTGTAAGTGGGTTAGAGTCTTGGCTTTCATCTACACATGGAAAATGATCATGCTTGAGTCATAACATGTAAGGAAATCACTAGGCTTGGGCTTCTCATAAAGTTTTGTTTGATTTGGTCTAATTTCCAACAGCAACCCATCTTTTAGATAACAGTAATAAGAATTTAACCTGATCTTGGGGGTAAAAGTAACAAAGTTAATAAGAAGAGGTTAAAGAGGCTAAATACAAAATTAGAGCACCACATGGTAAGACTTTATGCTCTCTCGCATGAGGTCTCTACTTTTATATATATATATATATATATATATATATATTCAAGCCATTGCTACACATATTAATTAGAGATTCTTAAATTTTGTTCTGAATATATTAAGAGAAGTCTTGATACTTCACAACATGGAATGAAACCAAATTACTACAAAACAAACAATTTTTTAAATCATATTGTTTTGAAAGGTAACAATGGTAGAATGGCGGATGATGATGAAGTTTTTCGAATTCCCTGCAACTCAATTGCAACCTCCCTCATTGTAGGACGTTTCCTTCCATTCAAGTGCAAACATCTTTTTGCAAGTTTACCAACTATGATGACCTCTTCCTTATCACTTTCCTTCTCTACTCGGTCATCAAGAATATCAAATAGATGGTTCTCCTTCATTGAATGAAGGAAATATTTAGATAAACTTCTATATGCTTCTGACCTTGTTGAAGAAATAGGTTTTTCTCCAATTAAGAGCTCAACAAGGACTACTCCAAAACTATACACATCACTCTTTTCATTCCCCTCTTGCACTGTGTTGCACTTTTTAATTGCAATAATTCTTCCATCACTTAACATTCATTTGAAAACTGTACTTTGACCACCCTTACTAACTATTCTATTTTCACTAAAATGGTCTGTTGCCTTTTCCAACTCCTTCGAATTGAATAGTTTATATTTTGAACATTGTTTTCATTTGAAGATAATTGATTTTGTAACAATAAACCACCATTCTTTTTAAAGAATTTTTTCTTAAGTTTGGTTTCACTTCTCTGCTTTATCACATTGAATAAATCCAATGTAATGGTTATTAGAAATAATGCTCCAAAGCTTGTACCAAGACCCGCATAAGTCAAACAAACAAAAAAATATGAAATATCAATATTTTTTATATATAAAACATGATTTTCTAGGAGACAATCTCACCTCTTGTGGTTGTAAAAAGCAAAAGACTGTGGCTTGGTCAAGTACTGAAGTAGAGTACAAAGCTCTTGCCAATGCAGCTGCAGAGACTAAATGGCTGCGTGCTCTTCTTTATGAGCTTGGCACTCTTGTGTCCTGTTCTCCAGTTTTATGGAGTGACAACATTGGCGCAACTTATTTGTCTTCTAATCCTGTTTTCAATGCCCGTACCAAGCATGTTGAAATAGAATTCCACTTTGTTAGAGACATGGTTGCTGATGGTTCTTTTGTGGTTTCTATCCAGCAAAGATCAACTTGCTGATGTGTTTACCAAGCCACTATCTTCCTCTAGATTTGCTCATATTCGGACCAATCTCAACGTACTTCCAGCACAGTTGAGCTTGCAGGGGAGTGTTAAGGATAACCGCTAGCAGCAATCTAGCTGTGTGTTCAGCAGCTGTGATAACGTGATAATGTGATAGTTCAAATTCAATTTCTAAATTGTAACAGCCCTAGATTGTGATAAGATAAGATGGGATAGAATAGAGTTGTTTATAATTCAAACTTCCTTGTATTTAAATTCTGGTACTTGTGATAGGATAGGATAGAGTTGTTTATAATTCAAACTTCTTTGTATTTGAATTCTGGTACTTGTATGACTCTAAAAATGATAAGTCCTACACCGAATTTGGTTAGGCTGAAAAACAATTTCAGATATTGTTGTCTTTACAGATAAGTAAGTACAATACTTTTTTTTTAGTAGAAGTTACTAATTCTTCCAAATTATGTTCCACTCTTTCCTAAAGTCTAAATTAGTGTTAACTTCTATTTAATTTCTACAAAATAAATAATAATAAAAAAATCTTTTTTACTTTAATTTTCAAGTAATTAGTACATATGTGCAATGATCAATTGTGTTCCAATTATTAACAAATAAATAAAGAAATAAAAATAAAACTTCTCTTGTGACAACACCTTCTGAGTAGAGTCACCTTCTACCATCTACATTTTGAATTGACTGTTTAGAGCTTGTTTTTATCATCTTCTTCGCCTTAAACTTTTATAACAGCCTATTTAACTTCTTTCTTGTCTCAAACTTTTGTTAACGCTAGAGGCCAAGTCTTCTTCCTTTTTTTCACCCAAACCCACTTTTCTAAGAGTCTGAACAAAATGAATAGCCAATTATTGGTCCCCCTCCCCCCTTTTTTTTCTTCCCTTTTTAGCTATTTACTATAAAACCTAGCATTGAACAAGGGTTTTTGTGTTCGGACCCAAAGTGTTTCTTCAGGGAGCCTAGCTCTAATAGAAGAGAAATAGGTTGGGGTGATTATAGTGAGTTGGAGGCCTGTGATGTTGATGACTACTTGGTTGACCCGTTGGTCCCATACTCCCATATAGTGATGATGTATTAACAAACACCACCTTTCAAAGAGTAAATGCTGCTCAACTGGTTGAGGAAGTCATTTCTTAGTGTCATAGATCCTTCTCGAGAAATTTCGTAGTGTGATTTCTATTAGATGCAGGCTATTTCTTAGTTTGCCTCACGCAAAGCTTAATTCGATCATGAAGCCTGGCACCAATAAGAAATGGTTAGAGTGTTAGGCAAACGACAAAGATTTTACATTTTCCAAGTTGAGCACATCAATGATCTTGAACACATACAATGCGAAGGCTAGCAACAAGGGGAGGAGCCAGGAATTATTGTTTGTGGGGCCAACATGGCAAGCCATATTATTTTGAACTGGAACTCAGAATACTAGCAACCAATGATTGTCTATCCGTAAGGGATAGAGAGAGTAATCCTCATGGGAGACATATATGAAGAAGATGAAACAATTCCTGTAAGGAGTTTCCCCACGCTTGTCTCTGAAGATGAGTCTCTTTCTCAGAGGCTGAACAACTCGGGGCCTGGGCTGTGACTTACATGAGGATGAAGGCCCACTTAACACAATTGGCAAGGGAGTGGTTTGTGTCCTCCAATACTCAGATATTTGAATTAAAGGCCCAATGGACCCTTGTTATGATCGGTGGCCTGAATTAAGGCGAACACATGTGCCTTGGTAGGGGGAAGTCTTGTGCCTTTTATGGAGCGAGTATCAAATCCTGACTAGTAGGTCTCACATTGCCTAAGTAGGGGGGGAGTCTTGCGCTTATATGGAGGCCTTGGAGTCTAATTGGTATAAGACTTGTGTTTTGGAAACAAAACCATGAATGTGTACTCATGTGTGGAGGCATGCCGAAGAGGACAATATCATATGGATGAGGCCCAATTTTGCTGTGTGCTCTCCCGGTTAGGCCTTTTAAAACCTCCATGACAATATTTACGAGAAATTGGGCATTTGCCCCTAATTTACAAATTATGCAGCAAAATGCTTTTATTTTGAAACTACTTAGCAAAATGTCCCTATATTTTAAACTCGGGTGAAAAATATAAATAAATAAATAAAGTTAAAATTGGATACAAAACAAATGAAATGACTAATTTGAAAAAAAAAATATTAAAATTAAAGAAACAAAATGAAATAAAATTAGAGAATATCATTTGTAATATATATAATTTTTTATTAAAATTTTTTCCATGTAATTATCAATTTTTTGTTGTTAAAAATAAAAATGATTTGAGAAAAAAGAAATAGAAGACATTAAACCGTCTCTAATAAGTAATAATACCATTTCTAGCATGATTAATTCAGACACCGAGACAATATGATTGCCACGCATTTAATGATTGCTTGCTACATGTTCAATCTACAATGACTTAGCAATCTGAATAAACAATTATGTAGTCCAAAATTCAGGGTAGGTAATAATAGATGGACCCTGCAAAAATTTATGACTTCCAAAAGAGCAGTGATATTATTTTGCAAAGTTACTGATTAAACATTTCTTTAGTTACTACTTTGGAATATGGATGTTCCCCATCAACTTTTCTTTCCACAAATCAAATTTGATGAATGTGCATCATTCAATTTGTGACAGGAAAGAAAGCTGTTCTTTCATGTGATTTCTCTCTAGTGTTTACTCTTCACAGGCAATGCTCAGTACTCACACTCTATGCAACTTGACAATATCTTTAATAAGTTCTGTGCCACGAGTCGTGAGGCCTGGCCTTAACTTTTCTCATCTCTCTCATCGACAAGACCACTACTTGTTCTTGTTTTCTCATTGCTTCACTGCCAATATATTCTTTGAAAATGTAAAACAGTTTACTATAAAAGACTTTATTTCAACACTTTTCACATTTTTTTTTAGGAACACTTTTCACTTTCATATACACATTTAAAGGTTTTTATTTTTTTATATAAATAATGGAAATTTTATTAGGAAAACGTTAATGGATGATGTAAGGGCATTTATGGTACTATGAGAGTACCCAATAATTATTCATGCTTCAAAATAAGGAATAACTATTCCTCTTTAAAAGGGTTGTATTAGTTATTCCTTAGTAACTGTAATAATTTTAAAACCTAATATATTTCTAAATAAACAAACTTTCCATATACATCTAACAATTATAAAAATAAAAATCATAAAAAATAACATATATCTCTCTTAAATTTAAAAAAAGAACAATTTTTAAGGAGATATAATTGTATGAGTAAGATATTTCTTAAAATAAATCTTGTTTTTTTATAATGTTATAACTCACAACCAAATTTATGAATAGGTTTAGTTATTACATTACAACAAATTTTATTCCTAGTAATAAATATTACAATTCCATTCATAATCCCTATTCAATGCACCAAACTTACCCTAAGGATATTTTTTAATGCACTATTTTAGGATTTTTTTTTTTAATGGGAAAATAAAGAAAACATTAATGTTTTGACTGCATTTTTTATTTCCTATAAAAGTGGTATCAAAACTTTTGTGAAATGGCTTATTATTATTTTTGTCATGCCCCGAACCCAACTATAAAGATAGGCACATGACAACCGCTGCACGCTTATAAAGTAAGCATCCTATAAATGTGCAAGGCTTTCTTAGCAACTAAAATTTATCCTCAAAAATTAAAATCAAATAAATCCAAAATACCTCAACAATATAGATCTCCAATAATTTAATAGGAACAAAATCCAAACCTCATGTACATAATGCCAATTGGCCAATAAATATAAAACTATTAGAAAACCATCCAATCCCAAAATCATTAATCTTCTTTTCCTGCTCACAACACAATGTTAAAACTCCCAAAACTTGGTATTCTTCACAATCTAAAACTGAGGGGAAAAAGGGATGAGCTGACAACTTAATAAATAACCAAAATCCTAATAAGTTCTATTAAGCAATAGATCTGTAAAGTAATAAAATGTAATATGAGTTTTCAAAAGTTATAATATACTATGGGATTTCAAGAATAACTAAAGAAGTTTCATAGTCTTAAAAGAATAAGTTGCAAATAGATCACGTACTTTAACCTTACAAATATATATCATAGATGATTTAGAAAGTAGTCAGTTTTCCATATATCAAAAGCTATAACTTACAATAGGTTCCAAAAATACATAAGCAGTTTAAGTGACTCAAAATAGTTAAATACTCAAACATTTCCAAAATCACATATGTAGTTTTAAGGACTCAAAATGGTTCAAATACTCAAACGTAATTCATATTCTTAACAATCTTATGACTATGGTCACGTTATATCCCCGTGACTGGGCATCAAAGTACCAATGAATAACCCCCATTGGCTGGGTATCAGAATACCAATGAATAACCCCCATTGGTTTGGGTATTGGAGTACCAATGAATAACCTCCATTGGCTGAGTATCAGAGTACCAATGAATAATCCCCAATTATTTGGGTATCAGAATACCAATGAATAACCTCCATTGGCTAGGTATCAGAATCAATTCATAGTCAGATTATTCATAATCATATATATGAAATCATAGTTTCTAACAAAAATATATCTTATTCAAGCATGTATATAAAAATCATATACTCAGTATTAAAATATATTTGTAATAATCTTTTACTTGAAATCTGTAATACAATAGAAATAAAGATTCTACGTATCAGAGTCAAAATATAGTCAGATTGTCTAAAATCATATATATCAAATCATAGTTTGAACAAAAATATATCTCATTCAAATACATATACATAAAACTATATACTCAATACTCAATATATTTGTGATAATTCTTTATTCTTTACTTTAAATCAATGTAGCTAAAACAATTAAATAAAATAGTAACAATTATAAACAAATTTCAGTAGGTAAAATACAGTAGTATGAGCAAAATAAAACCAATTGGGATAAAGTTACTTACCTCTAAAAACTATTCCAAAAAAACTTTTTCTTAACAATTCCTCTAAAATCTTTAGATATCACCTAGAACAATTTTTCAAATAATTTTACTCAATAATCAAATAATTTAAGAAAACTTATAATGGTATCTGCCTGAAGAGAGACTATTCAAAATAACCAATGATTGCCCACTATCCACTCACACCAAAATCCCACGTAGTTACAATATTTTTGCTCTCTTTATTTTCTGCCACTAATAGTTCCTAGGAATCAAGTCTATAGTTACAACATACCTATAGGCATAAAGGGTCAAAAGTACATCACCCATTATTATATTTGTGAGTTGATATATATGTATATATAAATAAAAATAAATAAATATATATATATATATATATATATAAACATATATATTTAATCACTTATGTCAGACCTACTGACTTCCCCTATACGCCTCAACCAACCAAATAAACAAATATAATAATAATAATAATAATAATAATAACAATAAAAGAAAGGTGCTAGCGATGCTTTGTCAAGGTGGTAATTTCATTTATCATATACTAGTCTCTAAGCACGTGCTTGAGCGCTCAGAAACTCTTCTATTTTTTGGGTAATGATTAATTTAGAGCATTTATTATAATTTGGGATTACTATATTTTTCAATCACAAAAAAAACCTAAGGGTGTGATGAGTTTCATGTGTGGAGAAATAATTTTTCATCACACCCCTAGATTTTTTTATGATTAGAAAATATAGTAATCCCAAATTATAATAAATGCTCTAAATTAACCCTTATCCAAAAAATAGAAGAGTCTCACGCGCGTGCTCAAAGGCTAGTCAATACTTATATTATATTTTATAAGGTACGTAACATTTTCTATGGAGTAGTAAATTAATAAGATTTTTGTTAAAGAAAATGCTCCTAAAAAGATCCTAAAATTTCGTAACTACCCATCCACATTTTTTTCTTTCTTTTTTTTTTTTTGTGTTTTTTCCTTTTTGGTGTTGTTGATGTTGTTCTTTTTTCAAATTTTATGTATGACAGTTGTCATTTTTTGTCTAATCCTAAAATGTAGTTTTTTTAATCCTAGAATTTAGGCATTTACTACACATCCATAACATAAGTAAATAAAAGTTTAAATTGAAAATTTTATGGCAAGAGATACACATTAATTGTATAAAACCACAATTGTATTTTGAGATTTTATTTTTTTAATAAAGTATTAAATGGTGCTTTAACCTTAACAAAAGGCTAATACAATTGGGAATTAATGATTAGAAGTATCTAGAAAAAAAAATTGTATAAAAACTTCATGATTGTTTGTTGAGAAGAAAAAAATAATAATACTATAAAGTATTATTAAAGGTGGTTTAACAAAAACCCAATAGGAATAATAATGAACTTTTTTTTAAATTCGTCAATGCTGTTCTTCTAAATTTTTTATTGAACAAAAGTACACTAAATGTAGTTTAAGTTCATAGTAGTAGGAACAACATCCAAATTCACGTTTTCCTCTCTTTTTTCTTTTTTCTTTTTTCTTTTTTCTTTCTTTTAAATCTCTTCCATATTTTGAAAAAAAAAAAAAAAAAAAAAAGACTTCTACTATAAAACCACTACTATAACTTTTCTATCCATATCCTTATATTTAGGTACTAACATATCTGATTTTGAAAGAAAATAAAAGGCTAAATTTTAGGGAAATTTAAAAGATTAAGGTGGGGAATTGGTGTGACCCTATCCTTATTTAAAAGTTTATAAAAAAGAAAAAAGAAAAACTACATGTTTAAAAAAAATCTCATGTTCTGTCCATCCCACTTTCTATCCCACATTTAAAAACTACCCGACCACCCTTTTTTTTAACCCAAATTCATGTTTTCCTCTTTTCTTTTTTCTTTTTTCTTTGAAATCTCTTCCATATTTTGGCTTAAAACTACTACTATAACTTCTCCATCCATATCCTTATATTTAGGCACTAACATATCTGATTTTGAAAGAAAATAAAAGGCTAAATTTTAGGGAAATTTAAAAGATAAAAAATTTAAACTGAATTTGACATAGAATTATACAAATGATAAATATAGTTTCTATTACAAAAGAAATTTTTTTACAACAATTTCTTAGATAACAACCACTTTATGTGAGATTTAATACATATAATAATTCTTGTAAAATCTCTCACCCTAACTTATCTAATATTCCATTCCAATGACTCCTCAATGCAATCCAAAAAATTTGTGCGTACATGAACCTGAGAGAGATAAAAGAATTAGGGTTAAACCAAGTATTTTAAAAAAAAAAAAAAAAAAAAAAAAAAAAAACTTTAATCAACAAACCAAAGTTAGCGTGCGTGTTATTAAAGATAATAGCATAAGTTTGTTAGAGTTTGTGTTTGATTTAAATTTTAAGAGATGTTACGTCTACAACATTTTTACAACAAATCACAGGTAGTTAGTTGTTATTAGTTCAAATTTGAAACTAACACTAAGATTACTTTTTTGCCCTAACAGTAACAATCAGTAACAACCTGCCACTTAGGATTTGTTGTAAAAATGTTGTAGACATATTATTTCTCTTAAATTTTGATGAGATCACTTTTCCTGAAAAATCCTATTAAAATTGTTTAGAATAAAGATAAAGATTTTTTTAGAATTTAACTCTATCATGGACTCTTTAAAATCTTATCACCACGTCATCAACTATTTAAATAAATAACTAATGGAGATCTAAAAAAACAAAGGGAGTTAACGTGTCAAAATTACATTAAAAAAAAGAAAACAAAGGGAGTTAACATTTCAAAATTACATTTTTTTTTTAAAAAAAAAAAGAAAAAAAATGGAGTTAACGTGATACATATAAAAAAAATAATAATAATAAATAGAACTCAAGGTTGCTACATACCGAAATAAAAAATTTTAATCAACAAACCAAAGTTAGCATGTGTGTTATTAAAGATAATACCAAAAGGAAACCGAGTACAATGGACTCGGTTTCCTTTAAAATCAAAACCAAGTCCAATGAACTCGGTTTCTGGTCTTGCAAACCGAGTTCATTGAACTCGATTTACATGTATAAAAATCGAGTTCATTGAACTCGGTTTCTTGGCCTAGAAACCGAGTCCAATGAACTCGGTTTCTGTGCTTACAAAACGAGTCTAATGAACTTGATTTTTGGCCTACGTGGACAATCTAGCCACCTCAGCTGCTGGTAAAACAGGAAACTCGAGTACAATATACTCGATTTTATAACCCAAAAATCGAGTCCTCTGAACTCGAATTGTTAGAAACCAAATTAGTTTGAAACATTTCCTAACTAATGATATTGTTTGGATTTTATAGTTATTTTCTAAAAAAAACCCAAATAAAAATCTCAAACCTCTTCTTTCTATATTTCTATCGTTCAAGTCTTCAAGAACAAATTTATCACCCAAAAAAAAAAAAAAAAAAACTTCAAGAACAAAGGAGAAGCACACCCAGCAGTCCAGCACCCCACCACCCACGCCGCCATATGCCACCATACCCCACGACAAGCCACAAAATTTACTGCCGTTACCGTCGTCTTATATATGGTTTGATTGGGGTTTGAGGGTATGGGTTTGAAGGGTTTTCTGTGGCAATGAGTTGGTGACTTGGTGGTTCATTGTGTGCACGTAAAGATGGAGATAGGGATGGGGACTTTAGGGTTTGATGATATCCAAGACTTATGGTTTATTTAACATGATTTGTAAGATTTTTCAGTTGGGCCACTTTTGAATTGCTCTATTTTAGAGGAAATTCAGGTGGGTTTATTGTATTTTTGTTATTCTTTGGGGGTTTCATAAAATGGGTTTTGTAAATTTCATTATTAGTATATAAAATTGGTGTTCAAACTTCAAAGTTGCTTCTTCTTCTTTTTTTTTTTTTTTTTTTCTTTTTTTTGGGTGTAGTTCTTGAGGTTTCATTCCAACTTTTGAGATTGTTGTGGGATGGAAATTGATTGGGTACTATTTACAAATTTAATTTAATGTTTTCAGATTTGTTGTAGAGAAATGGAGAGAAGATTGGGCGGTGGTGACAGCAGCGACTCTGGTGATGTGTGTGTGGCGGGTTGCTGGATTGTGTTTCCTGTGAGGAAGAGATGAGATATTTTTTTGACTTGAATGATAGAAATTAGAAAGGGAGGAGAGGGGATTTTGTTCTGTGAAATGGGGTTTGTTTGTAGCAAGTTGCAACTCTTTTCTTAATAATGGAATTTAAAAGAGTCAAGTCCTTTACTATTGAAAAATGTCCCATGGGTGTGCATTTGTTAGGAAAATAAATAAATTCTGAGAAGTCTGGGCTTTTCTAACTTGATATTGACTTTTTGAAGTTTATGCTGAGAATTGTGGACTTTCTTTTCTATAGCTTGACGTTGATTTTTTGAAGTTTATGCTAAAACAATTGAACTGTCTATTCTTAGTGAAACAGCTATATAGGATAATAGTGTACATGATATGCTTTCTTGGATATGGAAAAGTGATTATTTTAACAATAATGTTCATGTAAAGAGGACCAATAAGGTAATGTGTCTGATGTGAATATTATGAGGACAAATGGAGAAAAAAAAATTCTTATAGTATTGTTATTAAACTTGCTGTGTAGAATGTTTTTGAGGTTGGAGAAATTTTTACACGCTATCAATGCATAGACTTGTTATGTCATAATTTCCATTGGAGAGAATTTTACCTATTTGTATATCGTTTGGAGAAATTAAAAGGTTTATGTCACTATTCTTCTAGTTACTAGAGCAAGTGTTCCGAAATTGGAGTTGGTTTTTGTTTTTTAACAAAAGAACGAGACTGCAAAAGCTGTGGAACAGAAACTTGAAAAGGTATATTTCTTTGTCTGCTAATCTGGTTTAGTATTAGTCAAGTTACAAGGTAAATCTGATTCTTTTTAATATCTTTGAATTTTACATGCATAGGCCATGTCAGCTTATGGATTTGAGATTGTTCAAACGCTCATTGTGGACACTGAACCTGATGAATATGTGAAAAGGGCTATGAGCAAGATAAATGCCGGTAAGTGTTCATTTTGAATTGAACATTTTTTCTCCTTTATCTCTGAGTAAGTTTGGCTTCTTTTTCCTGAATACTAATTAACTTGTCATTGACCTTTTACATGCAATGAACAGCTGAATCTAATTATTTGGCTGGGCTTGTTGTTGGGCTGAGGGACAGTGTGCTTGCTTTCTCTATGAATGTACCTGGGACTACGTCAAAGGATTTCTTGGGCATGGTTCTGGTGACTCAATATTTCGTCACAATGAAAGAAATTGGCGCATTGTCGGAGTCGAACCCTGTTTTCATCACACATGGACCAGGTACTGTGAAAGACATTGCTTCACAAATTAGAGATGGCCTCCTTCAAGTAAATACCACTCAAAATTAGTAACTTTATCCCAGCATAATGTTGCACGAGTGGCTTTTCTAATGGTATATGAAATGATTGGTGCTAGTATCTTAGATTGGTGTGGTGTGTATACATGGTGTTGGACTTGGCCATAGTATTGGAAATATTTTTTTATAGTATGAGACGTATTTTTGGGGGCATCCTCAGTCTGGTGTGATATGCTATTTTGTATACATGGTGTTGAACTTGGCAGTTGGCAATTGGCACTTTATCCCTACCGAACTACTAACTTAGTAAAAGGAGGAAATAAATTATTACCTCCTTAGTAGGAGAAATTATTAGGTCTACTAGGAGAAGCTAATGTGGTTCTCCTTGACCTCTTAACTAATAAAATGCTATTATTTTATGCAAATGTGATATCACTTAATAATTTTTTATTTTTTATTCTTTATGCTGATTATGAAGCTCACTCACCCATTTACATAGATGGCATCGTCTCATTGGTTGGGAGGACTACATTAGTAGTCCTCTCGGTGGACTTAAAAATTTCTCCCTTAACAGGGCACTTTGAAGATTTTTCATTATCCTATCTAGAAAAATTAGGCCTTTCTTTTTCCTCTTTTCATGAAGGAGCTTTTTTTTTTTTTTCCTTAAAATGAAAGGTTTACAAAGTAAACAACACACTTCAACCAAAAAAACAAATTTAATACCAAGGTATGATGAAACTATTGCAAAGATCAATACACTTTTATTTCTTATAGAAATTCACTTGTTAAAACTCTTAAACATCAATGTTCGTTTCAATACAGCATTTATTTTGAGCATAAAATAGGTAACACTGTTTGTGACTTCGGTAAGTTGATATGCGCTTTAGCACAAATTGCAGTAGGCCAAGACAATTAGGTTGTAGCTAACTTTGTTACATGACCACTAACATGGAAAAATGAAGGAAAGGATAACATGATTTTCAAAATCCGTTGGTTTCATGTCAAACTTTTTTTTTTTTTTTTGAAAAATATTTACTGTCCAGCTTACTCATAACAAAACACACACAAAAGATGGAAAAGACATAAAGGATGTTTTACCAAAAACGAACAAAAGAATAATTAGTTTGATTAATCACATGAAAATTTGGAATAGGTGGTTAAGGCATATCTTCCCTCTGCATGCAGTAGTAAACTTCAGCTAAAAGAAACTAAGAGTCGGGTTAATATATGCAAATCCAAAAAGGCATTCCCAAATGCACCATGAATCCCAACAAAACTACCATAGGTAAGATGTAACGGAGTTTTTTCTTTTAGATTGAGCTGATTTGAAATGTGGACATACTTAGAAGGTTCCAGATGTTAAGAACATCAGTATATGACAATTCAGCATCTCCTTCGACATCTCCTGATAGCCTACAACTTAAAACAGTCAAAATCAAGTCACTCCATAAACCATTATTATGAGAAACCTTCAAGGCATATTCATTAGAAAATGAACTTCAAGTATGAAATGTTGACCATTTGCAAGCCGTGCATTATACTCCTGATCCTCTACCCTTTTTTCCCTCAACTTTTGAAGCATCCTTTTGATGATGTCAACTGCTGATCTGATACACTAAATATGATCTCATTTCGGATACACACATTGGTGCTTGCCTGGTGCTGTAACCAATGTCAGCTTATTATTGTGCTCCTTAACACGAATTTCAGAAATCAATTTACTCAAGAAACCCAATGGAACATAAGTTATAAAGAGACAAATGCCCTTCAAACCTTATGTCTACTAGCATCACAAAATGAAAGATAACCAGGATTATATACAAAGAAAAAAAAGAAATAAGTCGAAACAAAGTAAGAGCACCAAGAATTGAACAAGCTGTTCTACCTTTTACCTCAAAAAAGAATTAAACAAGAAAACCAGCAACAGATTATCAGGAAAACGACACCGTAAGAGATAACACGTGCTGTCTCACTTACTCAAACGGTGCGTTTATCAAACTGAGAATTCATAATGCTGTCAAACGGTGCGTTGCATCTCCAGTAGCAAGGCAACGGTTAAATAGATTGAAAATCAGTTATGGCACGAGTCAGTTTGTTATGACTCAGAGCATCTACGCGGGAATTTCTGTTGAAGCTGTTAGAGATTATTTATGTGTATATATAGATGTATGATGTATAATTCAGTCAGTTGAGCAATTATAGCTGTTGGAATACATTTTCTGTGGTGAACGAAAAATTAATGCCAAATTGGTGGAAAAACGTTTTACACTTGTAAAAAGAGTAAAATGTTTTCCAAGAAAAGCCTTGACTTCTTTGAGGCAATCTATGTATGTTCAGCAGAAACTCTATTGAAAGCAAAAATCATATTTAATTTTGATTTTATTTTACTTAGAGATTCTTGGAAAGGGTTATGCAGCTGTATTTGGTAACTGAGAGAGATTGAATGGGACATAAGGGAGTTATAGAAAAGGAATTTCAGAGCTATTATCTGTAACCTTGCTCTGGCAGCTACAGTTTACTGAAATGTAGTTGCTGCACAGCCTGCACTCTATTTGTTTCGGGCCGCCAGCATATCAATAATTTTTAGTTCTGTTTTGCTTTCTGCTGTTTGTTGTTGTGTACTGTTTTCTTAGGTGCTTTAGCAGCCTGTTTGATGCCACTTGTGTGGTTTGTTCTTGGTTAATGAAGTTATTTCTCGTTCATAAAAAATAATAAACAAATAAATAAATAAAAAGAGACCTACTATCAGCCAACACATAAAGAATGTTTGGTTAATGAAGCTTTTGCTTGTTCATCTACAAAATAAAAATGAATTAATATACTAGAAGACCAAACAACTACAACAACAAAAAAGTGAGCTTCTTAACCAGATATTCACGCCATCATTGCCTCTTACACTATTAGCCGGATTGAAGATGGCATTTACTAACTTAGATCTTGGTGCATTATGAGTTTGGTGCAAAGGGTTCGGACACTTGGGCGCAATCTGAGCAGATAAAATGTAAATTCGGCTACACTTCATTCTCCCCTCTCTCTCTTTCTTCAGTTTTCGTTCTCTCTCTCTCTCTCTCTCTCTCTCTCTCTCTCTCTCGAATCTTGCTGGGTTTCCATTTTATGTTGTGAATCTCTCTTTTCTTCGTGTTTTTTATTATTATTTTTGTAAAATAAATGTTATTTGATTACGGTCCAAAAAACCTAAGACCGAAGTAGATTGAATGGATTGAAGTGGACCAAATGGAACAATTAGACTAAAATGGACCAAAATATACTAAATTAGACCGAATGGACTGAAATAGTCCAATTACACCCTAATGTAACTAATCCCTGTAATTCTCCAACTGTCGAGCCTTCTGCCGAGTCCACCTTAATCCAAAATTCGATAAAGACTATAACTCTCCAAGTCTTTGAATGTTTCGAACAATTACCATTCAATCTATAAACTCAAATTTTATGCATTATTATTTTTATATAATCACTTTTTGATTATTTTAAATTACAAATACTTGAATTTAAAAAATTGATTAATGACATGACTGTTAATCTTTGATTACTTTGAAATTTTATGAGCATGGAAATTATATGAAGATAATGTAATTCAACGGTGAATTTTTCAAAATTCATATCCAATTTAAAAATATTGTGCGATGTAATCCATATATATATATATATATATATTTGAAGAAAAAGAAACAAGTGATATAAAATATAAAACTGACCTAAAAACATGATTGTCAAACATTCAGTCTAGCATGGTTAATAAAGGGACCCAGATCGATAAGGATAGCCTGATTGTTATGCCTACGCGTCTAGATTGCAACTCTGCAATCAGCATTAAGCAGTTATTATACATATAGGCCAAAATTCCAAGACTTCAGTTTTCCAAAGTCTTTGGAAGTTCCAAAGAATCCAGACAATGGCCAAAGACTTGCGAAATGTTTTCAAGGTTCATTGAATCTTTTGGTAATTAAGAATAGTTGTATTTTGTTTTCTTCCATTCAAATTAATGGCAGATATCTTTCATTCAACCACCGTGTGTTTCACCAAGTCTTTTGGTCTTTGCTTGGAACTTCCATAGGACTTGGGAAGTTATAGTCTTGTCTATTATCCAATGTGCGTTTTCAAGGTTGATGAATGATTGAGTCAAAAGCAACAAATAAGAAACTGAAAAGAGAAATAAGAGAGTTTGGGAAGCAAAGAGAAAAGGAAACTAAGAAGCAAGAGACATTTAGATAAAGAATAGAGAATCAATGAAAATTTATATACACGCTTTAAAATTTACTGTAAAAGACTTAACTTCCAAACTTTTCACTTTATATACATGCTTTAAAGTTTTTATTATTTCAATAAGTAATGAAAATTTTATTAGGAAAAGGTTAATGGATGCTCTAAGGGATTTTTTTAGTGCACTATTTTAGGAAAGTTTTATGGGAAAATAAAGAAAACAATTAATTTTTTTTACAATATTTTCTATTTCCCATAAGAGTAGTATAAAAAATTTCATGAAATGGTTTATTATTGTTATTTGATGGAGTAAATTATATTATTTTAATATGTTGTATCTAAATATATAAAAATTGGGATGTGGATGGATTGTAAAATAATATGATAAAATAGATAAAGTAGATTTTTCAAGTGTAAAATGTGTATTTTTTTAGAATGTGAATGCTATGAATCTTTTATAAATGTGCAAACCCACTCATGTCACTAATGACTACTTGATTGATATGGTCTCTAGTTGTACATGTCGTGTATACTTTGGTGACTCTTATTTCATGATTTCATAATTTGTTCGACTGTCTCTATCTTTGATCCTTGTATGGGATACTAATCAGTATATTTGAGTATATATGTAATTATAAATGAGTTTCTTAAAAAAAAAAAAAGAGTAAATAGAAAAGAAATAGAGATCCGTATAACACGATTGCTATATGATAACATGATTGCCACATGAACATGATCAATTGTTAACATGATTGTTGGGTCAATACAGGGACCCAAATAACATGATTTTTACATCTTCAGTTTGCAACTTCGCAATTTGAAACAAACCTTTTCATAGTCTGCATTTCACGCTGGATAATAAAAGGAAGGAAGACTATAACACTTAAATTTCAAAGTATTTTCTTCTATTAAAAAAAAAAAAAAACAAACAAACAAAAAAAATTACAAGTCTTTTGAATTCTAAACAATTATTACAAAAGATATGGTGACACGTTTTTCACGGTTTATACCACTAAACCACACGTTTTCAAGATTGAAGGAATCTGAAAAATCAAAGTCTCAAAAAAAAAAAAATAGTGCTATATATATATATATATAAATAATCTTTTTTCTCCCATACTAATTTTAAGAGATAAAGCCAATAATTAAACTTTTCTTAGTACTTTGACAATCTTGGCCTTGTCTGATCCATTTTGTGTGTTCTATTCCATGAAACTTTTCCCATTACATATAGGCAAATGGATGGGATAGATTTTGCTCATCCCACCATATCTTGCATAAAATGTACATATTCATTTAAATGATTTAATGTATAATATCCTATTTATTGAATATCTTGCATATTTTTTTATTATCCCCTAAATACTCTCTCTCTCTCTCTCTCTCTTTGATGGTATTATTTAATTTAAAGTATACTAGTAGAATTCTTGTGCCATAAATTAAAATTTTATGTAAAAGAAAATTGAAACTGTTTTAATAATTAGTGAGTCATGAGTAAATTAACTATCTTAATATTTAGTTAGTCACATTACAAAAACTCTTTAATTTTACGTGTAATATATCTTGAGTTACTCGGCTTGAACAAGACATGTAACATGTAGTTTTGCTACATTAAAACACAAAACTATAATAGATATAAACAAAAAATAAGTATTAAATTTCATTTTTTAATTTTTTAAATAAAATTTTTAATTTTGTATTTAATAAATGAACTTTAGGTGTAATAGAATATTAAATTTATTAAAGCTTAGGTAATAGAAATTTACATGGAATAAACTTCTTAACAATTAATAAGCAACTTAATATTTTGGTAATAGAGTTTCATTTTTTTTTTTTTTTTGAGAAACAAACACACACACACACACAGGGGAGAGGAAAATGGGTTCTAATACAAAGACATACCACAACTCCACTCAAAAGCCATGGTAACTTTTAAGGGAAGTGGGGCAAGTTATACTACACATAACACACTCTCTTAAGCAATGTGAAACAATTACCCATTCTTTTTTTTGAGAAACAAACACACACACACACACACAGAGGGGAGAGGGAAAAGGGTTCTAACATAAAAGCATATCACAACTCCACTCAAAAGCCCTGATAACTTTTAAGGGAGGGTGGGCACTATGTTATTTTAAAAATTAATATATCTGCTTAGCATAAGCAAAGATATATAGTGATCAATTGGGTGAGGGGATTTGAACATTGGATGTCATAAAAATACTAGGAGGTGTCAACTAATAGAACTACAAAGCTCTTGGCATCCAATCTCCATTGTCAAACCCATTAAAACAACATCGTTTTGGAAAGTGAAATATATAAATAAAAAATAAATAAAGTTAAAATTGGATAGAAAACTGATCAAATGACTAAATTGAAAAAAAAAATGAAAATGAAAAAAAAAATTAAAGAAATAAAATGAAATAATATAAGAGGATATAATTCGTAATATATATAATTTTTTATTTAAATTTTCTTCATGTAATTATCAAATTTTTTTTTTTTGCTAAAAATAAAAATGATTTGAGCAAAAAGAAATAGATGACATTAAAAAGTCCTTGATAATACAATTTCTACACTTTCAATCTAGCATGGTTAATCCAGACACCCAGATAATATGATTGCTACACGTTTAATGATTGCTTTTTACACGTTTAATCTGCAACGACTCAGCAATTTGAACAAACAATTCTATAGTCTCCTTTAAAAAAAAAAAAAAAAAAAAAATTGTAGTCCAAAATTCAAGGTAAGTAATAATAGATGGAACCTGCAAAAAAATGTGCTTCCCAAATCTTTGCAAGTTAAACGTAAACAAATAATGAACATCAAAATTATTTTTTAGTGATTGGTTATATAGTTTGTAAAAGTACTGTAATAAAATTTATAATATTTCTAGCATGACTTTAAAAAAAAAAAATCATTGTTAAATAAAATAACTGAAACAATACTGGTTTTGGAATACACAAGTCTCACCAATTTCATTAGCACAATGGATGAAAAATAACATCAAAATTGAATCTGACACTCTGTTTTTTGTATACTCTCAACACAATATAAGTTCACAGCTATACAAAACCAAGTCATTTTGCATTTTTTCCATAACAAAAGGAAAGAGGAAAAAGAAAACAATGAAATGATTTTTTAAATTCTAGTTTATCTTTTTTTCTTTCTTTTTTAAGTGTATTTCATTGAATCATATTGAAAATAGTCAGTCATAGGTAATCCCCCCTCCCCCTTTTTTTTTTTCAACCAAAAAGAAATTGAGTATGATGTTGGCTCTGCTATTGTATACATGAAATTGAAAATGCAACACCAAATTGGACCTTCCCCATTTTTTTTGATGAACTGAAAGACTATTAAAATTTAAAACACAACAGCAAGATTACAAGGCATTAGACAGAATTGTTAACTTGACTGTCCAACAAGATAGTATCAGAGATGGTTTTTTGATTCTCCAATGGGTGTGTTTCTCAGCAAAAAAAAAAAAAAAAAAAAAAAAAAAGATTCTCCAATGGGTGTCACTACACTTGGAATTCAACTTTTATTAATTGTTGTAGGTCATGACTCATGATCAAATTCATACCTTAAACGAATTAAGGATGTTTTCCGAAGTGCTTATCTTTCAGCCAATGGATCAGCTACAGAATTGCAACCCCTGCTAGGCCAAAATAAATTTTAGTAAAATACAAATGTGGGAAACCAGGAGGTTTTGACTCTTTTCTATAGCAAATGAGAACTGAGCAATTCAACAATTATGCCAAGAGGATGCCTTATTTCTTATTTGCTAGGTGGGTGCGTGGGTGCGTGGGTCCTTTACAATGTGCTAAATGTCTAGCATAAATGTCATAGGTTTATTATTTTTATAAGCTGATGGTGATAAAAAAAAATTAAAAATATATCTAGATCTAAAGTATATGAGAATGAGATTATTATGATACTTGTTTATAAGGATTTTTTAATTTTCAAAATCTGAGCCGGATAATCTGATTTTTTTTCACTTTCAAAACTAGTCCTAAAAAAATAAAAACTAAAAAAATAAAAAATAAAATAAAAAAAAGAAAGAAAGAAAGAAAGAAGAAGAGTAGCCCAACCAGTCAAAAAAAGAAAAGAAAAACATTAATCCACAAGAGGTTAACTTTCCATGTCTTTGACAAGTGACAACATTTCCACTTATCACAATTCACGAGATAGTTAACAGAGTGATCCACAAGATCTTAATTTCCTCAATTTGAGGAGACATAAGACCTTAATTTTCCATCTCATTGGCCAAAGACTTTTACCGGATTTAAGTCTTTTAAGAGTAATGAGAAGGTAAATAAAATTAAACAGCCCAACTCATAAAATACGCAAACATTAAATATTAGAATTGTGTTGCGGCTGATAATCCTAGTTATGGTCTCCTGTTGGGTTGAACCAGTTAGAAATTAATTTACTACGAGAAAAATACACACACACATATACATACACACTAGCCTTATCACACGCGCTTTGCACGTGTGATGAGGCCTTTTTTTTACTCTTTTGTCCAATGTCATAATTTTTGTTTTCTATAATAAAATTTTTAGATAAGTTTGTTTTGAAGACATAGATTAGTAAGAAAGTGTCCTTTTTTGTAAGCATTTTAAGTAGAGTTAGAGATGTATTTTTACTAGGTTATCCTCAAGTTTTTTCCTTATTAAACCTAAGGTTTAGGGGTGTTAAGTTATGATTTTTCTCATAACATTAGTGTTGGCTTATTCCATGACAAAAAGTGTTGTAATTGCATAAATTTATTTCCTTGTATTTTTATGGGATTTACTTGTAATGAGTTTAGTATTAAGTGGTGAAGATTTGATCAAGACAGCTAAAGGTTACATGAGAAGCACATGCAGGAAGGTGAACGATTAGGCTAGGTGTCCAGCTCAGTACAACCTATCCAGGAGGGTAACTTGAGACTTGGATCCACGACTTAAACTAGTCGCGAGTGACCCGGGAAGTTCCCCTGTTTTACTAAAAATTGTGACTTTTCATATTCCCATCACTCATACTATATATACCCTCATTACCCATAGAAATGGTAGGGAGCCTATTGAGAGAAAAACCCTAAAAAAAGTTTCTACAACACACCCACCTTGTTAGAGAGAGAGCTACTCATTCTTAGAGAGAAATCTTTGTCTCCTTCCCTCTCCCATTGTTATACCCATTGAGAGGAGATTTATACCCAAACATAACCCACATCCATTTAGAGTGTTGAGAGTGTTTTTGGAGCTTGGGAAGTATTGGAAGATGCCAAGAATGGCGGATGCAATATGGAGCTTATTGTGGGATCTAGAAAGCTAGAAAAGACAAGGTTAGGCTTAACCCTATTGGAGCAAAAAGCTTGGAGGGTTTAGGTGCATCAGGTAGATTAGGTTTGGAGGGTCTATTACTATTCATATATCCCAACTAATTTTCTAGTGGATCATTTTACCGCTTAGAGGGCGGCGGAGAGGTTTTTCACCGAGTTCTTCGGTTTCCTCTTCGATAACACATGCCGGTGTTATCTTGTGTTTGCATCTTTCTTCCCTTACTCTTTAACCTTTAATTGCTGCTATGTTTGTGATTAATTATGTGTTAAAGTAGTTTGCCAAATTGGGTATTTCTTATATTTTATTTTCTGCACATCAATTGTTTGAATATAAGCTTGTATTGGTTAATTTGAAATTGGGGGTCTAAACATTCACTAGTGTTTTACACTCTAAGTGAGCTTTCAAGGGGTATTAATGAACCACATAAAATTTCAATCCAAAGAAGAGAATCCTCTTATAGATAATATAGATATAAAAAATCAATGAACTAAATATTGAACCAACAAAGTTCCTCCATAGCTAATATAAGGTAAGTGAGATAAGTATAACAGAAATGATGATTCCCGTATTATTTTTTATATTAATAACTAACTTACTTATAGATATACCATATATGTATATTTAGATTTCATGGAAGAAGAAATGCAAATCTTTGTAATTTCTCCCCTGACCTAACCCAGCAAAGGTCCATTAGAGATCTTAAGTAAATATTATTTCTAAGTTTTGACAATCTAAAATTATAAATAGTGGGACACTTTGTTAATAATTAAAAAAATTTATTAAGTTACCTTATTATCTATCTATTGATCTATACTATCTATAAGAAGATTCTCCTCTTTGATTTGATTTTTTTTTTTCAAGTTCGGAAATAGCCTCACTAATAAATAATGAATTTTCCTACAAATGTTTTAGGATTAAGATCAATAGTGTCACATTATTTCCCAAAAAAATTCCTTTATTGAACTAGACTTTTATGTTATTCAAAAAATACCCTCATAAATAAATAGTGACTTCTCTTAGAAATAGGGACAACAATGTAAAATAACAAATTTAAAGCACTATGTCATAGTTGTCAGTGTCGTATTATATGTAAAAAGTTTCATATCGTTTCGGCATGTTGTAAGTGCTCATAAATTGTACGATATAGTATGCGTTTCGTATGAATTGTATCATATCGTACGGTATATTGACAAATGCTTTAAAAAGATATTTTTTGTTAAAATTTGTACTTTATTTAAATCTAACAAGTTGTTAGACTTGTTTTTAACACAAAACTATTAGTTTACTTAATTTAGCTTACTAAAATAACATATTCATAAGTTTTTTATCTCTTCTCTCCTACAATTGGACTACATAGTATACATTTACCTTTCATTTTAATATTTAAAAATTTATTTTATTTTTATCGTTATTCTTATAAGTCCAAGAAACTAGAACGCCAAAAAAAATTATAAAAAATTATTAAAATAAAAAAGAATAAGAAGAGATAGTAAATGTTAATGACTGAAAGCTCGGATTTGTGTATAAACACAAGAGCTTGTTTGGACCCCCAATAAAAATTACGGCTCGGTTGGTTTTACTCCTAACTTAAACTAAGTGCGCAATAAGAGTAAATGCATGCAAACAACCAATAAAACTACTCTAAGCCTTATTCATCCAATATCAACAATAAAAGGAAAGCTTAAAGAGTAGGGAAGAAGGATGCAAACACAAGATAACACCGAGTCGTATTATCGAAAAGGAAACCAAAGAACTCAGCGAATAACCTCTCTGCCGCCCTCCAAGTGATAAATCAATCTACTAGAAAATAATTTGGAGTATACGAATAACAAAAGATCCTCCAAACCTAGTATACCCAATGTACTTGAGCCTTCCATGCTCCTGCTACCAACTAGCTTCTCAGAACCTTGTCTTCTCTAGCTTTCCCAGATCCCGCAATTCAGTTTGATTGCATCTGCCAACGATTGGCTTCTTTCAATACTTCCTAGCAGCACCAAAACCTCACTTTACACTCAGATTGGGTGTGGTAAGTGTTTGCGCTATCAACCCCTCAAGGATTTAGAGATAAAGAGATAGGACTAGAGGAAAATCACAAGGAAATGTGTAGATAATTGTAGGTATAACAATTTCTAACTCTCAAGTGTGTATGCTAGGATTTCTTTCTAAAAAGCACTCCTTACAATATGTGAGTAATGAGGGTATATACAGTGTGGGTAAAGACTTGGTAAAAACAAACATGACAAATTAGCCAAACATAATGTTTCGCGAGTATTTCGCGGGAAGGCCTTACCTGTGAGACACTCGTGAAAACTCCAGGCTGTCATGACTCTTCGCATTCCAATCATGTGCTCTACACGTGGCTACTTCACGAGTTAGCTTCTCACGAGCTTCTCGCGAAATCCACTTGTATTTCGTTTTAAGCTTGAGTCTTCACATTCTCTCACACTCAACCCTTACAATTAAAAACCCCACATAAATACAGGGAAAAATGATTGAATAAAATTACAGTCAAATTTGGCACAGAATTAAAGCCAACACAAAATAGTTGTAAATCACAACTTTACAATCTTCCCCTTTGGCTATTCTGTAACAAAACCCCTAAACAGACTCTAGACTTAAACGTGAGTTTGGGAACATAGGCAAAACTCACTTACACCTAATTCTAGAAGCTGTGAAGCACTTGCATTGTATACACCTGTATCCTAAAACACTCACACATAAACACAACTTTCATTGAGCTCATGACAACTAGAACACAAAGTGAGTATAGCAGCAAGTAAAATGCGATCAAGGTAATAAGCAAGATATAATCTATGAAGTGTAACTTGACCAAACATGAATAGTCATTAAGGAATGACTACAATGAATATTTATCTAGTAAATGATCATCTGAACATGCAATGCAATTAAGAGCAATGCTAAAATTAATTACATGTCCAACAAGCATGATGCATTAGAGAAACTAAAGCTAAAAGCGATAGAAATCAATAAGCATCAAAGAGGTTATAGAAACCAAGATACACATATAGTACTAAAGATAAACTGAAATTTAAATTAAAATACTTTAAAGCTTTAAAAGAAAGCAATGTAAATATCCATAAGTTATAAAAGCTTTAAAAGGTAAACTGAAAATAAACTACTAAACCACCAAAATGAACCAATGCTTTATGATATGCTACTCTATGCTCCCCCTCAAGCTATGCTACTCCCCCTCAAACTACTCCCCATTTTTAATCAGAATGGCCAAAGAGGCTAGAACTGCTAGGATTCCGAATCTGAATCCTGCTGCTGCTATTGGTCCTTCATCATGTCATTGATTTGAGACGAGAGTGCAGTGATCTGGCCTTGGATGCTGGTGAATTGAGTCGAGGAGTGTTGCATGTGTGATTCTAGCATACTATACATTTGCTCAACCCTTGCAATGAGAGGATCAAGATGATCGGGTGCTCGTGCACACGCTTGAGAAGAGGGTTGTGCAGTGTCCTCTGGAGCTGATGTGAACCTCTCTATCTCTTCTTCCGTGTCCCCACCTTCTTCCTCATCATTGTCCCTTGGGATTTGAGAAATACCAATAGATGGTCAGGGGATATCGGCTTTGCTTCGGTTGAGCACTAATTGGATAATCCCTTGGCATCATAAGAAGACCACTAGGAATCTTCACCCTTGCCCTTACGATAAGAGCCATGACGAGAATTGGAAATGGTAAGATTAGCCTCAAATTTCTCTTTGTGATGCACTTGGTGAAGAGGTAGTAGATGTGACTGCAAATGTTGATCTCCTTGTGTGTGAAGAGATCAAGTAGAAAAATGGCCCATGGTGCTGACAAGTTAGTCAAATTCTTCACTGGGTAGAGGTTGAAGATCATGATATAGGCCAATGTTCTCATCTCCGGGGTGAATGAAATGGTATGCAATGCCTTCTTGTTAATTTCACCTCTGAGGATGTCCACAATAGGTCCAAGCTTTTCCCTTCTCTCATCATACTGGAGGGATGTGTATGGAGTCGTTGGACGAATCTCCAAAATCTCCCGAATTGAGTCCTTTGTGACATAGAACTCCCTCCCTCTCAGCCGACAACCTATACGATCCCCTTCCGTAACAGCATTGGAGAAGAATTCCCTAATGATTTTAGCATGGACATTCCCCATTGGGTTTAGTAACTTTGTCAACATCCTTTCCTTGAACACTTCAGGGATGAAAGTGTGTTCTAGTGACTCTAACTCCACAGTCCTTTCCAAGATGATCGAGACCCTTTTGTAGTAATCATTATAGGCCATGTTTGCATCATTGCTTCGGAATGCATCTGAGGAAGTGCATTGATGCTTAGAGGACTTCTTTTTGGCTGCACTCTTATGAGGAGACATCTACAAAAACAGTCACAAGCATAAAGAAACAAGGACAAAATCAAAAACAAGGAAACAAACTTGATTATGTACAAGTTAGTCCATAAACCAAACAACTAGTCCAAAAAAGAACAAAACAAATATAAACCTCATATCACAAGACAATGATTTAAGTGCTAAACATGTAATAAAACTTATCTAGCATGAGTGAAATGCAAAACATGTCAAGTGATCAAGTGTGTGCATTAAGTGTGCATGTGATGTGCATATGTGATGCATGATCAAGACATGATAAAGCATGCATGGGTCAAAGTGTGTAAAACACACAACCAAAGATCAAAACATGATAAACATGCATAATCATGGTAAACCCCAAAGATTGGTACTTATTGGAGTCCAAAACAACAACAAAATGCCATTAGGGCATTTCATCAAACACCTAGTATGCATATACACTACTAACATGTAAAACAATGCATGAATATGTGAAAAACTTGTCTAAATATATGTTAAAAATGCCACTTGGGGCCAACACAAACACAACCAAACAAAATGGGACATAGCCCAATCAAGAAAATAAAGAAAATTTTGCAAGAAAAATAAGTTTTCCCCAACCCTAGAAATCGTAGAATCTAAGGTTTAATCTAAGGAATCAAAAGTAAAAAGATGTTGAAACATACCTTAGTGAAGTTTTAGAAGTGATTGATCTTGAGATTTTGGTGGGTTTTTGAGAGAAAACGTGTTTTGGGTTAAAAGAGGCTCGAAGGAGGCAAAACACAAATTTTTGAAAAATTGTCACTGTTTGCCTTTGAAAACTGAAAACACGCGCTTTTCACAGGTAAGCTTCTCTTGAAGTTACTCGTGAAAATGCCATTAAAGCATATAAACTGTTTTGCGGGTAGTTGTTTCTTACGAGACAGTTGTGAAAGTCTTTGTATGAATTTAAGTGTTTTCAAATTTCTGCCATCCTTTTGCGGGAAGAGCTAACTTGTGAGCTTCTCACGAAAATGCCTCTAAAATAGATGTTAATAAAAACAAGAAATAGGCAATATGTACAAAAAATCTAAACACACAAAAGTATAAAAGCACATTAAAAAACATATAAAATACTCAAAATCTTTTTGGATTTGATCGACAAGCATTTGAGTATATACATTACATTTGAACACGTACAATCACACAAATGGAATAAGCATTCATTGAATATTAGACTTGTGTGTTGTGTGTGTGGATCAAGTATGAACTAGTCTATAGTCTAGTATAAAGCCTCAATAATCAATTCAATCAAGTTATACACGACTAGTACAAAGTCAAGTGACCTATCTCACTTGTAGAAATGAACATATATGACCCTTCACTAATGTGATTACAATTGATTGAAAGCTTTTTATTGTGCTTCCATTTTACAAACTTTAGATAAAAAAAGAACTCAATTTTTTTAGAAGCAATGCCATAAACATTTTGAGATAACTTTGACAAATGAGCCTTTGGCTTTGGCACCATACATTTTAATACAAATTATTTTCCTTTTTTCCTAGTCAAACACTAGTATGTGCGATAGCTTTTTTAGCTCAATATCTCTTTTTGAGATAGACATTTATAGAGCTCTTGAAAAAGGAAAAAAAAAATGTGTGAGGAGATATATAGGCACAAATCTACTCATGTATCAAGATCAAGCAAGACTATTGACCAATCATTCATGACAAGCTTGAAGATTTATTTACAAAAATCAAAATTTAGATTTCTACATGTCGCTCACACTTAGAAAATGTGCATACATAACAAGCTAAGCTCGTAAATGCACTACGCCATTAGTATAGAGGTACTAGGCCAAACTCACATGTGATATACACAACACAAGCGATCAAATTTTTTGAGATTTTTCACTTTTTATGGGTTTTTGAATTTTTCAACACACTTAAAAACAAAAACAAGTAAAGTAAGATCAACAAAAACAATAAGTACAAAAACAACTTGAAAAAGAAACATAATCATGCAAGTGAGACCTATATAGCAAGGATGCACCAATGAACAACATAAGGTCACACAAGAGATATGAGTCAAGGGATGAAACCGACACCAATGGTCTTACGGAGGGATTCAAACCATGGACCCTCAACAGGTTTAGTAAAGATGTCTGTCTTCTAATTGTCAATGTTGATAAACTCCAGCCACACAATTTTCTCCTCCACCAAGTCTCAAATGGAATGATATCGAATTTCAATATGTTTAAACTTTGAATGTTGAACCGGGTTTTTGGATAGATTGATGGCACTAGTGTTGTCACAAAAGACACATATGCTGTCTTGAGAGATTCCATAATCATGAAGTAGTTTCTCCATCCACAATAGTTAAGCACAACAACTCCCAGCTGCAATGTATTCTGCTTCAGCCGTTGATAGAGACACTGAATTTTTTTTCTTGCTCATCCAAGACACCAAATTATTTCCAAGATAGAAGCAACCTCTCGAGGTGCTCTTCCTATCATCGACACCCCCGGCCCAATCAGCATCTGAGTATCCAGCTAGGCAGTCATTTGAATCTCTTGGGTACCAAATCTCAGAGTTGGATGTACCATTGACATAACGGATGATTCTTTTGATCGCTGTCAGATGGGACTCTTTAGGAGCTGCCTGAAAATGTGCACAAACCCCGACACTAAAGGCTATGTCTGGCCTACTCGCAGTAAGGTAAAGGAGACTGCGAATCATGCTCCTATAGAGTGTTGGATCTACTTCCACACCAGCTAGATTAAAGCTCAGTTTTACCGAGGAACTCATTGGAGTAGATGCATGCTTCTTAAAGTCTAAACCGAATCTCTTTACAAGATTTTTGGCATACTTCTCTTGGGAAATGAATATCCCATCTTTCCGTTGTTTCACTTGAAGACCTAAGAAGTAGTTTAGCTCCCCTGCCATGCTCATCTCAAACTCCTTCATTTCTTCCAAAAATTCTTAAGCAAGATGATCAATTGTTGAGTTGAATACAATGTCATCCACATATACTTGAGCAACAAGGAGAGATTTCTCATCTCGTTTGACAAAGAGAGTTCGATCGTCTTGACCTCTCTTGAAACCATGATCTAAAAGATATGAGGTGAGATGATCATACCAAGCTCTTGGTGTTTGCTTTAGCCCATATAATGCTTTCTTCAATCTTAATACATGGTCTGGAAAATGTGGATCTTGGAACCCCTTTGGTTGCTCAACAAATACTTCTTCATTCAAAAGTCTATTCAAGAAGGCACTCTTCACATCCATTTGGTATAGCTTGAAATTCATAATACATGCTATGGAGAGAAGAATTCGGATTGACTCTAGTCTTGCTACCAGAGCAAATGACTCATCAAAGTCTACGCCTTCAACTTGAGTATATCCTTGAGCCACCAATCTAGACTTGTTTCAAACAACTTCACCATCTTCATCGGTCTTGTTCTTAAAGATCCACTTGTTGCCGATTACATGTGTGTCCTTGGGCCTTGGTACCAACTCCAATACATCATTTCTAACAAATTGATGTAACTCTTGGTGCATGTATTCTACCCAATTTTCATCTTCTTCCACTTTCTTGGGTTCAAATTGAGCGAGGTAGCAATTATACGTCACATGATTCACACTATAGCTTGGTCCTCTTCTCTAACGGAGTCCTTCATCCAAATCACCAATTATGTTGCTTTTGGGATGATTGAAAGTAACTCTTGACGAAGGTTTCTTGAAAGTGGAGGGTTATCATTAGGAGAGATTAGGAGTTGAACTTCTGGAGGTGTTAGTGGACTTAAAGATCCTTGAGTCGATCTAGTCTCCCTTCTTGATGTAGTAGGAGTAGACTCCTTTTCCAGTGATTGTCTCTCACCATCATCCCTTTGAGACATGTTATCATCACGCTCATTTTTCTTAAGGCTTGGAACTTCGCCATCCTCACCAACATCCTTTTCCGGAATGGCGTCATCGATGACTACATTTATCGATTCCATCCCGTCTTTGTCCACTTGTTGTACACCCTATATGCCTGGCTATTTACGGAGTATCCTAAAAAGATCCCTTCATCACTCTTGGCATCAAATTTCCCAAGACTCTCCCTATCATTGACAATATAGCATTTACTTCCAAATACTCTGAAATATTTCATCTTAGGTTTCTTTTCCTTCCAAATCTCATATGACGTTTTCTTTGTTCCCGCTCGAATTAAAATCCTGTTCCTAATGTGGCATGATGTCTTCACTGCTTCAGCCCAAAACTTCTGTGGGATATTTTGTTAAGTAGCATCACTCTCGCCATCTCTTGGATTACCTGGTTCTTCCTTTCAACAATCCCATTCTGTTGTGGAGTCTTTGGGGCTGAGAATTGCTTCTTAATACCATGCTCATTGCAAAATGCTTCAAATTTGGCATTCTTAAACTCCTTCCCATGATCACTCTTGATTTTGACTATGGGAACTCCCTTTTCATTTTGGAGTTTCTTGCATAATCTTTCCATCTTCTCGCATGCCTCCGACTTTTCTCTAAAGAATTCCACCCAAAAGTACCTTAAGAAATCATCAACCACAACCATGATGTATCTTTTTCCACCCATGCTTTCCATTCTTGTTGGACCCATTAGATCCACATGAAGCAACTCCAAAAGGGCGAGATGTAGCAACTACATTACTTTGGGATGGGTTGATTTAGTTTGTTTTCCTAATTGACATGGGCCATAAACATTTTCTCAATCTTTTCAAACTTTGGCAAACCAATCACAGCTTCAAGCTTTGAAACTTTTGCCACTTGCTTGTAATTTGCATGCCTAAAACATTGATGCCATAACTCCAAGAGATTTACTCGTGCCTTACGGCATGATACATTTGTCTTGGGAACCACGCCATAGCAATTGTTGGTGGTCCTAAGCCCCTTCAAGACTTGCACACCTTCTTTGCTGAGAATTAGACACCCTTTCTTTGAAAATTGAACTAGAAAGTCTTCATCACATATTTGGGTGATACTCAACAAGTTTACTTTCAACCCTTTGATATACAACACATCGGTCAATAGAGGAAGTCCTAGAATATCAATAGATCCCTTTCTTAGGACTAGTGAGTGGCTACCATCTCCAAACGTCACATAACCGTCATCCTTCTCCTTGAGACTTTTGAAGAGCAATTTATCTTCGGTCATGTGTCTTGAACACCCACTGTCAAGATACCATAAACAAGAATTAAACACTTTTAATGTGGTATGAACAAAGAGACAAGCATGAGACAAACATTCTAAACCATTAAAGCAAGACTCATCTTCCTTTACATCATTTATGGATGAGTGAAGCTTTTTTTTCAAACCATCAATTTTATCACATAAATGTCTATTCCTTCTCTTATATTTTGCAATCAAGGAATTAGACTCACAGAAGCTATTTTGAATCTCATGATTCCTATGTTCTAAACATTTCAGCATGTGTACAAAAATTCTAGCATGTTTCTTAGACTTGAATAACTCTAGAAGCTCATTGTTAGGACAATCTCCAAAGATGCTCATAGAGTCATTATCACAAACACATGAACTATACTTCATGTTGGCTTTTGCCATAGCACTATCCATAGCAAGCCAAGGGGTCTAGGATCACACTAGGATAATGAAATCCGATAAAGTGTACCTGCTCTGATACTAATTGAAAGCTCGGATTTATGTATAAACACAAGAGCTTGTTTAGACCCCCAATGAAAATTATGGCTCGGTTGGTTTTACTCCTAACTTAAACTAAGTGCGCAATAAGAGTAAATGCATGCAAACAACCGATAAAACTACTCTAAGCCATATTCATCCAATATCAACAATAAAAGAAAAGCTTAAAGAGTAGGGAAGAAGGTTGCAAATACAAGATAACACCGAGAAGTGTTATCAAAGAGAAAACTAAAAAACTCAGCGAAAAACCTTTCTACTGCCTTCCAAGCGATAAATCGATGCACTAGAGAATAAGTTGAAGTACACGAATAACAAAAGACCTTCCAAGCCTAGTATACCCCATGTACTTGAACCCTCCAAGCTCCTGCTACCAACTGGCTTCTTGAAACCTTGTCTTCTCTAGTTTTCCCGAATTCGGCAATTCAACACGATTGCATCTGCCAATGATTGGCTTCTTCCAATGCTTCCCAACAGCACCAAAATCTCACTTTACACTCAAATTGGGTGTGGTAAGTGTTTGGGCTATCAATCTCTCAAGGATTTAGAGATGGAGAGGTAGGAGTAGAGGAAAACCATAAGGAAATGTGTAGATGATTGTGGGTATAACAATTTCTAACTCTCAAGTGTGTATGCTAGGGTTTTCTCTCTGAAAAGCATTCCTTACAATATGTGGGTAACGAGGATATATATAGTGTGGGTAAAGACTTGGTAAAACAAACATGACAAATTAGCCAAACAGAATGTTTCACGGGAAGGCCTTACCTGCGAGACACTCACGAAAAATTCAGGTTGTCATGACTCTTCATATTCCAGTCATGTGCTCTACACGTGGCTACTTCGTGGGTTAGCTTCTCGCGAGCTTGTCGCGAAATCCACTTGTACTTTGTTTTAAGCTTGAGTCTTCACACTCTCTCATACTCAACCCTTACAATTAAAAACCCCACATAAATATGGGGAAAAATGATTGAATAAAATTACAATCAAATTTGGTACAGAATTAAAGCCAACATAAAATAATTGTAAATCACAACTTTACAATGACGAAAGATGATGAAGAAATTTTTAATGAAGAAATAAATTTGCAAAATTATAAACATGATGATAGTGTTGACTTAGATGGGGTTGATTAGGCAATTTGATGAATTTGATGAAAATAAATTATTATTTTTGGGTCATTTTTAATATATTATCATTTGTAATAAATTTATGAACACATGCTAATTTGATTTATTTAGTTAGCTTGTTAAATATTATTACATAAGTAATGAATAAATTAGTCATTTGTTGAATATATTCAAAATTTTATAATGAATATATCCTTTATATTTGCATTTTTATAATTTTTTATAAATTTTATTAAGTATTTGTGTATCTTATGATATACGATACGATACACAATACGGAAAAATTAAAAATCAATTTACAATACGATTCACGTTTTGACAACTATGCACTTTGTTTTGAATTAAAAAAGGACTCCTTAAATTTAGGTTTTTCTTTTTCCTTCACATTCATCTTTTTTTCCCCCCCTAAAATTTAGCCATTTTTTTATACCACTTTCATCCAAATGTTTTTTTTTTTTTTTAAATGGAGAACTCCTAAAATTTAGGCTTCTTTCCCTTATGTTCAGGATTTTTATTATTTATTTTTTATAAACTCAGGTTCATCTTATTTTTCCCAAAAATTAGTCTTCATTTTATTCCTTTTTATCCAAATAAAACACCTCCACTTAAAAAACAAAAAACACCCATTACTTATTTATTTTTCCTTCAAGTTGATCATTTCATCCAAATTAAAAAAAAAAAAATGGAGTACTCCAAAAATTTAGGCTTCTTTTCCTCACGTTCTGGGTTTTTTTTTTTTTTTTTTTTTTTTTTGATAAACTTAGGTTCATCTTATTTTTCCAAAAAATTAGCATTTATTTTATTCATTTTTCATCAAAATAAAACACCTCCACTTAAAAAACAAAAAAATACCCGTTGCCTATTTATATTTCCTTCACTTTGATCATTTTTGCCCCTAAAATTTAGGCCTTTGTTTTCCTTTTTCATCTGACAAAAACACTTCCAGTGTTTTCTTTTTTTAAGACACCTCTTAGCTACATACAATTACTAATAATTTAACAAAGAATTATTTATCCTTATTTTAATCTTTTCTCTATATCACTTTGATTATTATTGTAGAGGCCCCACTACACCACATTCAAATACATGTTCAAAAAATAAATTACAATTGCTACATAATTCTATTTCATTCACAAAAACATAAATTTCATCACACTCCTAGGAATTTTGGCGATTGGATAATACAAGAACCCTGAATTAGTATATATGAAAATTTTTATTCTTTAGAAGGAAAAAAAAATAGAAAAAACACTGCCTATAACATGATTCTCCTCTTTAAATTGGACTTTTACGTGATTCAAAAATACCTCAAAACTCTATGTTTAACAAGGACAAAACTTGCTTTCAAAAAAAAAAAAAAAAAAAAAAAAAAAACAAGGACAAAACTTGGTAAAAATATATATCAAACTCCATCTAAAACACTACCTACAGAATAAGACACTCTCTTACTAACTCATGCCTTCAAAACAAACTTATCCAAAAATAAAATAAAATAAATTCTCAATCCACTTTGTATATTTTCTCCAAGACCACATTCCACCTTTTTTTTTCATTCTTTTTTTTACTTTATCAAGACTTACCAGTTTCTTTTATTTAATTTTTTTGAACTTTCGGTTTCCTTAATTCCTAATCTCACTTTTTTGTATTTTTTTTCAATATCAAATTTTCTTAATCAATCTCACGTTTATTTTTCTCTTCTAAAACCTCCTTTTCTTTATTTTGAATTTGAAAAAAAAAAAAAAAACACTCCTACTATAAAACCATTACTATATTCCTTAAATTTAGGCACTACCATGTATTCTCATTTAAACAACCCACATTTCAATAATTTAGAACTTCACCAATATATAATTATATCTCTCTCTACTTCATCTCTTTTAATACCATTCAATTTTGAAAAGAATTCCGCCTGCACGCAACAAATTGGTGCTCTCCCACAGAGAAGTTAAGGGTTCCATGGTTGGTTCATAATGATTTTTGGTAGGTCCATTTTTTTGTTACTTTCTCTTTATCTTTTGCTTTTTTAATTCGTATATTAATTTTTGTTGAATCTGTGATTTTGTTAAAACACCATTCCAGGCCAAGAGGGCCAAGAATTTCAAACTTCTTGCTCATTTTGTACTAAGAAAAAGAATGAAAAAATAAATTGAGATGACATCGTTAAATGACAACTCTAAGGCTAATTTTTTTTATGTACAAAGCGTGTGTGATGAGGCTAGTTTTATGATACTACATATACTTGTCATTATCATTATGCCCAAATAATATTTACTTCCAAACTCACATTGAGTGATTTTAGTTCATAAAGTTTAAATTGGTCACTTTTAACCTTTAATAAATTCAAAACTATAACTTTTAGTCTCTAAAAAACTTATTTCTTTTAGTCCCTAACAAACTTAAAGTGATCCCTTTTAGTTCATATGGAGCGATGACTTATTGGTCATCTATTAAACATTAGGGACCATCACTTGGTTTATAGCCAAATCATTAGTAAAAAACTTGATAAATATGATAGGATTTGAAATCTATGATGTCTACTTGAAGTTGATTACTCTTTATTATCATGCCTAGACACTAATATAGTTTTTATTTATTTTTTTCCCCTAAAATGTAGGTAGATTGAAACCTAAGTAATTTTTTTGTGATAATTCGATAGTTACAATATTGGGGGAGGAGAGATTTGATAAGAAACTTTACTAATGAAGTTAACTAAAACATACGAAATAGATAGAATATTAGGATTATGGGGTTGAATGTATAAGGTAAAAGCATGAGATTAGCGTGGACGCCTAATTTTGTCCTCAGGTTTAGTCTCACATTGGGTCCTTGGCTATGTGATTCTTGTGTGCTTGTGTTTCTAGGTGGTGTGTGTGTATGTGAGCCCCTTTTTCTTATTTTTATTTTAGGAGTCGCCACCAATCGTTGGTTTTGTATTAGGTGTAATTGGTCACCTAGATGTCTAATTCATTTTCAATTACCTAATTAACTAAACCAAATTTTAAAGGATTTGTTAATTAAGGTAAACCAAAAGTCTTTAAACCAAAGATCATGGACTCGAAAGTTTGGTTATGTGTGGGGAAGGTGTTAGGCACCCCACAACGCCTATCCAAAGATAGTACCTCATTTTAATTTATTTCAAACGTTAACTTTTTATGAAAAAATAGAATACTTGGGTTTTTTTTTTTTTTTTGAAAAGGTTTTTGCAAACAATATACCTATATGTATATGTGAGTAAATACTTACGTATAGCTAACATGTGAATATTAACTCCAAAGAATATATACAGCCAAGGCATGTGAGGTGTGTACATAAGTAACATGCGAGAGAACATACAAGTATACTATACAATAGCATATGTGTATTTATTTACTATATAGCTAACATGTGAATACTATACAAAAATAAATTACAACGTAAAAATAAAAAGAGGGAGTTAGAAGAGTAGCACCTTGTTGTCATCCACAATTTTCTCATTTTTTTTTATCATGCAAAAAAGATGACAAAGGAAACTACTAATCAATTTTCTCATTTTTTATCATTCATTTTTTTTTTTTCTATTGCTAACGATTAAGCTTAAATGAGTTTGTCCAACCTACACATTTGACACCTACTTCTTTAACAATTGAAAGTTCAGCACAACTGCTTCCATGCCCAAAAACGTTGAGAATATGCTCTTGTGCAGGGTTAGGGATGAATTGATTAGGAAAGAGAAAGAAAGTTGAAAAGAAAATAATATAATATTCTCTCAAATTAATTAGGTTAGCTAGTATGGAAAGTAATTAATTTTAAAGATGACATTGATTATAGTGATTTTCTAACCATTAGATTTCTTAGAAATCTACGGTTTAAAAAATGTGTAACTTTTGTAAAGTTAAACCGGGTGTAACATGAACCCATCTCTCTCTCTCTCTCTCTCCAATCTAATTCAATTTTACCTATACAAGTAGAATTCTTGTGCCATAAATTAAAATTTTATGTAAAAGAAAGAAAAACATTTTACTAATACTATCAGAACCGTTTAATAATTAGTGGGTCATGAATAAATTAACTATCTTAATAATTAGTTAGGCACATGACAAAAACTCTTTAATTTTACGTGCAATATATCTTCAGTCACAGCTTGAGCACGACATGTAACATGCAATTTACTACATTAAAACACAAAACTATAATAGATGATCAAAAACTAAGTATTAAATTTTATTTTTAAAATTTTTAATATATGAATTTTAGGTGTAATAGAATATTAAATTTATTAAAGCTTTGGTAATAGACTTTACATGGAATAAACATCTTAACAATTATTAAGCAACTTAATATTTTGGTAATAATTAATAGATCTACTTAGCATAAGCAAAAGATAGTCACTCCGGCGAGGAGATTTGAACTTTGGATGTTTTAAAAATATTAGAAAGTGTCAACCAATTGAACTACAAGGCTCTTGGCATCCAATCTCCATTTGTCAAGTCCATTAAAACAACATCCTTTTGAAAAGTGAAAAAAATAAAATAAATAAAAAAAAGTTAAAATTGGAAATTGAACTGATGAAATGACTAAATTGTAAAAAAAAAAATGAAAATGAAATAAAAAAATATTAAAATTACAGCAACAAAACAACATAAAATTAGTGGATATAATTTGTAATATATATAATTTTTTTAATAAAATTTTCTTCATGTAATTATCAATTTTGTTTTTGTTAAAAATAAAAATGATTTGAGCAAAAAGAAATATATGACATTAAACAGTCCCAACTAATACCATTTATAGCATGGTTAATTCAGACACCCAAACAATATTGCTAGGCGTTTAATGATTGCTTGCTACATGTTCAATTTGCAACGACTCAGTGGTCTGAACAAACAATTCTATAGTCCAAAATTTAGAGTAGGTAATAATAGATGGATCCCACAGAAAAACATGACTTCCCAAGTCTTTTCACGTTAAACGTCAACACATTACAATCCAAAATTCAGGCTGGTTAAATTCTTGTAATGGTGAAATACGTTTCCAAAGGATGAAGGAATCTCGTAGCAGATTAATGACTTTAAAAAGAGGACTTTGGGTAGAAACATAGACAGGTCTTTTGACTCTTTTCTGTAGCAAATGAGAACTGAGGAATTCAACAATTATTTTTATAAGCTGATGGTAATAAAAAATTAAAAATATATAAGGAATAGTAATAAGGGTATCTAGGATATATGTAAGAAATAGAAATAACTTGGAATTCAACTTTTATTAATTGGAAATGTCTTTTTGCCTCTTTTCTATAGCAAATGAGAACTGAGCAATTCAACAATTATGCCAAGAGGATGCCTTATTTCTTATTTGCTGGGTGCTCGGGTCCTTTACAATGTGCTAAATGTCTAGCATAAATATCAGAGGTTTATTATTTTTATAAGCTGATGGTAATTAAAAAAATTAAAAATATGTCCACTAAAGGTATCAATATGAGTGAATCTAGATCTAAAGTATATGAGATTAGTTTAAATTTTTAAAATCTGACGCGGATAATCTGATTTTTTTTTTCTTTTTTCTTTTTTTTTCAGTTTCAAGACTAGTTCTTATAAATAAACAAAATAGAGTAACCCATCCAGTAAAAAAAAAAAATTAATAAATAATAGAGTAATCCTAAAGAGATTAATTTTCCATGTCTTTAACAAGTGACAACATTTCCACTGATCAATTCACGCTATAGTTAACAGAGTGAACCCACAAGACCTTAATTTTTCTCATTTTGAGGAGACACAAGACCTTAATTTTCCATCTCATTGGCCAAAGACTTTTACAGAATTAAAGACTTTTAAGAAAATGAGAAGATAAAGAAAATTAAAGCACCCAACCCATTAAATACGCTAACACTAGGGACTAGAATTCTGACTTGTGGCTGATAATCGTGGTTATGGTCTACCACTAGGTTGAGCTGGTTAGAAACTAATTTATTACGAAAAACACATACATATATATATATATATATATATATATAGACATATAATGAATCAATGAACTAAAACTTGAACCCATGGGCCAGTTAGCTTGAAACTCTCCAATAAAAAAAATAAAAAAACTAAAACTTGAATCCAAAAGGTTCATCTAACGCTTGTATATGGTAAGTGAGTTAAGTATAATAGAAATGATAATTCCCATTTTAATTTTTACATTAATTACTATCTTACTTATTTTCATATCTAAAAAAAAACTAAATTAAATGTAAATATGATTTAATCTACAATTTTGTCCTTCTTCCCTCTTATTTGTTATATAAATAAATTGAATTACATTTGTGTTTATTTAAACATTACTATTTACTTTGAGTAAAAAGAAAAGAAATAGAGATCCGTATAACATGATTGCTATATGATAACATGATTGCCACATGAACATGATAAATTGATAACATGATTGTTGGGTCAATACCGGACCCAGATAACATGATTCCTACATCTTCAATTTGCAACTTTGCAATTTGAAATAAACTATTTTATAGTCCAAACTTCACGCTGGTTAATAGAAGGAAGACTATAACACATAATTTTTATGTCTTTACTCCTAGAAAAAAGAAATAAAAAACACCAAAAAAACTTTCCACGTCTTCAGAATTCCAAAAAATCATTACAAAAGACATGGTGAAACGTTCTTCACAATTTTATACCTCTATCCCACACGTATACCTCTGTCCCAAACGTTTTCAAGATTGAATGTATGTGGTAGATCAAGGACTCAAAAAAACAACAATGATATATATATATATATATATATTTCTTCTCATACTAATTTTAAGAGATAAAGCCAATAATTAAACTTTTCTTAGTTGTTACATTGATAGTCTCGGCATTGTTTGATCGATTTTGTGTGTTCTATTCTATGCAAATTTTTCCCATTAAAATAGGCGAATGGATGGGAGAGATTTAGCTCGTCCCACCATATCTTGCATAAAATGTACATATTCATTTAAATTATTTAATGTATAATATCTTATTTATTGATTATCTTGAACATTTGTTTTATTATCCCATAAATACTCTCTCTCTCTCTCTCTCTCTCTCTCTCTCTCTCTCTCTCTCTCTCTCTCTCTCTCTCTCTCTCTCTCTCTCTCTCTCTCTCTCATAGTGTTATTTAATTTTATGTATTCTAGTAGGATTCTTCCGCCACAAATTAAAATTTAATGAAAAGAAAGAAAACATTTTACTATTACTATCAAATCCATTTTAACAATGACTGAGTCATGAGTAAATTAACTATCTTAATAATTAGTTAGTCACATGACAAAAACTCTTTAATTTTACGTGCAATATATCTTGAGTCACTCGGCTTGAGCACGACATGTAATATGTAGTTTACTACATTAAAACACAAAACTATAATAGATGATCAAAAACTAAGTATTAAATTTTATTTTTAAAATTTTTAATATATGAATTTTAGGTGTAATAGAATATCAAATTTATTAAAGCTTAGGTAATAGACTTTACTTGGAATAAACATCTTAACAATTATTAAGCAACTTAATATTTTGGTAATAATTAATATATCTACTTAGCATAAGCAAAAGATAGTCACTCCGGTGAGGAGATTTGAACTTTGGATGTTTTAAAAATATTAGAAGGTGTCAATCAATTGAACTACACGGCTCTTGGTATCCAATCTCCATTTGTCAATTCCATTAAAACAACATCCTTTTGAAAAGTGAAAAATATAAAATAAAATAAAATAAACCAAAAAAAAAGTTTAAATTGGACACTAAACTGATGAAATGACTAAATTGTAAAAAAAAATGAAAATGAAATAAAAAATATTAAAATTAAAGAAACAAAATGACATAAAATTAGAGGATATAATTTGTAATATATATAATTTTTTTAATAAAATTTTTTTCATGTAATTATCAATTTTGTTTTTGTTAAAAATAAAAATGATTTGAGCAAAAAGAAATATATGACATTAAACAGTCACTACTAATACCATATCTAGCATGGTTAATTCAGACACCCAAACAATATTGCTAGGCGTTTAATGATTGCTTGCTACATGTTCAATTTGCAACGACTCAGTGGTCTGAACAAACAATTCTATAGTCCAAAATTTAGGGTAGGTAATAATAGATGGATCCCACAGAAAAACATGACTTCCCTAGTCTTTTCACGTTAAACATCAACACATTATAATCCAAAATTCTGGCTCGTTAAATTCTTGTAATGGTGAAATACGTTTCCAAAGGATGTAGGAATCTCGCAGAAGATTAATGACTTTAAAAAGAGGACTTTGGGTAGAAACATAGACAGGTCTTTTGACTCTTTTCTGTAGCAAATAAGAACTGAGGAATTCAACCATTATTTTTATAAGCTGATGGTAATAAAGAATTAAAAATATATAAGAAATAGTAATAAGGGTATCTAGGATATAAGTAAGAAATAGAAATAACTTGGAATTCAACTTTTATTAATTGGACATGTCTTTTTGCCTCTTTTCTATAGCAAATGAGAACTGAGCAATTCAACAATTATGCCAAGAGGAATACCTTATTTCATATTTGCTGGGTGCTCGGGTCCTTTACAATGTGCTAAATGTCTAGCATAAATGTCATAGGTTTATTATTTTTATAAGCTGATGGTAATTAAAAAAATTAAAAATATGTCCACTAAAGGTATTGTAGTTGCATGATTTTCTTGGTCCAAATCCTACTGATCAGGTCTTGGCCCAAGGCGCAACACACAATAAATCTTTGTAGAGGATGGGTCAAAGAACTTAGCCTCAGTGAACTGAGTCGGTCTGATGCATGGACAATGTTATTGCAGAAACGAAAACACAAGAATGGATATCCAGCAGAAGATTCTATTTCCTAGGTACAGATAATACATTTTTTCGTCCCCCTCTTTGAGGGACTCCACTACATTATATAGGTCTTTCATTCTTATCTGAACCTTACACTTGTTGATCATTTAAGCCCCCACTTGAGCACCTGTCTTATCAGACACCCTCATCACTCCCTTGTGAGTTGCAGTGGCCAAGATAGCACTGTTCAGGGGTCTTTTCTTCATTAATGTGGCCAAAAGAGTGGTTGTGACGCATTTAATGTGGTGGTGGCAGCTTTCCATGAGATATTTGGGTTTTATTCTTTTTTATATGCTTGGAGGATGAACTGCAATGGTTGGGGCGAGCTCTTGATCCGGACTTCGTAATGTCCGAGGAGGAGTTACTCCTCGGACAGGTTTCTTTTACCGCAATTGGGCTTAAATAATGTTTGGGCTATGAATTCTCCTCGGACAGGATTCTTCTCGGACGGGCCCATAGTTTAATTAGCCCATTATTTTGGGCCGGGCCCCACAATAGCCCCTCAAAACTCTGGTTTTTATCTCCTTCCGATGAGAAAAGCGGGGTTTTGATGTTAGTGAGAGGGTGGAAGTAAGGAGGGTTTGGGGCGCGCGTGCAGGCAGTTACTTTGGACGCGCTACAATTTACGAGGCGCGACCATTTACTCCCGGAGGCTTTATGTCCCCTTCATCCAACGGTGAGGAGTGGATCGGACGGCCAGCATTTTTTCTCGAATTTTTAGGCGAGAGCGATCTTTTCTCTCTCCTCCTGGCTATATAAGACGTCAGAGAGGCTCCTTTTTTCTTTTTTATCCGCACATCAGAATAGAGACCTCCAGAGAACTCCAGCGCCTAGAAATCCTTGAGCACCTCCTTCCTTCAAATCTTCATAATCGTTTCTGCGAAGCGCCCTCCATAGAAGAGATTTCCGATCACCTTACCGGTCATTTGAGAAGATATCTGTAAGTTCCGTTCGCTTCGTCGCTTCAATTTCCTCCTCTGATTTTGTTTTTCTCCTCGGTCTTTATTTCCATTCCTCCAGTTCAGCTTAGATGGGTAGATTCAAAAAACTAGTAGACACTCCGGCTGCCATGGAGGTTTTTAGGGCAAAATACCATATCCCGCCGGGGGTGGTTCTGCGGTACTGTCCCCCAGAAGGAGTACTGTTAGATAGAGGAATGGGTGAAGTAGTCATTCCCATGATTGCCTTTATTCAAGGGGGAATGACGCTCCCCATGCGTAGGATTACCCGGGACTACTTGTTCCACCATAGGTTGACACCACACCAGTGCGCTCCAAACATGTTCAGGGTATTAGGCTGCATAGACGTCTTGAACGAGCGAATGGGTCTGGGTCTGACTTGGCATGACGTGGTACGCATGTACGAGTGTCACTACGTCGAGAATGGAGGGTATTACCTTAAATCCCGATCCGAGATGGTTAGGCTAATCTCCTGTCTCCCCATTTCCAATAAGACTATGAAGGATGATTTCCTCATTGCCTCAGGAGAACGGAGTGATGGTCTTCATTGTCCTACTCAAGCAGGAACCCCAGGTGCGGTGCCTTTAGGCCCAATCCTTTAGGGGAGGGGCTTAGCTCCTCGGACTTACTCTCTTTTCCGCTTATCATAAATCTTTTAGTTTAATTCTAATTTTCTTCTCGGCTGTATTGTAAATAAAGCGTTGGTTGCTCCCAAGCTGAGCCACGTGAACGTTCCGGCCCTAAATTATCTCTTAAGGTCAGAAATTTACGTCCACGAGGACGGGCAGCTGCATGCGTGTCATTTGGTTTTGGGCTATCAACCACTAACCCGTGCTTTCCAACCCGTTGGCCACGCCATTAGAGCTGGTAGTCCCCGGTTAGCTAGGATTGACGTGTCCAAGCCTGGGTGTTTGGCCCGAGTAGATCTTAAACCAGTCGTGCTACCTGGAGTTCGGGATCCTCCACCGGTCGTGCAACCGCCTCCAGAAGATTTTGAAGTCGCCGTGCCAGCTGAGGAAGAGGCCGAATCATCTCGTCTTTCCCTTAAGGAGGAAATAGACGAGTTTTATTTTGAGGAGGAGGTTGACAAAGCCCCCGTAGTTGAGCTTTCGGACCCTGAAGGAGAGCAGGACCGCAACTCCGTGGCTGGCGGTCCAATCATTATAACTTGCTCAGACGACTCTTCGGACGGGGAAGTAGGTGATATGGCTGGTAAGGGAAAGTCTTTGCGAGAACTGATGTCCAACCGAGGAAAGGGTCAGTCCTCAAAGGTGCCTGCCAAGGCACAAACCCAGGACCCTCCTCCAATCGCCCCTCAGGTTCCTTCTGACCCTGGCCTCAAGGTTAACCCTGACCTAAAAAAGAAGAGGCCGGCTGACATTCCTGAGGAGGGTGAAGTGGCCCCCTGCCCGGCCAAGCAGCAAAAGGCAACTCGGGGACAGAGGAGTAAGAGGGCTAACTCCACGGAGAGCCGGGATGAGGAGAACCGAGCTGAGGTGCTCGTTAATCCCCGCGCATGGAGTCCGAAGATGGAGCTAAACGAGGTTGCTATCCCCTATACTGCCTCTGTTCGCGAGTACAACAGGGGCAGAGCGGGCTACATAGCTGAGGCCCTGGAGCAGCCAGTGCTCCTTCCTCGGGATATGAAGGCTTACAGGCGGTTCTCCCAGCCCGAGCTTTTTCTGTCCCTTAAGAGGGACCTTGCGATGGTAAGCCATTCTTGCACCCTTTTATCAAGCCATCGACATTGTTGCATTCTGTCCTAATTCTGGTTTTATTTTGTTGGCAGATCACCCAGCAGGTGTTTGTGGCTGAGGAGTTTTGCCGCAGCAACCGCAACTTGGCTGAAGCTGAGGTTCAATCTCGGGCTGAGGTGGAGAAGACCGTGGGGTCCCTCAAGCAAGAAATCTTTGAACTAACGGAGAAGTTCAAAGAGTCAGAGAAATAGCACAAGAGCGCAGAGGCTAGCCTGAAGAGTGCTGAAACGCAAGCAGAGGATCAGCGCCAGAAATTGTACGTAACTGAAACCAGTCTCGCTACTGAGCAGCAGAATGTACTGGATCTCAAGGCCGCTCTGCAGAAAGCTCAGGATGAGATGAGGCGGGTTAAAGAAGAGGCCCAACTGATCCGAGAGGCTGCAGAGGCTGAAAAGAAAGCTCATCATCAGCTCGGGGTCCAAGAAACGGAGGCCAGGTTATCCGAGGAGATCCCTGAGGTGTGTAGGGAATACTGCAACATTTCATGGGCTCGCGCCCTTGATGCTGCAGGAATTCCTGCGGATTCGGCGCTGAGACTGCCTGAGAACGTCTTTTACCCTCAAGAGATTCGAGAGAATCCTGATGGCGACCAAGCATCTTCTGAGCAGGATTTGGCGGTGCCTGATGCCGTCCCCGTGCCTGACAGAGCGAAAGATCCCGCCGTGGACTCTATCTCCGAGGCTCCTCCTCCTCAGCCAGAGCAGAAGAAGGATCCTCCTGCTAAGGCTTAGCACTTAGGCTTTTAATTTTTGTACTTCCCTTTTTTTTTTTGAATGAGAGTTGTCCTGTTTTTGGTGTTCTTTTGTAAGGACCTCTCTTTGTATTGACCTCGGAATATTAATATAGAATGTTTCCTTCGTTTTCTATGGATTTATGCTGGTACCATCCCTTTATTTAACGCTTGCAATGATATAAACGGTCAAGGTAAAAAGGATGTCATGTAGCGAATTTGAATAAGGGTTGCAATGATGCTAGACTACGCGCACACCTTGAAATGATTTTCCTTAAGTAATAATCTCCCCTAAGTCTGTGGTCCGAGGAGCCATGCAGGATTTAGGTTCTGTTTAAAACTATGAATAGTTGCCATAAGTAATAATTTCCCCTAAGTCTGTGGTCCGAGGAGCCATGCAGGACTTAGGTTCTGTTTAAAACTATGAATAGTTGTCATAAGTAATAATTTCCCCCAAGTCTGTGGTCCGAGGAGCCATGCAAGACTTAAGTTCTGTTTAAAACTATGAATAGTTGCCATAAGTAATAATTTCCCCTAAGTCTGTGGTCTGAGGAGCCATACAGGACTTAGGTTCTGTTTAAAACTTGGATAAATTGTCATAAGTAATAATTTCCCCTAAGTCTGTGATCCGAGGAGCCATGCAGGACTTAGGTTCTGTTTAAAACTATGAATAGTTGCCATAAGTAATAATTTCCCCCAAGTCTGTGGTCCGAGGAGCCATGCAGGACTTAGGTTCTATTTTAAACTTGGATAAATTGTCATAAGTAATAATTTCTCCTAAGTCTGTGGTCCGAGGAGCCATGCAGGACTTAGGTTCTATTTTAAACTTGGATAAATTGTCATAAGTAATAATTTCCCCTAAGTCTGTGGTCCGAGGAGCCATGCAGGACTTAGGTTCTGTTTAAAACGTGGATAAATTGTCATAAGTAATAATTTCCCATAAGTCTGTGGTCCAAGGAGCCATGCAGGACTTAGATTCTGTTTAAAACTATGAATAGTTGTCATAAGTAATAATTTCCCCCAAGTCTGTGGTCCGAGGAGCCATGCAGGACTTAGGTTCTGTTTAAAACTTGGATAAATTGTCATAAGTAATAATTTCCCCTAAGTTTGTGGTCCGAGGAGCCATGCCGGACTTAGGTTCTGTTTAAAACTATGAATAGTTGCCAGAAGTAATAATTTCCCCTAAGTCTGTGGTCCGAGGAGCCATTCAGGACTTAGGTTCTGTTTTAAACTTGGATAAATTGTCATAAGTAATAATTTCCCCTAAGTTTGTGGTCCGAGGAGCCATGCAGGACTTAGGTTCTGTTTAAAACGTGGATAAATTGTCATAAGTAATAATTTCCCATAAGTCTGTGGTCCGAGGAGCCATGCAGGACTTAGGTTCTGTTTAAAACTATGAATAGTTGCCATAAGTAATAATTTCCCCCAAGTCTGTGGTCCGAAGAGCCATGCAGGACTTAGGTTCTATTTAAAACTTGGATAAATTGTCATAAGTAATAATTTCCCTAAGTCTGTGGTCCGAGGAGCCATGCCGGACTTAGGTTCTGTTTAAAACTATGAATAGTTGCCATAAGTAATAATTTCCCCTAAGTCTGTGGTCCGAGGAGCCATGCAGGACTTAGGTTCTGTTTAAAACTTGGATAAATTGTCATAAGTAATAATTTCCCCTAAGTCTGTGGTCCGAGGAGCCATGCAGGACTTAGGTTCTGTTTAAAACTTGGATAAATTGTCATAAGTAATAATTTCCCCTAAGTCTGTGGTCCGAGGAGCCATGCAGGACTTAGGTTTTGTTTAAAACTATGAATAGTTGTAAATAGACCGGTGGGCACAGGATAATCACAAAACAAAACATGGGCAAAGCCATTTTCATTAATAATAGTATCTTCTTAGGTTATTTACATTCCATGGTTGAGGTATAGTTTTTTCATCCAGATCTTCTAGATAATAAGCGCCTATCCCGGCCACGGATGTGATGCGATACGGTTCTTCCCAATTGGGCCCCAGCTTGCCCCAAGAGAGGTTTTTTGCACTGCCGAGAATTTTTCTCATTACGAGATCACCCGGATTTAAAGGTCACAGTTTAACATTGGCATCATATCCTTGTCTTAGCTTCTGATGATAATAGGCCATATGGATCGTTGCTTTTTCCCTTCTTTCCTCGGCTAGGTCTAGACTTCTTCCCAATAGCTCGTCGTTACTGTTTTGGGTGAATGAGCTAGACCTCAGTGTGGGAAAGTTGTTCTCGATTGGGAGCACGGCCTCAGCCCCATAAGTCATCGAAAAGGGGGTTTCACCGGTTGACCGTCGCGGCGTTGTCCGATAGGTCCATAAGATGTGTGGGAGCTCTTCTACCCATCTCCCCTTTGCCTCATCCAGTCTTTTCTTCAGTCCGCACACTATGACCTTGTTCACGGCCTCGACCTGCCCATTTCCCTGGGGGTAGGCGGGAGTGGAGTATCGGTTAATGATACCAAACTCGCGGCAATACTCCCTTAAGTTCTTGCTGTCGAACTGGAGACCGTTGTCCGAGATGAGTGTGTGTGGAGTTCCGAAGCGGGTGATAATGTTCTTCCAGATGAATTTCTGGGCATCCACGTCCCTAATGTTGGCCAAAGGTTCAGCCTCCACCCATTTGGTGAAGTAATCGGTTCCAACTATTATGTATCACTTGTTTCCCGCAGCTTTGGGGAAGGGGCTGACAATATCAAGACCCCATTGTGTAAACGGCCAGGGGCTAGAGAGGGGTTGAGGACTCCTCCGGGTTGGTGGATATTCGGGGCGAATCTTTGGCACTGATCACACTTCTTGGCGTACTCTTGGGCCTCTCTTTGCGTGTTCGGCCACCAGTATCCTTAGGTGAGTGCCCTGTGTGCTAGCGACCTTCCTCCGGTGTGACTTCCACAAATCCCCTCGTGTAACTCTTCAAGTAAAGACTCAGACTCTTCTGGATGTATGTAGAGTAGGTATGGCCCAGAGTAGGAGCGCCGATATAACTTGTAGTCCTCCGATAGCCAGAACCGAGGAGCATTCCTCCGTACCTTCTCGGCCTCCAATTTTCCCTCTGGTAGGATGTCGTCTTGGAGGAAGTTCTTTGTGGGATCCATCCAGCTGGGGCTCTTTCTGATCTAATGGACCTGGGCCGGGTTTCTTCTAATAGGACTTGCTTGGACTAGATCTTCGACAAGGATCATTCGCGGTAGATTATGCGCCGAGGACGTGGCGAGGGTGGCCAGCGAGTCTGCATGGGTGTTTACACTCCTGGAAATGTGCGTCAGATTGAAGGATTCAAAACTCGTCTGTAAGCGTTTAACTTGTCCTAGATACTCTTACATCCTAGCATCTCTGGCTTCCAACTCACCCATCACTTGGCCGACGACCAACCTGGAGTCCGAGAATGCTTCTATTACTCTTCTGCCCAATTTTTGAACCATCATCATCCCTTGAAGTAAGGCTTCATATTCAGCTTCATTGTTCGTAGTCGAGAACCCGAGCCTCAGTGATTTTTCAATGGCAGCACCGTCTAGTGATATTAAAACTATCCCAACTCCAGATCCTCTCTGGTTGGCCGCGCCATCCACGTAGACCTTCCAATGCAAGGTCCCCCCTGCTGAAATTGTGCCAACCGATTTTCCATCCATGTCTTTCTTCTCGGTTATTGTTTCTATAGAAGGTTCAGCAAACTCCGCGACCAAGTCTGCGAGGACCTGACCTTTGACGGAGGATCTGGGCATATATTTAATATCAAAGGCCCCCAAAAGCGCACTCCACATGGCGATCCTTCCTGTGTAGTCGGCGCTTCGAAGCACCGCTCGAAGGGGGAGCTGAGTTAGAACGATGACCGTATGCGCCTGAAAGTAGTGAGGGAGCTTCTGTGTGGCGTGCACTATCGCCAGAATTGCTTTTTCCAAGGGTAGGTATCGCACCTCAGCCTCATGTAATGACTTGCTCACATAGTAAACCGGTCGCTGCACCCCATTATCATCCCGTATCAGTACCAGGCTGATAGCATGGGGGGCTACAACGACGTATGCAAACAGTACCTCATCTGCCTTAGGGCTGGACATGATGGGTGGTCGTGATAGGTATTCCTTAAACTGCTGGAAGGCCCGAACACAATCCTCCGACCATTCAAACCCTTTCCACTTATTTATCAAGAGGTAGAAAGGTCGACATCGATCCGCTGATCGTGATATGAACCTGTTTAACGCTGCGATCATGCCTGTGAGCTTCTGCACTTCTTTCGGATTTCGAGGAGCATGCAGGCTGTTAATTGCTTTGATCTGATCGGGACTTACTTCTATCCCCCTGTGGGTTACCATGTACCCCAAGAATTTCCCAGACCCGACCCCAAATGAACATTTGGAAGCATTGAGCCGCAGCTTGTGCTCCCTTAGGACAGCAAAGATTGTTTCGAGGTCTTTTACGTGCTCGGACACCACTTTACTCTTTACGACCATATCATCTATGTAGACCTCAATTATTTTGCTCAGCTGTGGCTCGAACATCCTGGTCATCATCCTTTGGTAGGTTGACCCCGCGTTCTTCAGTCTGAACGGCATCACCTTATAGTGATAATTTCCGACGGGCGTCATGAAAGCTGTCTTCTCCTGGTCTTCTAACGCAAGGGGTATCTGGTGATAGCCCTGGAAGGCGTCCAGGAAACTCATTCGAGGGTGACCCACGGTTGCGTCCACTAATTGGTCGATTCTGGGTAAAGGAAATGGGTCCTTTGGGCACGCCTTGTTCAGGTTCGTGAAGTCCACGCAGACTCTCCACTTCCCTGTCTTCTTCCTTACCACCACTGTGTTTGCCAACCATTCGGGGTAAAAGACCTCTTTGATAGCCCCTGCTTTTTTCAGTTTTGCCACCTCGTCTCTTACGGCACTAGCATGTTCCTTTGAGGGGCGTCGGGGTGGCTGCTTCTTCGAAGTGGAAGAGGGGTTAACGTTCAGGTGGTGACAAATAAGGCTAGGATCAACTCCCGGGGCGTCGTAGGCGTCCCATGCAAACACATCGACATTTCCTCTGAGAAATCTGACCAGTTCCTCTTTTTCTTGAGAAGGTAACTCGAAGCCGACCTGAAAAAACTTCTCCGGGTCGCTGTTGACAGCGAATTTATCTAAACTTTCACACCTTATCTCCTTGGCTAGTTCATCGCCTTGCCCTGCCGAGGCGGCTGGTTGCTATAAGCTCTCAGGGGCCGAGGACTCAGCACGGGGCCGATGTAAGATGGCGGCCACCATACACTGCCTGGCCATGGCCTGATCTCCTCGGATCTCTTCTACTTGTCCTCTGGATGGGTATTTTACTTTTTGGTGGAGTGTGGAGGATACGGCTCCTAGGGCGTGGATCCATGGCCTGGCAACTATCGCGGTGTAGGGTGAGTAAGCGTCGACCACGATAAAATTTACCTCCACCACCTCCAACCTAATCTGTATAGGTAGTCGGATCTGCCCCTTTGGCGTAACAATCCTCCCTTCGAAGCTGAGAAGGGGGGAGTCATAAGCTGCCAAATCTTCCGGCTTCAAGTTCAGCCCCTTGTATAGATCAGGGTACATTATCTCTACCGCACTTCCTGAGTCTACTAACACCCTTTTCACATCGAAGCCTCCAATTCTTAACGTAACCACTAAGGCATCGTCGTGAGGTTGAATAGTTCCTCTCTTATCCTCGTCTGAGAATCCCAGTATCAAAGAGCTTCCCTTTTTTGACCTTTTGGGTTCCCTTTGCCTGTCCTCGGAGGGGAGCCGATCAACAGCCAGTACCCTGGGGAGGGGTGGCCCAGTTCTTCCTAGTGCGGCGAGGATGACATGTATCGTTCCGGTGGGGGGTCTTAAGGACACATCCTTTCGAGACTCTTGTATTGCTTGACTGGGATGGCCGCTCGAGGGGTGCAGAAGGTGACGTAACTTCCCTTCTCGAACCAACTGATCTAGGTGATTCCATAGATTCCTGCAATCCTCAATGGTATGCCCATGGTCCTGATGATAGTGGTAGTACAGGTTCTGGTTACGTTTGGAAGGGTTTCCAGCCATCTTTCCCGGCCATCTGAAATAGGGCTCGTTCCTTACTTTCTCCAACACCTGTTGTACTGGCCCCCTGAATACGGCGTTCACTGTCTGCGGGTTGCTCTGTCCAGCCTGTCGTGAAAAATCTCTCCTCGGCTGGCTGTGGTTGTATCGTTCCGACCTAAAATCATTTGCTTTGGGAGGAGTGATCTTCCCCTTTCCCCTTCCTTGCAGCTGATCTTCCTCCACCCTTTTGTACTTGTCGATCCTATCCATCAACTGATGAACGTTGGCAACCAGTTTACCAGTGAGGGATTTCCTTAAGCCATGCTCGGTGGGGAGACCGCTTTTGAATGTGCTGATAGCAACATCATCATGATTGTCATCTAACTCGTTATACACCTCCCAATATCTATCCGAATATGCTTTCAGGGTCTCTCCTTCGTGCATGGATAAGGACAATAGCGAACTGAGGGGTCGAGGGACTCTGGTGTTTGTAATAAAGCGGGAGCAGAAGGCCTGAGTGAGCTACTTGTATGAGCCTATGGAATTTGTCTTCAGGCTGTTGAACCACCTCATCGCCATTGATCCTAAGCTGGATGGGAAGATTTTGCACATTAGGGCTTCATTCTGCGAGTAGATCGCCATTTTTTGGTTAAACTGACTCACGTGCTCTACCGGGTCTGCTCGGCCGTTATAGATGGCGGACGCCGGTTGGTTGAAGCGTCGAGGCAGCTTAGCCCCTTCGATTCTATACGTGAAGGGTGACCTTGAAACCTGGTCTAGCGCCCTCTTCATAGCATCGTTTCCCGAACCCTTGCTAGATGGGCGCTCATATTTCCGTACAGGGCGTGGTTCCCTTTCGTAAGAAAAGGTTTCACTTGGGGGGGTCCTCAACCTCCGTCGGTAACTCGCATCCTCCGCATTAGAGGACTCGTCTGAGCCAGAGGGAGATCGTTTTCGCTGCACACATCGCAACTTCCTTTTCAGGTCATCTATCTCTCGCTGCATGGCCTGATGACTATTTCGCCTCTGGGACACGTGACTACCTGTCTGAGTGTGACTCTGGCTCGTCCGGATAGTATGCACACTTCCCTCACGATTCCCTCTGCCACCTGGGTTGGCAGGGTTATTTTGCCTTTAGGACTCAACGGGTTGTGTCTGTTGGGAGTTAGCCTGGTGAGGATTCTCCTGGTGTGGACCTAGTTCTGCCATGCTCGACCGTTGTGCTAGCTGATACCCTAGTTCTTCCCACAGACGGCACCAATTGTAGTTGCACGGTTTTCCTGGTCCAAATCCTACTGATCAGGCCTTGGCCCAAGGCGCAACACACAATAAATCTTTGTAGAGGATGGGTCAAAGAACTTAGCCTCAGTAAACTGGGTCGGTCTGATGCATGGACAATGTTATTGCAGAAACAAAAACGCAAGAATGGATATCCAGCAGAAGATTCTATTTCCTAGGTACAGATAATACATTTTTTCGTCCCCCTCTTTGAGGGACTCCACTACATTATATAGGTCTTTCATTCTTATCTGAACCTTACACTTGTTGATCATCTAAGCCCCCACTTGAGCACCTATCCTATCAGACACCCTCATCACTCCCTTGTGAGTTGCAGTGGCCAAGATAGCACTGTTCAGGGGTCTTTTCCTCATTAATGCGGCCAAGAGAGTGGTTGTAACGCATTTAATGTGGTGGTGGCAGCTTTCCATGAGATATTTTGGGTTTTATTCTTTTTTATATGCTTGGAGGATGAACTGCAATGGTTGGAGCGAGCTCTTGATCCGGACTTCGTAATGTCCGAGGAGGAGTTACTCCTCGGACAGGTTTCTTTTACCGCAATTGGGCTTAAATAATGTTTGGGCTATGACTTCTCCTCGGACAGGATTCTTCTCGGACGGGCCCGTAGTTTAATTAGCCCATTATTTTGGGCCGGGCCACACAGGTATCAATATGAGTGAATCTAGATCTAAAGTATATGAGATTAGTTTAAAATTTTAAAAATCTAACGCCGATAATCTGACCCTTTTTTTTTTTTTCAGTTTCAAAACTAGTTCTTATCAATAAACAAAATAGAGTAACCCATCCAGTAAAAATAATTAATTAATAAATAATTGATTAATCCTAAAGAGATTAATTTTCCATGTCTTTAACAAGTGACAACATTTCCACTAACCAATTCACGCTATAGTTAACAGAGTGAACCCACAAGACCTTAATTTTTCTCATTTTGAGGAGACACAAGACCTTAATTTTCCATTTCATTGGCCAAAGACTTTTACAGAATTAAATTCTTTTAAGAAAATGAGAAGGTAAAGAAAATTAAAGCACTCAACCCATTAAATATGCTAACACTAGGGATTAGAATTCTGACTTGTGACTGATAATCGTGGTTATGGTCTCCCACAAGGTTGAGCTGGTTAGAAACTAATTTATTATGAAAAACACACACACACATATATATATATATATAATGAATCAATGAACTAAAACTTGAACCCATGGGCCAATTAGCTTGAAACTCTCTAATAAAAAAAATAAAAAAATAAAAAAACTAAAACATGAATCCAAAAAGTTCATATAAAGCTTGTATAGGGTAAGTGAGATAAGTATAATAGAAATGATAATTCCCATTTTAATTTTTATATTAATTACTATCTTACTTATTTTCATATCTATAAAAAACTAAATTAAATTTAAATATAATTTAATCTACAATTTTGTCCTTCCTCCGTCTTATTTGTTATATAAATAAATTGAATTAAATTTGTGTTTATTTAGACATTACTATTTACTTTGAGTAAAAAGAAAAGAAATAGAGATCCGTATAACATGATTGCTATGTGATAACATGATTGCCACATGAACATGATAAATTGATAACATGATTTTTGGGTCAATACCGGACCCAGATAACATGATTCCTACATCTTCAATTTGCAACTTTGCAATTTGAAATAAACTATTTTATAGTCCAAACTTCACGTTGGTTAATAGAAGGAAGACTATAACACATAACTTTCTAAGTCTTTGCTTCTAGAAAAAAGAAATAAAAAACACCAAAAAAACTCTCCACGTCTTCAGAATTCCAAAAAATCATTACAAAAGACATGGTGAAACGTTTTTCACGATTTTATACCTCTGTCCCACACGTATACCTCTGTCCTACACGTTTTCAAGATTGAATGTATGTGGTAGATCAAAGACTCAAAAAAACAATAGTGATATATATTTATATATTTATATATATATATATATATATATATTTTTTTTTTTTTTTTTCTCATACTAATTTTAAGAGATAAAGCCAATGCTTAAACTTTTCTTAGTTGTTACATATACCTCTGTCCTACACGTTTTCAAGATTGGATGTATGTGGTAGATCAAAGACTCAAAAAAAAAAAAACAATGATATATATATATATATATATATTTCTTCTCATACTAATTTTAAGAGATAAAGCCAATAATTAAACTTTACTTAGTTGTTACATTGACTGTCCTGGTGCTGTTTGATCCATTTTGTGTGTTCTATTCTATGCAAAATTTTCCCATTAAAATAGGCAAATGGATGGGACAGATATTGCTCGTCCCACCATATCTTGCATAAAATGTACATTTTCATTTAAATTATTTAATGTATAATATCTTATTTATTGATTATCTTGAATATTTGTTTTATTATCCCCTAAATACTCTCTCTCTCTCTCTCTCTCTCTTATAGTATTATTTAATTTTATGTATTCTAGTAGGATTCTTCCGCCACAAATTAAAATTTAATGAAAAGAAAGAAAACATTTTACTATTACTATCAAAACCATTTTAATAATTATTGAGTCATGAGTAAATTAAGTATCTTAATAATTAGTTAGTCACATGACAAAAACTCTTTAATTTTACGTACAATATATCTTGAGTCACTCGGCTTGAGCACGACTTGTAATATATAGTTTACTACATTAAAACACAAAACTATAATAGATGATCAAAAAGTAAGTAATAAATTCTATTTTTAAAAATTTTAATATATGAATTTTAGGTGTAATAGAATATTAAATTTATTAAAGCTTAGGTAATAGACTTTACTTGGAATAAACATCTTAACAATTAATAAGCACCTTAATATTTTGGTAATAATTAATATATCTACTTAGCATAAGCAAAAGATAGTCACTCCGGTGAGGAAATTTGAACTTCGGATGTTTTAAAAATATTAGAAGGTGTCAACCAATTGAACTACAAGGCTCTTGGCATCCAATCTCCATTTGTCAAGTCCATTAAAACAACATCCTTTTGAAAAGTGAAAAATATAAAATAAAATAAAATAAACAAAAAAAAAATTAAAATTGGACACTAAACTGATGAAATGACTAAATTGTAAAAAAAAAAAAAAATTAAATAAAAAAATATTAAAATTAAAGAAACAAAATGACATAAAATTAGAGGATATAATTTGTAATATATATAATTTTTTTAATAAAATTTTCTTCATGTAATTATCAATTTTGTTTTTGTTGAAAATAACAATGATTTGAGCAAGAAGAAATATATGACATTAAACAGTCCTTAATAATACCATATCTAGCATGGTTAAGTCAGACACCCAAACAATATTGCTAGGCGTTTAATGATTGCTTGCTACATGTTCAATTTGCAACGACTCAGTGGTCTGAACAAACAATTCTATAGTCCAAAATTTAGGGTTGGTAATAATAGATGGATCCCACAGAAAAACATGACTTCCCAAGTCTTTTCACGTTAAACGTCAACACATTATAATCCAAAATTCAGGCTGGTTAAATTCTTGTAATGGTGAAATATGTTTCCAAAGGATGAAGGAATCTCGCAGCAGATTAATGACTTTAAAAAGAGGACTTTGGGTAGAAACATAGACAGGTCTTTTGACTCTTTTCTGTAGCAAATGAGAACTGAGGAATTCAACAATTATTTTTTTAAGCTGATGGTAATAAAAAAATAAAAATATATAAGAAATAGTAATAAGGGTATCTAGGATATATGTAAGAAATAGAAATAACTTGGAATTAAACTTTTATTAAATGGACAAGTCTTTTTTGCCTCTTTTCTATAGCAAATGAGAACTGAGCAATTCAACAATTATGCCAAGAGGATGCCTTATTTCTTATTTGCTGGGTGCTTGGGTCCTTTACAATGTGCTAAATGTCTAGCATAAATGTCATAGGTTTATTATTTTTATAAGCTGATTGTAATTAAAAAAATTAAAAATATGTCCACTAAAGGTATCAATATGAGTGAATCTAGATCTAAAGTATATGAGATTAGTTTTAAATTTTTAAAATCTGATTCAGATAATCTGATTTTTTTTTTTTTTTTTATAGTTTCAAAACTTGTTCTTATAAATAAACAAAATAGAGTAACCCATCCAGTAAAAATAAATAATAAATAAATAATAGAGTAATCCTAAAGAGATTAATTTTCCATGTCTTTAACAAGTGACAACATTTCCACTGATCAATTCACGCTATAGTTAACAGAGTGAACCCACAAGACCTTAATTTTTCTCATTTTGAGGAGACACAAGACCTTAATTCTCCATCTCATTGGCCAAAGGCTTTTACAGAATTAAAGTCATTTAAGAAAATGAGAAGGTAAAGAAAATTAAAGCACCCAACCCATTAAATACGCTAACACTAGGGACTATTAAAACACAAAATTTTTAATATATGAATTTTAGGTGTAATAGAATATTAAATTTATTAAAGCTTAGGTAATAGACTTTACTTGGAATAAACATCTTAACAATTAATAAGCAACTTAATATTTTGGTAATAATTAATATATCTACTTAGCATAAGCAAAAGATAGTCACTCCGGTGAGGAGATTTGAACTTTGTGTTAGGTTCTAAAAGTTTAGAACAATTGGCAAATTGTGAACACAAACTTGTTTAAATATAGATCTTAGAGTCTATAGGTATTATTAGACAATGCTCAAGGTGATTCAAGTCAAGATTTAAGAACATAGAAGCTGCAGGAAGAAGATTTCATAATCGGTCTGGTTCGATCAATCGAAAGACATGCTCGATCGATCGAAAGTCGTATCTGCAGAATTTAAATTAAGCCCAAACAGCAGTTCAAGCCTATTATGGATTAGGGTTTCAGATCTACTTCTTCCCGTATATAAAGGAAACCCTAAGCACGTTTTTATAAGGCTTTTCAGAGAGAGAAGGGAGTGCCTCTTTTGTATTTAGGGTTTTGTTCCTAAAAATCTCTCTCATATCTTCTACTGGTGTTATTACTTGAAGAATCTCAAGATCTGATGTTGTGGAAGTTGCTGCCTTCTCTAGTCATCAAAGGTGCAGATGATCTAAACCTTCAAAGGTAGTCTTGGAGTCACAAACAGAAGATTTTGTGTTGCTAAACCTTTGAGTGGGATTTCAAAGTTACAAACGTGGGTGTTTGTGTTTTGCAAAAGCTAAAGAAAGAAAGAGTCCGTGGTCTCGGAGCTTGCACGTGGTTGTGTCAGTAAGTTTCTACTGGTGGGCAGCAATAAGATGTTAGCGGTCTAAGTCCTATTGTAAAACTTCTATTCTTTCTAATGGATTTGCTTTTTACCTTGAGGATAGCTAGGTTAAATCCTCCCTAGGTTTTTTTACTGGTTTGGTTTTCTTAGGTTATCATATCGTTATGTTTTTTATTTTCTACTGCTATACATTGATATGATATATTTTTGTTAACCTAGATTTGTTAATTTGACTAAACAATCACTTGGCTAATTACCTAGGTTAATCTGATTGTGGTTTTAAGGGGTTTAAAAACTATCACTTTGGATGTTTTAAAAATATTAGGAGGTATCAACCAATTGAACTACAAGGCTCTTAGCATCCAATCTCCATTTGTCAAGTCCATTAAAACAACATCCTTTTGAAAAGTGAAAAATATAAAATAAATAAATAAAAAGTTAAAATTGGACACTGAACTGATGAAATGACTAAATTGTAAAAAAAAAAAATGAAAATGAAATAAAAAATATTAAAATTAAAGAAACAAAATGACATAAAATTAGAGGATATAATTTGTAATATATATAATTTTTTTAATAAAATTTTCTTCATGTAATTATCAATTTTGTTTTTGTTAAAAATAACAATGATTTGATCAAAAAGAAATATATGACATTAAATAGTCCCTACTAATACCATATCTAGCATGGTTAATTTAGACACCCAAACAATATTGCTAGGCTTTTATTGATTGCTTGCTACATGTTCAATTTGCAACGACTCAGTGGTCTGAACAAACAATTCTATAGTCCAAAATTTAGGGTAGGTAATAATAGATGGATCCCACAGAAAAACATGACTTCCCAAGTCTTTTCACGTTAAACGTCAACACATTATAATCCAAAATTCAGGCTGGTTAAATTCTTGTAATGGTGAAATACGTTTCCAAAGGATGAAGGAATCTCGTAGCAGATTAATGACTTTAAAAAGAGGACTTTGGGTAGAAACATAGACAGGTCTTTTGACTCTTTTCTATTGCAAATGAGAACTGAGGAATTCAACAATTATTTTTATAAGCTGATGGTAATAAAAAATTAAAAATATATAAGAAATAGTAATAAGGGTATCTAGGATATATGTAAGAAATAGAAATAACTTGGAATTCAACTTTTATTAATTGGACATGTCATTTTACCTCTTTTCTATAGCAAATGAGAACTAAGCAATTCAACAATTATGCCAGGAGGATGCCTTATTTCTTATTTGCTGGGTGCTTGGGTCCTTTATAATGTGCTAAATGTCTAGCATAAATGTCATAGGTTTATTATTTTTTTAAGCTGATTGTAATTAAAAAAATAAAAAAATATGTCCACTAAAGGTATCAATATGAGTGAATCTAGAACTAAAGTATATGAGATTAGTTTTAAAATTTTAAAATCTGATGCGGATAATCTGATAATTTTTTTTTTTTTTTTCAGTTGCAAAACTTGTTCTTATAAATAAACAAAATAGAGTAACCCATCCAGTAAAAATAAATAATTAATAAATAATAGAGTAATCCTAAAGAGATTAATTTTTCATGTCTTTAACAAGTGACAACATTTCCATTGATCAATTCACGCTATAGTTAACAGAGTGAACCCACAAGACCTTAATTTTTCTCATTTTGAGGAGACACAATACCTTAATTTTCCATCTCATTGGCCAAAGACTTTTACAAAATTAAAGTCATTTAAGAAAATGAGAAGGTAAAGAAAATTAAAGCACCCAACCCATTAAATACGCTAACACTAGGGACTAGATTTCTGACTTGTGGCTGATAATCGTGGTTATGGTCTCCCACTAGGTTGGGCTGGTTAGAAACTAATTTATTACGAAACACACACACACACACATATATATATATATATATATATATAATGAATCGATGAACTAAAACTTGAACCCATGGGCCAGTTAGCTTGAATCTCTCTAATAAAAAATAAAAAAACTAAAACTTGAATCCAAAAAGTTCATCTATAGCTTGTATAGGGTAAGTGAGATAAGTATAACGGAAATGATATTTCCCATTTTAATTTTTATATTAATAACTATCTTACTTATTTTCATATCTAAGAAAAACTAAATTAAATGTAAATATGATTTAATCTACAATTTTGTCCTTCCCCCCTCTTATTTGTTATATAAATAAATTGAATTACATTTGTGTTTATTTGAACATTACTATTTACATTGACTAAAAAGAAAAGAAATAGAGATCCGTATAACATGATTGCTATATGATAACATGATTGCCACATGAACATGATAAATTGATAACATGATTGTTGGGTCAATACCGGACCCAGATAACATGATTCCTACATCTTCAGTTTGCAACTTAGCAATTTGAAATAAACTATTTTATAGTCCAAACTTCACGCTGGTTAATAGAAGGAGGACTACAACAAATAACTTTCTAAGTCTTTACTTCTAGAAAAAAGAAATAAAAAATACCAAAAAAACTTTCCAAGTCTTCAGAATTCCAAAAAATCATTACAAAAGACATGGTGAAACGTTCTTCACGATTTTATACCTCTGTCCGACACGTTTTCAAGATTGAATGTACGTGGTAGATCAAAGACTCCAAAAAACAACAATTATATATATATATATATATATATTTCTTCTCGTACTAATTTTAAGAGATAAAGCCAATAATTAAACTTTTTTTAGTTGTTACATTGACAGTCTCGGCGTTGTTTGATCCATTTTGTGTGTTCTATTCTATGCAAATTTTTCCCATTAAAATAGGCAAATGGATGGGACAGATTTTGCTCATCCCACCATATCTTGCGTAAAATGTACATATTCATTTAAATTATTTAATGTATAATATCTTATTTATTGATTATCTTGAATATTTGTTTTATTATCCCCTAAATACTCTCTCTCTCTCTCTCTCTCTCTCTCTCTCTTATAGTATTATTTAATTTTATGTATTCTAGTAGGATTCTTCTGCCACAAATTAAAATTTATTGAAATGAAAGAAAACATTTTACTATTACTATCAAAACCATTTTAATAATTACTGAGTCATGAGTAAATTAACTATCTTAATAGTTAGTTAGTCACATGACAAAAACTCAGCTGACATGTAATATGTAGTTTACTACATTAAAACACAAAACTATAATAGATGATCAAACAATAAGTATGAAATTTTATTTTATTTATCTTTTAATTTTTCAGAAATGAACTTTAGGTCCAATTGAATATTAAATTTATTAAAGCTTAGGTAGTAGAGTTTTACATGGAATAAACATTTTAACGATTATAAGCAACTTAATATTTTGGTAGTAAAGTTTCATTTGAAATAAATTATTTAAAACACAAAACTATAATAGTTGATAAAAAAATATGTATTAAATTTTATTTTATAAAATTTTTAATAAATGAACTTTAGGTGTAATGGAATATTAAATTTATTAAAGCTTAGGTACTAGAGTTTTACATGAAATAAACACCTTAAAAATTAATAAGTATCTTAATATTTTGGTAATAATTAATATATTTACTTAGCATAAGCGAAAGATAGTCATTTAGGTTAACTGATTTGAATGTTGGTTGTCTTAAAAATACCAAGAGGTGGTCAACTAATTGAACTATAAGGCTCTTGGCATCCAATCCCCATTTGTGAAGTCCAATAAAACAATATTTTTTTGAAAAGTGAAAAATATAAAGGCGAAAACACCATTTTGATCCCTACATTTTGGTGTAACAATCAATTTGGTCCCTACATTTTAGTAGCAGTCAATTTGGTCCCTGTTATTTTTCACTTGCAATCAATTTGGTCTCTGTCATTGATTCACTAATAGAAAATGCATACGTGGCAAACGTTTTATATTGTTGGCGCACATGTGGCTAAAATAATAATATAAAATCAAATAATTAAATATTAAAAAAATCCATGTATGCATTTTAATAAAAAAATTTCCACATCAAATAAAAAATTCTGAAAAAATTAATTGAAAGAAACAAATAAAGAAAATGATTTTTTTTTAATCCACAATTTCTTTTATTTTCTTTTTCTATTCTTCATAGTCTACTTCGATGCAATGGGCACTTTCTTTGAGTCGTTGTTTTCTATCACCGGCGAAACTCTCCCAGGTGGCGCTACTAGATTCGCCGCTGGCTTCACCGGCTTCGTAACTGCTATCTCCACCGTGTGCCTCTTCTTCACCGCTGCGAACTTCTTCTACTCGGCCTTCCCGCTCCACCATGACATGCCGCTCTGGATGGTCAGCACGGTTAGCGATTGGTCAACGGTCAAACATGCCCTTGACCTGGGCTGTGGCCGTGGAATCCTCCCAACGCCGTGGCAACGCAGCTGAAGAAAGAAGGGAGTTCGGGTCGGGTCGTCGGGTTGGACTGGAACAAAACGATGATGTTGAAGATGCTACACACCGCGAAGATTGAGGGAGTAGGAGAGTACGTGACGTGCAAAGAAGGCGACGTCCGGAGCTTGCCGTTCGGCAATAACTACTTTCATGTGGTGGTATCGGGAGTGTTCGTGCACACGGTGGGGAAGGAGTACAGGAAGAGGACGGTGGAGGTGGCGGCGGAAAGAACCAGAGGACGGTGCAGGAACAATTTCTTTTATTTTTCTATTGTGGATTTAAAAAAAAAATTATATTCTTTATTTGTTTCTTTCAATTAATTTTTTCATATTTTTTTGTTTGACGTGGAATTTTCTTTTTTATTAAATGCATATGTGGATTTTTTTAATATTTAATTATTTTATTTTATATTATTATTTTAGCCGCATGTGCGCCAACAATGCAAAACGTTTGCCATGTATGCATTTTCTGTTAGTGAATTAACAGCAGGGACCAAATTGATTGCAAAGGAAAAATAATAGGGACCAAATTGACTGCTACCAAAATGTAAGGACCAAATTGACTGTTAGACCAAAATGTAGGGACCAAAATGGTGTTTTTGCCAAATATAAATAAAGAAATAAAGTTAAAATTGGACACAAAACTGATGAAATGACTAAATTGAAAAAAAAATGAAAATGAAATAAAAAAGTATTGAAATTAAAGAAACAAAATGAAATAAAATTAGAGGATATAATTTGTAATACATATAACGTTCTTATTAAAATTTTCTCCATGTAATTATCCATTTTGTTTTTGTTAAAAATAAAAATGATTTGAGCAAAAAAAAAGAAAAAAAAAAGAAAAAAGAAAAAGAAAAGATGACACTAAACAGTCCCTGACAATACCATTTCTACAAGTTCAATCTAGCATGGTTAATTCAGACACCTAGACAATATGATTGGTATGCATTTAAAGATTGCTTGCTACAACTTCAATCTGCAACGACTCAACAATCTGAACAAACAATTCTATAGACAAATATTCAAGGTAGGTAATAATAGACGGACCCTATAGAAAATATATGACTTTCCAAGTCTTCGCAAGTTAAATGTCAACAAATTATAGTCCAAAACCAAGCTTGTTAAAGTCTTGTAGTAGTGAAACACATTTCCAAAGCATGAAAGAATCTGGCAAATCAATGACTTTCAAAATAGCAGTGCTGTTATTTTGTCCCACACAAATTTTAAGGGATAGAGGCAAAGTTACTAAATTAAGGGTCTGTTTGGATTGAGAATCGAATGAGGGGGAATAGAGTAGAGTTAGTTGAAAATAGACTAATTTTGGGCCAAAACTATACTACTCTAGTCTATTCCTTTTCCCTCCCCTTCATGGTTTTCAGACCCAGACTGTTCAAAGAACCATTAAAGGGAGAGGTTCAAGGTTTTAAAGGTTCAACCGAGGTTCGACCAAGGTTGAACCATGATGACATCATAATTAATTTAATAATAAAATAAAATAAATATAAAGATGTTAAATTTGTAAATATTAGCAATTTTGACTAAAATATCTTTAAAAATTGAAACAAACTTTCAAATATAAGATTATTACTTGTTCTTATTATACCTAAATGATATAAATTATTGAATTACCTATAATGTTAAAAAAAAAAAAAAAAAAAAAAAAAAAAAAAAAAAAAAACTAAATAAGAGTTGAGATGATGAGATTTAAAAATAAAAATAAAAAGAAGGAAAAAAAGCGAGTAAAAACTCAGGACTTTTAGTAAATAAAGTAATACTACTAGTGTACTAGTACAATGGGGTAATTGATGTTCATCAAAAAAAACCATGGGGTATTTGACTATTTGCATTTTTCAAAACTTGAGAAGAGGGTTCGTTTTCAATTTTAATCTCATTATTACATTCTGACTGATTCTCAATAATAATTAAAAAAAAAAAAAAAAACATTCTCTCTTTTTATTATGTTTTATTCTCACTCCAGAATTTCAAATCGAAAAGCAAATTTCTTCACAGACATACAGTTGAACTGATTTATGGTTTAAACGATTTTCCAGGTTAGACCTCGGTTTAAGTAGTTCTCTCATATTGTTTACATGCCCGGTTCTTGTATATAAAAAATATTTTCATGAACGGTTCATGGTTAGCCCGGTTGGACCATATGGTCCAGTTCGGGTATAAAAACCATGTAACAAAGGAGGGGGAATTTGAATAATGGAGACTCTGAGAGGTGTCAACTCTACAAACATTTTGGCACAAGTTTTGAAGTATATTCCCCTGTAACACGGGTTTTCAAGTATGAATGAATTTAGAGAATCAATGACTTAAAGTCTGTAGTTGTATATCATCAAACAATTATATAGTTCAAAAGTCACGCTAGTCGATAGTGGAACCATTTGGCCATTACTTTCTAAGATTATTATTTTTTTTATTTGTTTTATTTTTATGAATGTTAACCAAAGACTCATTGCAACAATATTAGAATTAAAGTCTTCTAATAGTACCACCCATTTTGAAGTTTTTTTAATTTATTTTTTTAAAATTTAATAGTTGTAACGGGGGAGAGAAGATTAGAATCCTTGATGTCTCCATTAATAGTTATATCTAATTATAATATAGTATCTTTTAAAATAAAGCAACCTAACAGTAAATAAATTTTAATTTAGGTTCAATTAAATTTCCTTGAACAAATTTTAATTAATAGGCATATTATACTCTAAAAGTTCTCTAATTGACTTTTTATATATTAAAACTTATTAAACGAAGGCTAAATTACAAATTACACCTCTAACTTTAACTTGTTTTTAATTCAGTTTTTTAGATTTCACTCTTTTTCATTTCAATCCCTTAACTTTCATTTGTTTTCATTGTATTCCTTCTATCCAATCCACATTGGACAATATTAAGCTAATAGTAAAATTGGACAATACTGATGGAATTACTAAACTAAAAACATATTTAAGTTTAGGATTGAAAAAACAAATGAAACTTAAATGACTAATTTGAAAATAAGTTCAAGTTGGAGGATGTAATTTGGAGTAGTTAAACTTAAATAAATATGTTTTATGTAAAAATAAAATTTCTTGATCATTACATGGGATGTTGATGAGTAGATAAATAGATATGTAATTATAGTCCATTTTTATTTTTATTTCATTTGAGGAAAAAGTAATCGATGATGTAAAACTAACCTAGATATCATGATTGCTACACATTTGATAATTGCCATGCATTTAATATGCAATTATGCAATCTACATCAAACAATTATTATATAGTCCAAAATTTTAAGATTATAACTTTCCAAGTTTTTGAAAGTTTCAAACAATGACCAAAAGATTTTGGAGGTTTTGAACAATGACCAAAGACTAGGTGACAAAGTTTTCTTGATTAAAGGTATTTGGCATATCAATGACTTAAACAGAGGTGCAATTATTTTCTTCCATACGAAATTTTAAGAGATAAAATTACTAATTAAACTTTTCTTACCTATTATTTTGGAAGATTTTGTCTTCCCCACAAGTCCACCCCCCCCCCCCCCCAGTAACTTCTTAAAATAATATTAGAAATATATGTATACATATTTAGAAAAAGCAAGTCCATATTATGAAATATTAATCCAAACAATCATGTATTATATTGTTTAAGTTGCACCAATTACATTCTTGTTACTAGTTTATCATTTTTTTGCAATACACTTTATTATTCTAAACAAAAATGTAGAACAATTTATAGTATCTTTAAAATTTTAGTAATAGGGGAATCAAAGATTAAGAAATAGAAATAACATTAGGTACATAAGAAAAAAAAACAGTTCTACTTAATGAAAATAGGAAAGATGATTGTTGGCTTCACCATTGTATGCATGAAATACAATACCAAATCGGATCCTCTAGACCTTATCACTTTATGTTCAACTTTTATTAAGATTTTTTTTTTCTCCTTAGATTATCAAGAAATTTTCTGCTTTTACAGTGATCTTGGATAAATATTCCTAAGGGAGTTTTTCGCAAGTGCTTCCACTCTACTAAAGTGAACTTCCCTTTAAACCAACAGCTTGAGTACTGGCCTTTTTTTATTAGTGCATTTGGCATGTACCTAGATTACATTGATTTAATTAATAATTATGCCGGGAGGATGCCTTTCACTTATTTGCTGGGTCCTTGATAATGTGCTAAATGTGTAGCATAAATGTCATAATAAGTTAATTATTTCCATAAACTGATGATTATAAATAGGTAAATACAAAACTTCTAGTAAAAGATAAATATATATATATATATATATTATATATACATAATATATATTAATAAAAATCTATCCACTAGAGGTATCAGAATGAGTGAATTGAAATATAAAGTAGATAGGATTATTATTATACTTAATTGTAGGGAGTTTTTTATATATACCTAACCCGGATATCCTGATTTTTTGACTTTCAAAGCTAGTTAGTGGAGTGAGCCACATAAGCCTTTCCTGGTTATGGTCCCTTCTGATAATCGTGGCTGCCTATAAATATAGATGCATGTATCTATGACACCTCAATTCCAAAACACCCAAAATATATATCCTTCTCATTTCTCTCAAAGCCAGAGCAAATATGGTACTCTTCTTTCTCATTTTCTTCCTCTTCCTTTCTATACCTAATTCATCTCTCTCTTCTTTTTCTCTCAATTCATCTACACCTCTTTGCCATTCAGACCAAAGCTCTGCTTTGCTCCATTTCATAAACTCTTTTTCTGTCGGCGTTTCTCGTTGTGACGATTCTTATTATCCTCCGAAGAATTCGTGGAAAATGGGTACAGATTGTTGTGGGTGGGATGGGGTCACCTGTGATACGATGACAGGTCATGTCATTGGTCTCGACCTCAGTTGCAGTGGGCTTCAAGGTCCCATCCATCCCAATAGCACCCTTTTCTCTCTTCGCCATCTCCAGAGGCTCAACCTTGCTTACAACGATTTCCATGGCTCCACAATTTCATCTAAATTTGGTGGCTTTGCAAACATGACGCATCTCAACCTCGCTGGCTTCTCCGTTGCGGGCTCCTCCGTTTCTGGCTCCTACGTTCCTGGCTTCTCCGTTCCTGGCTCCTCCTTTGCTGGTAATGTCCCTTCCGAAATCTCCCACTTATCCAAACTAGTTTCACTTGATCTCTCTTCGAATAATGACATGAGAATAGAAACGCCTAATTTGAAAAGTCTAATTCAAAACCTAACCCATCTAACTGAACTTGTTTTTATATGGGATTGATATGTCTTCTGTTTCAACTAATTGTCTCACGAATTTGTCGTCTTCTTTAACATCTCTTCGTCTTAGTTATTGCCAATTGAAAGGGAAATTTCCAGATAATATATTCCACCTTCCAAACCTCCAGATACTCCGTGTAGGTTACAACTACAATCTCACTGGTTCCTTTCCAACGTATAACTGGAGTACTTCTCTCAAGTTCTTAGTTCTCTCTGAAACCAAATTCTCAATTGACTTACCTTATTTAATCAGCAACCTCAAGTCCTTAAAAGAGTTGTTTGTTGGTGGATGCAATTTCATAGGTTCATCGTATCCAACATTTCTTTCAAATCTCACACAGATAACTGATTTGGACCTTTCATATAGTAACTTTGGTGGTCAGTGTCCATGGTCCCTCCTAAACATTACAGGACTTACTTACTTGGATCTCTCATACAACAATTTCATAGGGCAACTTCCGGACTTCTCTTCAAATAATTCATCTAATAGTCAACTAGTCAACAAGATTCCTTCCAATCTAGAATATCTCTACTTATCTGGTAACTTATTGAATGGGACAATACCATCTTGGGTGTATACAATACCATCTTTGCGTTTCTTACATCTTGATTCTAACCAATTCACTGGGCATATTGTTGAATTCCAGCATAACTCATTAATTTCTCTAAATGTTTCCTTCAATAATTTTAGTGGCAATGTGGAGTCAAAAATATTCTCAAAGCTCAAAAGTCTTCAATATCTTGATATGTCAAATAATCCTCACCTATCACTACACTCCTTCACATCCGCCACCAATATTTTGTCCAAAATTCACTCATTAAAATTGTCTTCTTCCAACATAACCGAAATTCCACAGTTTTTACGAACTGCAGAATATATAGAATACTTAGACCTTTCCAACAACCATATCAAAGGCAATATTCCATCCTGGGTAATGGAGCTGGGGAAGGATTCATTGTTTTACTTTTCACTCTCAAGGAATAATTTAACTGGACACATCCCTTCCTTGATTTGCAATCTCAGTTCCCTCAAATTCCTTGATTTCTCTTATAATCACTTGAATAACATGATTCCTCCATGTTTGGGAAAGTTAAGTGATAATCTCAATGACTTGAATTTACAAAGGAACAATCTTAATGGCACTGTCCCAGCAACATTTGCAAAGGGATGTCAATTGAGAAGTCTGAAACTCAATGGCAACCAATTGGAAGGGGCATTGCCACAATCATTGGTCCATTGTAGAAAGTTGGAAGTTCTGGATTTTGGTAACAACAAGATTAATGGAACCTTTCCTTGTTGGTTGGAAAGTCTTTCAAAGTTGTGCGTTCTTGTCTTGCGATCAAACAACTTTCATGGTGCCATAGGCAATCCCAAGACCAAATTCCCGTTCCCTAATTTGCGAATCATAGACCTCTCTCACAACAAGTTCCATGGTCTTTTGCCAACAAAATTTTTCATGTATTTAAAAGCCATGATGAATGTGAGTGCAGACAAAGGTGAATTGAAATATATGGGTGATGATTATTATCAAGATTCTGTGACAGTGGTGATGAAAGGGCTTTCCATTGAATTGGTAAAAATCCAAAGTCTATTCACAACCATTGATTTTTCCAACAATAATTTCAAAGGAGAAATTCCAAAGGCAATTGTAGAGCTTCGGTCACTGAAGGGGCTTAATTTTTCACACAATAATCTTTCAGGTCACGTACCTCCATCGTTGGGAAATTTAACCAATCTTGAATGGCTAGATCTCTCCTCAAACAAGCTCACAGGTGAAATTCCTATACAATTGGCAGATCTGACAATGCTAGCATTTTTAAACCTATCAGAAAATTATCTTTTTGGACATATACCCCAAGGTAAACAATTCAATACCTTTATGAATGATTCTTACTATGGGAACCTTGGGTTATGTGGATTTCCAATGACAAAAGCTTGTGGCAATGATGAGGGACAACAACCATCGCCATCATCAACCATTCAAGAAGATGATTTCGAATTTGAAAATGGGTTTCATTGGAAAGTTGTATTGTTGGGGTATGGCTGTGGATTCATGTTTGGATTGGGTTTGGATTATCTTGTGTTCTCAAGTGGAAAACCGAAATGGCTAGTGAATATTGTTTATGGAGGAAGACATAACAAGTTACAAAGATCCTAGGAGAATGCTCGTGGACGAACTCATTGAAGAAGAATTTAGTGGATACAAATACTGATTCTAGGTATATTTTTATATACTAGTATATTTGAAAATATCTATTTCATAATTTTTTGCTTCCTTAAAACTGTGTCTTTATATTGGTAAGAAGATTCTTCATTTTAAATTTCCTTTATGCTAGTTTGGAATGGTTGTACTTGTGTTAATGTGAGGCTTATTACTAGTGTTACTAGGTGCATAAGCTTCTATGCTTCCTTTAAAAAAAAAAAAAAAAAAAAAAGCTTTTATATTTAAGGTATAGCCATACCAGAGAGTACATAGGCTACTACCATGTAACCACCACATTTTAATGCTTTATTTATGTCAGACTTCATTTAATGACCCTGCTTTATGCTCTAGTGTGAGAAGAAATTTTTCTACTCCATTGCAATTCTAACTACATCTTGTGGTCAAGGTAATTTTTTTTTTTTTTTTTAATGGGTAACTTCACTGCTTAGTTGCAGCTTCAAATAATCAGGTTATATTCTATTGCATATTTCAATTATTATTACATCCTTATAATATTACCTTCGTTTTACAGATTAAAAATCTTGTTGGTTGGATTTCATGAAGAGTGGTTATTTATTTATTTATTGAAGAGCGGTGTTAATTACCCTAGTGCTACCTAGGATGCTTGGAGGAGTAGACTAATTTCCTCTATATTTTCAATTAGATAAGATTCTAAAGTACATATTGATTGTGGGGAAAGCTTAGAAACTTAATGAATTGAATATATGTTCCTAGTGATTTTTGCTATTTTGGTTTCCACAAATTGATACATACACCTTTACTAGTTGTTTCCGGGAACTTTTTGGTTATGGTTATTCAGGTTTAAAATTTCAAAAAATTAAAAAAAAAAAAATTGAAATACTTTTCTTATTCCAAATTTAGTTAAACTAACAATAAAGAACAGCTCTTAGTAATTCTTTTTGTTGGAGTGCCCTGATGTGCAGGCTGGTGGCCCTTTCTATCTCTCTAACAGGATGGAGGGACATCATTCATTCATAGTTTAGATCACTGGCCGACATTCCATGACCACGTGATGATAAAAAATTGTATGTTTTGATTTTTGGCGTTGTAATTTCCTTCCATTTATTTTTAGGTACTAATTTGTTGGTCTTAATTTTTTGTGGGCTTTTCTTGATCAGCGTTGTGGTGCTTCGATCCTTTTTGATGACAACAATTGTAATAAAAACCATTTCAGACCTTGAGGGTTTCAATAAAATTGATTTCATCAAGGAGGAGCTTGAAAAGGCTTGTCCAGGGGTAGTTTCATACGTTGATATTGTTTCTATTGCCACAAGAGATGGCATTATGTTGGTCTGTTCTTGATCCTTAATCTTCCTATCCTCTCTCTCTTTAAAGATATTTTTGTTAACATCTAGAGTCCTTTAGCAACACTTTAAGGTTTCGGATTTGATGATTGTTTCTGGACAATGATTCTTGAATGAAACTTTGGTAAAATGTAAGAAACAGACTTTAAAAGAGTTGGTACCTCTTTACATTTTTTTATGTCGAGATGAGTCTATAAAGTACATATTAGTTGTGAAGAAAGTTTAGAAAGTTAATGAATTGAGAATATGTTCCTAGTGATTTTTGCTGTTTTGGTTTCCACAAATTGTTAGTCACCTTTAATTAGCCAACTACTTGTTTCAAGCATTTTTTAATTATGGTTTTTCAGGTCTAAAATTTCAAAAAATTCAAAAAAAAAAAAGGAAGAAGAAGAAAGAAAGAAAAGAGAAATACTTTTCTTATTCTAAATTCTGTTAAACTGACAGTAAAGAACAACTCTTGGAAAGTTTGATGATGTGCTTGGGCCCAGATGCCACTGTTTGCCTTGGGTTTTGGGACAGTAGTTAGCTGGCCACCTCATTGTGCGTGCAGCAGCTGGATGTTTGATGTGAAACAAAGACAAAAGGTTTGTTGCATATTTGTTTTTCCTTGATTTCTCATATCTTTTTCTTCTTAGGAATTCAACTGGAACATGCTTGTAATCTATTGTATTATTTGATAGCCGCATAGTATCATTGGGTCTTAGAGGGATTTATTTTTTTTGAATTAGTAATTGTGTGAAAAAAAGTTTCATATACTTTGGATATTATATGGGAAGACAAAGGCAACATTTTAAATTTGCATTTTACAATAATTTTTCTGTTTTGTAGCAATCAGAGAGAGTAAAACAATCAATTTGTCTCAGTATAAATGTCTTTACTTCTTTTCTTGGTTTGAAGCATGGGAAGCCAAAACTGATTGGACAGAATTAATATTATACAGATCGCAAGAAATGTTTGTTTGAAGATATGTTTTGCTTTATTGTTGTCAAGTCATGAGTGATTGCAGAATTTATCTAGAACTTTTTATTTATTATTTTTTTTTTCAGTTAAAAGCAGTAAAGCATGAATATACTAGGCTAAGCACTATTCTTTTGTTTTAAATTATTTTATATGCTTAAAAGCATGATTCTTCGGCCTCTTCTGATCTATATATATTTTTTATATAAATATATATATATATATATATTTTCATGATAATGTGCTTGTTACTGTTGTTACTTCTATTCAATACCAGGCCTTGTCAGACAAATCTGCTAATGCTTTTTACAAACTCAGCAATACCAGAGCACAGATCCTATCTCTGTCTTTGATGGTATGGGTGTGTAACTGGACCTTGAAGTTGAAAGTCACCATGTTTGCCCTTATAATGAAATTTAAGAGTCAATTCCTTTTTTATTAAATAATGTCACTTGGGTCTATATTTGTTAGGAAAATAAATAAATTCTAAGAAGTATGGACTTTCCTAATTTGATATTGACTTTTTGAAGTTTATGCTGAGAAGTGAGGACTTCTTTTTCTAGCTAGACATTGATTTTTTGAAGTTTATGCAAAAACAATTAAAAGGTCTATTCTTTGTGAAACAGCTATATAGGATAATCGTTTTATGTTTTAATGATCTTTATGATTTTCTTAAAGCATCATGATTAACTATGTGCATGACAAGCCTTGGAAAAGTGATTATTTTAACAATAATGTTCATGTGGAGAGGACCATGGAGGTAATGTATCTTATGTGAATATTATGAGGACAAATGGTGCATAGTGACCGGAAAAGAGAAAAAAAGTTCTTATAGTGGTTATGAAATTTGCTGTGTTGAATATCTTTGAGGTTGGGGCAAGTTTTTTGTCACTATCAATGCATATACTTGTTATGTCATAATTTCCATTGGAGACAATTTTACCTATTTGTATATCGTTTTGAGAGACTGACAGGCTTATGTCTCTATTCTTCTAGTTATTAAGTGTTCCGAAGTTGGTGTTGGATTCTATTTTTGAACAAAAGAATGAGATTGTGATAGCCGTGGAAGAGGAACTTGAAAGGTATTTCTCCGTCTGCAAATTTGGTTTAGTATTAGTCAAGTTACAAGGTAAATTTGTTTCTTTATAATATCTTTGAATTTCACATGCATAGGCCATGTCAGCTTATGGATTTGAGATTGTTCAAACGCTCATTGTGGACACTGAACCTGATGAACATGTGAAGAAGGCTATAAGCGAGGTAAATGCGGGTAAGTGTTCATTTTCAATTGAACATTGTTTCTCTTCTCTCTCGTCTCATCTTTCTTTCTTGTCTCTCTCTCTCATTGGAAAAATTCCTTCCTTGATTTGTAATGACTTTCCTTAATGTCCTTGATTTGTTTCATAATCACTTGAGTAACATGGCTCCTCTCTGCTTGGGAAACTTTAGTGATTCTCTCACAATCTTAATAATTTTCTTTTTATGATTTACAGTCCATTCCTCTCTCTTTCTCTCTCTCATGATATATATATATATATATAACATATATTAGTGATTCCCTTATATATCTTTTGTTCCCACTTGATTCATCCCTGTCCACATTATTCCAGTTTCTTTGAAGGTGAAAAGATAAACAAACAAATTTGATGTTCTTGATTGATTCTTCAACTTCTTGCAGCCAATAAATTAGATTACACTTGGTTTAGTTGAATATTTTCTCCTTTATTGGGGGACCAAACATAGTACTTTCTATGCTTTCCAAATCCTTCACCTCAACTTCACAGCAGCCAAGCTGAGGATAGCTATTTTATGCTTCTCTCTGTTCTCTCTTTATTTATTTATTTTACAATATTTTGCTGTTCTTTTTATTGGAGTTCTTTGATGTAAACTGTTTTACTTGACATCACAGGCTTGTGGCCCCTTTCTATCCAGTGTTAACAGGCCAGCATTCCTTCATACCTCAACAAAGCACTGCCTAAGATTCCATGACCGGATGATTATATTATACAGACACTTTACCTTTTTGGCATTAGAGGTTTTGATGAAAGAGAAATAGTCTATCTTTTAGGTACTTACTAGTTCTCTGCCTTTTCTCATTTTATGCCCTTGTTATATGGAATTGAAAAAGGTTTAAAATGTTACTTTGGTTTGCATTGGTTTCTTGATCATCTGAAGGTGCACACAAAATTGGGAAGATTGGCTGAGTTCATACACAAACACCTTTATGACTGCAAGGGTACAGGGCAGCCTGACCCAACCATAGCTTCTGATTTCCTCACTGACATGAGAATGAGGTGCCAAGACAGTAATAGGACCAACACTCAGCCTTCTTCTTAACCCATGTAATCATTGGAAATGAGTGAGTCTGCATGAATTCACAGCCAGTCATTAGAAAGGGGAGAAGACCCCTTTTTGCTGATCAGCAATAGCTAGCTAATGAGAAGACCACAAGACTGGTAAGGGCCTATGCTTCAGATGACAGATCAACCAACCGCAAGACTGGACTTTGCATGGGCAATGATGAAGATGCCAGTGCTTAATGTTTTGGCTGGATCTCAAGGTCAGGTCCAACGCAACTACTCCTCGCCTTTTGTCAGTTCCTAAGTGACAATCTTGACCATAATGAACTCTTGACATTGTTATGTTTTCATATAAGCTTCTCTTTATGTTCAATGTTTGATTGTAGATGCAGTGACTTTTAAACTTCTTGCCTATGCTAATTTGAGTCTATATATAAAGGCAATGGCTTAGCGTAGACATTAGACACAATGATGAAATATGTTATGGCTGTTGAGTTCTTTAGAAATATAGAATTAAAATGTTTGGAATGTTACCAAAAGTTAACTAATATTTGGGGAGATCATAATCTGTGCTGCAGCATCCAAATTAATTTAATTGGGTGTCAGTGTTTCTAACAAGTTTTGGCTGATTATTCATCATCTGAATGAGATTTTAGTTCGTTCTTTTTGAGTTTGAACTTCAGAAATAGGAAAGTCTACAATTCTGTGTCATGAAACAAAGAAATTGATTTGTCTATAATTTTCTTTATTTCTTTAATCACCAAGTAGAATATAAAAGTGACTCATAGGCATAGCTTTCAATCAGATGCCATTATGTTTTATTGTCATCAGTTAGTATTCAATTACACTTATCATGCCCGCACATCCAAAGTCATGCTTTAGCTGGGAGCCACTCATGGAGAAGACAACAATGGTACAATCCATGTGTAAGGCATAAAAAAAATAAAATAAAATAAAAAAACCTTTTATGTTTAAGGTATAGTCATACCAGAGAGTATATAGGCTACTGCTATGTAACCACCACATTTTAATGCTTTATTTATGTCAGACTTCATTTAATGACCTTGCTTTATGCTCTAGTGTGAGAAGAAATTTCTCTACTCCATTGCAATTCTAAATACATCTTGTGGTCAGTGTATATTTTTTTTTTTTTTTTTTTTTAAAGGGGCAACTTCACAGCTTAGTTGCAGCTTCAAATAATCGGGTTATATTCTATTACATATTTCAGTTATTATTATTATTACATCCTTGTAATATTACCTTCCTTTTACAGATTAAAGATCTTGTTGGTTGGATTGAATGAAGAGTGGTTATTCATGTATTTACTAAAGAGCGGTGTTAATTACCCTAGTGCTACCTAGAATGCTTGGAGGAGTAGACTAATTTCCTCTATATTTTCAATAAGATAAGATTCTAAAGTTACATATTGATTGTGGGGAAAGCTTAGAAACTTAATGAATTGAATATATGTTCCTAGTGATTTTTTCTGTATTGGTTTCCATAAATTGTTACATACACCTTTACTAGTTGTTTCAAGAACTTCTTTGTTATGGTTTTTCAGGTCTAAAATTTCAAAAAAAAAAAAAATGAAATACTTTTCTTATTCCAAATTCTGTTAAACTAACAATAAAGAACAACTCTTAGTAATTCTTTTTGTTGGAGTGCTCTTATGTATAGGCTGGTGGCTAACGTGATGGAGGGATAGCATTCATTCATAATTTAGATCACTGGCTGACATTCCATGACTAGATGATGATAAAAAATTGTATGTTCTTATTTTTGGTGTCTAATTTCTTGCCATTTATTTTTAGGTACTAATTTGTTGGTCTTAATTTTTTGTGGGATTTTCTTGATCAGGGCTGTGGTGCTTTGGTCCTTTTTGATGACAACAATTGTAACAAAAACCATTTCAAACCTTGAGGGTTTTCAATAAGATTGATTTCATCAAGGAGGAGCTTGAAAAGGCTTGTCCAAGGGTAGTTTCATGTGCTGATATTGTTTCTATTGCCATAAGAGATGGCATTATGCTGGTCTGTTCTTGATCCTTAATCTTCCTATTCTCTCTCTCTCTCTTTAAAGATATTTTTATTAATATCCAGAGTCCTTTAGAAACACTTTAAGGTTTAGGATTTGATGATTGTTTGTGGACAATGATTCTTGAATGAAACGTGGGTAAAATGTAAGAAACAAACTTTAAAAGAGTTGGTACCTCTTTACATTTTTTTTGTCGAGAGGAGTCTATAAAGTACATATTAGTTGTGGGGAAAGTTTAGAAAGTTAATGAATTGAGAATATGTTCCTAGTGATTTTTGCTGTTTTGGTTTCCACAATATGGCATCTACTAAAAATATGCTATAAAACTAAGTTCATCTCCCATCATCTAAGTCAAATATTACTTGGTCTCTCACACTATGGTACACATTAGTACTTTTATTACTAGCATTATATTTGTAAGAATCTGATGTCTCACCAAGAATTTGGTTTCTTATGAGTTGGAATCAACATTGACCCACAAATGCATCTCCACCTTTTTTTAAACCCTCCAATTTGGTTGCTACTTCCTTCATAGTAGGTCTATCTTCCCCTTTCAATCTTAAGCACCTCTTTGCAAGATTGCCACTTCCTTCAGTTGCTCCGCCTTTCCTTCTTTCGCTATATGTTTCTCAAGAATTTCAAATAATCTATTATCTTTCGAAAAAAATATAAAATATATAGCTAGACTTCTTTCCTCCTCTAATCTATCAAATGAAAGAGCCATTTTTCCTGTTAATAACTCTACAAGGACCACTCCAAAGCTATAAACATCACTTTTCTCTGTCAATTGACTTGTTTGCATGTATTCAGGGTCCAAGTATCCCAAAGTTCCTTGCACCATTGTAGCTAATTGTGTTTGGTCTAGTGGAACTAATCTTGAAGCTCCAAAATCTGATACCTTTGCTGTGTGAGTATTATCTAGCAATATGTTTGAAGACTTAACATCTCTATGGATTATAGGTGGAAAAGCTGCAAAGTGCAAATATGATAGTGCTTCTGCAGTTTTTGCAGCTATCCTAAGACGAGTCTCCCATGATATGGTGGATGCCTGGCTTTCATGATGAATGTACTAAAAAAGAGTACCATTGGGTATGCATTCGTAAAGTAGTAAAGGAACCTGTGTCTCCAAACAACAATCCAATAGTTTAACTACATTCCTGTGGTTAATTTCAGAAAGTACAAGTACCTCATTTATGAATTGCTTAATTTGGTTTTCATCGACAGTTTTGGACTTCTTGATGGCCACAATCCTATTATCTGGTAAAATTCCTTTATAAACTATACCAAAACCTCCTCGGCCAATAATTAAAGTCTCATCGTAATTGTTGGTAGCCTTTTGCAACTCTTCTTCGTTGAAAATTTTGGCTATTGCAGTTGAATTTTCTTGTTTGGAGAGTTTTTGTTGTAAAATTAAACACCCCCCCCCCCCCCTCTTTTGTTCAAAGAACCTTTGTTCAAGCTTGATTAACCTTCTTTGCTTAACTATCAAGTACAGCCAAGAACTACAGAAGCACTTCTATGAAGCTTATGCCAACACCTACATTTGAAAGAAATAGAATATTAGCTTGCTAATCTCTATCAAGTACATCTAGGAGCTACTAAGAAGCAAAACGATGAAGCATATGCCCATAGAAATAAACATTATTAATGGACTTTTTATACCATTCTTAGAGGGCCCAAGGGGGAGATGGATTACAATTTTTCAAAGAGTCATTTTTTATATTTTTCTTTTGGACATGATACAGGTTGCTGGTTAGATTTAAATTCATAAGAATTTTTATGGCAATTCTTTTTTCCACTCTTAAAATTTGCATGAATTTCCATTTTTGTGCTAAGCTGTTAAAACTTCTTTTTTTCTTTCAGGTAAGTATTATATTAGTTAATTTGACTTGGATCCCACAAATTAAAATTTATGGTAAGATTCATCATGAATGTGAGAGAAGAGAGTACCATATCACTGTATTCTAGAGCCTCTAATAGCTCCTAATAATTTTCCTATTAACTAATGCTTACAGATATTAATTAGTGCTCTAAATCAAATGAACTAATATGAAATAATCATTAAATAGTATCTCTAGACATTCTATTAAATAAGATGGATAATTTTTTTTTTTTTTTTTGAGAAACCAGACTATGAGTCTGGAAATTTAAGATGGATAAAAAGTTAAGTAGACTGAAGAGGACAAAGTATAACATTTTTAATAGTTTTGAGATGAAACCAAACTAAATGTAAGCTTAACGAGTGAAATAATACTATTTAACTCTAAAAGTTAAAGATAGGTTCCAATTAGTCTAACTAGTAAAGCCTCTTATTTAAAAACTAAATCTTAGTTTCAACTAAATAACCTATTCTCAAATGGACTCTTGAGTATACTTACCAACAAAAAGTTTAACTTGTAGCGATGGTTGATTGATAACACAAAGGACGTCTACTCCTGCACTTCGGTCCAAATGGTACCCCTCGATGCAAGAACGCGTAAATTTCCCTAGTACGTTCATACACTGTTCTCCCGGGGCCTTACAGTTATCATCATTTTCACACTCGTCAATGTCTGTAGATGTAAAGCCCATCGTTAAGTGACTTAAAATAAATATAGTAAATATAAAGCAATGACATATTCAAGACCAAGATTTAAAAACAAAAATAAACAAAAAAACCAAAACAAACAAAAAGTAAAACAATTAAACAAGGACTTTATTCTTTTTGCTGAGAGAAAAGCAGTAACATATTGTTAAAATGAAATGACAAAGTATTGCAACATAAGAAGTTTTAAAGAGTTTCTATCTGTTAATTTTCAGTTCAATTCGTTAAATTTTATTTTGTATCTTCATTTCAGTCCTTCAATATTAATCTCTTTTCAATTTAATCTTTCTTTCTAATTCCATCCAATCATGTTATTGTTTATGAGTTTTTTTCACTTCCCAAACCCACATTCCTTTGAGGATTAAATAGTCCAATACAGAGGTGGACAAAAGAATTACATTATATATTAATTAATAAAATTTAAATGACAAAATTGATATATATATATATATATATATATATTAAAGGACTCAATTGAAATTAGGTTAAAATAGAAGAAATAATAATAATTACTATTATTATCGAGAAATTAACATAGATACATGAATTATTACCTTGACAACCACGGCGGAGGTATGGGTTCCATTAGGAATCAATACACGTGCTACCTCCACATATGTAACTCGATTTGTTGGTAACATCATTACATGTCTCAGTACCGATCGCCCAATCAAGAACCATTGGCATATCACTTCTATTTCCCGTAGAGTGCGAAGGGAATCAATGGAGAAAGTGAACGTGCCTTGTTTGCTAATAAACGCATGGCCACAAGGATTGAAACTCTCTACTTTTGTGTAATTATTTATAGAATTGAGCTTGATACTAATATTCCTTAACCCATTAGGAATATCTACCTCGCAACACCCAACACCAGAGCAAGAGCTGTTGACTATGTACTTAGTGCTTTCACATTCGGAAGGCAGTTGGGCAGCGCTATTGGAAATGCTACTGCTGCGGCTGTCAATTCAAATAATACCACAGCAACCCAAGTGAATTGTATAAGAATCCCAATGAAACCCATATCTCCACAGTTTGGGAGAAAAGGAGGTAATTACATATACTTCCTATAATTAAATCTAGTCTAAAATGTAAATTACGCTCGTTAAATTTTGTGGTATTTTATTTTTTTCTATAACGTTAAATTGTTTACATTAATCTAGAACTAATTCAACTAATTTAATATATTAATGAGAGGAGAATAATCCTCTCTTAAGTTACTACGACTTTTGAGTGAAGTTTGTAGTATGTCTTTGTATTTAAATCTTATTCCATCATTTCTATGCGTTTGTTTCTCACAAATAATAATAATAATAATGATGATGATGATGATGATAATAGGGAAGAGCGCAGAGTACATCATAGGCCAGGATATTTTGAATGTGGGATATTCAAGGTTTATGGGTGGATTTGAAGCATGTATCGTGGAGAGAGATAATAGCACAAAGCACCGAATAAAAGAAAAGTACTCCAGCTTCAACCGATTTTTTTTTTTTTCTTGCAAAGAGACTTGATAAATTTTTACACAGGAATCATTTATGAATTTGTTTTCAATGAAATATTATTGAATATACTTTGTTATCATTATTGCTACACGTTTGATAATTGTCATACACTTAGTCTGCAATTATGCAATTTGCATCAAACAATTATTATATAGTTCAAAATTTTAAGATTATAACTTTCCAAATCTCTGAAAGTTTCAAACAATGACCAAAAGACTTTGGAAGTTTTGAACAATGACCAAAGACTGAGTGAGACGTTAACAAGATTAAAGACTTCTAATGGTGTCACTCATTTTCAATGAGTTAAAAAAAAAGTCACGATTAATTTCTCCCACACAAATTTAAGGAGATAAAACTACTAATTAAACTTTTCTTACTTGTTATTTTGAAAGATGCTGACTTCCCCATAAGTCTATGGGGAAGACAGCATCTAATATTGAGCTTGATAATAGTTCAAAATTGAGCTTGATACTAATATTGCTTAACCCAATAGGAATATCTACCTCGCAACACCCAACACCAGAGCAAGAGCTGTTGACTATGTACTTAGTGCTTTCACATTCGGAAGGCAGTTGGGCAGCGCTATTGGAAATGCTACTGCTGCGGCTGTCAATTCAAATAATTCCACAGCAACCCAAGTGAATTGTATAAGAATCCCAATGAAACCCATATCTCCACAGTTTGGGAGAAAAGGAGGTAATTACATATACTTCCTATAATTACATCTAGTCTAAAATGTAAATTACGCTCGTTAAATTTTGTGGTATTTTATTTTTTTCTATAACGTTAAATTGTTTACATTAATCTAGAACTATTGGAAATGCTACTGCTGCGGCTGTCAATTCAAATAATACCACAGCAACCCAAGTGAATTGTATAAGAATCCCAATGAAACCCATATCTCCACAGTTTGGGAGAAAAGGAGGTAATTACATATACTTCCTATAATTACATCTAGTCTAAAATGTAAATTACGCTCGTTAAATTTTGTGGTATTTTATTTTTTTCTATAACGTTAAATTGTTTACATTAATCTAGAACTAATTCAACTAATTTAATATATTAATGAGAGAAGAATAATTCTCTCTTAAGTTACTACGACTTTTGAGTGAAGTTTGTAGTATGTCTTTGTATTTAAATCTTATTCCATCATTTCTATGCATTTGTTTCTCACAAATAATAATAATAATAATGATGATGATGATGATGATAATAGGGAAGAGCGTAGAGTACATCATAGGCCAAGATATTTTGTATGTGGGATATTCAAGGTTTATGGGTGGATTTGAAGCATGTATCGTGGAGAGAGATAATAGCACAAAGCACCAAATAAAAGAAAAGTACTCCAACTTCAACCGATTTTTTTTTTCTTGCAAAGAGACTTGATAAATTTTTACACAGGAATCATTTATGAATTTGTTTTCAATGAAATATTATTGAATATACTTTGTTATCATTATTGCTACACGTTTGATAATTGCCATACACTTAGTCTGCAATTATGCAATTTGCATCAAACAATTATTATATAGTTCAAAATTTTAAGATTATAACTTTTCAAGTCTCTGAAAGTTTCAAACAATGACCAAAAGACTTTGGAAGTTTTGAACAATGACCAAAGATTGAGTGAGACGTTAACAAGATTAAAGACTTCTAATGGTGTCACTCGTTTTCAATGAGTTAAAAAAAAGTCACAATTAATTTCTCCCACACAAATTTAAGGAGATAAAACTACTAATTAAACTTTTCTTACTTGTTATTTTGAAAGATGCTGTCTTCCCCATAAGTCTACTCCCCCCCCCCCCCTTAACTTATTAAAATATTACAAAATATATGTACACATATTTTGGAAGGCTCATACAGCTACTTAAATCTAGTAACAAAGTTCAAGTAGAGATAGACTATATGTTAGATGAGTTTTCAATAGACATTGCATTTAGATTTATTTTTCTTTTATTCTGAGAACTCATTAAGGCTTTAGGTGTGAATAATAGTTGATTTTGGTTCTTCCATTAGCTACGGAGATGATAGGCAAATAAAAATGAAAAGAACTTAAGGAGGAAGCTGCAAAGAAAATCTAACCGAAGAGTTACTTTAGCTCCAAAACGTTAAGATTAAATCTGAAGAATTTTTCTTTTACTAAAATTTTAAACCCTAAATATGTTTGTGATTTTAATTTTCGTAAAGTTTTAGTTTTATTGGTTATATTTTTCAAAAAATTCCATGTGGCAACTTATTTGACATAAAAATAATATTTTAATATTACCGTTAACTATATCATCATTTTTTATCCAACACTTAATGCCCATGACCATTTTAACACAATACCAAAAGGATAGAGACTAAATTAAAAAACAACCAAAAGGATAGAGACCAACTATATATAGTTTACCCTTTTTTATATTAATAACTAACTAATATTTATATCTAAAAATCTAAATAAAATGTAAATATGATTTTATCTATAATTGTTTTCTTCCTCTTATTTGTTAAATAAATAAATTGAATTACATTGGTGTGCTAAAAATAAATTAAATTACATTTGTGTGTTATTTGAACATTATTATTTATTTTAGGAAAAACATGCAATTCTTATAACATTTAATTATTATAAGAAAGAAAAACTATAGCAAATATTAATATACTTTTAAAAAAAAAATTATTCTTTTATCATGATACAAAATAAAAATCTATTTTCATAAAAAAAAATACAAATATATATTTTGACTCTATTTTGTGCTTATCTTGCCCCCCTTTTTTTTTGGATAATAAACCTTGCATATGATTAAATATTAGTGATAGTATCAATATTCCTAATTTAAGGATAAATCGGAAAACTCTATCATAAAAATAGTGATCCCATGGATAAATTATAAAGGAGCATTAGCTCTAGCATAGTTAAAACTGACCAGAAAACATGATTGCTACGTGTTCAATTTAGCATAGTTAATAGAAGGACTCCAAAAAGAGCACTAGCATCAGGCATGTTATATCAAGCTATTTTACCACATCAAAACTTACTTTTTCAATTTTAGCACATCATTTTACAATACGCTATACATCAGATCTTCTATTTTAACATTACACCACATTAAAATAATATTAAAAAAAAACCCAGCTATATTAAAAAAAAAAAAAAAAAAAAAAAAAACAAAAACAAAAAAAAAAAAAACAAAAACAAAAACAAAACAAAATTGTACCATAGCGATTGTTATTTTTTATTTATCAAATTCCATCTGGCCTAAACAGAAAATTGAGTGAAGGTAGGAGCTAGGGATCATTGTGCTTTCTCCTTCTTTATGTTCTGAATTAATTACTTGAGTGAAGATAGGAGCTAGGGATTGTCTTGCAAGTTGCAACTAATGGTATCGTGTGTATACATGGTGTTGAACTTGGCCATAGTATTGGCAATATTCTTTTTTATGGCATGAAATGGTGTTGATTTGGGTAATTTTGCGGCATCCTCTGGTGTTATATGCAATTTAGTAACAGCTGTGAATGGTTCCCTTTAGTGGGTTTGCTTTAAAAACAGACCAAAATTTTTACTGGTCTTGGTTTTTGGGAACAGACCAGTTGGACAACAATCGTACTAGCTATGTAAGTAGAGAAATTCTCCTGTATCTTATCAAGCCATGGTTCAAGCTCAATGTTATTGTTAAAGTTTACTTCCCCATTAGTTATTTTCATAATTTGGTCAGTAAACATATTGGTGCCATTGAATGGTCCAATATAGAGAATCTAATGACAACCAGTCTTACCTTCTAGATATATTATCTCAATTAAGGTTTGATATATTAGTTAATGGGATTAGCATATTGCATGTCGTGCGTAGTTTTTCACCTATATAGCTATAACACCCCATTCGGTGGTTTCCTCAACTCCAGACCATGCGCTAGAGATGATCTTTAAAGCAACCTGTAACAAAATCAACAATAGAAATCAATGATCACTCCCAAGAAGTGGGATAAAAAAGGGAAGTAAAAAACTAACAGCATAGAAATTGATTTACTTACTAAAGAAATTATGATTAAATTAAAGTTTCCATTGTCCCTTTCTATCAACAGTTAAGAGTCAAACTCAACATCTACCAAAATGGATGTGTTTTGCGCCTTTAAAAAATAAGCAAGGGCCTGCCTCTTTTGCACACAGGTGGGACTTGGGAGAAGAGGTTCCATTTGAGTTAAATCTCCTTGGCTTCCAGCACAAAAGTTTAAAGAACAAATAGAACCATATCTGATCATTTTGATTCAACAGAGATCCTAGCCAATTTCGTTTTGTCCTTCTATTATTTTTTTTTTTAAATTATGTTTACGCTCTTCCCAATGGAACAGATCCTCTCCATTTTATGTACTCAAGCAAATTATTATGGGGTTTTTCAGGGGCACTTATATTCCCCTACAGCAATTACTAACTTACTAAAAGGAGCAAAGAGATTATGACCTCCTTACTAGAGAAATCTGAAGATTTTTCATTATCCTGTCTAGAAAAATTAGGCCTTTCTATTTCCTCTTTTTCATGAAGGAGCTTTCTTTCTTAAAATGATAGGTTTACAATGTAAACAACACACTTCAACCAAAAAACAGACAAATATTTTATTCCCAAGGTATGATGAAACAATTGCAAAGATCAATACACTTATATTACTTATAGATATTCACTTGTTAAAAATTTAAAACATCAATATTCTTTTCAATTCAACATTTATTTTGAGCATAACATAGGTTACGGTGATTATGAATTCAGTAAGTTGCTGCGTGCATAGCACAAAAAGCAGTAGGCCAAGGCAACAAGGTTGTAGCTGACTTTGCTACATGACCACAAACATGGAAAAAGGAAGGAAATCAAAACATGATTTTCAAAATCCATTGGTTTCATGTCTAACTTTTTTTTTTCTTTTTTCTTTTTTTTCTTTTTAAGAAATGTTTCATGTCTAACTTACTAATAACAAAACACACATAACAGATGGAAAAGACATTAAAATTTGAAATATATAGGTGGTGAAGGTATATCTTTCCTCTACATAGAGTAGTAAACTTAAGCCAAAAGAAACTAAGAGTTGGCTTAATATATGCAAATCCAAAAAGGCATTCGTTGATGCATTATCAATCCCAACAAAACTGCTACAAGCAATCCCCAGAACAATACTGCTAAACTTCTTGAGAACTACTTCCAAGGCTAAAGAACTCCTATTTCACGACATAAGAGCAATCATGTTCAGAACTACAACTTGGATGTTCAAATTGATTACTTTTACCACAAAGTCCTCTGTAAAAAATGGATGTGCTTCTGTAGGTAAGATGTAACAGAGTTCAACCTTTTAGATTGAGCTTTCTTTGGAATGGAGACATGCTTAGAAGATTCTAGATGTCAGGAACATCAATATGACACTAAAGAATCTCCTTCAACATCTCCTCATAGCCAGTCAAAATCAAGTATCACTCCATAAACCATTATTATGAGAAACCTTCTTTACAGATTCATTAGAAAATGAACTTCCAAGTTTGCAATGTTGACCATTAGCAAGTCATGCGTCAAACTTCTGGATTATGAAGATGAGGGGTTGTGGCTGGGTTTGATGAAGGAGACGAACCATTTCTAGTGACTGTTAGTTTTGTCAGAAAATAGAAGGATTTGAGAAAAACAAAAACTAGACCAAAATCGGTGCCAAACAGAAATAACAAAAAATGAATACAGGATTTGAGAAGAGAAAATGAGTACAGAAAATGAAAATTGAAAAGGAACCAAACAGCACCAAAAATTCCCTTTTTCTTTTCCTTTAATTGCCAATAATATCCAGGCAGAAAGGGCACTGTACCACAGATATCAAACTAGTAACAGAGCATTATAAAATCCGTTAGATTCTACCAAGATTTTCAAAAAGAGCTGAGAAGGTAAAACCATATACCAGCAAACAAACCAAATCTACACTTCACTTGTTCACAAAGCAGTCAAAATCATTTAAAAAGACTGAGAAGAAACACCAGGTTAGGCATAATACTGAAGAAATCAAAATACATCACAGAATGAAAGGCATATATAAACCACAAATTTGTATTAGATTTCTCTATCTGCACTATCCTTATTTTTTCAAAGGAAGTAAATTACTTTCAAATGATAATGAATATTAAAATTTAGTTGCTTTGATAAAACAGTATATAATTTTCTGTTTAATGGCATGGAAAAATCAGACCAACTGATCCAATTACTAAAATGACAATTCTTCTAACGTTTCCTTTCATACATAGAGGCTCATGCACCTTCTTCCACATTACTTTATCCTATTAATCTTCCACTATTTTAATCTCTATGTACAGTAAGAAGAATAAAAAATTCTATCCCAATGTGTCCCATATAGGTTCATTTCATCTACATATACGAAGGAATTGAAGAAAAACAGGGATTGCAGTGGCAGAGGAATGCTTCTTAGAGTACTGAAACAGCTACATACAGTTGGGTTTTAGCTGATTTTTCTCGCGTTTTCTGGTTTTATTTCTTCAACTTATTCTTCTTCATCTGTGAACTTGCCCGTAAGTAATTCTATCGATTTTTTTCCATTTGGAGGCAGGAATTGAGAGGGAACAAGAAAGACCATGAACATAGAAGTAGAAAATGGGAAACTAAACGGACTAGATTAACCAGGCCAAATCCGGTGGGTTGAACGAATCAGAAGTTTTTTTTTTTTTTATAATCTGTGTAACACCTTAAAATTAATTAACGAAATCAAATTAATTTTTTTTATGTAATTGCAACCTAGAGTTCCCTTTTTTTTTTTAAATAGAATAGAATTTCAACTTATGGCATCAAGTCTTTCATAATTGTTCTTGTTATCACAGTAAGACATTAATTAATTTTTGGTATAAGTGGATTTGAATTCCACATCTATAATTCGACGATAAAAAATTTCCCAATTGAGTTACCTGTAACAAAAATAAATAATAAATAAATAAATAAATAAACTTAAATGGTCTATTATTTAATTCTTTTTTTTTTTTTTTTTTAACTTGGAGGATCAATAATACTTAACATTAAGGAATCCAAAAGTAGAAGTATAAAGACACGAATTGGAAACCACGACTAAGCCAAGAGTCTTGTAGCATAACTGGTATAAAGTGGTGTTTTCCTATAGAGCTATCCAAGGTTCAAATTCCTCATTTTGCATTGTAACTACCAAAATCCAATTAATTAATTATTTAACAAACATTTCTTTTAAGATTTGATAGTTGGGACTTGGGGGAGGATTTGAACCCATGATATTTTTACTAAAAACAACCGAATGTATCAATTGAGTTTCAAGGTTGTTGGCTTTTTATTTTTTATTTTTTATAATAATTATATTGGAAAAAGCAACATTCATAATTCTAATCTCTTTTCATTTCCTCAACATTCCAAGAAACCAAACAGAGCATAAACGATTTTACATTGGCAACTTTAATGAACAACACTATAAAACTTTAAAACCCAAATTCTAACAATTGAAGAAAGAATTCTTCGAAACTCTACCTGGCAACTGAAACTGCAGTGACTCGACGAGGCTGAGTGACACCGATGATTCCAGACTTGGTTTAGCCTCTGCGGTGCAGAATCTGAGAGACCTGGGTGCTCTTTCCTAAACCGTATACATATTTAGAAAAAAGGTTGTCTATTATATGACAAATAGTAATAACTTAAGGGTATTTATGAAAGAAAATTATTTGCACTCTACCCAAAATTATCAAAAGATGTTTAAAAAGATTTAAACAATACTAATTTATCTCTTCATATTATTTATCAAACAACAAGAAATATGAGTTTTACATAATGAAAAAAAAAAAAAAAAAAAAAAAACAACAAAAGACTTTGAGCACTGTAGAGTCCCCTCCTTGTTTTCTTCCCTACATCAGAGATGCACATCGTAGGCAATGAGCATATGCCTCATGGTTTGATGCATTGAACAATTTTGTTACAGTCTAAAAAAGATTATAAGCTAACCAAGAGTTTTGCAGTTCAATTGACATCTCCCAATGTACAAAATGCCTAGCAGCATGTTGTAATTATCTATATATATGTGTGTGTGTTATAAAGGGAAACACAATATTTTTATCTATATAAATGTCATCCTATTTGAAAGTAGCTCTTGTGATTTAGCATGAAGCAAAATAAAAGTGACAACAGTTAAATTTTTGTCAATAGTTGATCTGGATTCAACTTCCTAGAAAGGATTTAGAACTGTGTCATTGACAAGGGATAAGAATGCAACTGGAATACACAAGAATTTTATTGGCATATATATAATTTCCTTAGTAAAAAGGAATGGAAAATATCTTCAAAATTGAATATGACGTTTTGTTTTTTGGATACTCTCAAAAGAATGTAAGTTTGCAGCTATAATTAATCAGACATGAAATTTTTTCCATAACAAAAGGAAAGAAAGAAAAAGAAAAGAAAAGAAATGGTCATCTGTTATTATTCTATTTTATAATTTATTTTAAAGTATTTTTAATTGAATCAAATTGTAAATAGTTAATCATTAATTAAACCCCCCTACTTTTTCTCCCAAAAAGAAACCGAGTATGATGTTGGCTCCACCATAGTATACACGTCACATACTCTGTAATACGCACATACTCCGTAATACACACTCATCTTATACATTCTATCACGTCAACTGAAATTCTACTTTTAAACAATGATCTCAGTTAAATTATAAAATAATGATTTTAAAACACAATTTTGTAATTAAAACACGAATTATATATATAACTTTTAGGCGTAAATACATTTTTGGTCCTTACATTTTGGATTATTTCTCGATTTGGTCCCTAAATTGATTTTGCTTCTAGGTTAATCCTTGATTTTTTAAAATCGTTTTTAAAATGGTCTCTGCCGTCAACCCAATTACGGAAAATACTGAAGTGGCAAACAGATTTCACTGTTTGCTGACGTGCTAATAAAATAATAGTAAAAAAATATATTTAACATTTTTTAAATGCCATGTCAACATTTAAATTAATAAAAAAAGCCAGCTAAGTAAATTAAAAAAATTAAATTAAATTAAATTAAAAAAAAAAACTTAAAATCTAATTTAAACTTAAATCATGTCTTAAAAAATAAAAATTCATAATCATTTTAATTCTTTTTTATAATCATTTTAATTCTTTTTTATAATCGTTTTAATTCTTTTTGCTTTTGTTTTTGGTTAACCTCATCAGCTTAAACCCATAAATTGAGATGAACATCAAACCCATAAATTTACATGAAATCCAAAAAATGAAGTGAACATCGAACCCATAAATCAATATCAAACAACAAACCCAGAAAAATTACACCAAACCCGCAAATTTACAACCCAGAAATAAACATATAGAGATATCAAGCAACAAACCCACTGAGATGAACAACCCAGAAACCATAAGCAGCTCCTTATTTCAGTCATCAACAAACCCAGACCTCAAAATCTCTGCTTCGGTCATCCACTTCGTCAATGGCTAGATCTGAAACGTCACACCGAGTCACTGAATTGCAAGGCCAACAATGATGGCATTCGTGACTCAATTTCAATGAGCTCGGTCTGGACTCACCCATTTTATGGCTTTCATCTCTTCAGAAGTGCCACTTAAGACCCACAACCAACAGCGTGATCAACTATCGTCACCGTTTCCTTCTCCACGGCCACACCGATCTCCACGGCCACAGCCCACCCCCACTGAAACCCAGAAAAACCCAGCCTCCCCAACCAAACCCAGCCATCTCCATCTCCAACCAAACCCATAATCCAAGACCCATGGATTACTGATCTCCACCTCGACCACCGATCTCCACCTCCATTACCGACCACCCCACGGAAAACTAGAAAAACCTAGAGATTAGAGAGTCAGGTTTAGAGAGAGAGAAAATGTCAGAGATTAAGAGAGAGAGAGAGGGATTGAAAGCTTGAACAAAGAAAGATACAAACACAAATACGCACCAAGAGATAGAGAAAGAAAGGATATGAAAAACAAAACAAAACAAAACAAAACAAAAAAAAAAAAAAAAAGAAGAAGAAAGAAAGATACAGACACAAACACTGAGAAAGAGAGGATTTGAAGAAGTTTTTTGTTTTTTGTTTTTGATTTTGAATTTTTTCAGTTTAATTTTTTAAAATTATTTTTATTTTTTTATTAATTAAAATGCTGACTTCATTAAAATGCTGACATGGATGCTGACGTGGTATTTTTTAAATATTATTTATTAGCCACGTCAGCAAACAGTGAAATCCGTTTGTCATTTCAGTATTTTCCGTAACTGGGTTGAAGGTAAGGACCATTTTAAAAACGAAAAAATCAAGGACTAACCTAAGAGCAAAATCAATTTAAGGATCAAATAGAAAAACGGCCTGAAATGTATGGACCAAAAGTACATTTATGTCTAACTTTTATTAATTGGAGCATTCCCATGTTGGTCATGAGCGTACTAAATCATAGTACAATAAAAATGTGGGAAACCAGGAGGCCAAGAACTTCCTTCAGGAGCTGCACCATATGTAAGCAATGATTAGGAATTTCAAAACCATAATCATTATGAATGGGAACTGAGCAATGATTAGAAATTCCCAAACCCTCTAAGATATTAGTTGGTCTTTTTTTAATTTTGCATTTGGCATGTGCCTAAATTAAAATAATTTAATTAAACAATTATGCTAGTATGATGCCTTTTTCTTATTTTGCAGTGTCCTTGACAACAGTCATCAGTTCGTTATAGCCAGAGGGACAAAACATAAATAATAATAATATATTCACCACAGGTATCAATATGGGCTAATATAAATGTAAAGTAGATAGGATTCTATATTATGATACTTGTTTATAAGGAGTTTTTATAAATCTCACCCTGATATTCTGACTTTTAGAGTTAGTTTTTTAGTTTTTTTTTTTTTTTTTAAAAAAAAAAGTTTTTATTAATCAATGAATCTGCATCAAAGAATTCTGTTATATATAGTCCATAGTGTACGCTAGTTAACAGAATGACCTTTGAATTCTATATATAGTCCACAGTATACGCTAGTTCCTTCCATCCAATTCATCCTTAAGTTCACTAAAATAATATCATTTAAGAATATGAAAAACATTAAAGTAATGGCAAGATTGAACGCTGGAATTACTAACTTGAAAACATATTTGAAGTTAGAGACTGAAATGAAAGAACAAAAAAAAAATTTAAATGATTGATTTTAAAATAATTTTAGGTACGACGATGTAATTTGGAGTTTAAACTTGAATTTTCTTGATCATTGCATGGCATACTAAAGAATAGATAATTAGATATTTAATTATAGTCAATTTTAATTTTTGATTTATTTGAGGAAAAAGTAATGGATGATGTAAAACTGGTCATGATAACATAATTGCTACAAGTTTGATTATTGTCACACGTTTAGTTTGTAATTCTGTAATCTACATCAAACAATTTTTACATAGTCTAAAAATTCAAGACTATAGCTTTCCAAGTCTTTGGAAATTTCAAACAATAACCAAAGAATTGGTGAGACGTTAACAAGATTAAAGTCTTCTAATGGTGTTACTTGTTTTCATGGTTGAAGGGATGTAGTATATTGATGACTTAAAAAAATGTGATTATTTTCTCCAAACATACAAATTTTAAGAGATATTTGATTAAATTTCCTTGAACCAATTTTAATAAATATGTATATTCTACACTAAGAGGTCTCTAACTGACCTTTTTGCTCATTAATACTTATTAAACGAAGGCTAAATTACAAATTACACCTCTAATGAAAAAGTAATGGAAGACGTAAAATTGACCCAGATGATTGCTACACGTTTGATAATTGCCATACACTTAGTCTTGCAATTATACAATCTACATCAAACAATTGTTAAATAGTCCAAAATTTTAAGATTATAACTTTCCAAGTCTTTGAAAGTTTCAAACAATGACCAAAAGACATTGGAAGTATTGAACAATGACCAAAGACTCGGTGAGAGGTTAACAAGATTAAAGACTTCTAATAATGGTGTCACCTATTTTCATGATTAAAGGTATCTAGCATATTAATGACTTAAAAAGAGTCACAATTATTTTCTCCCAAACAAAGTAGGAGATAAAGCTACTAATTAAACTTTTCTTACTTGTTATTTTGGAAGACTTTGTCTTCCCCATAAGCCTGCTCCCCCTATTAACTAATTAAAATATTACAAAATGTATGTACGCGTATTTTGGAAGGCTTATACAACTGCTTAAGTCTAGTAACAAAGTTCAAGTAGAGATAGGCTATATGTTAGATGAGTTTTCAATGGACTTTGCATTTAGATTTATTTTTCTTTTTATGAGAACTCATGAAGGCTTTAGGTGTGACTAATTGTAACGACTCCACCCCACTTGTGTAGATATTGTCTGCTTTGGGGCCTCATACCCCTCACGGTTTTGTTCTCCCCCAAAGCACACAGCAGTGGGGTAAAGGCCTTTACACATTAAAGGGAGGTCATTCCTTATAAACACTTTCCCATGTGCTTCCCTAGGCGATGTGGGATTCCATGGAATGCAAGACCCCCCTTTTGGGTTAATATACTAATAGTTGATTTTGGTTCTTCCATTAGCTACAGAGATGATAGGAAAATTAAATGAAAAGAACTTAAGGAGGAAGCTGCAAAGAAAATCTAATCTAAGAGTTCTTTTAACTCCAAAATATTAAGCCTAAATTTGAAGAATTTTTCTTTAGCCAAAATTTTAAACCCAAAATATGTTTGTGATTTTAATTTTCATAAAGTTTTAACTTTTTTGGTTATATTTTCAAAAAATTCCAAGTGGCACCTTATTTGACATAAAAATAATATTTTAATATCACCATTAACAATGTCAGCATTTTTTAACCAACACTTAATGATAATAACCATTTTAACACAATACCAAAAGGTAAAAGACCAAACTAACAAACAACCTAAAGGATAGAGACCAACTATATATAGTTTACCCTTTTTTTATTAATAACTAACTCATATTTATATCTAAAAAACTAAGTTAAATATATATATATATATATATATATTTATATATATATTTATATGATTTTATCTGTAATTGTTTTCTTCCTCTTATTTGTTATATAAATAAATTAAATTACATTCAATTCAATTCAATTGAATGTAACCCTTGTGTGTGTGTGTTTGTTTCTCAAAAAAAAAAAAAAATGAATTACATTGGTGTGCTATAAATAAATTGAATTACAATTGTGTGTTATTTGAACATTATTATTTATTTTAGGAGAAATATATAATTCTTATAACATTTTATTATTATAAGAAAGAAAAACTATAGCCAATATTAATATACTTTTAAAAAAACCATTTTTATTCTTTTATTATGATACAAAATACAAATCTGTTTTCATCCAAAAAAAAAAAAAACAAATCTATATTTTGACTTTATTTTGTGCTTATCTTACCCCCTTTTTTTGGATAATAAACCATGCCCATGATTAAATTTAAGTGATATTATATATTCCTAATTTTAGGATAAATCGGAAAACTCTACGACAAAAATAGGGGTCCCATTGATAAATTATAAAGGAACGTTAGCACTTGATCAATGACATGCTAGTGTATTTACCAAAAACAAAGGACATGCTAGTGTAAAACAAATAAAATAATTCAATAGCGTAATACTAAAAAATTCTTTGTGCCTAAAAAATAATATATAGGTCTCTCGTAGTAAATACTTTTGGTTTTTTTTTTTTTTTTTTTTTTTGTTTAAGACTACCATTACTTTTCTCTTTTACTCCAATGACAAAATTGGATTCTGAAGGCATGGGTTTGTATGTGTTCACTACTTGAGCTTCAGCCCTCCTCTCTCTCTCTCTCTCTCTCTCTCATGCACATATATATACACAATTTTAGTTTTTAAAAAAAAAAAAAAACTTGGTGAGTATTTGATGGATTCGTAGCTCAAAATTAAACTCTTTAACAAAGGTTCTGAAATGCATTTAAAATTAGCGTCTAAGGAGGTGGAGTTAAATAAGGGTGAAAAAGATGTTGGTGATGAGGGGTTGTTGGCTTTAGATTCAACAAAGAATGTGGGGAAAAAATTAGTGATATTAAGAAATTCAACAATGAAAGAGAGAGTGATAAGAAATTATGGAACAAAGGAGAAAGATGGGTGATAGCAACAATGTTTAATTTAGAGTAGACCTTTTCGACTTGGTTGTCATCTTTATGACAATGTCATTGTAGGTATTATGAATTTCAGTTACAAGCTATTGTAGGTACTCCAAATGTAGGTATTATGAATTTCAGTTACAAGCTATTGTAGGTGTTGTAGGTACTCCAAATGTCATTGTAGTGATATTAAGAAATTCTACAATGAAAGAGAAAGTGATAAGAAATTACGGAACAAAGGAGAAAGATGGGTGATAGCAACAAAGTTTAATTTGGAGTAGACCTTTTCGACTTGTTTGTCATCTTTATGACAATGCCATTGTAGGTATTATGAATTTTAGTCACAAGCTACATTCAGCAATAAGTTTCAATAGTAATCTTGTGGTCTCATATATATATATATATATATATATATTTGAGGTTGTCAAAGAAAAATGAGACTTGTGCAGCCCAAACCCTTTTTTTATTTTTTATTTTTTTTGTAGTGGAAGAAGAATGAGATTAGTGTTAGTTTCCTTCCTTCAAAGAAAATATTGTGTTTGGCTCACCATAGATATCTTATTAAAAATCTAATTTGACACTTACCAAGATAAATGCGATGTCTCCTAGTTCAATCTAGCATGAATCTTTAGCGAATAGTTATATTGTCCAAGTCTAAATTGGACCATGATGCCATTACATTCCAAGTCTAAATTGAATTTCTAAACACTAACCAAAGACTTATTCAATGTAATTAGGATCAAAGTCTTCTAACAAAACCACATGTTTTGAAGTCTTTTGGATAATTTTATAGTTATAACAAAGGAGGGAGGATTTGAATCATAGAGAAACCAGGAGGTGTCAACTAATTGAACTTCAAAAATCTTGGCATTGGTTTTGAAGTATATTCCCCCATAACACAGGTTTTCAATTGAATGAATTTAGAGAATTAATAACTTGATAAGAGTAGTTATATATCACTATAATACAATTATATAGTTCAAAAGCCACGCTAGTCGATAGTGGGACCATGTGGTCATTACTTTCCAAGTCTAAATTTATATTATGTACACTAATCAAAGTGTAACACCCCATAATTTGATACCAATTAAATTATTATACGTAAATTTTTAATGGAGGCCTATAATTAAAATGGATTAAATAAATTTGGGCCTAAGGTATTAAAAAGAAGATAAATTCTATGGAATATGAAACCCAAGTGAGGTGACATAAGTACATATATGGGCCTTGAAAACCCTAGCCTTTTTCCTCTTAGGTCACACGTGTTTTTCTGATGGGATTTCTTTTTGCTTCAGCCGACAATTGAATTCTGCCTTTCTCCACTGTGGCGTTGGTGGGAGTCTTCAGGTATGATTTTTCTCATGCTCAAGATTTAGGAAGTTTGATTAGTCAAATAGCTTGCAATTGATATGAACCTAGACTATCATTATTCTAATAGAAAAAGGGTTCCTATAATTGTATTATATTAGATAGAGATTTGGTCAATATGTCAGGAAGGAACACAGACGTGAGATTGAGCCAAATAGAGTAATATGTTTGGACTTGGTCACCATGTTAAAGTGAAAAGAATGCTTATGTTATTGCATTCACACTAAGCCACCATTGTTGACCGGTTGTTATTGCATTCACACTAAGCATTCACACTAAGCCATTGACCAGTTATTATGCATTCACACTAAGCCACAATTGTTGACTGGTTATTTTGCTTTCACACTAGTTGCATTCACACTAAGCCACAATTGTTGACTGGTTATTTTGCTTTCACACTAGTTCAACCGTGTAATAGATTTTGGGTCTTTGGAGTGATGATTATAATATTATAATAAGAATTGTTTATATAGCCGTATGGTCCAGGCTTTGAAATTTGATTATGTATGAATAGTATGTATAGTCATACCTCTATTGGCTCTGAGATTGATTGAAGTTTCATGAATATTCTAATTAGGCAGCAATATTTTTAAGTCCAAAAATCTGATCAAAGCTGAAAGTAAATTGGATAGTTAGGTGAATAAATAGAGGATTTTGGATAAATCAATGTTTTCTAGGATAAAACCATTTTAAGTGTGAAAATAGATTTTTAAGTGGGAATTTGTGTATTGATGAACCTATTTTTGGTATTGCTAGGTTCTAATTCTACTGAATTGTTGTGACTCAAGGGAGGTTGATTTTCTTTATTTTTGCAACTAAGAGGTAAGTGGTGTTTACTAATTTTGAGGGTTTTCCCAAAACAGTGTTAAATATTAAACTATTTTATATGAAAGAATATGTTGATATTCTATATATAAATGATTATTTTACAAATGTTTGATGTGCACATTGGCTATTCGTTTTACGAAAAACTTGTGGGACAACCTAATTTTATTTAAACTTTTATGTGTGAATATGTCTTTATATTTTGAGAAGTATGAATGGATTATTTTGTGAGCATATTGAATATGTTTTGAAAACCTATGGCAAGTCGTGATTAGAAGCTCAGTATGATATTTAGTCCTTAGTAAGGGACAATCATGCTGCAGCTAGTCCTTAGCAAGGGACGGTCCCAAAAGGGGACAGTGCACATTTGATAGCTCCTTAGCAAGGGAGCATACTATTGAGGATCCAAAAGGAAGCTCCTTAGCAAGGGAGTGTACCTTTAGGTTCCAAAGGAGTCATCCTTGAGAAATGGGATGAAAGGAGGTTCCAGTCCAAAAAAGGGGACAGCACAACCCTGTCAACGGGGCGTAAACGTTGACCACGAGAAAAGTCTAGGGAATTGTTTATGTGATGGTATCAATATATATATATATATATTATGATGGCTCACAATATAAAGATATTATTTTCTTTTACATGAAATAGTTGCTGACAAAATATTGGTGAGTTATAAGTTGTGAATCTATTGAAAGAATTATTTATTTGAAAGGTTTGTTCCCACACCCCAATGTTAGTGAATTCCACTTATTGAGTTATCTCACCCCCCTTTATTTCCCATTACAGATACATTAGGTGGATTACTGGAGTAGAGATTCTTGGGAGACAGAAGTTACAAATTGTTTTTGTGGAACTGAGGATTTTATTATTATTTTATGGCATTAAACTTTGTATTGGAGAATTATTTTGTGGATGTTTTGTATTTGGTGAATTAGAGCTCTGACTTTTGTAATCAGATTCAAGGTTGCTAGTTCCTTTTATTTAATATTTTTTATGGATTATTCAGATTAAATAGACTTTTATTGCCTATGATTTCGGGGCGTTACACAAAGACCCATTGCAACATTATTAGGATTAGAGTCTTCTAATAGTACTACACGTTTTGAAGTTTGTTTTTTTTTTAATTCAATTGATATAACGAAGGATGGAAGATTGGAATCCTTGATGTCTCCATTGATAGTTATATCTAATTAGAATACACTTTTTTTCAAATAAAGCAACTTAACAGTAAATAAATTTTAATTTAGGTTTGAATAAATTTCCTTAAACAAGTTTTAATTGATAAGTATACTCTACTCTAAAAGGTCTCTAATTGACTTATTCTTTATTAATACTTATTAAACAAAGGCTAAATTACAAATTACACCTCTAACTTAAACTTGTTTTTAATTTGGTTCTTTAAATTTCACTCTTTTTCATTTCATTCTTTTAACTTTCATTTGTTTTCATTGTATTCCTTCCATCCAATACATATTGGATGATATTAAGCTAATATAAAGATTGGACAATATTGACGGAATGACTAAACTAAAAACATATTTAAGTTAAAGATTGAAAAAACAAATGAAACTTGAATGAATAATTTGAAAATAAGTTAAAGTTGGAGGATGTAATTTGCAGTTTAAACGTTTATATAAATATGTTTGTAGGGACAAAGGCCCAAAATCATACAATGGGCCTTAGGCCCCATACAGGAAGATCAACCACGTCCGAGGAGAATACATGGGTGCCAAAAGGGCTCCCAGCCCAGTTCTCGTGGACATGAAGACATTTAAAGGGCGGTCTAAGGAGAAATGTCTTCTCGGACGTGACGAGTGTGGCTTAAATATGCACTATGCCTACTAGAAGGACCCACCCCAATGGACATTGGTAATAAGGACCCCACAGACCCGTGGCAAAGAAGGAAACGTAAGATGTACAAGGAGAGGCTGCAGCTGCCACATTAAATGCGTTGCAGCTACTTTTCTGGCCACTTTAATGTGAAGAGGACCTGTGAACAGTGCTGCCTTGGCTACCACAACTCACAGAAAGATGAAGGGGGTGTCCGATGGGACAAGCACTCAAGTGAGGGTCTAGATAATCAACAAGTGTAAGGCCATGATGGCTTCAAGAAAACTATATAAGGAAGGGAGTCCTTAGGAGGAGGGGGACGGAACAAAAGGGAGGTAGAACAGAGGAACAATACAAGTAACCATAGTCTTTGAACAAGGACCCGCATACATTCATCTCATCTCCTCGAACTGAGAATCTATTGACATTAAGAGGATTTACTTATTTTTAAGAGGACATTAAGAGGCCTGCCGAGTAACTACTAGTCCAAGAGAGTGAGCCGCCGAGAAGCGATCAAGATCTGAGCTAGAATCTGAAAGCTCTACGAGCCTTGTTGATACCTCGCCCTCCTCGTTGAAGTGGAAATAATCGATTTCAGCTTCGAGGGACGAGTGCAAGTAGTCAATTCCCTACCCTGGAACGGCTACCTCTTGGAGAACACGTTGAGTGGGTGGTTGGACTAGTGGTAGGTCTCTCCGAGCAAGGAAGCCCAGCTTAGAAACGTCAATATGGGCTAATCGGGGACTCCCAGCCCTTATCGCCTGACCCACGTCCACAAAAGCACGAGAGAGAGAGGCTCGTAGTCCAAGATGAGGTGAGGGGCACGCAATTGCCCGTCCTCGCTAACAAAGATCTCGGACCTTAGGAGGTAGTTGAGAGTTTGGACGCTAACCAAACTTATCCTCGGAGTAGTGTGTACTTTGTCTGCAAAATATCCAAAGGGAGGGTTATGTCAGTTCGAGAAGGAAAATAATCAAAACCGAGACCAAAACAAGTGAAAGGAAAACTCAAAACTAAGATCCCCGCCGGGGGACTTGATCCTAGAGTGCCCCACCTAGTGCTCCCACCCTAACTGGGCTGCGAAGACCGTTGTGCCATGCTTCGGAGACAATCAAATAATCGTCCTTCAAGCCTTTGTTGGACTTAGGAAGGCAAGATATTAGCCTCACCTCATCGACCTGGATTTCAGGTAATACGACTCATTAAGGCAATGGCACTCGTACAAGTGAACTACATCGTGCCATGAGAGGCCGAGGTTCATCTGTTCATTTAGAGTGTCTACGCACCCTAGGATTCGAAACATGTTAGCGGCGCACTGGTGTAGGGCTAACCTATGGCTGCATAAGTAATCCCTAGTTATCCTCCCCATGGGAATCATCATTCCTCCTTCTATAAAAGCGATCATAGGAATGACGACCTGCCACGTTTCTCTCTTGGTTAGGATTTGGTCCGAGGAGCAATATTCTAGACCCACTCCTTATGGGATACGGTATTTGGCCCTAAAACCTTCCATGCCGGCCGGAGAATCTACTAGGTTTTGAAACTTACCAATCCTATTAACCCTAGGTGGCACGGAAAAAGGTTTGCTAATGAAAGGAGGCCAAGGAGAACAACAAAGAAGGAGAGTTAGGGAATACGGGGAAATGAATAATTACGGGAAGTGCGAGTTCTAAATCTCCCGAACTTTCAAAGGATCTGCTGGGAATCCTTACAGAAATGGCTATGGACTTCTAAGTGTTTTGCGAGAGGAAGTGCTGAAGTGCTCTGGAACGCTTGAGTGTCTTTTCTAAAAAAGGGAAAGTAATCTCCCTCAGAAGCCTTATATAGCAAGGAAAAAATAAACGGGATCACTCCTGCCCAAAGAATTGGAGGAGCATCTACCGTTGATTAAGCACCCCACCGTTGGATGCGAGGGAACATAGAGCCGCCTAGTGCAATTAATGGCGCCTCGTGGGCTAGGAAATTCCAGTAGCAATAATGAGGCACGTGAGACTATACTCCCACACGCGTGAATCAAAAATTGTGATAATTTATCCAATAAATATCAAAATCCCACCTTTTCTCCTCGGATAAGAGGGAAAAACCGGAATTTTAAGGAGCTATTGTAGGGGCAAAGGCCCAAAATCATACAATGGGCCTTAGGCCCCATACGGGAAGATCAACCACGTCCGAAGAGAAGACTTGGGTGCCAAAAGGGCTCCTAGCCCAGTTCTCATGGACATGAAGACATTTAAAGGGCGGTCCGAGGAGAAATGTCTCCTCAGACGTGACGAGTATGGCTCAAACATGCACTTTGCCTACTAGAAGGACCTACCCCAACGGACATTAGTAACAATGACGAGTCCCACAAACCCGCGGCAAAGAAGGAAACGTAAGATGTATAAGGAGAGACTGCAGCTGCCACATTAAATGCGTTGCAACTACTTTTCTGGCCGCATTAATGTGGAGAGGACCTGTGAATAGTGTTGTCTTGGCTACCACAACTCACAAAAAGATGGAGGGGGTGTCCGATGGGACAAGCACTCAAGTGAGGGTCCAGATAATCAATAAGTGTAAGGCCATGATGGCTTCAAAAAGATTATATAAGGAAGGGAGTCCTCATGAGGAGGGGGACGGAACAAAAGGGAGGTAGAACAGAGGAACATTACAAGTAACCATAGTCTTTGAACAAGGACCCGCATACATTCATCTCATCTCCTCGGACTGAGAATCTATGGACATTAAGAGGATTTGCTTATTTTTAATTGTTGTGTATCCCAACTTTAGCTAGTGTCCACTTCGTTGGGGCCTAGTTCTATAGCCCACTCTCTACAAATTCATTATTTCCAGGTTCCTTGGACCAAGACCCCATACCTATTGGGCCCGAGCTCCAAATTGTGACCTTACAATGTTTTATATAAAAATATTTTTTTTTAATCATTACATAAGATGTTGATGAGTAGATAACTAGATATGTAATTCTAATCCATTTTTATTTTTATTTTATTTGAGGGAAAAGTAATGGATGGTGTAAAACTAACCCAAATATGCTACACATTTGATAATTGCCATGCATTTAAGGTCCATTTGGTTAGGTGTTTTGGGAGTTTAAAAGAACGTTCTTTTAAAAACCCAAAATGCTATTTTGCAACCACTACTCCTCATAGCTTTTTTACAAATGCTCATTTTAAACTCAAAACATTGTTTTCTAATAGTTTATACAGACACACTATTAGTTTGCAATTATGCAATTTACATCAAACAATTATTATGTAGTCCAAAATCTTAGGATTATGACTTTCCAAGTTTTTGAAAGTTTCAAACAATGACCAAAAGACTTTGGAAGTTTTGAACAATGACCAAAGATTTGGTGAGACGTTAACAACATTAAAGTCTTCTAATGGTGTCACTCGTTTTCATGATTAAAGGTTTCTAGCCTATCTATGACATAAAAAGAGTCACGATTATTTTCTCCCACACAAATTTAAAGAGATAAAACTACTAAGTAAACTTTTCTTACTTGTTATTTTGGAAGACTATCTTCCTCATAAGTCCACTCCCCCCTATGTATCAATTGCTGCATACAGGATTATGTGGTAGAAAAAAGTGTTTAAGGTCCCACCTGAGTACATAAGTTAGTAAAATCCAAATGAGATTAGTCTCTTATAGTGGCAGTTTTGGATATGCCGCCCCCAAAAAAAAAAAAAAAAAAAGAGATTAGCTTTAGTTTCCTCCCTTCAAAGAAAGTATTGTGTTTGGCTCACCATATATATCTTATTAAAACACTAATTTGAAACATACCAAGATAATTAAAACAATTTCTCCTAGTTCATTCTAGCATGAATCTTTAGCAAATTGTTATATAGTCCAAAAGTCATGCTAGCTAGTAGCTAGACCATGATTCTATTACTTTCCAAGTCTAAATAGAACATCTGAACACTAACCAAAGATTCATTCAATGTAATTAGGATTAAAGTCTTCTAATAGAACCACATGTTTTGAAATATTTTGGATAATTGGATAGTTATAACAAAGGAGGGAGGCTTTGAATCATGGAGACACTAGGAGGTGTCAACTAACTGAGCTACAAAAATCTTGGCACAGATTTTGAAGTATATTCCCACATAACATGGGTTTTCAAGTTTGAATGAATTTAGAAAATCAATGACTTGAAAAGAGTAGTTGTACATCATCAAAAAATTATATAGCTCAAAAGTCACGCTAGTCGATTGTGGGACCATGTGGCCATTACTTTCCAAGTATAAATATATTTTACGAACACTAACCAAAGACTTGCAACATTATTAGGATTAAAGTCTTCTCTAATAGTACCACATGTTTTGAAGTTTTTTTTGGTTTTTTGTTTTTAATTCAATAGTTATAACGAAAGAGGGAAGATTGGGATTCTTGATTTTTCCAATGATAGTTATATCTAATTAGAATACACTATCTTTTCAAATAAAGCAATCTAACATTAAATAATTTTCAATTTATGTTTGATTAAATTTCCTTGAACAAATTTTAATTAATATGTATATTCTACTCTAAAAAGTCTCTAATTTACAAATTACACCTCTAACTTTGACTTGTTTTTAATTCGGTTCTTTAAGTTTCACTCTTTTTCATTTCATTCCTCTAACTTTCATTTGTTTTCATTGAATACCTTCCATCCAATCCATATTGGATGATATTAAACTAATAGCAAGATTGGATAATTATGATGGAATGACTAAATAGATAACATATTTAAGTTAAAGATTGAAAAAAAAAATATGAAACTTAAATGAATAATTTGAAAATAAGTTAAAGTTGGAGGATGTAATTTGGAGTTTAAACTTAAGTAAATATGTTATATATATATAAACAAATTTCATGATCACTACATGGGATGTGGATGAGTAGAAAACTAGATATGTAATTATAGTTTGTTTTTATTTTGTTTGACGAAAAAGTAATGGATGACGTAAAATTGACCCGGATATCATGATTGCTATATGTTTGATAATTGCCATACACTTAGTTAGCAATTATGCAGTTTGCATCAAACAATTATTATATAGTCCAAAATTTTAAGATTATAACTTTCCAAGTTTTTGAAAGTTTCAAACAATGACCAAAAGACTTTGGAAGTTTTGAACAATGACCAAAGACTTGGTGAGACGTTAACAAGGTTGCTACACGTTTGATAATTGCCATACATTTAATCTGCAATTATGCAATCTACATCAAACAATTATTATATAGTCCAAAATTTTAAGATTATAACTTTCCAAGTTTTTGAAAGTTCAAACAATGACCAAAAGACTTTCGAGGTTTTGAACAATGACCAAAGACTAGGTGACAAAGTTTTCATGATTAAAGGTATCTGGCATATCAATGACTTAAAAAAAGGCACGATTATTTTCTTCCACACAAAATTTTAAGAGATAAAATTACTAATTAAACTTTCTTACTTGTTATTTCAGAAGACTTTGTCTTCCCCATAAGTCCACTCCCCCCAGTAACTTCTTAAAATAATATTAGAAATGTATGTATACATATTTAGAAAAAGCTAGTCCATATTATGAAATATCAATCCAAACAATCATGTACTGTATTTTTTAAGTTGCACCAATTACATTCTTGTTACCAATTTATCATTTTTTTGCAATACACTTTATTACTCTAAACAAAAATGTAGTACAATTTATAGTATCTTTAAAATTTTAGTAATAGGGGAATCAAAGATTAAGAAATAGAAATAACATTAGGTACATAAGAGAAAAAAATAGTTCTACTTAATGAAAATAGGAAAGATGATTGTTGGCTACGCCATTGTATGCATGAAATATAATACCAAATTGGATCCTCTAGACCTTATCACTTTATGTTCAACTTTTATTAAGATTTTTTTTTTTTTTTTTGCTAAGATTATTAAGAAATTTTCTGCTTTTACAGTGATCTTGGACACAATATTCTTAAGGAGAAATTATAGAGTTCTTTAGTGGACCGCGTCATTTGTCTACCATTCCACTAAAAAACTTCTATTTGTTTAAAATTGCTGAGTCAGTAATTAATTTTTGTTTAAAAATTTTTTCTACCTAACAATTTTAAACAGGTCGAAGTTTTTTACTGGAATGGTGGACCACATCACTTGTCCACCATGTGGATCTTATAATTTCTCATTCCTAAGGGTGTTTTTTCACAAGTGCTTCCACTCTACTAAAGTAAACTTCCCTTTAAACCAATGGCTTGAGTACTGGCCTTTTTTATTTGTGCATTTAGCATGTGCCTAGATTACATTGATTTAATTAATAATTATGCCAAGAGGATGCCTTTGACTTATTTGCTGGGTCCTTGACAATGTGCTAAATGTGTAGCATAAATGTCATAATAAGTTAATTATTTCCATAAACTGATGATTCTAAATAGGTAAAGACAAAACTTATAATAAAAGATAAAATATATATATATATATATATTTATATATATACATAATATATATTAATAAAAATCTATCCACTAAAGGTGTCAGAATGAGTGAATTGAAATATAAAGTAGATAGGATTATTATTATACTTAATTATAGAGAGTTTTTTATAAATACATAGCCCGGATATCCTGATTTTTTGACTTTCAAAGCTAGTTAATAGAGTGAGCCACATAATCCTTTCCTTGTTATGGTCCCTTCTGATAATCGTGCCGCCTATAAATATCGATGCATGTATCTACGACACCTCAATTCCAAAACACCCAAAATATATTATATATCCTTCTCATTTCTCTCAAATCCAGAGCAATTATGGTACTCTTCTTTCTCATTTTCTTCCTCTTCCTTTCTGTACCTAATTCATCTCTCTCTTCTTTTTCTTTTAATTCATCAACACCTCTTTGCCATTCACACCAATCCTCTGCTTTGCTCCATTTCAGAAACTCTTTTGATGTCGGCTATTCTAGTTATTATTGTGATTTGTATTCTTATCCTCCAAAGAATTCGTGGAAAATGGGTACAGATTGTTGTGGATGGAGTGGGGTCACCTGTGACACAATGACAGGTCATGTCATTGGTGTTGACCTTAGTTGCAGTGGGCTTCATGGACCCATCCATCCCAATAGCACCCTTTTCTCTCTTCGCCATCTCCAGAGGCTCAACCTTGCTTACAACGATTTCCATGGCTCCACAATTTCATCTAAGTTTGGTGGCTTTGCAAACATGACACATCTCAACCTCACTTACTCCGCCGTTGCTGGCACCTCCTTTGTTGGCTACTCTATTGCTGGCTCCTCCTTTGCAGGTAATTTCCCATCCGAAATCTCCCACTTATCCAAACTAGTTTCACTTGATCTCTCTGGGAATATTGACATGAGAATAGAAACGCCTAATTTGAAGCAGCTTATTCAAAACCTAACCCATCTAACTGAACTTGTTTTATATGGGATTGATATGTCTTCTGTTTCAACTAATTGTCTCACGAACTTGTCGTCTTCTTTAACATCTCTTCGTCTTAATCATTGCCAATTGAAAGGGAAATTTCCAGATAATATATTCCGCCTTCCAAACCTCCAGAAACTCCGTGTAGGTCACAACTACAATCTCACTGGTTCCCTTCCAACGTATAATTGGAGTACTCCTCTCAAGGCCTTGTATCTCACTGAAACTGAATTCTCTATTGACTTACCTTATTTAATCAGCAACCTCATGTCCTTAAAAGAATTATTTGTCGGTGGATGCAATTTCATAGGTTCATCATATCCAACATTTCTTTCAAATCTCACACAAATAACTGATTTGGACCTTTCACATGGTAACTTTGGTGGTCAGTGTCCATGGTCCCTCCTAAACAATACAGGACTGACTTACTTAGATCTCTCTTACAACAATTTCATAGGGCAACTTCCGGAAGTTACGACAAAATTGACCCAAATTTTCTCTTCAAATAATTCATCTAGTAGTCAACTAGTCAACAAGATTCCTTCCAATCTAAAATATCTCTTATTATCTGGTAACTTACTGAATGGGACAATACCATCTTGGGTGTATACAATACCATCTTTACATTACTTACGTCTTGATCATAACAAATTCACTGGGCATATTGGTGAATTTCAGCATAACTCATTGGTTTCTCTAAATGTTTCCTTCAATAATTTTAGTGGCAATGTGGAGTCAAAAATATTCTCAAAGCTCAAAAGTCTTCAATCTCTTGATATGTCAAACAATCCTCACCTATCACTACACTCCTTCACATCTGCCACCAATATTTTGTCCAAAATTCACTCATTACAATTGTCTTCTTCCAACATAACCGAAATTCCACAGTTTTTAGGAACTGCAGAATATATAGCATACTTAGACCTTTCCAACAACCATATCAAAGGCAATATTCCATCCTGGGTAATGGAGGTGGGGAAGGATTCATTGTATTACTTTTCAGTCTCAAGGAATAATTTAACTGGACACATCCCTTCCTTGATTTGCAATCTCCGTTCCCTCAAATTCCTTGATTTCTCTTATAATCACTTGAATAACGTGATTCCTCCATGTTTGGGAAACTTCAGTGATAATCTCATAGACTTGAATTTACAAAGTAATAATCTTAATGGCACTATCCCAACAACATTTGCAAAGGGATGTCACTTGAGAAGTCTGAAACTCAATGGGAACCAACTGGAAGGGGCATTGCCACGATCATTGGTCCATTGTAGAAAGTTGGAAATTCTAGATTTTGGTAACAACAAGATTATTGGCACCTTTCCTTGTTGGTTGGAAACTCTTCTAGAGTTGCGGGTTCTTATCTTGCGATCAAACAACTTTCATGGTGCCATAGGCAATCCCAAGACCAAATTCCCATTCCCTAATTTGCGAATCATAGACCTCTCTCACAACGAGTTTCATGGTCTTTTGCCAACAAACTTTTTCATGTATTTAAAAGCGATGATGAATGCGAATGTAGACAAAGGTGAATTGAAATATATGGGTGATAGTTATTATCAAGATTCTGTGACAGTGGTGATGAAAGGGTATTCCATAGAATTGGTGAAAATTCAAAGTCTATTCACAACCATTGATTTCTCCAACAATAATTTCAAAGGAGAAATTCCAGAGGTAATTGGAGAGCTTCGATCATTGAAGGGGCTTAATTTCTCACACAATAATCTTATAGGTTGTATGCCTCAATCGTTGGGAAATTTAACCAATCTTGAATGGTTAGATCTCTCCTCAAACAAGCTCACGGGTGAAATTCCTATGCAATTGGCAGATCTCACAATGCTAGCATTTTTAAACCTATCAGAAAATTATCTTTCTGGACATATACCCCAAGGTAAACAATTCAATACCTTTATGAATGATTCTTACGTTGGGAACCTTGGGTTATGTGGATTTCCAATGACAAAAGCTTGTGGCAATGATGAGGGACAACAACCATCGCCATCATCAACCATTCAAGAAGATGATTTCAAATTTGATAATGGGTTTCATTGGAAAGTTGTATTGTTGGGGTATGGCTGTGGATTCATGTTTGGATTGGGTTTGGGTTATCTTGTGTTCTCAAGTGGAAAACCGAAATGGCTAGTGAATATTGTTTACGGAGGAAGACATAGCAAGTTGCAAAGATCCTAGAAGAATGCTCATGGACAAACTCATTGAAGAAGAATTTAGTGGATAAAAATACTGATTCTAGGTATATTTTTATATGCTAATATATTTGAAAATATCTATTTCATAATTTTTTGCTTCCTTAAAACTGTGTCTTTATATTGGTAAGAAGATTCTTCATTTTTAATTTCCTTTATGTTAGTTTGGAATGGTTGTACTTGTGTTAATGTGAGGCTTTTTACTTGTGTTACTGGGTGCATAAGCTTCTATGCTTCCTTTAAAAAAAAAAGAAGCTTTTATGTTTAAGGTATAGCCATACCAGAGAGTACATAGGCTACTACTATGTAACCACTACATTTTAATGCTTTATTTATGTCAACCTTCATTTAATGACCCTACTTTATGCTCTAGTGTGAGAAGAAATTTCTCTACTCCATTGCAATTCTAACTACATCTTGTGGTCAGGTTTTTTTTTTTTTTTTTAAATGGGCAACTTCACTGCTTAGTTGCAGCTTCAAATAATTGGGTTATACTCTATTACATATTTCAATTATTATTATTATTACATCCTTGTAATATTACCTTCGTTTTACAGATTAAAAATCTTCTTGTTTGGATTTCATGAAGAGTGGTTATTTATTTATTTATTTAAGAGCGGTGTTAATTACCCTAGTGCTACCTAGGATGCTCGGAGGAGTAGACTAATTTCCTCTATATTTTCAATTAGATAAGATTCTAAAGTACATATTGATTGTGGGGAAAGCTTAGAAACTTAATGAATTGAATATATGTTCCTAGTGATTTTTGCTATTTTGGTTTCCACAAATTGTTACATACACCTTTACTAGTTGTTTCCGGGAACTTTTTGGTTATGGTTATTCAGGTCTAAAATTTCAAAAAATTAAAAAAAAAATGAAATACTTTTCTTATTCCAAATTTAGTTAAACTAACAATAAAGAACAGCTCTTAGTAATTCTTTTTGTTGGAGTGCCCTGATGTACAGGCTGGTGGCCCTTTCTATCTCTCTAACAGGATGGAGGGATAGCATTCATTCATAGTTTAGATCACTGGCCGACATTCCATGACCAGGTGATGATAAAAAATTGTATGTTTTGATTTTTGGTGTTGTAATTTCCTTCCATTTATTTTTAGGTACTAATTTGTTGGTCTTAATTTTTTGTGGGCTTTTCTTGATCAGTGTTGTGGTGCTTCGATCCTTTTTGATGACAACAATTGTAATAAAAACCATTTCAGACCTTGAGGGTTTCAATAAAATTGATTTCATCAAGGAGGAGCTTGAAAAGGCTTGTCCAGGGGTAGTTTCATACGTTGATATTGTTTCTATTGCCACAAGAGATGGCATTATGCTGGTCTGTTCTTGATCCTTAATCTTCCTATCCTCTCTCTCTTTAAAGATATTTTTGTTAATATCTAGAGTCCTTTAGCAACACTTTAAGGTTTAGGATTTGATGATTGTTTCTGGACAATGATTCTTGAATGAAACTTTGGTAAAATGTAAGAAACAGACTTTAAAAGAGTTGGTACCTCTTTACATTTTTTATGTCGAGAGGAGTCTATAAAGTACATATTAGTTGTGGGGAAAGTTTAGAAAGTTAATGAATTGAGAACATGTTCCTAGTGATTTTTGCTGTTTTGGTTTCCACAAATTGTTAGTCACCTTTAATTAGCCAACTACTTGTTTCAAGCATTTTTTAATTATGGTTTTTCATGTCTAAAATTTCAAAAAATTCAAAAAAAAAAAAAAAAGGAAGAAGAAGAAGAAGAAGAAGAAAGAAAGAAAAGAGAAATACTTTTCTTATTCCAAATTCTGTTAAACTGACAGTAAAGAACAACTCTTGGAAAGTTTGATGATGTGCTTGGGCCCAGATGCCACTGTTTGCCTTGGGTTTTGGGACAACAGTTAGCTGGCCACCTCATTGCGCGTGCAGCAGCTGGATGTTTGATGTGAAACAAAGACAAAAGGTTTGTTGCATATTTGTTTTTCCTTGATTTCTCATATCTTTTTCTTCTTAGGAATTCAACTAGAACATGCTTGTAATCTATTGTATTATATGATAGCCACATAGTATCATTGAGTCTTAGAGGGATTTAATTTTTTTGAATTAGTAATTGTGTGAAAAAAAGATTCATATACTTTGGATATTATATGGGAAGACAAAGGCAACATTTTAAATTTGCATTTTACAATAATTTTTCTGTTTTGTAGCAATCAGAGAGAGTAAAACAATCAATTTGTCTCAGTATAAATGTCTTTACTTCTTTTCTTGGTTTGAAGCATGGGAACCCAAAACTGATTGGACAGAATTAGTATTATACAGATTGCAAGAAATGTTTGTTTGAAGATATATTTTGCTTTATTGTTGTCAAGTCATGAGTGATTGCAGAATTTATCTAGAACTTTTTATTTATTAATTTTTTTTTTCAGTTAAAAGCAGTAAAGCATGAATATATTAGGCTAAGCACTATTCTTTTGTTTTAAATTATTTTATATGCTTAAAAGCATGATTCTTCGGCCTCTTCTGATCTATATATATATATATTTTCATGATAATGTGCTTGTTACTGTTGTTACTTCTATTCAATACTGGGCCTTGACAGACAAATCTGCTAATGCTTTTTACAAACTCAGCAATACCAGAGCACAGATCCTATCTCTGTCTTTGATGGTATGGGTGTGTAACTGGACCTTGAAGAAAGTCACCATGTTTGCCCTTATAATGAAATTTAAGAGTCAATTCCTTTTTTATTAAATAATGTCACATGGGTCCATATCTGTTAGGAAAATAAATAAATTCTGAGAAGTATGGACTTTCCTAATTTGATATTGACTTTTTGAAGTTTATGCTGAGAAGTGATGACTTCTTTTGTAGCTGGACATTGATTTTTTGAAGTTTATGCAAAAACAATTGAAATGTCTATTCTAAGTGAAACAGCTATATAGGATAATCGTTTTATGTTTTAATGATCTTTATGATTTGCTTAAAGCATCATGATTAACTATGTGCAAGACATGACTTGGAAAAGTGATTATTTTAACAATAATGTTCATGTGGAGAGGACCACGGAGGTAATGTATCTGATGTGAATATTATGAGGACAAATGGTGCATAGTAACCGAAAAAAAGAAAAAAAAAAAAGTTCTTATAGTGGTTATGAAATTTGCTGTGTTGAATATCTTTGAGGTTGGGGCAAGTTTTTTGTCACTATCAATGCATATACTTGTTATGTCATAATTTCCATTGGAGACAATTTTACCTATTTGTATATCGTTTTGAGAGACTAACAGGCTTATGTCTCTATTCTTCTAGTTATTAGTGCAAGTGTTCCGAAGTTGGTGTTGGATTCTGTTTTTGAACAAAAGAATGAGATTGTGATAGCCGTGGAAGAGGAACTTGAAAGGTATTTCTCCATCCGCTAATTTGGTTTAGTATTAGTCAAGTTACAAGGTAAATCTGTTTCTTTATAATATCTTTGAATTTCACATGCATAGGCCATGTCAGCTTATGGATTTGAGATTGTTCAAATAGTCATTGTGGACACTGAACCTGATGAACATGTGAAGAAGGCTATGAGCGAGATAAATGCCGGTAAGTGTTCATTTTGAATTGAACATTCTTTCTCTTCTCTCTCGTCTCACCTCTCTTTCTTGTCTCTCTCTCTCATTGGAAAAATTCCTTCCTTGATTTGTAATGACTTTCCTTAATGTCCTTGATTTGTTTCATAATCACTTGAGTAACATGGCTCCTCTCTGCTTGGGATACTTTAGTGATTCTCTCACAATCTTAATAATTTTCTTTTTATGATTTACTATCCATTCCTCTCTCTTTCTCTCTCTCATGATATATATATTAGAGATTCCCTTATATATCTTTTGTTCCCAGTTGATTCATCCCTGTCCACATTATTCCAGTTTCTTTAAAGGTGAAAGGATAAACAAACAAATTTGATGTTCTTGATTGATTCTTCAACTTCTTGCAGCCAAGAAATTAGATTACACTTGATTTAGTTGAATATTTTCTCCTTTATTGGGGGACCAAACATAGTGCTTTCTATGCTTTCCAAATCCTTCACCTCAACTTCACAGCAGCCAAGCTGAGGATAGCTATTTTATGCTTCTCTCTGTTCTCTCTTTATTTATTTATTTTGCAATATTTTGCTGTTCTTTTTATTGGAGTTCTCTGATGTAAACTATTTTACTTGACATCACAGGCTTGTGGCCCCTTTCTATCCAGTGTTAACAGGCTGAGCATTCATTCATACCTCAACAAAGCACTGGCTGAGATTCCATGACCGGATGATTATATTATACAAACACTTTACCTTTTTGGCATTAGAGGTTTTGATGAAAGAGAAATAGTCTATCTTTTAGGTACTTACTAGTTCTCTGCCTTTTCTCATTTTATGCCCTTGTTATATGGAATTGAAAAAGGTTTAAAATGTTACTTTGGTTTGCATTGGTTTCTTGATCATCTGAAGGTGCACACAAAATTGGGAAGATTGGCTGTGAGTTCATACACAAACACCTTTATGACTGCAAGGGTACAGGGCAGCTTGACCCAACCATAGCTTCTGATTTCCTCACTGACATGAGAATGAGGTGCCAAGACAGTAATAGGACCACCACTCAACCTTCTTCTTAACCCATGTAATCATTGGAAATGAGTGAGTCTGCATGAATTCACAGCCAGTCATTAAAAAGAGGAGAAGACCCCTTTTCGCTGATCAGCAGTAGCTGGCTAATGAGAAGACCACGAGACTGGTAAGGGCCTATGCTTCAGATGACAGATCAACCAACCGCAAGACTGGACTTTGCATGGGCAATGATGAAGATGCCAGTGCTTAATGTTTTGGCTGGATCTCAAGGTCAGGTCCGACGCAACTACTCCTTGCCTTTTGTCAGTTCCTAAGTGACAATCTTGACCATAATGAACTCTTGACATCGTTATGTTTTCATATAAGCTTCTCTTTATGTTCAATGTTTAATTGTAGATGCATTGACTTTTAAACTTCTTGCCTATGCTAATTTGAGTCTATATATAAAGGCAATGGCTTAGCGTAGACATTAGACACAATGATGAAATATGTTATGGCTGTTGAGTTCTTTAGAAATATAGAATTAAAATGTTTGGAATGTTACCAAAAGTTAACTAATATTTGGGGAGATCATAATCTATGCTGCAACATCCAAATTAATTTAATTGGGTGTCAGTGTTTCTAACGAGTTTTGGCTGATTATTCATCATTTGAAGGAGATTTTAGTTCGTTCTTTTTGAGTTTGAACTTCAGAAATAGGAAAGTCTACAATTCTGTGTCATGAAACAAAGAATTGATTTGTCTATAATTTTCTTTATTTCTTTAATCACCAAGTAGAATATAAAAGTGACTCATAGGCATAGCTTTCAATCAGATGCCATTATGTTTTATTGTCATCAATTAGTATTCAATTACACTTATCATGCCCGCACATCCAAAGTCATGCTTTAGCTGGGAGCCACTCATGGAGAAGACAACAATGGTACAATCCATGTGTAAGGCATAAAAAAAAATTTATATAAAAAAAAAAAAAAAAAAAAAAAAAAAAAAAAGAAACCTTTTATGTTTAAGGTATAGTCATACCAGAGAGTATATAGGCTACTGCCATGTAACCACCACATTTTAATGCTTTATTTATGTCAGATTTCATTTAATGACCTTGCTTTATGCTCTAGTGTGAGAAGAAATTTCTCTACTCCATTGCAATTCTAAATACATCTTGTGGTCAATGTATTTTTTTTTTTTTTTAAAGGGGCAACTTCACAGCTTAGTTGCAGCTTCAAATAATCGAGTTATATTCTATTACATATTTCAGTTATAATTATTATTACATCCTTGTAATATTACCTTCCTTTTACAGATTAAAGATCTTGTTGGTTGGATTGAATGAAGAGTGGTTATTTATTTATTTATTTACTAAAGAGCGGTGTTAATTACCCTAGTGCTACCTAGGATGCTTGGAGGAGTAGACTAATTTCCTCTATATTTTCAATTAGATAAGATTCTAAAGTTACATATTGATTGTGGGGAAAGCTTAGAAACTTAATGAATTGAATATATGTTCCTAGTGATTTTTGTTGTATTGGTTTCCACAAATTGTTACATACACCTTTACTAGTTGTTTCAAGAACTTCTTTGTTATGGTTTTTCAGGTCTAAAATTTCCAAAAAAAAAAAAAATGAAATACTTTTCTTATTCCAAATTCTGTTAAACTAACAATAAAGAACAACTCTTAGTAATTCTTTTTGTTGGAGTGCTCTTATGTACAGGCTGGTGGCCCTTTCTATCTCTCTAACATGATGGAGGAGCAGCATTCATTCATAATTTAGATCACTGGCTGACATTCCATGACCAGATGATGATAAAAAATTGTATGTTCTTATTTTGGTGTCTAATTTCTTGCCATTTATTTTTAGGTACTAATTTGTTGGTCTTAATTTTTTGTGGGATTTTCTTGATCAGGGTTGTGGTGCTTTGGTCCTTTTTGATGACAACAATTGTAATAAAAACCATTTCAGACCTTGAGGGTTTTCAATAAGATTGATTTCATCAAGGAGGAGCTTGAAAAGGCTTGTCCAGGGGTAGTTTCATGTGCTGATATAGTTTCTATTGCCACAAGAGATGGCATTATGCTAGTCTATTCTTGATCCTTAATCTTCCTATTCTCTCTCTTTAAAGATATTTTTATTAATATCTAGAGTCCTTTAGAAACACTTTAAGGTTTAGGATTTGATGATTGTTTGTGGACAATGATTCTTGAATGAAACTTGGGTAAAATGTAAGAAACAGACTTCAAAAGAGTTGGTACCTCTTTACATTTTTTTATGTTGAGAGGAGTCCATAAAGTACATATTAGTTGTGGGGAAAGATTAGAAAGTTAATGAATTGAGAATGTGTTCATAGTGAATTTTGCCGTTTTGGTTTCCACAAATTGTTAGTCACCTTTAATTAGCCAACTATTTGTTTCAGGCACTTTTTTATTATGGTTTTTCAAGTCGAAAACTTCAAAAAATTCAAAAAAAAAAAAAAAAAAAAAAAGGAAAAGAAGAAGAAAAAGAAAGAAAGAAAAGAGAAATACTTTTCTTCTTCCAAATTCTATTAAACTAATAGTAAAGAATAGCTCTTGGGAAGTCTGATGATGTGCTTAGGCCCAAATGCAGTTAGCTGGCCACCTTTCATTGCGTGTGTAGCAGCTGGATGTTTGATGTGAAACAAAGACAACAGTTTTGTTGCATATTTGTTTTTGCCTTGATTTCTCATTTCTCATTTCTTTTTCTTCTTAGGAATTTAGCTGGAACATGCTTATAAACTATTGTGTTGTATGATAGCCACATAGTATCATTAGGTCCTAGAGGGATTTAATTTTTTTGAATTAGTAATAGTGTGAAAAAAAGATTCATATACTTTGGAAATTATATGGGAACACAAAGGTAGCATTTTAAATTTACATTTTACAATATTTGTCTGTTTTGTAGCAATCAGAGAGAGTAAAACATTCAATTTGTCTCAGTATAAATGTCTTTACTTCTTTTCTGGGTTTGAAGCAAGGGAACCCAAAACTGACCAACTAGTTGTTTCAGACACTTTTTAGTTAAGGTTTTTCAAATCTAAAATGTCAAAAAATTAAAAAATAAATAAATGAAATACTTTTCTTATTCTAATTTCTGTTAAACTGACAATCAAGAACAGCTCTATATTGATAACTCTTTTTATTGGAGTTCTCTGATGTAAACTACTATACATGACATCACAAGCTAGGCAGCATTCTTTCATATTTCAACAGGCACCTAATCTTAGGCGTCTTGGCCTCTTTGATCATCTGAGGGTACACAGAAAACTGGGAAGATTGGCTATGAATTCATACAGAAACACCTCTCTGACTTCAAGGGGACAGGGCAGCCAAACCCAACTATAACTCCTGATTTCCTCACTGAGAAGAGAATGAGGTGCCAAGACAGTAATAGGACCACCACTCAGCCTTCTTCTTCATCCATGGCTTCATTGGAAATTAGTGAATCTGCAATGGGGGATGTCATATTTGCAGGCTTTGTCATCTTCAATATCATCTGGGGTAGGTTTTGGCACTCACTACTATCAGAGCTTTTTAAGGGGGAGAGGACTCCATTTTGCCAATCAGCAATTGATGGCTAATGAGGAGTCCTCAAGATTGGTAAGGGCTTATGCTTCAAATGCCTGATTAAACTTTCGAATGGACTTTGCTCAGGTGATGTTGAAGATGTCAGGTCTTAATGTTCTGACTAGATCTCAAGGTCTAGTCCAACGAAACTGCTCCTTGGCCTTGGTTAGTTTCTAAGTGTCAGTCTGGCCATAATGAACTCTTGAGATCTCTGTTCTTTCATATTAGTTTTTCATATCTTCTATGTTTGATTGTAGATGCTATGACTTCTAAATTTCTTATCTGTGCTAATTTTTGAGTCTATATATAAAGGCAATGGCACAGAGTGTAGAGTCTGTAGACATTAGTTGATGCTTTTGGTTGGTATGTCTGTGTTTTAGTTGGTATGGCATAGAGTGTAGACATTTGTTGAAGCAGCTCAAAGATACTGTTGGGAAAGGCTGGTATGTCTTTGTCTTAACGAGGAGTTTCTATTTTAGCTTTTCATTATATTTTCTTATGTCTGATTGGTTGTTGAGAAAAGGAAAGAGAGGAAAGCTTTGAATTTTATAAACTTTAATGCTTTTGTTTTCAAGTTAATCACTAACTCTCTCCTCAAATAGTCTTAGGTGTAAATGGGTGGAGGAATTTAGTTTTTTTTGGGTCTCAACTAATAAGATTTGTTCTTCTTTTTTTTCTTTTTCTTTTTTTCTCTCTCTTGCTAACAATGATTACTACATTCTTTTTTTGGTAAAATGTACACAGGTTTGACTTACCTGCACAAACCATCACCCCAAAGATTCAAAAAGATCTGCGTTTACTGAAGGTGTGGTGAACTCTATTTTTTTCCATGTAATTTGTTTCCATGGCACTACTTTTCAATTATGCTCAAATGATTCTCTGTAACATTTTAATTGCTTCATTGTTTTTATCAAAAAAAAAAAAATTGTTTCATTTTTGAGAATTTACTTAGTGTTTCAACTTTCAACTTGTGTGCTTTAGGGAATGTGCAATTAAGCAACTTGAGTCACTGTCATGCAGAAATGGAATTAGGGAAATTATTTAAATGCCTCTTTGTAAAGTAAGGTTATAGCTTAAAGTATAATGAAATCTTACTCTTCTACTTAAGAGATTGTTTGACTTTAGATAACTAACAAACTGGAAAAATAGAAATGAAGTAGATGGTAGGGGACTTCCTATTGATGCATTTAATATATTCTATGATATATATGCAGTCATTAGCCTCTGACTGGATCCATGTTTAGCATTCGAAAATTATTTTCTATGTATGGAATGTAAAATTTTTACTTACCAAAAAATAATGTTTGTGTAAAATTTGAGTCTAGTTGGGTAATATACCAAATTGAAACTAAAAGCTGGTTGATTTTCCATGAGTTGAATTGGAATTGATAATATTTCTGCCAATGATGCTAACAGGGTTGCTGATCTTCTTCATGCCTTGTGTAACTTGTAAGCAGCATCCTTAGGCTCTCTGTAACTTGTAAGCAACATCCTTAGTGAGAGGGATTTACCCTGCACCATATGAAGATGATTTTCCAGGGATATAAATTTTATCTGTGAGTCATATACTGCCAGTTAGTTTTCTTGTAAAATGGCATTGATATACTTAAGTATAAAACTTTGGCTGGACTTGAAGTAATTATGATGGTAGTATCCTGGAATCTTTGATTTGTTGCTTTATCTGGGATATTTATAGTTTCAATTTCAAAATGTTGATTCAGCATCTCAGCTTCACTCAAAAAGTTTTGTTTGCATCATATTGACCTGAATGCACATGATTCTAGTTGTTTACATGAAATTCATATCAAGAAGCCATCAAAACACATCGTAATTTAAGAAATGCTTTAAATTATGATGGGCTCGTACTTTGACCAAAGTGAGTGTTCTCTTATCATAACATGTTCCAGATATAGGACTAGAACTACTTCATCTCAAGATTTCTTTGGAGTTGAACAAGTCTCACTCAAACAATCTCCCATTTATTTTTGAATTGTGCTGGAACTCATTTAGATTTTGTCATTATAAATATCTAAATGCTGGAAAGTTATTCAATACTCCTTTAGTAATACTCTCTCCTCTCACATGAATGATGGGGCCTACCGTGAATTTAATTCGTGGGACCTATTATGATGTGTCAAGAAAATAAATTTCTGTGTACTAAATAATTACAATTAAATAATCATATATAAGAACTTAATGTGAAGCTTCATTCTTTTTTTTTTTTTAATTGTGGGGGTGGGGGGGGTTGATAAGGTATTGTGAAGCTTGCATATGCATGTACTAGTTATGGGTTTATCAAGATAATAGGACACTTGCTAATCAACTTTGATGGTTCATTTGCTTGCTAGGAGTTTAGATTCTATAACTTAGGCAGGTTATTATTGATCTCTGAATTCTTTCTTGTGTTCATAATTACAGTTGAGAAGTGCCATTGATCTGAAGAGGCACTACAAGAAGGGTGATTCAAAATCCAAAACATTGCCAAGTATTTCCTGGTAAGTCTATTTGTAATTTCTAGATTAATAGTATAGTATGTGATATCTTGGAGTTGTAACTAGGACTGTGTGTATATTCTCTTTTGGGTGGTATACATTTTGTTATTTAGGCTTGACTAATTCATACACCATTTGGTCTTTTGACAATTAGATCGGGACGGTGATAGAGTCAGCGTCAGACTTCTTCACAAGTAGACTAACAAGGAAAGAGAGAAAAAGAACAATTGCAACTAAGTTGTTATCTGATTGTACCCTTGTTGATTACAGGTGAGATATGCAAATCTATCTTGTGTTTGGGTTGAAAACCATATATGACCATATCACAACATGATGTGTTGAGTTTGAAGGGTAAAAAGAATGTGGTGGTGTTGTTGTCATTTGTAAAACTTTGTTCTTTTGCCTATTTAGAATAGATGGTTAAGATGAATTCAGCTAATTTTTGTCTTAAATGCCATAAGAGCATGCTTATCTCAGTTGTCATTTTCAAATGGACTTAAAAAAGAACTTCAGAGTTTAGACAGACATAATTTGTTAAGAAAACAGCTATAATGTGAAGCATGGTCATCATACATAACAAAAATATCAAAACTTGAGAGAGCATATACTATTATATAAGGCAAGAGGGGGCGGGGGGCACCAAAAAGATGACCTTGTTATTTATGATTTGTATTTCTAGAATATATTTCCAGCAGAAACTTCCATCTTGACTCACCCCCTTATAAGCAAAAGCTAATTTGGAGTCCTCTATTGTGCACCTTACACGTTTCCATTACTACATTTAACCAAATCGGAATGATTTGATTATATTTTAGGAAGTTGTTCTTTTTTCCTTGATTATGTGAAGAGCCCAATTATTTTTATGATTATCTGTGTTTGTATTTGATTTAATTCCTTTGGGATAGCCAGAATCTCTCTATGAAATGAAGCTTTAATTTCAGTTTGTAATGTGTCTTGCTTCGTTTTCCTTTTCGTGTGGAAACCATTTTTAGGAAGCACAAGGTTCGAGAGATAGAAGAAAAGAATCAACTAGGGGGGAATGAGAAATGGAAGATAAAAGGTCAGCAGTCGCAGAAGCGTGCAAAGCAAAGAAGGCACTGAAATATCTTCACCATTTTTTATCAGATATTTCGACATTTATAGAGCACATTGGAAAGAGTATAGTATCAAGATCAACCCAGAGAAATATTTGATAAACTATGATAATTTTACCTTGTGACATGAGAAACAGAATCCACTGAACTGATTTATAATTCATAGCTATATTCACACGTGCCGTTTCTCTTTGATGTTGGCTCCTTCCCATAGTTTTCATTATAGAGTTGATCATTTTTGTTGTAATGTATAAACGCATGCTCCAGGAAATATTATTTATTGATGGGAATTTTGGTTATTTATTGATCAGAACAAAGATCTTACTGGTTGATCGCTTCAAGAGTAGAGTTAAAAGTTACTTTTTATTTCACATTTACTTTCAGAACAAAGCTGGTTGCCCCGATGAATTTATAAATTGACTAAGTCGCTGAGCGCTTATTACAAATAGCAACAGGCCAACACAAAAACTTATAGCCAACTTCACCACAAGACTACACACATGGAAGAATGAAGGATGTACATGATTTTCAAACTCTCTTGGTTTCACGTTTAACTCATCACTTATCAATAACAAAACATACACACACTTGCAATATTAGAATGGAAATAAAGGTTGTTTTACTAAAAATGACCAACGCATGAATATTTTAGATTTTATATTTTATTAAGTACATATAACTATTAACAATAATAAGCCACTAAATCTAAATTTGTTCAATACAAACTTGGGAATGCGGTTTTTTAAAAACAATTTCCTCATAAGAAAATTCAATGTCAGTCTCAAAAAGTCTACCCTACTAGAATGAAGGATTTCTTTAGGAGACGAGGGCCGGGGCAGAATTTGATATCACAGGTAAATTTGAAATGGATGGTGAAGACATATCTTTCCTCTGTAAAAGACCTTTAAGTGGAGTATAAGGTAATGTGACTAGGATAAACAAGGGTAAAAGGCCTTTAAGTGAAGTTCAAGTTTCTAAATCCATGTTTAGAAACCCTCTTAGGCCTAAAGATAGATCTAAGTGTGTGTGCCTACTTGTCACCGTTGTGGTGTTGTTGGTCATATGACTCATATTAGACAAATTGTTTTAAACTGAGGTTTTAGACTGAATTCATATGAAGTCCTTCAACTAGGAAGCAAAGTAGACCTAAGACTAATCATGCTTATTTGAATTATGGTGTTTTTGGACACACTCATTCCTATTATTTCAAATTATCTGAATGTAGACTAAAGTCACTAAACACATTTTCCACATTTTGAAGAGTATACGTCATTGGCATCATAATAGCGTAAAACTGATTTTTCCAGGGAGAAACAAATTAGAATCTGCACCTATTGCATTTAAAATTAAGCGGCAAATATAGAGGCGTTCGTATTGTAAAAAGCACTGCTTGGAAAGCAGTCATTATTTCTTAGATTGAATTAAATTACTATGCGAGGCTTTTTTTTTTTTTTCTAAATAATTTATTATGAGGGGCTTTTAAAGGGAAACTCATACCAGCTAATGCAAATACTCTAGTTCAATTAGGCTTTTTTTTTTTTTACCCCCTATTTCTTACGAAGGACCCTTGTTTTTTGAAATGAAATTATAAAAAGTAAACAACACGTTTAAAAAATTAAATTAAATTAAATAAATAAATAAAAAAGCCACAACACAAATAAATAATTTAACCCCAAGGTATGATGAAACCATTGCAGAGAACAATACTCTCACATGTTTCCTATAGGAAGCCCCTTGTAAAAACCGTTAAACTTCAAAAAATTTATTTATTAAGTACATATAACCTAGCATGAAATAATATCTCCTCAATTATATGGGTTTTCAATGAAAATGAGTTCACTTTGAATGGAAATCAAAATAGTCAAAGGCCCCAATTGGGATCAAAACTGAAATTGAGCTCAAAGAGAAGAACAAGCTAATACACATTGAATAATGTGAGAATGGGATGACAGAAAGCATTGTTCCTGCGAGCACATCATCATCATGTGACTCTAGCCTCAACAGGGGTGCCGTTTCATTAATTGTAGACACATATGATTACTTAGGCAAACGGTGGCGTTTCACTGATGCCACTTGAAGAGGAAAGTGTTAGCTCACTCAAACGGTGACGTATGGGATTAGAGATGTTAATACGAATTAGTTAGAGTTCTAAAAGTCCGTTTGAGATGCGTAAAACGTGGGAATGGTTGTTAGGAGATAATTTATCTTTGGATTTCAGCTTTTAAATTGTAATTGAGATAAAATTAGTTTGTTTGGCATCAGGTTTAAAATCTCACTTTTTCTCACTTAACACACTTTCAACAAAAAAATTTCAGTAAAAGGTTAGACAAATAATATTATCACAGAATTATTCCTCACAATTCTCTTTGTTTTTCACTTCGTCTTCTCCATTATATAATGTTTTCTATCTCTTCCTCTTTCTTTGTTACTCAATTAATCTTACTTTCTTAGTTTATTCATAGCAACTTAAGATTTCTTAAAGACAAGGTCCATTGAACTCAAAATTATTAGATGCTCTTAAAGTACAGTGATATAGTGCTCCTTCATCTCATATTCGCGATGGATCCCACCATAAATCTAATTAGTGGGACTCACTATGAATGTGAGAGGAGATAAAACCACATCACCAAATTTCAGGAGTATCTAATAATTAGGGTCTGTTTGGATACCGCTTATTACTGAAAACTGAAAACATTGTAGTAAAATCATTTTTAAATGTGTGAATAGTGCTGTGAGACCCAATTTTAAAGAAAAATTTGCTGAAATCCGTACTTGTAGGTCCCGTGAACAGTGCATGGGACCCACAGAAAAAACGCAGACGTGCATTTTTTTCCTTTTCATCATAATCCAAACCCAGCCTTACTCTTGTTAAACAAGCTTTTTGGGTTTTACCAATTAGAGAACGTTTGAATTTTCTTCAAAATATTGAATTTTTTGTGCCTCATTCCACACATCAATTTAGAGCATTTGTATCAGCTCATGTAAATATTCATGTCCATTTTTGCATATGAACTTATTTTTCCATTTTACATACTTACTTTTCAAAACACCTCATATCAGATTATCGATTTTACACTGCAATATTTCATTAAAGTATCAATTTTTTTTAATTTTTTTTCTTTCTTCACACACAATAACCACCATCTACTCTCTTCCTCGATCCCTTGTGATATGTAAACAAAGAATAAAACAAATAAATGCAAAATGAATAGTGCTAAGTGTAAATTTACACGATTACAGTAGCAACCATATATTTTTATACAATTTTGCGTGGTCTGATGTGAGTGAATTTTTAGTTTAATTAGCTAAAATATTGTCCTTTTTTATTATACAAACATTGATGTGAGTGCTTTTATGAAAATGGATTTAGCTAATGAGCTTGTTTGGATAAGCATATGTGAAAACATGCATTTTAAAAATGACAAAATTTAGCTACAAAATTTGTAACCTTTAGGATACAACCTTACTCAATAAAATAAACATTACTACATTTTTGAAAATCTAATTGTAGAATTGCATGTTCTTTACGCTCTTAATACACTTGTCAAATTTTGTGTCAATCGGATATTATTTACTATATAATTTATAAGCTTATATTTTATGCATAATTTTAAACTACAAAAACTTGAAATTTAAACAATTTATTAATAACATAACTATTGATATTTAATTTTCTTAAAATTTTACAATCATAGAGGATATAAGAATAAGATGTAATCTAATGGTGGATTTGTCAAAATTCATCTCCAATAAAAAGATATTAAGTAAGGTTGTAGCCTAAGGCTATAAACAATTTTGTAGCTAAACTTTGTCCTTTTAAAAATATGAAAATTTATTTTTGTTTATAATGTGTTAAGGACAAATTTTTCACACCACATGGCTTCATTTCATTGGCAACCCGTACCACATCAATATTATCATAGATTTTGGGAGAATCTATTTTAAAGCTCAAAAGAGTCCTTATTCACAAAAATGATGCTGAAGCCCATGGTCCAAAACTCATAGCGATATGATCTCATCAAGGCCCATGGTTCGAGCTCATGGCACAACATCTCATTTTTGGCTCATGATCCAAGCTCATAAGTCTCATCAGGGGAATTTTGGGAGTCGTGGTTTTGAGGGCCAAGAAGTATGTTCAGTAAAGTTCCAGTGGTTCAAAATTGATAAAGGAAAGCATGTTGCTTGGCATGTCTTCCCCAATTCCCTGAACTCTGACGGGTCAGTATGCAAAAGGTAACATTTGGGTAAACCTCTCATATCACATAAGCACTTAAAATTATAAAACTCTCTATACTCTTTACATAAAAATTAATGTCCTTCATATAATATAAGTTTTAAAATATAATCATATCATTCCATATTAGTTATATTATTATTTTTATATAAATTAATTCCAAGCACATGGCTAAATATATATATATATATATATAAATATCTCATATCTAGTATTAAAATGCTCTCCTGACTCTCCAAGATTTGGTTAAAATACAAAAAGATCATATTTATATCTCTAAAACTTCATCAAATATCAACCAACTAGTTTATTACTTACCAAAATTATATATGGACTAAACATATAATTTTTCCAAGAGAAGAAACTTAGCCAAAAACGACTCCAGTGGAACCTGCAACACCTTCTGCACAAGCTGTAACAACTCCAGCGGAACTTGCAACAGCTTCTGCAGAAGCTGAAATAGCTCCAGCAGAAGCTGCAAACAGCTTTTGCAAAAGCTGTAACAGCTCCAATAAATCTGTAGCAGCTCCAACAGGTTGACACATGTCCTAAAATGATGTCATACGCCCATAAATGCCCAATCCCAGCAGCTGTGGTACCAGAAACAAGAGGATACCTTAAAGATCATCTCACCATCTTTAGTTAAATCATGAATTTAATGCCAAGTATTTTTTCTCCAAGCGAAGGATGTCATCCACATGACATCATCCAGCTGTGTCAGCAACATTTAAGTCTCAAAATTTCTTCTTTTGGTTAAAAAACAAAGGACCACTTACTTTGTCAAAGATTTTCCCTTATTTGCTAATTTTCCTTCAACTAAATTCTGATCTAGTTACATACCTTGGCTCTATATAAAGAGGACCAAACTACACACTAAAGACATCATCCATCCCCCCCTATGTTTGAACCCTCTCTCTGATCTTCAATAATTTTGAAACTTCATTCATCTTGCTGCCATATCTCTAAAAGATCTCCATGTCTTTCTTCATCCCTCTCTCATCTTCCATTTTCTGAAACTTTATTCATTTTGCTGCCATATCTCTAAAGATATCTTAACTCTTCTATACTTCTCCATCTCCCTTACAAAAATATATCTTCCTAGACAGCACCATTACACACTATCCATCTCTCCCACACTTCAATACTCTGAAATTTCACTCATTTTTATTGCCTAAAACACATCTCCATCTCATTCTTTATTTCCCATACAAAATCTCCCTTCTTAGAAAGCAACATAACCCATAACACGAATGATCTCATGTATATACTATATTCAACCTTCATATTATCTATCTCACACTTCCATATATTTTATAAACACCTTCCTCACAAAATACCCATACATACTCATCATATATCTTTAAACTCCATGCCTCACATAGCATACAAGATCCATGTCAAACAAAGTATCTACATACAATTCCTATACATATTACAAACACCATATCTCACAATATATATATTTCTTACCATGTCTACACATCTTAAAACGTATCAAAATATTCTTCCAAGAACACATCACAAAAGCCCTTTCTCATGGAAGACATATATTTATAATGCTAAAAGCCCTTCTTATGGAAGGCAAAAAACTTATAAAAATTAAAAGCCCTTTTTATGGAAGGCAATATCACTCATGCTTGACTAAAAAACTAAAAGAGCATTATATGGGGAAAATCATTTAAGTGCATGATTAAGGGGACAAACTTAACCAACCGATGCACACCGCTGGATATGCTCTCTCTCCCTCCAGTTGCACCCATTTTTCCCTTTTCAAACATGAAGTCACCATGAAATGATTCACTTCACCATGCTGCTGAAATGTTAAGCCCACTGGTGTTGTACAGCTAGAGCTACAAAGTCTGAAGGTTGCTGAGATGACTAAGTCCACTGATGTTACGGCTAGAGCCCCAAATTATGAAGACAAGTCATTATATTTTACCTTCAAACTTATATTATTAATTATATTTTATTCACTATCATTATACCACTCAACTAATGTTATTATACTGTTAGAATGTCATCAGCCTATTATTGTTACATGGCTAGGGTCAAAAATCACATAAAGAACAAAGTGATGCTATACAGCTAGAGTCAGAAACACACAAGATAAGTCAATCTTTCTTTATTTTCAAGATTACATTATTCATGTTAATTCATTATTATTTTGCCGTTGGATGCAAGTTATTTTAATATCATCTCACTAATACTTCATTAATGAACATACATATTAATAAATCGATCTACCATTATCTCACATATATTATTTGGACATAAACCATCCTTGGACACATATCTTTTTTGGACATGAACTACCATTGGATATTTATTATTTGGACATGGACCATTGCCGGACATACCTTATCATGTTGAACATGAACCATGAACCGCAACTAGACATGGACTATCGGACTCATCCCATTATTGTACATTGGACACCTAATTAAACACTTTCTAATATTGGACATCACTTAACAAACATAATAATAACGTATCAACTTATCATGCTAAGCATATTATTTATTTATTTCAACCATTTTCATGATTCTAAGACTTTGGGTTTTATCTATTTTGTAGGCTTAAAAAATACACCGATAGCCATTAGTCTATGCGGCCCAATGTCCAATTCTGGGTTGATCTCCCCAAAACAAATCCGGGACTAGCAAAGTCACACCTCCAAAAGGCACGTGGCACACGCAAAAACCGCCCCGACATAATGTAAATTTGTAAAAAAGCAAACTATTTGAAATATATATATATATATATATATTGCTTCTTTAAAAACACAAATTCTTTGGAAACACACATTTAGGCTACACAAAGGCCAAACAAACGAACCCTATAAGCCGAAGCCATCACCGCATAGATGACAGAACCAGCATCGCTGTTGGGAGGCAGCCTATAAGCCACTGTGAATGAGATGAAGGATAACGCGACTACGCAAGCATTGAGTTTCTAAATTGGAAATTTACAATAGGTAAAACTTAATACCTATTTTATATTTGTGGATGAAACAAAAAATATAAAGTATAAAAGAGTAGTACTTACTACCTATCATTAATTATATATATATATATATATATATATTTATATATTTTAAAAGCATCGTTTTTCCGTATAAAAGAAAGTATTTTTTAATTAAATTTACTTTTTGATGTGAAGAAAAGGTAATATTTATAAAGGGAAATATCAACAGAGAAGTATGATATTTATTTACAACAAGGCAGAAAAAGAAAAAGAAAAAGAAAAAAAGGAAGTGGAAATCACTTACGGACATCAGATATCAATAGAAAGTACTTTTATCTAGGGACCAAAACAATATTTTAGTCTTAATTATCCTTTGCACCAGTTTTAGTTTAGGATAAAGCACTTAAAAAAGAAAAATAAAATGATAAAAAAAGAAGGAAAAATGGACATCGCATAACAAGAAAGTACATCATTACAATATGGCATCTACTAAAAATATGCTATAAAACTAACTTCATCTCCCATCATCTAAGTCAAATATTACTTGGTCTCTCACACTATTGTACACATTAGTACTTTTATTACTAGCATTATATTTGTAAGAATCTGATGTCTCACCAAGAATTTGGTTTCTTCTGAGTTGGAATCAACATTGACCCACAAATGCATCTCCGCCTTTTTTAAACCCTCCAATTTGGTTGCTACTTCCTTCATAGTAGGTCTATCTTCCCCTTTCAATCTTAAGCACCTCTTTGCAAGATTGCCACTTCCTTCATTTGCTCCGCCTTTCCTTCTTTCGCTATATGTTTCTCAAGAATTACAAATAATCTATTATCTTTTGAAAAAGATATAAAATATATAGCTAGACTTCTTTCCTCCTCTAACCTATCAAATGAAAGAGCCATTTTTCTTGTTAATAACTCTACAAGGACCACTCCAAAGCTATAAACATCACTTTTCTCCGTCAATTGACTTGTTTGCATGTATTCAGGGTCCAAGTATCCCAAAGTTTCTTGCGCCATTGTAGCTAATTGTGTTTGGTCTAGTGGAACTAATCTTGAAGCTCCAAAATCTGATACCTTTGCTATGTGAGTATTATCTAGCAATATGTTTGAAGACTTAACATCTCTATGGACTATAGGTGGAAAAGCTGCAAAGTGCAAATATGATAGTGCTTCTGCAGTTTTTGCAACTATCCTAAGACAAGTCTCCCATGATATGGTGGATGCCTGGCTTTCATGATGAATGTACTCAAAAAGAGTACCATTGGGTATGAATTCGTAAACTAGTAAAGGAACCTGTGTCTCCAAACAACAATCCAATAGTTTAACTACATTCCTATGGTTAATTTCAGAAAGTACAAGTACCTCGTTTAGGAATTGCTCAATTTGGTTTTCATCGACAGTTTTGGACTTCTTGATGGCCACAATCCTATTATCTGGTAAAATTCCTTTATAAACTGTACCAAAACCTCCGACTTCTTGATGGCCACAATCCTATTATCTGGTAAAATTCCTTTATAAACTGTACCAAAACCTCCTCGGCCAATAATTAAAGTCTCATTGTAATTGTTGGTAGCCTTTTGCAACTCTTCTTTGTTGAAAATTTTGGCTATTGCAGATGAATTTTCTTGTTTGGAGAGTTTTTGTTGTAAAATTAAACCCCCCCCCCCACCCCCCCCCCCCCCCCCCCCTTTTGTTCAAAGAACCTTTGTTTAAGCTTGATTAACCTTCTTTGCTTAACTATACAGCCAAGAACTACAGACAAGCACATCTATGAAGCTTATGCCAACACCTACATTTGAAAGAAATAGAATATTAGCTTGCTAATCTCTATCAAGTACATCTAGGAGCTACTAAGAAGCAAAACGATGAAGCATATGCCCATAGAAATAAACATTATTAATGGACTTTTTATACCATTCTTAGAGGGCCCAAGGGGGAGATGGATTACAATTTTGCAAAGAGTCATTTTTTATATTTTTCTTTTGGACATGATACAGGTTGCTGGTTAGATTTAAATTCATAAGAATTTTTATGGCAATTCTTTTTTCCACTCTTAAAATTTGCATGAATTTCCATTTTTGTGCTAAGCTGTTAAAACTACTTTTTTTCTTTCAGGTAAGTATTATATTAGTTAATTTGACCTAGATCCCACAAATTAAAATTTATGGTAAGATTCATCATGAATGTGAGAGAAGAGAGCACCATATCACTGTATTCTAGCCCCTAATAGCTCCTAATAATTCTCCTATTAACTAATGCTTACAGATATTAATTAGTGCTCCAAATCAAATGAACTAATATGAAATAATCATTAAATAGTATCACTAGACATTCTATTAAATAAGATGGATAATTTTTTTTTTTTTTTTGAGAAACCCAACTATGAGCCTGGAAATTTAAGATGGATAAAAAGTTAAGTAGACCGAAGAGTACAAAGTATAACACTTTTAATAGTTTTGAGATGAAACCAAACTAAATGTAAGCTTAAAGAGTGAAATAATACTATTTAACTCTAAAAGTTAAAGATAGGTTTCAATTAGTCTAACTAGTAAAGCCTCTTATTTAAAAACTAAATCTTAGTTTCAGCTAAATAACCTATTCTCAAATGGACTCTGAGTATACTTACCAACAAAAAGTTTAACTTGTAGCGATGGTTGATTGATAACACAAAGGACGTCTACTCCTACACTTCGGTCCAAATGGTACCCCTCGATTCAAGAACGCATAAATTTCCTTAGTACGTTCATACACTGTTCTCCCAGGGCCTTACAGTTATCATCATTTTCACACTTGTCAATGTCTATAGATGTAAAGCCCATTGTTAAGTGACTTAAAATAAATATAGTAAATATAAAGCAATGACATATTCAAGACCAAGATTTAAAAACAAAAAACAAAAAAAAAAACCAAAACAAACAAAAAGTAAAACAATTAAACAAGGACTTTATTCTTTTTGCTGAGAGAAAAGCAGTAACATATTATTAAAATGAAATGAAAAAGTGTTGCAACATAAGAAGTTTTAAAGAGTTTCTATCTGTTAATTTTCAGTTCAATTCGTTAAATTTTATTTTGTATCTTCATTTCAGTCCTTCAATATTAATCTCTTTTCAATTTAATCTTTCTTTCTAATTCCATCCAATCATGTTATTGTTTATGAGTTTTTTTCACTTTCCAAAACCACATTCCTTTGAGGATTGAATAGTCCAATACAGAGGTGGACAAAAGAATTACATCATATATTAATTAATAGAATTTAAATGACAAAATTGGTATATATATATATATATTAAAGGACTCAATTGAAATTAGGTTAAAATAGAAGAAATAATAATAATTACTATTATTATCGAGAAATTAACATAGATACATGAATTATTACCTTGACAACCATGGCTGGAGGTATGGGTTCCATTAGGAATCAATACACGTGCTATTACCTCCACATATGTAACTCGATTTGTTGGTAACATCATTACATGTCTCAGTACCGATCGCCCAATCAAGAACCATTGGCATATCACTTCTATTTCCCGTAGAGTGCGAAGGGAATCAATGGAGAAAGTGAACGTGCCTTGTTTGCTAATAAACGCATGGCCACAAGGATTGAAACTCTCTACTTTTGTGTAATTATTTATAGAATTGAGCTTGATACTAATATTCCTTAACCCATTAGGAATATCTAGAGACGGTGAAATTGAGGGGCGAGTTGAGCCACGGTGCATTCCAGGTCTTCGACACGCCCTGTACATAACAGTCATGGGCTATATACATACATTGGCATGTCAATCTGGCCTTGGAGGGAAATGTTTGTAATAATGAAGTCTTCAGGTATTACTGGTTGGGTTTTGCCGAAAGAGTTGTTTTTACAGTTGACATAAAAATAATGATCTATGTAACAACCTTCTCTTAGGCCGAATGGATATGGAATTTCCACATCTCCACATCTGTCCGGGCAGTTGTTCAGCGCTATTGGAAATGCTACTGCTGCGGCTGTCAATTCAAATAATACCACAGCAACCCAAGTGAATTGTACAAGAATCCCAATGAAACCCATATCTCCACAGTTTGGGAGAAAAGGAGGTAATTACATATACTTCCTATAATTACATCTAGTCTAAAATGTAAATTACGCTCGTTAAATTTTGTGGTATTTTATTTTTTTCTATAACGTTAAATTGTTTACATTAATCTATAACTAATTCAACTAATTTAATATATTAATGAGAGGAGAATAATCCTCTCTTAAAAGTTACTACGACTTTTGAGTGAAGTTTGTGGTATGTCTTTGTGTTTAAATCTTATTCCATCATTTCTATGCGTTTGTTTCTCACAAATAATAATAATAATAATGATGATGATGATGATAGGGAAGAGCGCAGAGTACATCATAGGCCAGGATATTTTGTATGTGGGATATTCAAGGCTTATGGGTGGATTTGAAGCATGTATCGTGGAGAGAGATAATAGCACAAAGCACCGAATAAAAGATAAGTACTCCAGCTTCAACCGATTTTTTTCTTCTTGCAAAGAGACTTGAGAAATTTTTACACAGGAATCATTTATGAATTTGTTTTCAATGAAATATTATTGAATATACTTTGTTATCATGATTGCTACACGTTTGATAATTGCCATACACTTAGTCTGCAATTATGCAGTTTGCATCAAACAATTATTATATAGTTCAAAATTTTAAGATTATAACTTTCCAAGTCTCTGAAAGTTTCAAACAATAACCAAAAGACTTTGGAAGTTTGGAACAATGTCCAATGACTGAGTGAGATGTTATAACAAGATTAAAGACTTCTAATGGTGTCACTCGTTTTCAATGAGTTAAAAAAAAGTCACGATTAATTTCTCCCACACAAATTTAAGGAGATAAAACTACTAATTAAACTTTTCTTACTTGTTATTTTGAAAGATGTTGTCTTCCCCATAAGTCTACTCCCCCCCCCCCCCCCCCCTAACTTACTAAAATATTACAAAATATATGTACACATATTTTGGAAGGCTCATAGAGCTGCTTAAATCTAGTAACAAAGTTCAAGTAGAGATAGACTATATGTTAGATGAGTTTTCAATAGACATTGCATTTAGATTTATTTTTCTTTTATTCTGAGAACTCATTAAGGCTTTAGGTGTGACTAATAGTTGATTTTGGTTCTTCCATTAGCTACGGAGATGATAGGCAAATAAAAATGAAAAGAACTTAAGGAGGAAGCTGCAAAGAAAATCTAACCGAAGAGTTCCTTTAGCTCCAAAATGTTAAGATTAAATCTGAAGAATTTTTCTTTTACTAAAATTTTAAACCCTAAATATGTTTGTGATTTTAATTTTCGTAAAGTTTTAGTTTTATTGGTTATATTTTTCAAAAAATTCCATGTGGCAACTTATTTGACATAAAAATAATATTTTAATATCACCGTTAACTATATCATCATTTTTTATCCAACACTTAATGCCCATAACCATTTTAACAAAATAACAAAAGGATAGAGACCAACTATATATAGTTTACCCTTTTTTTATATTAATAACTAACTAATATTTATATCTAAAAATCTAAATAAAACGTAAATATGATTTTATCTATAATTTTTTTCTTCCTCTTATTTGTTATATAAATAAATTGAATTACATTGGTGTGCTAAAAATAAATTAAATTACATTTGTGTGTTATTTGAACATTATTATTTATTTTAGGAAAAACATGCAATTCTTATAACATTTAATTATTATAAGAAAGAAAAACTATAGCAAATATTAATATACTTTTAAAAAAATTAAAAAAAAAAACAATTTTTATTCTTTTATTATGATACAAAATAAAAATCTATTTTCATAAAAAAAAAATACAAATATATATTTTGACTCTATTTTGTGCTTATCTTGCGCCCTTTTTTTTGGATAATAAACCTTGCATATGATTAAATATTAGTGATAGTATCAATATTCCTAATTTAAGGATAAATCGGAAACCTCTATCAAAAAAATAGTGATCCCATGGATAAATTATAAAGGAGCATTAGCTCTAGCATGGTTAAAACTGACCAGAAAACATGATTGCTACACGTTCAATTTAGCATAGTTATTAGAGGGACTCCAAAAAGAGCACTAGCATCAGGCATGTTATATCAAGCTATTTTACCACATCAAAACTTACATTTTCAATTTTAGCACATCATTTTATAATACGCAATACATCAGATCTTCTATTTTAACATCACACCACATTAAAATAATATTAAAAAACAAAAAAAAAAAAAAAAAACCCAGCTATATTAAAAAATAAAAATAAACAAAATTGTACCATAGCGATTGTTATTTTTTATTTATCAAATTCCATCAGGCCAAAACAGAAAATTGAGTGAAGGTAGGTGCTAGGGATCATTGTGCTTTCTCCTTCTTTATGTTCTGAATTAATTACTTGAGTGAAGGTAGGAGCTAGGGATTGTCTTGCAACAACTAATGGTATCGTGTTTATACATGGTGTTGAACTTGGCCATAGTATTGGCAATATTCTTTTTTATAGCATGAAATGGTGTTGATTTGGGTAATTTTGCGGCATCCTCTGGTGTTATATGCTATTTAGTAACAGCTGTGAATGGTTCCCTTTAGTGGGTTTGCTTTAAAAACAGACCAAAATTTTTACTGGTCTTGGTTTTTGGGAACAGACCAATTGGACAACAATCGTACTAGCCATGGAAGTAGAGAAATTCTCCTGTATCTTATCAAGCCATGGTTCAAGCTCAATGTTATTGTTAAAGTTTACTTCCCCATTAGTTATTTTCATAATTTGGTCAGTAAACATATTGGTGCCATTGAATGGTCCAATATAGAGAATCTAATGACAACCAGTCTTACCTTCTAGATATATTATCTCAATTAAGGTTTGATATATTAGTTAATGGGATTAGCATATTGCATGTCGTGCGTAGTTTTTCACCTATATAGCTATAACACCCCATTCGGTGGTTTCCTCAACTCCAGACCATGCGCTAGAGATGATCTTTAAAGCAACCTATAACAAAGTCAACAATAGAAATCAATGATCACTCCCAAGAAGTGGGATAAAAAAGGGAAGTAAAAAACTAACAGAATAGAAATTGATTTACTTACTAAAGAAATTATGATTAAATTAAAGTTTGCATTGTCCCTTTCTATCAACAGTTAAGAGTCAAACTCAACATCTACCAAAATGGATGTGTTTTGCGCCTTTAAAAAATAAGCAAGGGCCTGCCTCTTTTGCACACAGGTGGGACTTGGGAGAAGAGGTTCCATTTGAGTTAAATCTCCTTGGCTTCCAGCACAAAAGTTTAAAGAACAAATAGAACCATATCTGATCATTTTGATTCAACAGAGATCCTAGCCAATTTCGTTTTGTCCTTTTATTATTATTTTGAAAATTATGTTTACGCTCTTCCCAATGGAACAGATCCTCTCCATTTTATGTACTCAAGCAAATTATTATGGGGTTTTTCAGGGGCACTTATATTCCCCTACAGCAATTACTAACTTACTAAAAGGAGCAAAGAGATTATGACCTCCTTACTAGAGAAATCTGAAGATTTTTCATTATCCTGTCTAGAAAAATTAGGCCTTTCTATTTCCTCTTTTTCATGAAGGAGCTTTCTTTCTTAAAATGATAGGTTTACAATGTAAACAACACACTTCAACCAAAAAACAGACAAATATTTTATTCCCAAGGTATGATGAAACAATTGCAAAGATCAATACACTTATATTTCTTATAGATATTCACTTGTTAAAAATTTAAAACATCAATATTCTTTTCAATTCAACATTTATTTTGAGCATAACATAGGTTACGGTGATTACGAATTCAGTAAGTTGCTGCGTGCATAGCACAAAAAGCAGTAGGCCAAGGCAACAAGGTTGTAGCTGACTTTGCTACATGACCACAAACATGGAAAAAGGAAGGAAATCAAAACATGATTTTCAAAATCCATTGGTTTCATGTCTAACTTTTTTTTTTTCTTTTTTCTTTTTTTTCTTTTTAAGAAATGTTTCATGTCTAACTTACTAATAACAAAACACACATAACAGATGGAAAAGACATTAAAATTTGAAATATATAGGTGGTGAAGGTATATCTTTCCTCTACATAGAGTAGAAAACTTAAGCTAAAAGAAACTAAGAGTTGGCTTAATATATGCAAATCCAAAAAGGCATTCGTTGATGCATTATCAATCCCAACAAAACTGCTACAAGCAATCCCCAGAACAAAACTGCTAAACTTCTTGAGAACTACTTCCAAGGCTAAAGAACTCCTATTTCACGACATAAGAGCAATCATGTTCAGAACTACAACTTGGATTTTCAAATTGATTACTTTTACCACAAAGTCCTCTGTAAAAAATGGATGTGCTTCTGTAGGTAAGATGTAACAGAGTTCAACCTTTTAGATTGAGCTTTCTTTGGAATGGAGACATGCTTAGAAGATTCTAGATGTCAGGAACATCAATATGACACTAAAGAATCTCCTTCAACATCTCCTTATAGCCAGTCAAAATCAAGTATCACTCCATAAACCATTATTATGAGAAACCTTCTTTACAGATTCATTAGAAAATGAACTTCCAAGTTTGTAATGTTGACCATTAGCAAGTCATGCGTCAAACTTCTGGATTATGAAGATGAGGGGTTGTGGCTGGGTTTGATGAAGGAGACGAACCATTTCTAGTGACTGTTAGTTTTGTCAGAAAATAGAAGGATTTGAGAAAAACAAAAACTAGACCAAAATTGGTGCCAAACAGAAATAACAAAAAATGAATACAGGATTTGAGAAGAGAAAATGAGTACAGAAAATGAAAATTGAAAAGGAACCAAACAGCACCAAAAATTCCCTTTTTCTTTTCCTTTAATTGCCAATAATATCCAGGCAGAAAGGGCACTGTACCACAGATATCAAACTAGTAACACAGCATTATAAAATCCGTTAGATTCTACCAAGATTTTCAAAAAGAGCTGAGAAGGTAAAACCATATACCAGCAAACAAACCAAATCTACACTTCACTTGTTCACAAAGCAGTCAAAATCATTTAAAAAGACTGAGAAGAAACACCAGGTTAGGCATAATACTGAAGAAATCAAAATACATCACAGAATGAAAGGCATATATAAACCACAAATTTGTATTAGATTTCTCTATCTGCACTATCCTTATTTTTTCAAAGGAAGTAAATTACTTTCAAATGATAATGAATATTAAAATTTAGTTGCTTTGATAAAACAGTATATAATTTTCTGTTTAATGGCATGGAAAAATCAGACCAACAGATCCAATTACTAAAATGACAATTCTTCTAACGTTTCCTTTCATACATAGAGGCTCATGCACCTTCTTCCACATTACTTTATCCTATTAATCTTCCACTATTTTAACCTCTATGTACAGTAAGAAGAATAAAAAATTCTATCCCAATGTGTCCCATATAGGTTCATTTCATCTACATACACGAAGGAATTGAAGAAAAACAGGGATTGCGGTGGCAGAGGAATGCTTCTTAGAGTACTGAAACAGCTACATACAGTTGGGTTTTAGCTGATTTTTCACGCGTTTTCTGGTTTTATTTCTTCAACTTATTCTTCTTCATCTGTGAACTTGCCCGTAAGTAATTCTATCAATTTTTTTCCATTTGGAGGCAGGAATTGAGAGGGAACAAGAAAGACCATGAACATAGAAGTAGAAAATGGGAAACTAAACGGACTAGATTAACCAGGCCAAATCCGGTGGGTTGAACGAATCAGAAGTTTTTTTTTTTTTTTAATTTGTGTAACACCTTAAAATTAATTAACGAAATCAAATTAATTTTTTTTATGTAATTGCAACCTAGAGTTCCCTTTTTTTAAAAAAATAGAATAGAATTTCAACTTATGGCATCAAGTCTTTCATAATTGTTCTTGTTATCACAGTAAGACATTAATTAATTTTTGGTATAAGTGGATTTGAATTCCAGATCTATAATTCGACGATAAAAAATTTCCCAATTGAGTTACCTGTAACAAAAATAAATAATAAATAAATAAATAAACTTAAATGGTCTATTATTTAATTCTTTTTTTTTTTTTTACTTGGAGGATCAATAATGCTTAACATTAAGGAATCCAAAAGTAGAAGTATAAAGACACGAATTGGAAACCACGACTAAGCCAAGAGTCTTGTAGCATAACTGGTATAAAGTGGTGTTTTCCTATAGAGCTGTCCAAGGTTTAAATTCCTCATTTTGCATTGTAACTACCAAAATCCAATTAATTAATTATTTAACAAACATTTCTTTTAAGATTTGATAGTTGGGACTTGGGGGAGGATTTGAACCCATGATATTTTTACTAAAAACAACCGAATGTATCAATTGAGTTTCAAGGTTGTTGGCTTTTTATTTTTTATTTTTTATTTTTTACAATAATTATATTGGAAAAAGCAACATTCATAATTCTAATCTCTTTTCATTTCCTCAACATTCCAAGAAACCAAACAGAGCATAAACGATTTTACATTGGCAACTTTAATGAACAACACTATAAAACTTTAAAACCCAAATTCTAACAATTGAAGAAAGAATTCTTCGAAACTCTACCTGGCGACTGAAACTGCAGTGACTCGACGAGGCTGAGTGACGCCGATGATTCCAGACTTGGTTTAGCCTCTGCGGTGCAGAATCTGAGAGACCTGGGTGCTCTTTCCTGAACCGGTCTCTCCGATTATCACCACCACCGGGTTCCGGTCCACCGTTTCTACGATTTGCTCCTCTAATTGGAGGATCGGAAGGTTCGCCATTGATGAACCAAACAAGGCTTTTTTTTTTTTTTTTTTTTTGCTAAACAATGAACCAAACAAAGCTAACATGCAGAGTGAAGTAAAATTTAATGAATAAATTAGGGTTTTTGATAATAAAAAATTTAAAAAAAAAAATTGTTTGATTGGCTTAGCTAAACCGTTGGTTATACTGACTTGTACAGCGACTCTTTATGATTTGTACTTTGTACTTTTGTAATGCTATTTATATATTCATTTATGTGTTACCCCTAGTCGGTTATCTTAAAATAATTGTTAATAAATTATTTTAAAAAAATTTTATATAATTTTTAAAGAAAATTATAAAATTGTCAATTTTTTTTTTAAATTGTTGACTAACAAATACTTTTAGAATATTTATTAATTTTTTCCTTTAGTTTGTACATTAAAATAGAGGGATTGATTAAAATTCTATGCAACCTAATGCAAAAAATAAAATAAAATAAAAAATTGTTATCATCATCACGATAAGACACTAATCAGTTTTTGGAGTAAATAGATTCAAATTCTACATCTATAATTCGATTGTAAAAAATTTTCAGTTAAGCTAACTGTAACAATAACAACAACAAAACCCTTAAATGGTCTATTCTATTGTTGTTGTTGTTGTTGTTATTATTATTATTATTATTATTATTATTTTAGTTTGGGGATCAATACTACTTAACATTAAGAGCACTAGCATTTGGGGATGCACAAAAAAAAAAAAAAAATTATATCCTCAAACACCACTTTGTCTATTTTATCATCTCATTTTACAATTTACTCAACATCTCAACCTCTATTTTTACATACAACTCATTAAAATAATATAAACTACCATAATCAAATAATAAAATAGATATAAAACTACCTATCTTTCTCCTCTTCCATCTCTCCTCTCTCTTCCTCTCTGTCTCTCTCTTTCTCACCCAAACTCAACTCCTCCACCACCCACCAGCCAAACCCAAATCAAGCCAACCATTGAAATTACCAACAACCACTATACCACGACCACTCTAATCAACAAACACCACCAAAACCACAAACTCAAAACAACAAACCCATCCACCACCCACCACTCCACCATTCACCACAAACCATCGAAACAACCATATCACCACACCCAAATCGAAAACAACCACATAACCATACCCAAATATTGCATACAGATGTACACATATTTAGAAAAAGGTTGTCCATTATATAACAAATAGTAATAACTTAAGGGTATTTATGAAAGAAAATTATTTGCACTCTCCCCAAAATTATCAAAAGATGGTTAAAAAGATTAAAACAATACTAATTTATCTCTTCATATTATTTATCAAACAACAAGAAATATGAGTTTTACATAATGAAAAAAAACAAAAGTCTTTGAGCACGGTAGAGTCCCCTCCTTGTTTTCTTCCCCACATCAAAGATGCACGTAGTAGGCAATGAGCATATGCCTCATGGTTTGATGCGTTGAACAATTTTGTTACAACCTAAAAAAGATTATAAGCTAACCAAGGGCTTTGTAGTTGAATTGACATCTCCCCATGTACAAAATGCCTAGCAACATGTTGTAATTATCTATATATATATGTGTGTGTGTGTGTGTGTGTGTAAAAGATAGAGTACTAAGTATAAAGGGAAACACAATATTTTTATCTATATAAATGTCATCCTATTTGAAAGTAGCTCTTGTGATTTAGTATGAAGCAAAATAAAAGTGACAACGGTTAAATTTTTGTCAATAGTTGATCCAGATTCAACTTCCTAAAAAGGATTTAGAAATGTGTCATTGACAAGGGATGAGAATGCAACTGGAATACACAAGAATTTTATTGGCATATATATAATTTCCTTAGCAAAAAGGAATGGAAAATATCTTCGAAATTGAATCTAATGTTCTGTTTTTTGGAGACTCTCAAAAGAATGTAAGTTTACAGCTATAATAAATCAAACAGTTATGAACTTTTTTCCATAACAAAAGGAAAGAAAGAAAAAGAAAAGAAAAGAAATGGTCGTCTATTATTATTCTATTTTATATTTTATTTTAAAGTATTTTTAATTGAATCAAATTGTAAATAGTCAGTCATTAATTAAATCCCCCTACTTTTTCTCCCAAAAAGAAACCAAGTATTATGTTGGCTCCACCACTGTATGCATGAATTGGAATTTTATAACACAAAATTAGAACCGAGTAATGATATCACAACATGTCACATACTCCGTAATACACACTCACCTTACAAATTCTACCACGTCAACTGAAATTCTACTTTTAAACAATGATTTCAGTTAAATTGTAAAATAATGATTTTAAAACACGATTTCGTAATTAAAACACGATTTATATATATAACTTTTAGGCATAAATACACTTTTGGTCCCTACATTTTGGGTTATATTTCGATTTGGTCCCTAAACTGATTTTGCTCCTAGGTTAGTCTTTGATTTTTTTAAATCGTTTTTAAAATGGTCTCTGCCGTCAACCCAATTACGAAAAATGTTGAAGTGACAAACGGATTTCACTGTTTGCTGACGTGACTAATAAAATAATAGTAAAAAAATATATTTAACATTTTTTAAATGCCATGTCAACATTTAAATTAATAAAAAAAGCCAGCTAAGAAAATTTTAAAAAATAAATTAAATTTTAAAAAAAAAAACCTAAAATCTAATTTAAACTAAAATCATTTCTTAAAAAATAAAAATTCATAATCGTTTTAATTCTTTTTGCTTTTGCTTTTGGTTAACCTCATCAGCTTAAACCCATAAATTGAGATGAACATCAAACCCATAAATTTACATGAAATCCAAAAAATGAAGTGAACATCAAACCCATAAATCAATGTCAAACAACAAACCCAGAAAAATTACATCAAACCCGCAAATTTACAACCCAGAAATAAACATATAGAGAGATCAAGCAACAAACCCACTGAGATGAACAACCCAGAAACCATAAGCAGCTCCTTATTTCAGTCATCAACAAACCCAGACCTTAAAATCTCTGCTTCGGTCATCCACTTCGTCAATGGCTAGATCTGAAATGTCACACCGAGTCACTGAATTGCAAGGCCAACAATGATGGCTTTCGTGACTCAATTTCAACGAGCTCGGTCTGGACTCACCCATTTCATGGCTTTCATCTCTTCAGAAGCACCACTTAAGACCCCACAACCAGCAGCACGATCAGCTGTTGTCACCGTTTCCTTCTCCACGGCCACATCGATCTCCACGACCACAGCCCACCCCCACTGAAACCCAGAAAAACCATTAATCCAAGACCCATGGATTACCGATCTCCACCCCGACCACCCCAACCACACCGATCTCCACCCCAACCACGAATCTCCACCTCCATTACCGACCACCCCATAGAAATCTAGAAAAACCTAGAGATTAGAGAGTTGGGTTTAGAGAGAGAAAATGTTAGAGATTAAGAGAGAGAGAGAGAGAGAGAGAGAGAGAGAGAGAGAGAGAGAGAGGGATTGAAAGCTTGAACAAAGAAAGATACAAACACAAATACGCACCAAGAGACAAAGAAAGAAAGGATTTGAAAAAAAAAAGAAAAAAAAAAGAAAAAAGAAGAAAGATATAGACACAAACACTGAGAAAGAGAGGATTTGAAAAAGTTTTTTCTTTTTTTGTTTTTGATTTTGAATTTTTTCAATTTAATTTTTTAAAAATTATTTTAATTTTTTTATTAATTAAAATGCTGACTTGTCATTAAAACACTGACATAGATGCTGATGTGGTATTTTTTAATATTATTTATTAGCCACGTCAGCAAACAGTGAAATCCGTTTGCCACTTCAGCATTTTTCGTAACTGGGTTAACGGTAGGTACCATTTTAAAAACAATTTTAAAAAATCAAGGACTAACCTAGGAGCAAAATCAATTTAGGAACCAAATCGAAAAACGACCTAAAATATACGGACCAAAAATGCATTTACCTCTAACTTTTATTAATTGGAGCACTCCCATGTTGGTCATGAGCGTACTAAATCATAGTACAATAAAAATGTGGGAAACCAGAAGGCCAAGAACATCCTTCAGGAGCTGCACCATATGTAAGCAATGATTAGGAATTTCAAAACCATAATCATTATGAATGGGAACTGAGCAATGATTAGAAATTCCCAAACTCTCTAAGATATTAAGGGGATGTTTGGTTTGTGTTTCCAAACAACCATTTTTAATTTTTAAACAGCATTTCATGTATTTCCACATACTTTTTCACCCACACGTATTTCCATAAATGTTTTTAAACAACAATTTTCAGTTTTTAAACATATGTACCAAACGGGTCAATTGGTCTTTTTTTACTTTTGCATTTGGCATGTGTCTAAATTAAAATAATTTAATTAAACAATTATGCTAGGATGATGCCTTTTTCTTATTTTGCAGTGTCCTAGACAACAGTCATCAGTCCATTATAGCCAGAGAGACAAGTTTCTAAAAAAAAAAAAAAAAAAAAGAGAGACAAAACATAAATAATAATAATAATATTAATATATTCACCACAGGTATCAATATGGGCTAATATAAATGTAAAGTAGATAGGATTATATATTATGATACTTGTTTATAAGGAGTTTTTATAAATCTCACCCTGATATTCTGACTTTCAGAGTTAGTTTTTTAGGGTTTTTTTTTTTTTTAAGTTTTTATTAATCAATGAATCTGCATCAAAGAATTCTGCTATATATAGTCCATAGTGTACGCTAGTTAACAGAATGACCCTTAAATTCTATATATATAGTCCACAGTATACGCTAGTTCCATCCAATTCATCCTTAAGTTCACTAAAATAATATCATTTAAGAATATGAAAAACATTAAAGTAATGGCAAGATTGAACGCTGGATTACTAACTTGAAAACATATTTGAAGTTAAAGACTGAAAAAGAAAAAGAAAAAAAAAAAAGAAACTTAAATGATTGATTTGAAAATAATTTTAGATATGACGATGTAATTTGGAGTTTAAACTTGAATTTTCTTGATCATTGCATGGCATAGTAAAAAGTAGATAATTAGATATTTAATTATAGTCAATTTTAATTTTTAATTTATTTGAGGAAAAAGTAATGGATGATGTAAAACTGGTCATGATAACATAATTGCTACAAGTTTGATTATTGTCACACGTTTAGTTTGTAATTCTATAATCTACATCAAACAATTTTTACATAGCCTAAAAATTCAAGACTATAGCTTTCCAAGTCTTTGGAAATTTCAAACAATAACCAAAGACTTGGCGAGACGTTAACAAGATTAAAGTCTTCTAATGGTGTTACTTGTTTTCATGGTTGAAGGGATCTAGTATATCGATGACTTAAAAAAAATGTGATTATTTTCTCCAAACATACAAATTTTAAGAGATAAAGGTACTAATTAAACGTTTCTTAAATATTACTTTGGAAGATTCCTAAATCCCACCACCCCCACTCCAGCCCCCACAAAAAAAGGAAAAAAAAAGTATGTATAAATAATTAGAAATGAGCAATGATTAGAAATTCCAAAACCCTCTGATCCTGAGTTCTTGATTGCCTCTTTTTTACTTGTGCTTTTGGCATGTGCCTAAATTACAATGATTTAATTAATATATAGTATCTATAAGATGATTCATCTGTTTGAACTGGACTTTTATTTGGTTAAAAAATATTCTCATTAATGAAGGGTAACTTCTCTAAGAAATAGAATTATAAATGTTAAATAACAAATTTCATTTTAAATTAAAAAAGAGAACTCCTAAAATTTAAGATTTTTTCCCCTCACGTTCATCTTTTTATTCCCTAAAATTTAGCCCTTTTATACTTTTTTTCATCCAAATAAAAGTAAAGCATCCCCAATTTAAAAAATTAAAAATTAAAAACTAAGAGAACTCCTAAATTTAGCATTTTTTTCCCTCACGTTCATCTTATTTTTCTCCTACCCAAACTTTTCTCCGTATCACTATACCACTTTCAAACAAACATTTAAAAAAGAAATTACAGTTGCTGCTTATTTCTATAATTTATTTTTTTATTTTTTTGAAAAATAAAAATATATGTGTGGGGCCCAATAATTTATGGGTCATGTCCACTTGCTCGTGGGAAGTTCAAAGGCCCAAGCCAAAGAAGACTACGGCCCAAGCTCAATAACATAAAGCCCAAATGGCCCGGAGATGTTGCCGAGGACAATTCAGTCCTCGGCAGACCTGAAATTCCACCTAGAAGAGGGGCAAAAACGGTATAGGACCAGACTGGAAAGGAGACCTAAAATATCTTGGGAAAGCTGCCCTCATGACCCTTCCCAGATAAGACTTTGCATCCAGCAGAGCCGGATTCTTCGGCTTTATCAACCACCCCCAGTGATTCTGGGATTAGACTGACGGGACAAATATCAGTCTTGGAAAGGTTGACCCTACACGTGGACGAAGGATAGCGAGCATCGGCGAGTATAAAAGAGAAAGTAAGTGATCTGGACAAGGGAGGCTGGGAAAAAAGTAGAAAAGAAACCAGGAGCTCCCATCCCACTTGGAGGAAAAGAAACTCCAGGGAGGAAAACACCTGAACTGTGTATGCCACCACAAAAAAACTCACCACCGGGTAACCGAGGGAAAACCTTAATGCTCCACGGAATAAGTCCGAGGAGCCCAACCTTCAAGCTACAAAGCTGTAGGGTCTGGGTGCCCAAGCTTGACCCCCTCTTTTATGTTAGTGCCCCTAAAATCAGGACCGGATCATTGCCCCGTGATCAATGGCTAGCCTTTTAAGCCCACTCTCTACAAATCATATTGTGAGGGATCTTTCATGTACGAGCCCAACATCATTATTGGGCCGTTAAGAAAATCGTGTCCCTACAATATGTTTCCAAATATTAATAGATGCAAATTATTAACTTTTATTCAAAAAAATAAAAGAGTGCTTGAGACGCACGTGCTTATTGTCTATTTAAATATAATTTTGTCAAGAGGATGCCTTTGTCTTATTTGCTGCTGGGTCCTTGACATTGTGCTAAAAGTCTAGCGTTATTGTCATAAGCTAATTATTTCCATAAACTGATGGTCCTAATACTAAATAGGCAGAGACAAAACTTGAAAGTACGAGCGAATTGAAATCTAAAGTTGATAAAATTATTAATAATTTTTTTAATAAACAGTAGATAGTCTTATAAATAAATAAAAATAAACAATAGATAGGATTATTATTATGATAAACAGTAGATAGTCTGATATTTTTTTCACTTTCAGAGCTACTTTTTAGAGTGACCCACAACCGCAAGACCATAATTTTGTCCCGCAAGACCATAGATATTATTAATAACTAGTCGCTAATCCGTGCAATGCACGAGATAGTTAAACAAAATTTATACATATTCACTTTTATTGGTACAATCATTTGAAAATAATTCTAACTAATACCCAAATGTAAGAGACACATTGACTTACTATTTAAAGTAGTCTTCTGAAGAATTTACACATATTGTGCAACTGAGCCTTAATTTCTCATCAACAATAAAAACATGGAAATTCAAAACATTGAAAGAAAATAAAAATTACAACAATTAATTCCATTATTTTTCATGCTATACTTTGTAATTGTACGAAATTAAGTCAACTCAATTTAAGTAGTTGTAATAAAATTGGCTTCTACTATTATCTATTCTATAGAGATATGAACATATTGGATTTCTCAAACAATTACCGGTATTGCAATAAAATGATTTATTATTGAAAATAAGAAACAAAGAAAATCTGTCTATAACTTAAGAAACACAATATAATAAAATTAAAGAGATAAAATTTTCGGAGGACAAAATATTATAGATAATTTTAGAAACATATTATACACTTAAAAGAGTTAGTAATTTATAGCACTTACCCCCCACTATTAGTATACAGATACCAAGTGCGGTCATCGTAACCCTTTGAAAGAACCTTCCCCAATTGGACCCTATCAAAAAAAAAAAAAAAACATCCAATTAACAAAATTGATCCAAAAGGGTCTAAAAAGCACACAAAATCAATTCAAAAAACAAAAATATGAGACAAACTAATTACTTTCCGCTGCCAATGAAATCGTCTTTGTATTGCTGTTCCAAACTGCAACACTTATCTCTCTAAGGCCTTCAATTAACGAAAACACAAACTTTTCTTGGAATACTGGAGTATTATGACTATCTATACACACAAAAAAAAAAAAAAACAAAATCAGCATAACTCACTATAACTCTATAGAAGCCTCAAAAATATAAAGAGAAATTAAAGGGGTTGAATTTGATATTTACATTTGGAGAGAGAGAGTTTGCAGAAACTGTGGCTTTATATTTCTTAACTTGAGAGAGGGGTAAGGTTGCTAGGGTTTTGAGGGTAAGGTTGATAGAGTTTTGAGGTGTTATAATGTTTTTATTTTTATTTTTTATTTTTTAAATATTGTGCTGACGTGGAAAATTGTGATATCAGCAGAGGTTTCGATTTTATATATACTAGTTAAAAGCCCGTGCGTTGCACGGTTTTATCATAAACTTATATAATATATACTTTATGTGATAAACAATAAACAAATAAGTAATTATTATAATGACAAACAGAATATCTGTTATCTAACTATGAAGGAGAAATTATGATACTCTTAGCAGGTATTTTGAAGAATTGATAATAGTAACGAAACAATCTCATCACACACGCATAGATTCACACATCAATTTTTTATATAATTTCTTAACAATCAAACTAATATTATTAAAAAAAAAATCAATTGAAAATTATGATATTCTTACCAAACCATGAAGGAGAAATTATGATACTCTTAGCAGGTATTTTGAAGAATTGATAATAGTAACGAAACAACTAACTATTATAATTAAAAAAAAAAGTAATAAAATGTATTGGCATAATAACTATCAAATATAAAATGATAACAACTAAAAAAAAAAATTTATTATTTTGTAACATACCAATTGTGTTCTAATGAGTATTTTGTATTTTTGGGAGATTGTTGAACACCTCTTTGTACACTATATTTTTAGCGCATAGAAAAAAAAAATATTAGCATTTATCTAAAAACAAATAGAGAAAAATGAAACGTAAAATTTTTGAAAAATTAAAAATATTTACACCTTCAACAATTACAAACATAATAACATATTAATAAGATGCACAACAATTGCAAAGAGTATAATATATTTTAAAAATAATATTTTTGCAGTGAAGCCTCATTGGTGTGTGCAAGTTATGGTTCTATGGAGGCACTAACCTGATTCAAGCCCTTTAGCGGCAATTAAAAATTAAAAACATATTATAATATATAATTAAAAAAAATAGCATAAACATTAATCATAGATTCACAGATCAATTTCTTATATAATTTCTTAACAATCAAACTAATATTATTAAAAAAAAAAATCAATTGAAAATCCATAACAATTAAACTTAAGGAAATCAACTTAAACAAATACACAAAATATATTCAATTTGATGGGAAAAAATATATTCAATTTGATGAGAAAAAAAGTAGAGTAAACAAATACGTACTTGTAAAGTTGTAGGTAGAAGAAGAGAATAATAGAGATTGTAGGTAGAAGAAAAGAATAATAATGCAAAGGAACCGTATGATATGTATTAATTATGAATTATTTGATATATATATATATATATATATATATACAAACTCCACGTTGAAGAATTTTATATGAACAAAAAGTCTAAAGTTAATTAAACAACCATGTAGTTAATCAACGGTAGTTAATTGTTCTTTGCCGGTCAACTTCTTATCTTCATCAATAACGTTTATTTTTTATTTTTATTTATTTTTTATTTTTTTTGGGATATATATGGTTTTATAGTTGCAAATTGCCGGTCAACTTCTTATCTTCATCAATAACGTTTTTTTTTTTTTTTTTTTTTTTTTGGCCTGAGCCACACATTGTAGGTCGGTCTGGCCCTTTTTTTTTGTTAAATCAGCCTTTTCTCTCGGGAAAGTGCTATATCATCTCTACATATGTGTCTATCTAATGTGTAAATTGTGTCTATCTTATGCTATATCATCTCTACGTACGTGTCTATCTAATGTGTGAATTGTGTCTATCTTATATATATATTTTTTTTAAATCTAAAAATTTTAAAAATTTTTTAAAAATTTCTACAATTTGGTGAAGCCACTAGGCGCAACCACGGCGTCTAAGCCCAACTTTTATTATATATAATATGATATAATATGATATGATATATAGATTAACGGGTTGAAGATATATAAATGTAATAGAGTGACCCACAAGACCTTTAATTTTCCAAATCATTGGCCCAACCCATAAAATAAGCTAACACGACACGATGGATTAATTGTCTTGTTAATAATCGCGGCCTATAACTATAAATATATTTATCTACGCCATCTTAATTCCCATATCTTCCTTATCAAAAAAAAAAAAAAAAAAATTCCCATATCTTCCTAAATATATTTATATTCTCATTTCTCAAATCCAGAGCAAATATGGAGCGTGTATTCTTTGTATTACGGCCGACTCAACTACTCTTACTCATTTGCTTCCTCTTCTTTCTCTTCTATTTCCTCATTTAATTCATCAACGCCTCTTTGCCATTCCGACCAAAGCTTTGCTTTGCTCCTTTTCAGAAACACTTTTTTTTCCAACTTGAAGAGAGGTGGTAAATATTCTAGTGCTACCCAAGATGCTTTAAGCTGTAGACTAATTTCCTCTATATTTTCAATTAGATGCTTATTTCAATCATTTTTATCTTGCTTGATTTATAGCCCATGAAGTGACTTTTAATTCTGAATTCTTGTGAGTAGTGTGATTCTTAGCATACGTATCAATTTTTGTATTAAAAGATTAAATAAGACAGCAATTTGTATGTTATGATTTCTTGCCATTTATTTGTAGGTATTAATTTGTTGGTCTTAATGTTGTGTGGGATTTTCTTGATCAGGGTTGTGATGCTTCGGTCCTCTTGGTTGACAGAAATGGTGATAAAAACTTCCATCGAGAGGCAGGTCAGAAATGGTGAATTTTGCTGTTTTGGTTTCCACAAATTTTTATAGTCACCTTTACTTCACCAACTAATTGTTTCGAGCACTTTTTGGTTATGTTTAACTAGTCTAAAATCCAATTTCTGTTAATCTGGAAATAAAGAACAACTCTACATTGATAACTCTTTTTTATTGGTGTTCTCTGATGTAAACTATTATACTTGACATCACAGGTTGGACAGCATTCATTCATATTTCAACAGACACCTAATCTTAGGCGCGTTTGCAGCTTGATCTTCTTCAAATGATCTTATTTCTTTCTCTTTCTCTTCTCCCAAATCAACAAAAAAAGGAAATCTACTGAAAGGTACCCAGGGGCAGTGACAACACTGGCCCAAGATTCCACGACTGGATGATAACATAATACAGACACTTCACCTTTTTGCCCATAGAGGTTTTGATGAAAGAGAAATAGTCAGTCTTCTAGCTACTTACTAGCTCTCTGCTTTTCTTTCTTTTTCCCCCTTGTCTTATGGAGTTGAAAAGGTTTAAAAAGTTATTTGGTTTGTATTGGTTTCTTGATCATCTGAAGGTGAACACAACATTGGGAAGATTGACTGTGAATTCATACAGAAACGCCTCTCTGGCTTCAAGGAGACCAGGCAGCCTGATCCAACTATATCTCCTGATTTCCTCATTGAGATGAAAAAGAGTTGCCAAGACAGTAATAGGACCACCACCCAGCCTTCTTCTATGTCTACAATTCTATGTCTTGAAACAAAGAAATTGATTTGTCTATAATTTTCTTTATTGCTTTGATCACCAAGTAGAATTTAAAAGTTTCTCATAGGAATAGCTTTTAATTAGATGCCATTGTGTTTTATTGTCATCGATTAGTATTCAATTACACTTTTCGTGGCTGCAGAAGGTTTTGGAATGCTGTTATGCACGTTTAACAATGCTATAGTTGGGATCCATTCACCTGAATCTAACCCATAATTTTCACTCAACAGGTTACACTTCTTGTATGACACTACTATGCTACAACTTGAATTTACATTTTCCTTCACCTTATTTCATTTAGTGAATCTACCATCAATCTAGCAGGTTCTCCTTAATGGCTTTAGGTGGTACTGATTATAGTTATGTTTTCCTCAAATTGGTTATAGTTCATGGAATAAGCACTTTTAATTTATGCCTAGGAGGAGATTTTTCTTGTTATGGATGTCTTCATTCATCTCTTTGTCTATTACCTGAGAATCTAATTTCTTCAAATTTGAAGGTTACGAGTGCTGCTGATGCCGTCAAAAGTGTCATTTCTGTTACCTCTGGTTGTCTGAGAGAGAGCTTGTTTGATGCAAACTCAAATTTCCAAAAATTTTGAGATGCACGACTGTTGGCACAAAACCAATTTTAGAGGTTGAGACTTAGTTTTGGATATGCGAAATATGTGATTGATTCCATTTATCAGTATCTCACAGAATATTTTCCCTATCGTAGGAACTGGTATGACTACATATCCTTGACTTTGATAGCTATTTACCAAAATTAAGTTCCTTATCTTTCCTATGTGTCATGAAGATGGTTTGTTCCTGGAAACCTTTTCAGTTAGTATCTTTGCTTAGAGATTTTATCATTATCTTGTGTTTTAAGTAGAGTTCTTAAAGTTAGTTTACTTCTTGTGCTCTAGGCTTCCTCCTCTCTTGCCAATTGCATAAGGCCATTCTTTAAAAACAAAACAGCATTCATTATGTTAAACATCAAGCACCGCCTCTATCTTTCTCTAGAAATTTCTAGAATTTCTCATGCAATCTTTCTCTCCTGAATTCTCTAAGAGCTTCCTTGCATAAGTTAATCTCAGCCACTAATTTACAAGATGTCTAGAAGATTGGAGAAAGGCATTAATTTAATGCCAATAAAAAGGAAGAAGCTAGAAGCTTCAATAGATGTAATGATGGCCAAGAGAGAGGAGTGAATTGAGGTGATGTGAAGTGTTAGGTGAAGTAAAGTGTGTGAGGTGAAGTAGTGTGAAGTCAGGTGCAGTGTGAAGTGAAGTAAAAAAGAGAGCTATAGTGTCAGTAGGTGTGCATGTGTATTTGGTGAGTGAGTGTATTTAAGGTTAGTGTGTGTGAATGTAAAAGTGCTATGTGTGCATTGGTGTAATAATAGTGCTTGTAAAGTATTGTAATTTAAAGAGTCCAGTTTTAATTAAAAAGCTCTTTGTTCAGTCTTTTGTTAAACTCATTTTAGGTTCGCAGAGGCAAGAGTACTCATCCATAGTGTAATGTGATACTTAAAACGAGATACTATGTACATTTTCCAACATACCACAAAACTTGAGTCAGTTTACTTCACTTTGGAGATATAATGCCATTAACCAATGAGTTATGGAGAAAAATGAAACCATCACCATAACTTTTGCAGAGAATCATGTTCATGTTCTAATGCAAAAAGTGGAACTTCTACAGTTATACCATTTTAATTTCAATGATAATGATTTTATTCATTTATAAAAATCTGCATTGGATCATTGGTTAGGTTTGCTTGCCTACCAATTGGTATATGATCTTGTTATTCATGTTGATAACTCTTTCTATGAGCCCTAAATGCCTCTTGAATTTATGAAATCAAAAATATTATGTTACAACAAAACCATAAGATGCTAAACAAATATGAATTTTCAGACTCCCTCCATCTTATAGGCCCCAAAGACAGCACAAAGGAACTTTTGAAGAGTGGCTGATTATTATGCATCAGTTAATAATTGCAGTATATAGGGGTAGCAGCTATTATGCTTGAACCAAAAATATCCAATTGCTCTTATATATATTTTGGAATCATTAAACTTAGAACAAAATGCTTTCCCATTGCTATATATTCGCAATATCTATAAAATATTAGTCAGCCTTGATTTTTCAGCTAAATACCAAGATCTCATAAGCTAATCATTTTGGCTACATAGAGAAAGTGCTTCCAATATTAAGAAGGAATATAATTTTAAACATGCTGTTACAAGACCATGGAAAGGCATGGATAATTCAATATGCACACAAAGTGGAGCATTAACCCACAACCTTAGCTTCCATCCAAGTATGATGTGAAGAGGAAGTGCCAATTGAGTTATTTTCAACTAAGAACCTGAGAGTTTGTTTAGTTTGGTAGATTTTAGGAGGGATGAAAAGGGCCGGGTAGAGAAAAGTGGAGAGAAAAAAAGGTATATAAAATTGGTGTTCAAACTTCAAAGTTCCTTCTTCTTCTTCTTCTTCTTCTCTTTTGGGTGGAGTTCTTGAGGTTTCATTCCAACTTTTGAGATTGTTGTGGGCTGGAAATCGATTGGGTACTATTTACAAATTTAATTTAACGTTTTTCAGATTTGTTATAGAGAAACGGAGAGAAGATTGGGCAGTGGTGACAGCAGTGACTCTGGCGATGTGTTTGTGGCGGGTTGCTGGATTGTGTTTCCTGTGAGGAAGAGATGAGATTTTGCTTTGACTTGAATGATAGAAATTATAAAGGGAGGAGAGGGGATTTTGTTCTGTGAAATGGGGTTTGTTTGTAGCAAGTTGCGACTCTTTTCTTAATAATGGAATTTAAAAGAGTCTAAGTCCTTTACTATTGAAAAATGTCCCACAGGTGTGCATTTGTTAGGAAAATAAATAAATTCTGAAAAGTCTGGGCTTTTCTAACTTGATATTGACTTTTTGAAGTTTATGCTGAGAATTGTGGACTTTCTTTTCTATAGCTTGACGTTGATTTTTTGAAGTTTATGCTAAAACAATTGAAATGTCTATATAGGATAATCGTGTACATGATATGCTTTCTTGGATATGGAAAAGTGATTATTTTAACAATAATGTTCATGTAAAGAGGACCAATAAGGTAATGTATCTGATGTGAATATTATGAGGACAAATGGAGGAAAAAAAATTCTTTTAGTATTGTTATGAAATTTGCTGTGTAGAGTGTCTTTCAGGTTGGGGAAATTTTTACACACTATCAATGCATAGACTTGTTATGTCGTAATTTCCATTGGAGACAATTTTACCTATTTGTATATCGTTTGAAGAAATTAAAAGGTTTATGTCTCTATTCTTCTAGTTACTAGAGCAAGTGTTCTGAAATTGGAGTTGGTTTCTGTTTTTTAACAAAAGAATGAGATTGCGAAAGCTGTGGAAGAGGAACTTGAAAAGGTATATTTCTTTGTCTGCTAATTTGGTTTAGTATTAGTCAAATTACAAGGTAAATCTGATTCTTTTTAATATCTTTGAATTTTACATGCATAGGCCATGTCAGCTTATGGATTTGAGATTGTTCAAACGCTCATTGTGGACACTGAACCTGATGAATATGTGAAAAGGGCTATGAGCGAGATAAATGCCGGTAAGTGTTCATTTTGAATTGAACAATTTTTCTCCTCTTATCTCTGAATAAGTTTGGCTTCTTTTTTCCTGAAAATTAATTAACCTGTCATTGACCTTTTACATGTAATGAATAGCAGAATCTGATTATCAGGCTGGGCTTGTAGTTGGGCTGAGGGACAGTGTGCTTGCTTTCTCTATGAATGTACCTGGGACTACGTCAAAGGATTTCTTGGACATGGTTCTGGTGACTCAATATTTCGTCACCCTGTTTTCATCACACATGGACCAGGTACTGTCAAAGACATTGCTTCACAAATTAGAGATGGCCTCCTTCAAGTAAATACCACTCAGAATTAGTAACTTTATCCCAGCATAATGTTGCACGAGTGGCTTTTCTAATGGTATATGAAATGATTGGTGCTAGTATCTTAGATTGGTGTGGTGTGTATACATGGTGTTGAACTTGGCCATAGTATTGGAAATATTTTATAGTATGAGACGTATCTTTGGGGGCATCCTCAGTCTGGTGTGATATGCTATTTTGTATACATGGTGTTGAACTTGGCAGTTGGCAATTGGCACTTTATCCCTACTGAACCACCAACTTAGTAGAAGGAGAAATTATTAGGTCCACTGGAGAAGCTGATGTGGTTTTCCTTAACCTCTTAACAAATAAAATGCTGTTATTTTATGCAAATGTGATATCACCTAATAATTTTTTATTTTTTATTCTTTATGCTAATTATGAAGCTCACTCACATATTTGCATAGATGGCATCGTCTCATTGGTTGGGAGGACCTCATTAGTAGTCCTCTCGATGGACTTAATAATTTCTCCCTTACTAGGGCACTTTGAAGATTTTTCATTATCCTGTCTAGAAAAATTAGGCCTTTCTTTTTCCTCTTTTTATGAAGGAGCTTTTTTTTCTTCTTAAAATGAAAGGTCTACAAAGTAAACAACACACTTCAACCAAAAAAAAAAATTAATACCAAGGTATGATGAAACTATTGCAAAGATCAATACACTTTTATTTCTTATAGAAATTCACTTGTTAAAACTCTTAAACATCAATTTTCATTTCAATACAGCATTTATTTTGAGCATAAAATAGGTAACACTGTTTGTGACTTCAGTAAGTTGATATGCGCTTTAGCACAAATTGCAGTAGGCCAAGACAATTAGGTTGTAGCTAACTTTGGTACATGACCACTAACATGGAAAAATGAAGGAAAGGATAACATGATTTTCAAAATCCGTTGGTTTCATATCTAACTTTTTTTTTTTTTGGAAAAATATTTAATGTCCGAATTACTCATAACAAAACACACACAAAAGATGGAAAAGACATAAAAGGATGTTTTACCAAAAATGAACAAAAGAATAATTAGTTTGATTAATCACATGAAAATTTGGAATAGGTGGTTAAGGCATATCTTTCCTCTGCATGCGGTAGTAAACTTCAGCTAAAAGAAACTAAGAGTCAGGTTAATATATGCAAATCCAAAAAGGCATTCCCAAACATCATGAATCCCAACAAAACTACCATAGGTAAGATGTAACAGTGTTTTTTCTTTTAGATTGAGCTGATTTGAAATGTGGACATACTTAGAAGGTTCCAGATGTTAGGAACATCAGTATATGACAATTCAGCATCTCCTTCGACATCTCCTGATAGCCTGCAACTTAACACAGTCAAAATCAAGTCACTCCATAAACCATTATTATGAGAAACCTTCAAGGCATATTCATTAGAAAATGAACTTTAAAGTATGTAATGTTGACCATTTGCAAGCTATGCATTAAACTCCTGAGCCTCTACCCTTTTTTAGGTACTCCTGAAAAAAAGATGTTAGTCTAGAAGCTGTTCTAAACAAAGTAAGAGCACCAATAATTGAACAAGCTGTTCTACCTTTTACCTCAAAAAAGAGTTGAACAAGCTGCTATTTGTTGAGGAAGAAGACCAGCAACAGAGTATCAGGAAAATGACAGCGTAAGAGATAGCACGAGCTGTCAAAACGGTGCGTTTATCAAACTGAGAATTCATAATGCTGTCAAACGGTGCATTGCATCTCCAATAGCAAGGCAACGGTTAAATGGATTGAAAATCAGTTATGGCATGAGTCAGTTTGTTATGACTCAGAGCATCTGCGCAGGAATTTCTGTTGAAGCTGTTTGAATCTTCTAGAGATTATCTATGTGTAAATCCTGTGTATATATAGATGTATGATGTATAATTCAGTCAGTTGAGCAATATATCTTTTCAGTTTTCTCTCAAATCTCTCTCTCACTCTGTTTCTCTTTTCAATTAATTTTAAGTGATAGTATGTTGTTCACAAAAACGATGGAAGTCCAAGAGCCTTATGGCTCAATTGCACTACCCAGTTCTAATTTTATCTGATAGTAAAAAGGGTAAAATGTTTTCCAAGAAAAGCCTTGGCATCTTTGAGACAATCTATGTATGTTCAGCAGAAACTCTATTGAAAGCAGAAATCATATTTAATTTTTTAATTAGAGAATCTTGGAAAGGGTTATGCAGCTCTATTTGGTAAATGAGAGTGATTGAATGGGACATAAGGGAGTTATAGACAAGGAATTTCAGAGCTATTATCTATAACCTTGCTCTGGCTGCTACAATTTACAGATACGTAGTTGCTGCACTCTATTTGTTTTGGGCCGTGAGCATATCAATAATTTTTAGTTCCATTTTGCTTTCTGCTGTATGTTGTTGTGTACTGTTTTCTTAGGTGCTTTAGCAGCCTGTTTGATGCGGCTTGTGTGGTTTGTTATTGGTTAATGAAGTTATTGCTTGTTCATCTACAAAATCAAAATGAATTAATATTCTAGAAGACCAAACAACTACTACTACAACAACTACTGCTACAACAACAACAAAAAAGTGAGCTTCTTAACCAAATATTCACGCCATCATTGCCTCCTACACTATTAGCCGAATCGAAGATGGCATTTACTAACTTAGATCTAGGTGCATTATGAGTTTGGTGCAAAGGGTTCAGACACTTGGGCGCAATCTGAGCAAATAAAATGTAAATTCGGCTGCACTTCATTCTCCCCTCTCTCTCTTTCTTCTCTTTTCTTTCTCTCTATCTCTTTTGAATCTTGCTGGGTTTCCATTTTATGTTGTGAATCTCTCTTTTCTTCGTGTTTTTAATATATGTATATATATATATATATATATATTGGTTATCAAATCTGCTAGATCTGGGTTTTTGTAAAATAAATGTTATTTGATTTCGGTCCAAAAAACATAAGACTGAAGTAGATTGAATGGATTGAAGTGGACCTAATGGATCGATTAGACTGAAATGGACCAAAATATACTAAACTAGTCGCTAATCCATGTTATACATGAGAACCTACCTATTTTGAGGTAGACTAAAATAATTTTATATAAAATTAAAGTCATACATCATTATATGACTTCAATTTGTGTTACAATTTGAAAAAAAAGTCATTCCTTGAATGTGCAATAGCTTACAAAAAATTTGTCAAACAATTTCAAATACTGCAAAAAAAAAAACTCAAAAATTTAGATATTAAAACTTCTGAAAGACCAAAAAATATTAAAGAATCAGATAATTCACTTCTTAGAAATTATTGAAACAAAACAAAATATATATGATTAAACAATAGAGAAATATAAGAGAAAGATGGGTTACATTCGAAAAAATAATTTCAATTATTGCAAGCAATTTTATCTTGTAAAAAACAGCTAAAGAGAGTTTGGTGGTTCATGTATGAAAATTATTTTTAAAAAAATATATGAAAAACCATAAAATAATTTATTTATTTTAACAAAATAGAGGAGAAGAAAATAATATAAGAAGAGCTTATACCTCCACTCGGCTTTTTAAAAAAAATATTAGGATTTGCTTTGCTTTTATAGCGTTCATAATTAAACTCGCAAATTTGGAGATCAATTATCAATGTTTGAGTTTGAGTTTAAGTTAGATTTGTTAGAGAGATAGAGTTTCACTCCTTATTAAGTTTGGATTAAACAAAAATAATTTTGTTTTAAAAAAAAATGATAATGATGAGTTTGAGTTTAAGTTGGACTTGTTAAAAAGATAAAGTTTCACTCCTTGTTAAGTTTTAACTAAACAAAAATAATTTTTATTTAAATAAAATGATAATTTTATTTAAATATTGTGCTGACGTGAAAAATTGTGAGAGTTTCAGAAGTTTCGGTTATATATATATATATATATATTATTGACTGAATGGACTGAAGTAGTCTGATTACATCCTAATGTAACTAATTCTAGTAATTCTCCAATTGTCGAGCCTTTTGCCAAGTCCACCTTTATCCAAAATTCTATAAAGACTACAACTCTCCAAGTCTTTGAATGTTTCGAACAATTACAAAGATTTGGTGAAAACCTGCGCAAGCTAAATGAATGAATAATTTAAAGGATGTACTCAAATAACATGTATTTTAACTTTAAATAATATGGTCATAATTAAATGAATTTTTGTTGGACTTTCAGACCAATCATTGTTATTGAATTCATATTTTGAAAATTTTCACCATTAGATTACATGTTTTACATTTTTATATGTTCTTAATATACATATTAATTTTCATTTTAGTTAGATGTTATTTACCATTCAATCCATAAACTTAAATTTTATGCATTATTTTTTATATATATAATTATTTTATGATTATTTTAAATTACAAAGACTTGAATTTAAAAAATTGATTAATGACATAACGGTTAATCTTTTATTGCTTTAAAATTTTACAAGCATGGAAACTATATGAAGATAATGTAATTCAACGATGAATTTTTCAAAATTTACATCTAATTAAAAAATATCATGTGGTGTAATCCATATATATATTTGAAGAAAAAGAAAACAGGTGATATTAAAGTTAAAACTAACCTGAAAATGTGATTGTCAAACATTCAATCTAGCACGGCTAATAGAGGAACCCGGATAAGGATAGCCTGATTGCTATGCCTACACATCCATATTGCAACTCTGCAATCAGAGTACAACAATTATTATACATACAGTCCAAAATTCCAAGACTTCAACTTTCCAAAATCCAAAGTCATTGGAAGTTCCAAAGAATCCACACAATGACCAAAGACTTGCGAAATGTTTGCAAGGTTCATTGAATCTTTTAGTAATTAAGAATAGTCGTATTTTGTTTTCTTCCATTCAAATTGATGGCAGACATCTTTCATTCAAACACCATTGTGTTTTACCAAGTCTTTTGGTCTTTGCTCGGATATTCCACAAGACTTGGGAAGTTATAATCTTGTATATTAACCAATGTGCATTTTCAAAGTTGATGAATGATTGAGTCAAAAGCAATGAACAAGAAACTGAAAAGAGAAATAAGAGAGTATGGGATGCAAAGAGAAAAGGAAACGAAGAAGCAAGAGGCATTTAGATAAAGAATAGAGAATCAATGAAAGTTTATATACACGCTTTAAAATTTATTGTAAAAGACTTAACTTCCACACTTTTCACTTTATATACACGCTTTAAAGTTTTTATTTTTTCAATAAGTAATGAAAAATTTACTAGGAAAAGTTTTTTAGTGCACTATTTTAGAAAAGTTTTTATGGGAAAATAAAGAAAACAATTAATTTTTTGAAAATATTTTCTATTTCCCATAAGAGTAGTATAAAAAATTTCATAAAATGGTTTATTATTGTTATTTGATGGAGTAAATTATATTATTTTAATATGTTGTATCTAAATATATAAAAATTGGGATGTGAATGAGTTGTAAAATGGTATGATAAAATAGATTTTTCAAGTGTAAAATTTGTATTTTTTTAGATACTCAAATGTGAATGCTATGAATCTTTTATAAATGTTCAAACCCACATTTGTCACTAATGACTACTTGATTGATATGGTCTCTAGCTGTACACGTCGTGTATACTTTGGTGACTCTTATTTTATGATTTCATAATTTGTTCAACTTTCTCTATCCTTAATCCTTGTATGGATACTAATGAGTAAATTTGAGCATATATGTAATTATAAATGAGTTTCTTAAAAAAAAAAATTATCTGAGTCAATAAAAAAGAAATAGAGATCTATATAACACGATTGCTATATGATAACATGATTGCCACATGAACATGATAAATTGATAACATGATTGTTGGGTCAATACAAGGACCCAAATAACGTGATTGCTACATTTTTAGTTTGTAACTTTGCAATTTGAAACAAACCATTTCATAGTCCAAATTTCATGCTGGATAATAGAAGGAAGGAAGACCATAATTCCTAACTTTCAATCTTTTCTTCTATAACCAAAAAAAAAAAAAAAAAAAAAAAACTAAAACAAAACAAAACAAACAAAAAAACATTACAAGTCTTTGGAATTCCAAACAATTATTATAAAAGACATGATGAAACGTTTTTCACAATTTTATACCTCCGTACATGTTTTCTAGATTAAAGGAATCTTGCAAATCAAATACTCAAAAAAAAAAAAAAAGCAATGATATATATATATATATATATATATTTTCTCTCATACTAATTTTAAGAGATGAAGCCAGTAATTAAACTTTTCTTAGCTGTCATGTTGACAATCCCATCCTTGTTTGATCCATTTTGTGTGTTCTATTCCATGCAATGTTTTCCCATTACAAATAGGAAAATGGATGGGACAAATTTTCCTCGTCCCACCATGTCTTGCATAAATGTACATTTTTTTTGGTAGAATGCATAAATGTACATATAATTTAAATTATTAAATGTATAATATCTGTTTGGTTTTTAGATCCTTATAAACTAGATTGTTTAACCTAATTAATTAACCAAGTGAATACTTAGATTTATTATTCAGATCTAGGTTAAAACAATAAAGTCATATCATGTAAAGCAGCAGAAAATAAATAACACAATGATATGATCACCCAGGAAAACCAAACTAGTAAAAAACCTAGGGAAGATTTAATCAATGCAGCAGGAGGAGGATGCTCTACATCCAAAAGAGGTAACCAACCTCGACTCTCAAAGTTCCTACGAATTTCAGGATTCACCTCATCTAGAATGAATTTTCTCTCGGCCCAAACAAACCTAAAGATGTTTAACTTCTCATAGGCATCATTATTAGACTTGAACTGAAATCTCGTCCTATCAAAACAAAAGAGGAGGAGGAGGAGGTAGTGTTTTTCTTTGCTCTAGTTTTCCTAACCATGGCTTTAAGAATAGGAAGGAAAATAAAAACAAAAACAAAACACAATACACAAAACCAATCGCAGACTACATTAGAATGGGTTAGAGCATAATATATATCAAGAAATTGACAAACTATATGATGCATGTAATGAATGCGTATATGATGCATGCTCTAATGCATAAAATTTGTTCAATTTTCAAATTTCACCAACAATTGACTTGAACAAAAGAGTTTTAACCTAAAACCCCAAATTTTGAAAAACCCACTTTTCAAAACCAAACCAAATTGATCAATTAAACAATAAAGCTTAATTAAACAAAAACCCTAATTTTGAAAAATTTCAAGTCCTAGATTTTCCAAATCTTCTCAAATCACAAAATTGATCAAATTAATGCATGGGAATCAAGTATATATCATCTAAGAACAAAAACCCAATGATTAATTTTGATTAAAAACAACTAGAAAATCAAAATCCCCAAAAAATCATTTGTTCGAAAATTATAAGGAAAATGCATGAAAATTGAAAATAAATGAAAAAAGAAAGGGCATTTAGGTCTTACCTACACTTGAGAACAAAAACCCTTGAAGATTTGAGGAGGAAAATGACAAAAACATTCTTGGATTGGATCGATCGATAGAGAAAGGGACAAAAAGAAAAGAAAATTTTTGAAGAGCTGAAGAACACGTGATATTGTAGAACCTTTTTATTTTTCTTTTTTTTTGAAACTCGATTGGTCAAGTACCAATTGGGTACCAATCGAACCAGACAGAAAGTTCTCTTTAAAACAGCTTAAGTTTTCGATTAGTTGAAAAATAGCTTCGATCGATCGAAATCTAAATAAAACAGATTCAATTGATCGAGTACCAATCAAGGAGCAATTGAACCAACCTGAGACCTATCTTTAAAAATCAAGGGATTTTCGATTGGTTGAAAAACACATTCAATCGATCGAAATGTTGGAAATATGAATTTTTTGAAAAACTACAGAAGTTTATGCAGATATTTTGGGTTGTAAGCCGCAAATATTCTTTTTTTCCATTCCATATGCAATATTTTAAAGACATTATACATGTCATTATGGCTTGTACAGGTCACAAAACTGGTACAAACACTCCACTATTCCGTCACAATGAAAGTACTAGATTATATCAATTGATTCTAGAAATTCCATATTATTCCAGCTAAATTTTACTTTTCGGTCCAAATGTTAAACAAAAAACCAAAACGAAACAAAAATGAGGCATTGTAAGGGAAGGAGACACTGTCCTCTTGAAGGTGTCATGCCATCAATGAAGTCTTCCCAAATTCATCAACATTAATTAAAGCTGCCAAGGCATGACTTGTGAGGGGCATCAACTTTTCTCATCGCTCTCATCAACAAGACCGCTCCTTGTTCTTGTTTTCTCATTGCTTCACTACCAGCGTATTCTTTGAAAATTTAAAATAGTAAACTAAAAAAGACTTAACTTCAACACTTTTCACTTTTTTTTTTAGGGAAAACTTTTCACTTTACTTACACGCTATAAAGGCTTTTAATTTTTTCCGATAAGTAATGGAAATCTTATTAGGAAAAAGTTAATAGGTGCTCTAAGAATATTTTATAGTGCACTATTTTAGGAAAGTTTTTATGGGAGAAGTAAAAAAGAAAGCAATTAATATTTTGATAGCATTTTCTATTATTTCCCATAAAAGTAGTATCAAAATTTTCGTGAAATGGTCTATTATTATTTGTTGGAGTAATCTATATTATTTAAATGTGTTGTATGTAAATATAAAAATTGGAATGTGGGTGAATTGTAAAATAGTATGGTAAAATAAATAAAGTAGGTTTTTAGAGTATAAAATGTGTATTTCTTTAGATACTTTTTTTTTTTTGGATAAAAATTTCTTTAGATACTTGAATGTGAATGCTTTGGGTCTTTTATAAATGTCCAAACCCACTGATGTCACTAATGACTACTTGATTGATATGGTCTTTAATTATAAACATTGTGTATACTTTGGTGACTATTTTTCATGATTTCATAAATTTTTTTTTTTTGACTTTCTCTATCCTTGATCCTTGTATGGGATACTAATGAGTAAATTTGAGTATATATGTAATTATAAATGAGTTTCTTAGAAAAAAAAAAAAACTATTTGAGCAAAAAGAAAAGAAATAGAGATCCATATAACATGATCGCTATATGATAACATGATTGCTACATGGGCATGATAAATTGATAACATGATTGTTGGGTTAATACAGGAACCCAAAAAACATGATTCTTACATCTTCAGTTTGCAACTTTGCAATTTGAAACAAACTATTTTATAGTCTAAAATTCACACTACATAATAGAAGGAAGAATATAACACTTAACTTTCCAAGTCTTTTTTCTTTAAATAAATAAATAAAACTTTCCAAGTCTTTGGAATTCCAAACAATTATTACAAAAGACATGGTGAAATGTTTTTTTACAATTTTATACCTCCATGCCACACGTCTTCAAGATTGAAGGAATCTAGCAGATCAAAGACTGATCAGAAAACAACAGTGATATATATATATATATATATAATATCTTATTTATTGATTATCTTGCATATTTGTTTCATTTTCCCTTAAATACTTATTATTTATCTCTCTCTCTCTCTCTCTCTCTCTCTCTCTCTCTCTCTCTCTCTCTCTCTCTCTCTCTCTCTCTCTCTCTCTCTCTCTCTCAGTATTATTTAATTTTATGTATACTAGTAGAATTCTCGTGCCATAAATTAAAATTTTATGTAAAAGAAAGAAAACATTTTTTTTTTTTTGCTAGGTAAAGAAAGAAAACATTTTACTAATACTATCAAAACCGTTTTAATAATTAGTAAGTTAACTATCTTAATAATTAGTTAGTCACATGACAAAAACTCTTTAATTTTACATGCAATATATCTTGAGTCACACAGCTTGAGCACGACATGTAACATGTAGTTCACTACATTAAAACACAAAACTATAATAGATGATCAAAAATAAAGTATTAAATTTTATTTTTATTTTATTTTTTAATTTTTAATAAATGAACTTTAGGTGTAATAGAATATCAAATTTATTAAAGATTAGGTAATAGAGTTTTACATGGAATAAAAATCTTAAAAATTAATAAGAAAATTAATATTTTGGTAATAATTGATATATCTACTTAGCATAAGCAAAAGATAGTCACTCAGATGAAGAGATTTGAATTTTAGATGTCTTAAAAATACCAGGAGGTGTCAACCAATTGGACTATAATGCTCTTGGCATCCGATCCCCATTTGTCAAGTCCATTAAAACAACATCATTTTAGGAATTGAATAATATAATAAATAAATAAAGTTAAAATCGGACACAGAACTCATGAAATGACTAAATTGAAAAAAAAAAAAATTAAAGAATCAAAATGAAATAATATTAGAGAATAAAATTTGTAATATATATAATTTTTTATTAAAATTTTCTTCATGTAATTATCAATTTTGTTTTTGTTAAAATAAAAATGATTTGAGAAAAAAAGAAATAAATGACATTAAACGGTCTCTATTAATACCATTTCTTTTTTTGATGCAAATAATAATACCATTTCCAGCATGGTTAATTCAGATTTTTTCTTTATTTTTTTTATTTTTTATGAATGTTAATTCAGACATATAGATAATGGATCCGTTTGAATTGAACTTATTTTTACTGAAATTGAAAACTGAAAATACTATAACAAAATAATTTTTAAATATATGAATAGTACCGTAGGACCTATTTTTAATATTTTTTTCCTAAATAAAGTAACGGTGGATCTCATAAACAGTACATAAACAATACTGCTACAATATATAAATAATACTGCTACAGTGTTATTTCAGTGATAATTGTCCCCTACCTTTTAGCAAAAGGTTCAAAAAAATAAAAATAAAGGAAGAGAACACAAAGGCAGACATAGACGCAGCTTTCAACCCAATCCAAACGGCACCAACATGATTGCCACGCGTTTAATAATTGATTGCTACACATTCACCCCAATCCAAACGGCACCAATATGATTGCCACGCGTTTAATAATTGATTGCTACGCTTTCAATGTATAAGACTCAGTAATCTGAACAAACAGTTTTATAGTCAAAATTCAAGGCAAGTATTAATAGAGGGAGTGAGAGATCCTGCACAGAAATTTGACTTTCCAAGTGTTTGCAAGTGAAACACGTATCTAAAAGGACGAAAGAATCTGGCAGATCTACGACTTTAGAAAGGCAAAGTTACTGATTAAACATTTTACATTTCTTTAGCTGCTACCTTGGAATATGGATGGTCCCCATCAACTTTTCTTTCCGCAAATCAAATGTGATGAATATGCGCCATTAAACTTGTGACAGGAAAGTTGGTTGTTCTGTCATGTGAGGGCTCTCTGCTCTGGTCTTTAGTCTTTATAGGGACCAGGGACGGACCTACTGTGGTTTACTGGCTTTTGTTGGACTGGTGTGTTTACTGTGTTGTGTCTTGTCATCATGTCTGTGTGGACCGTAGACTTAGTTGGTGACTTGGTGTTTGTTGCTTTGGATTGAGACTTGAGTATTGACCAATGTGTAAAGTGTAATTGTTTATTGTTTGTTGCTTTTTGCTTTTTGGATTGTGTGGACGTAAGACCAATTTCAAACTTTGTTTGTAACTTTTTTTTTTTTTGGTTTTAACTATAAAGAAATAAAGTGGGACCAAGATACAGTAGAATGTATGTGATAGTGAATATCTTATTTGTGAGAGTAGTATTTGGTAGTATTTTTTTTTTTTTTGTCACTTGTGAGTTTGTGAAGATTAGTCTTTGGTAAGTCATAAGTGACTTTTTTATGAGACCATCACCAATTGACCAAGTCTTTGGTTAATTGTTTTGGTTTTATCAAAAATTGTCTTTGTGACTTTGTATGATGTGGCTAATATAGTAATATTATATGTATATATACGATAATATGAACTTTGTATGTTATACTTTGTCGACATTTTTATAATATCAAATGTTTAAGAAACAATTATTTTATATGTAGTATTTTGTTGAATATGAAATAGGTGTTAGTTTTTTATTTTCATAAAAAAAAAAAAAAATTGTTTTAAGCTTTGGCCCCCCCCCAGGTTCAAATCCTGGTTTCGTCCCTGATAGGGACTGCTCAGTACTGCGCCATGACCCAAACCCACGAGGGACGGTGTGCCAAGATTGAGAGACTCAAAATAGTTTTGAGACCCTAAAATAAAAATCAAGTTCTTTGTAAAACAATGCAACTCTTCTCAAAAATTATTTTTAGACCATGGGTTTTTAGATTGGTAAACTACTAAGTAGCATATATGTTCGAGATATTTGCATTACACGAGCATACTTTATTTTTAAATTGAAGAATACACGAATATGCTTGTAGGCTGCATTTGGAAATTTAGATTTGGATTTTAAATTAATGAATTTGAAATATCATGATTTCAAATTTATTGATTTTAGAAGTTATTTCAAATATAAGCATATTAAAAGTTTAAATTTTTTGATGTATTTGTCAAATCCAAATCTTTGACATTTTTTAAACTTCGAAAACAAGTTATTTGGATTTTAATCACCCAACTCTAAATCCAAATGCCCAAATCATGTCATCCAGATACACTATTAATAATATTAAAGATTGATACTTAAAGCACATAGAAAATAGGGTAAATTTCACTAATATACCCTAAGGTTTTGATTCATGCCAATCAAGTCCATGACTTCTCAAAACTAGTCAATTTAGTCCCTTAAGCCAACTTAGTCTCTAAACAGTTGGTTATTTTTTTTCAACTGTTTAATTACTAACTTGGCTTTAGGGACCAAATTAGTTATTTTAAAAAAATCTTGGATCTAATTAGCATAAACCTAAATTTCAAGGGTGTGAATTGAATTTACCCTAAAAAATTATAGATGCCATTATATTTGTTTGCTGGGCCATACTTAATTTTATTGATTGGTTCTTGGAGAGCTTTTCAACTTCTTCTTTCTTTTTTTGCCCTCCCGTGAATAAAGGCTAAGAAGTAACCACCTCATCACTTTCTTTGTTACGGAAATTCCATAAAAAAGATAAAAGAGGAAGAATGGAAAAGCCTTGTAAAAAGTAGGGAAAATTATATTATGAAGCAACCACCTCATCACTTTCTTTGTTACGAAAAGACCATAAAGAGATAGAAGAGATAATGATGAAGCAGCCTTGTAAAAAGTAGGGCAAATTATGAGATTGTGAGTAGAGACAAACCCAAGGTCGTTTCTTTGGGAGGATGGATGGTGAAGCGATAGAAAATCTAAGAATGATAGAAAAATTGGAGGATAGAAAATGTTTTTTTTTTCTACGTATGTGTTTAGGAAGATGTAAAAGTAAAAAGATCAAAAATATGATTTTAATAAATTTACTATTAAACCTTATTAGAAAAGAAAACGATAGGAAAAAGTCTAACTAAAAAGTTAAAATAGAAAAATTTCACCCACATAAAGATGGAAAAACTAATGTGTATCGACCTTCAATGGAACTACGAATGCAATAAAGAGTCTTTGGATTTTATGGATGACTCTTCTGACAAAATATTAAATTTTCTAAAAAAATATTTCTACAATACTCCTTGAGGTATATGAATGAATGAATATCTCAAAAAAAAAAAAAAAAAAAGTATATGAATGAATGACATTTCGCTCTTAAGGCTCGTATAAGAATATTTTTTTTAAAATGTAATAGTCTATTGCATTTAGACACACCCCAAGGTAAAGTGTCACTTTGTCAAATCTCAAGTGAGGTTTGTGTAGTATACCCTATTATTAAGTAACTAGACTCATCACATGTGCTATGTACGTGTAATTAGGCTCTTTTTTATTTTAATTTTTTTTTAGGTTTAGTGAAATAATATTTAAAAATGAAATAGAGATAGTGTCTTAATTTTTAAGATTTTGATAAAAGTTTGAAAGCCTAAAAGTTAGGAACTCTTTTAAAAATAGTAAATTACTCTTTTAACTAGTTTGTGTTTTTAAATTTAAAATTAGTATTTAATTAAAAGATGTGGGTATTTTAGGGAATTTAAGAATTTGGGTGAGAATATTGTAGTACGCAAAATGATGAAACCCAATCAGGAAATCTTGTTTTTCTTAGTATTAGACTAATCACACACGTTTTGCATGTGCAATAATGCTCTTTTTTATTTATTTATTTTTTGGTTTAGTGTTATAATGTTTAAAAGTGATATATAAAATATAAATAGCCGTGTTTTTATATTAAAGAGAGAGGTAAAGATAACGATAGTGTTCTAAGTTTTAGACTGAAATGAGAAGATAAAGGAAAAAAGCCTAATGTTTAGTGTTATAATATTAAAAAGTGATATATAAATAACCATGTATATATATTTTTTAAGAAAGAGATAAGGTTACGTGAAATAATGTTTAAAAATGAGATAGAGATAGTGTCCTAAGTTTTAGGTTAAATGGAGAAGATAAAGAAAATAACCTAAAACTTAGGAATAGTAAATTTATTTTTTAACCAAATTTTGTTTTTTAATTTAAAATTAGTTAACTAAAAGATGTACTAAATGGTTCTCTTCTTATGCCAGGTGAGTATTTTTCTCTCTAGGGAGAGACTTTTCTTCTCACACTTTGGGTAAAGACTAGTTAACTCTCAGTGTTTGTCTACAACAATTTGCTCGAGTTCAATGGGGTCTATTCAGTGTTTTCCTATTTATATGATAGATTCGGATTTTATAAACAAGTTACAAAGTATAACTTTGACGGAGGAGGAGGGAGAAGTCATTAAGGTTGGGGTCTCACAGAGGGAAAGGATGTTGGAAGAATGTTCCCTTAGTTTGTTAGGGAGATGTCTCACTACACGAGCTTTCAACCAGCGTGCAGACAAGGATTTGCTAAGGTTTGTGTGGAGGTTGGGCTCAGACTTACGCATTGTTGACGTGGGGGATGATCTTTTTCAATTCAAATTTTCAATGGAGAGTCAGTTGAAGTGGGTGCTAGCAAATGGTCCGTGGAGTTTTGAGGACCACCCTCTGGCATTACGAAGATGGGAGAGAGGTATGACAGCCATTTCGGTTAGATTCACTTCAATGCCGATGTGGGTTCAGGTATAGGGTTTACCTTTTGATTTGTTATTGGAAGAGATGGGCAGGGAAATTGGCAGTGGTTTGGGAGAAGTACTGGATAAACCATTACGTGAAGGAGGAGTTGTCGCCAGTCCTGAAGGAGATAAGGTTTGTATTGGTTTCAAGTACGAACGTTTAGTTGGGCTTTGTTATTAGTGTGGTCAGATTGGTCATGAAATTAAGGATTTCTCTGTTCAAAGGGATCGAAAATAGGGGTGTCTTCCTCATGGGGAGTGGTTGAAGGCGGGGTATCATAGAAATTATGGTAATACAAACAAAGCAAGACGTAGCCCGGGACAGCAGGATGATGATGTCTAAACTGATCAGGGGTATCGGGGTTCTTCACAAAGGAAGATAAATGAGCAGGTTTATCCAACAATTGGAAGTGGAAATGGAAGGATATCTTCAACGCAAGTGGGCAGTTTACCTGAAGATGATAGTTTCGATGGTGCTCCGACAGATGTTGGTATTTCAGTCGAGAAGGATGCAATTTTGCCTATGAAGAATCACGTTCCGGTTTCTGAGGAGTTGATTACGGAAATTGATCGTGCCATCCAAATCGATTCAAAGTTTTCAAATTTAAAAACGACTCCAACTAACTGCGTGCCAGATAATAGCGTGATTTCCTCTAAATTGATTGAGGTGGTAGTCATGGATGAGGATACTGTCATCCTCAATTGTGACTTAATGGGGAAACAAGGCACATCGATTTTTAAGGGATCAGATATAGGTTTCAAGGTTGGTTGCGGTAAAGTGAAAGGAAACAAGACCACTGGTAAGGGTCAGCCCAAAAGAAGTGGTAATATAGATAAATGTGAGTCAATCCTTGCATAGCCCAAAAAGAGTTGAGTCCGTGGAGAAGTCTACAATTGGAAGCCCAAAAGCAATGATGAATTGGAAGGGGCTTGTCACAAGACCTCAGACTCTTATCAATTCTCCAATTGTTGACGTGGAACCTGGGCATAAAAGGAATCAAGTAGAAAATATGAATAAGGAGGCTACGAGTGTTAAGGGAGAAAAGAAACATAGAACTATGGAGAATGAGCAAGGTTTTGTGTGTTTTTCTTACTGTTATTTGGATTTTGAAGTTTTTCTTTTTCTTTTCTTTCTTTGTTCTTTACAATGTAATCGTGCTTCTCTAGCGTATGCTAGTGATGCAAAAGAGAAAAATGGGGTCATATGTCCCTATTTCTCTTTCCCATTGTATATCTAGTTTCTTAATTAATAAAGTCTACTATCGTTTTCTCTCAAAAAAAGAAAAAAAATAAAACTAAAAGATAGGGGTATTTTAAAGAATTTAAGAATTTGTGTGAGGATATTTTAGTACACAAAATGTTGAAAATCAAATAGAGAATTCTCTTATTAATAGTATAGATAGATAGATAAAATAACATGTAACAAAATAGGAATGAGGCTAAAATATATTAAGGAAAAGGAAAACAACGAAAAAAAAAAAACAAAAAACAAAACAAAACAAAAAGATAGGGGTATTTTAAAGAATTTAAGAATTTGTGTGAGAATATTTTAGTACACAAAATGTTGAGAATCAAATAGAGAATCCTCTTATTAATAGTATAGATAGATAGATAAAATAACATGTAACAAAATAGGAATGAGGCTAAAATATATTAAGGAAAAGGAAAACGACGGAAAAAAGGAGAACAAAAAAGTATAAAAAAAAAAGGAGAGTAGAGGGGAGAAGAAAGAGATAATCAATTATATATATATATATATATATATATGAAAGCTTGAAATTATGTGAATACACAAGAGTTGTTTAGACCCCCAAATTAAAACTTACGACTCGGTTGATTTTACTCTAACTTAAACTAAGTGCGGAATAGAGTAAATGCGAGTGAACAAACAATAAAACTACTCTAAGCCTTATTCATCAAGTCACAGCAGTAAAATGAAAGCTAAAAGAGTGGGGAAGAAGAATGCAAACATAAAATAACACTCCAATGTGTTATCGAAGAGGAAACCGAAGTACTTGGTGAAAAACCTCTCCGCCGCCTTCCAAGCGGTAAATTGATCCACTAGAGAATAAGTTGGAGTACACGAATAACAAAAGACCTTCCAAGCTTAGTCTACCTCATGTACTCGAGCCCTCCAAGCTCCTGCTACCAACTGACTTCCCCAAGCCTTGTCTTCTCTAGCTCTCCGGATCACGCAATTCCACCTGGTTGTATCCACCAAACAAATGGCTTCTTTCAATACTTCCCAGCAGCACCAAAACCTCACTTTACACTCAGATTAGGTGTAATAAGTATTTGGGCTATCAACCTCTCAAGGATTTGGAAATGGAGAGGTAGGAGTTGAGGAAAACCACAATGAATTGTGTGGAGGATTATGGGTATGAAAATTTCTAACTCTCAAAGGTTTTGTGGCTAGAGTTTTCTCTCTGAAAGCATTCCTTAACATATGTGGGTAATGATGGTATATATAGTGTGAGTGAGGATGTAGTGGAGCAAATATGACAAAATAGCAAAACAGAATGTTTCGCGGGTATCTCGCAGGAAGGCCTTACCCGCGACGCACTCGCGAAAACCAGCTGTCACCATCTGTCATGACTCTTCACATTCTAGTCATGTGTTGAGCACATGCTTCACTTCACGGGAAGGCTGCTCACGAGCTACCCTCGAAAACATCTTTGGTCTTCAATTTTCCTTGAGTCTTCACGCTCTCTCTCACACACACAACCCTTACAAAGAAATTCTGCATAAAATACAGGGTACATAAGATTGAACATAATTACAATCAAATTTGGCACGGAATTAAAGCCAACACAAAAATAGTTGTAAATCACAACTTTACAATATATATATATATATATATATATTAAGATGGGTTCAAGACTTCAAGTTACACCTAATATAACTTTTTTTTTTTATACAAGATAAAAAGTCTTGGAGACTTAAACCCTAATCCTTGCCTCCCACACTTAATATAACTTTTAAAGTTGTTGGTTTTCACATCCAAAAAAAAAAAAAAAAAAGGTGTGTATATATGTGAGTGTATAATAAAAAAAGTGCGTGTGTGTGTATATATATGTGTGTATGTGTGAGAGGTTGTCTTGATAAATATATTAGTATCGCAACTTAGCCCCCCCAAACAAAAATTTATGGCTTCTCCCCTGTTGGGCCCACCATTAACATCATTTTTTTCATTTACCAATAACCACATGTCACATTAGTAGTTTGTAATTTTTTTTTTTTTTGGGTAAAAAAGTATGTATCTCTAGCATTTTCCATGTTGAAAAGGGTTTGGTGGTTTTTGCCAATGGTTCCTCCCAAATGGGAAGAGGAGAAAGTTCCTAGAAGAATATGAATTAGGTTTCTTCGAATAATAGTTGGTCAATTATTTGGGATTGAAAGATTACCCGTTGTTATGTATTAAGAATTTGTTATTTTGTGGGTGTGAGTTATTGCGTGTACTAGGGCTTTAGGATTATGAGTTTGTGTTTGTGAGAGGTTTTGTTTATGTTGGTGAGGCTTTGTGAGTATTTTCGTGTGAGTTGTGAGTATTAATTAATGTCGTTCTAATTCATATCATTGATAGTGAATTTTTTAATTAGTGTTGCCTGTGAATGTAGGTATCACAATAATTGATATTAGAGATTTTGTTGTTAAACAATATGTGTGCTATTTGAAAATTATTTAATTATAAAAAAAAAAATGTAATTAATATAAGATTTTTTTTTTTGAGAAAGTAATTAATATAAGATTTAGTTATTATAAGAAAGAAGAATTGTAACTAATGTTATATACTCTTAAAATATAAGGTTGTTTTAAAAAAAAAAAAAAAAAAAAAAACTCTCTTTAATTATGATACATTTCATATCATTCATAGCGGATATTTTGGTTGGTGTTCCTCATGGATGTATGCGTGAAATGGACCAACCACATTAAATATTGTTGTCTCTTGGGAATGTTTTATTTTTCTTGTTCAAGTGAATGCGCTTCCACTAACCCCAAATTACAGTAATCTATTTCTATATATAAATCTAAATCTAAATCTATATAATAAAAAAGGTGCTACGTCCACAATATTTTTACAACAAATCGTAGGTGGTTAGTTGTTATTTGTTCTAATTTGAACCTATCACTGAAATTACTTTTTTACCCCACTAATAACAGCTTACCACATTGAATTTGTTGTGAAAATATTATGAAAATGTTGTGGAGTTAACATTTCTCATATATAATAATATAAAAGTGAAATGTCAAGCTTTTCGTTTACTAATTCACGTAACTATACAAATTTATCTTGTGATTACTTTTAAAAACACCGAAAACACGTGCCTTTTCGTTTTGTGGATTAAGGCTTTGTTTGGTTTGATGAAAGAGGAAGGAAACAAGAAGAAGAAAGGAATGACTTTCCTTTGTTTGGATAGAAAAGAAAACAAAAAGAAGGAAGAATGGGAGGGAAAAAGGATTTTGTAGATTCCATTTTTTTCCCTTAAAATTACCCTTATACCCTTAAAAGGTCTTGTCTATTTTTGTGAAATGACATTTATACCTCACATCTTTCCTTTCTGTTTCTCTTCGTATCCAAACACACTAAAGGAAATACTTTCTTTCCCCCACTCTTTTTTCTTTTCCTTACTTTTCTTTTCTCTTCTCTTCCTTTCCCTTCCCTTCCATTGAACCAAGTAGTCTAAGAGTATCTCTAACAACTTCTCTAAATTTTTATACTGTTTGGAGAGTGAACAATTACATTTACTTTTTACCTACTTACTTTTTTAAATATATATATTCCAACAAACTCTCTATCCCATTTAAAATTTTTTTTTCATTCTTTCTTTAATTTTCATTTATTCTTTTTTTAATATTTCTTTATGCATTCCCAACAATTATTGTAAGGACTCAATTTGTAACGATCCCAAACTGGTATTGGGTTCGTACGTTAAAGGCCCAAACAATAAAATTTGTAGAGCGTGGGCGTCCAAGAACTAGGTTCACTCTAAAAGAAAAGCGATTCAACCTCATGTTTATAGATGGATTAGCCCTGATATAACAATTAGTTTTTCTTTTAAATGAGTTCAGTACTTTGGTTTCTAAGGTTTTCTTCTGAGTACTTTTTGTTTCTTTTTGATGTTCCGATCCCCCTTCCTCAAAGCTTTCTTTCATGTTATATACTGCTCTCTTAATATCATTTTCACCACACACGTATAAGTTGGGTTCAGGGGATTTCTTTCTGTCCCATCTAACACCTTCTGGAATCTCCAACTAGCAGCTGTAAGGCTGCTTCATCACTGTTCAAGCATCACCTCCACATTAATGCGGTCAAAGAGTTGGTTGAGAGGCAATTAGTGCGGTGGCAGGTGTCGTTATAGATATTTGTTTGCCTTTTCTTTCTTACCCTTGGTCCCATATCCTACTTTTAGTGGTAACGTAACTCCGAAGTACGTTTGTAACAAGGTGGCGTTCTGGTCATCCTCGGACTCATATTGCCGAGAAGGATTTTGTCCTCGGACGAATACTGAACTCACTTGACGTGATATCTACTCTTCCTTCTGTTTGGTTACCCTTACAACCTAATATGGGCCTCCTCGGACAGCTTTACGTCCTTGGATGGGCCACAAGCCCAATTAACTAGACTTTAATAATTTATTGATTAACCGGCCCCCACAATTATATTTTTCTAATTGCCAATAACTATATTTTTAAATCCCCCAATGGTAACATTTTAAAATTTTTCAACAATCATACTTTCCAATGGTTTTTTTTTAGTGATCATATTTTTCATGCTTGCATTATTTTTCATTTATCAAATCTTCTTAAGTCTTGAAATTTATCAAATCTGTGTAATTTGGAATGAATTTATGCATTAAATTTTTTACAACTTATTTTTTTAGATTATTATTATTATTATTATTATTGTTATTTAATTATTAAATAACTTGCAATTAATTAATTAATTAATTATCTCTTTCTATTTTTTCTCAAAAAAAAGAAACCTATCTAATATTAAATACCATATCACACGATTACATACCAAAAAAAAAAAAAAATCCAAAATTTTAAAGACCACACATTTTCACACCCAATTGATTACTCAACTTCAACCTTTCTTTTTATCAAAAAAAGAAAAAAGAAAAAATTGAGACATGTTATTCTATTTAATTCACAGTTAGAGTTTGGTTGAGCTTTTTGATATTGTGCTTTTTGAAAAAGTGCGTTATGAAATTGGAGTTTTTGAAAAAACTAAGTGTTTGGTAAAAGATGTTAAAAAATGTTTTTTGAAAACGTTGAGTATTTGATTAACACTTATTAAAGTGATGGTTTGAGTAATAAATTACCAAAAAGAACAATATATATAAAGGAGTTTATTTCATACTTAAATCAACTATTTCATAATACTTACTTAAAAAAAAACTTAATAATAATAACAATAATAATAATAATAATAAAAATAAAATATATTATTGATATTATTTTAATAATATTATTTTGCAAGGACTTTAACCCCCCCACCACATATATCCGACCACATCTTGTGAGCGTTTTGATTCAGCGTTTCCGCTGAATCCCGCGTCACGTTTTCTTTTCTTTTGTTTTTTTGCTTTCACACGTTTAAGGGAGTAAAATTTACTGTTCATGAGATAAATTTTACCGTTCATGCACTGTTTTGTCACTGTTTATGCACTGTTCATCATTGTAGCAGTACTGTTCATACATTAAAAAATATTAAAAATGGGTTCCACAATACTATTCACATATTTAAAAATTATTTTGCTACAGTATTTTCAGTTTTAAGTTTCAGGAACTCAATCCAAATGGGCCGCTTGAAGCTTCTTTTCTTACTCTTTAAATACCCCACGTCTTGCAGCTTCCTTTCCTCTCATCGTTGTCTTTTCTCTTCATCTTCATCTTTTTTTTTTTTTTTAATCTTTTCCCTTGCCGTGCTACTAGAGCTCTCAAGTTCTTGTTTCTCCCTTGTCATCTTCGGATCTTCTTAATCGTTTGTTTCATTCACCTCCTCAGTTTATCAATTTTCATAGAGGAGAGGAACCTGGGGCTGCACCATTGTTTTGTGAATTTGTGATTTGCTCTGGTTCTCTGGGGTTGCTGTTGCAATCTTTGATTTGTGTAGCAGCGCCTCGTCCGCCTCCCCACCGCCAGAATGGGTCAGATCGGCTTAACCTTTTTTTTTTTTTTTCCTTATTTTCCTGTTCTGATTCAACCTTGCTGTTATAATAAGAAATAGATTTTGTTTTGTGTTTTGTGTTTTGATTACGTGAGACGTTTGAGTCTATGAGTGAGAAAGAATTGTTTTTTATTGAGTTGTTTGATTTTTTTAAAGGAGAAAAATTCATTTGGAGTTGCTACAGTGCTCTCCAAGTCAAGAGAGCTACTGTAGCAACTCCAAAAAAAAAAAATTTGGAAAAATCTGAGGGCCTATACCACCGTCAGACCAGTTTTCCTCTGAAAACATGACCGGTGAATTTTTAATTTTGTTTTATAAATTTTCCCGTTAAATATGATTTAGGGTTATGTTTGGGAATGTTTTTTTTTGAACGATCGGCATAGTCTGATGGGTTTGGAGCCTGTGGTGGGTTTTGTCAATTTCAATCAAAACTGTGTCTCCTAAGATAGTTTTAAATTTGTGGTTGAAATTTGGTTTTTATTTATTTATTTTTATCTTGGGTCTCATACTATTTTTCTCATTGTTCAATCAAAATGCAGAATTTCAGTTTCAGGGTCATCAAAGCTGTTGGCCAATATTCTGTACTCATGGGCTTATCTGTTGGGAACTTGATTGCTAGATGGGATGAAATGGTAAGTGCTTTTTCTGAATCATCATCTTTTTGGGTTGCTTTGAATTAACTTATTCTATAGTTGTTCGTTTGGTGTTGCATGACATATGCTTGATGAAATTACTATTAAATTTGATGTGAGATCTTTTCACTCAACCTTTTTTCCCTCCTTATGTTGCGCAAAATCTGAGTAGCTATACTATGGTTGTAAAAAATTAATTTTTTAATGGAAATTATTAATTTGGTTATAGCGGAAAATTTTCTGATAATATTTATTTAAATCTAAAATTACCTGTTCTTTTGGTGTTGCATGATATATGTTCGATGAAATTCCTTTTAAATTTGATATATGATCATAAACCTGAGTAGTTATACTATGGCTATTTAAAATCAAATTTTTATGGAAATGAATAATTTGGTTATAAATATGGAGATTAACCCAAATACTCCAAAGAAAACCAATTCTAAACAAAATAGAAGAAGAAGACCAAGCCAAAACTACTCTACACTCCTCTATTCCCCCTCCATCCAAACTTAAGAAGGAAAATCTCGACCACAAATGAAAAACTACCTTAACTTGATAAAATAAAATAAAAGAGAGAGAGAGAGAGAGAGAGAGAGAGAGAGAGAGAGAGAGAGAAACAACGCTAATTTACGAGTTATTCTGGTTATATTCTTGCAAAAAAATACGGTTAGGAGATGTAGTTTTGATTGAATTATTGAAATATGAAAGAGAGAGCAATGCCCCCAATAATTGAAATTATCAAATTCTGGTGATACTTGCAAAATTAGTCTTCAATATGAATGAACTGATTGACATATTCTTGATGACTTAAATTAGTATATAATTTCATAATTATAGTCTATAGAGCATGATTCTTCCTTTACATATGGCATAATTAATTTATTCTGTGATTGTAGAAAACTTAACTTGACTCCATGAACTGACTAATATGTCATTTTCTTTGATATACAACAAATTTTGTGTGCATGTATTGTTTATAGGTTTAATTTCTTTCTTGCTTTCTTTGCACTTCCTACTCATGTTTAAAATTTTTTTTTTCCTTACTTGTTGTGTCTAATTTTGCTTATTATTGACTTCTTCAAAGAGTAGTATTTACCAAGAAAATAAAGAAAAAAAGAGAAAGGGAGAATGAGGCTGTGGGTCATAAGCTTCAGCCACATCCATTAGAATTTGAAGTTGAATTATGCTTAAATGTTTTTTAGATCAAATAGCACTAAGTTATGTTTGAATTATTTGTAGGGTCTTCCACTCTATCCAATTTTGGGGATGTTTGGAGCAGACAGATTTGATGCTATTCTTCTTCCAGGCTAGCTAAGTGATCAATAATAATAGGTAGGCTTTTTATTTGTATTCATGCCCATCATGGCTTTGAAATGATTGAAATATTTTGTTGGCAAAAGACCATGGAATTCATTGTGTGAGAGGTCTATGATTCGCAAATTAGGGAAAGAGAATTTGGTTTTGGGACTGGCTATGGCACCATGAAACTTGTTTGATCGCAAAACAAGAACTCGTAACTCTGGAAGACTCTCCAACCAATGAGGGAAGGTGCCACTTATCTTGTTGTTACCAAGATCTAGTACTTCCAACCCTTCCAATTGATTGTCATTGAGGTTAAGACTTCTCAAGTAGTTTCCCTTTGCAAAAGTTGTTGGAATGGTGCCATTAAGTTTAAGACTATGAGAAGTAACAAACTTAATGGCACCATTCCAACAACTTTTGCAAAGGGAAACTACTTGAGAAGTCTTAACCTCAATGGCAATCAATTGGAAGGGTTGGAAGTACTAGATCTTGGTAACAACAAGATAAGTGGCACCTTCCCTCATTGGTTGGAGAGTCTTCCAGAGTTACGAGTTCTTGTTTTGCGATCAAACAAGTTTCATGGTGCCATAGCCAGTCCCAAAACCAAATTCTCTTTCCCTAATTTGCAAATCATAGACCTCTCACACAATGAATTCCATGGTCTTTTGCCAACAAAATATTTCAATCATTTCAAAGCCATGATGGGCATGAATGCAAATAATGGTAAATTGAAATATATGGGTGAAAGCTATTATCACGATTCTGTGATGGACACCATGAAAGGATTTTATACTGAAATGGTGAAAATCCAAAATCTCTTTACAACCATTGATTTCTCAAACAATATTATCAAGGGGGAGATTCCAAAGTCAATTGGAATGCTTAAGTCACTCAAGGGGCTTAACTTTTCACACAATAACCCTATAGGTCATATGCCTCCAACATTGGGAAGTTTGAGCAATCTTGAATGGTTAGATCTCTCCTCAAACATGGTCATAGGAGAAATTCCAAGACAGTTAGTAGATATTACATATCTTGAAGTTTTAAATCTATCATAAAATCGTCTTGTGGGGCCAATACCTGTTGGTAATCAGTTCAATACATTTGCAAATGTTTCTTACTTTGGAAACTTGGGGTTGGGGTTACGTGGATTTCCATTAACAAGACTTTGTGACAATGTTGAGGGACAACAACCATGCCATCATTAACCATTCAAGATGATGATTTCAAGTTTGGGAATTGGTTTCATTGGAAAGTTGTATTGTTGGGGTACGGATGAGGGTTCATGTTCGGATTGACTATAGGTTACCTTCAATTCTCAAGTAAACATCCAAAATGGCTAGTAAATGTGGTTGGCAAAGAACAACACAAGGTACGAAGATCCAAGAAGAATGCTCACAAAGGAATTAGTCCAAGAAGAGTTTGGTGGAAACAAATAGTGATTTAAGGTATATTCTTTAGGACTTCAACACTAATATATTAGAAAATGCACTATTTCATAATATTGTTTCCTTAAAAAAATTTCTTTTTATATTGTCAAACAGATTGTTCATTTTTAATTTACTTTCCATTGGCCAAAAATGTTTGTACTTGTGCTAATGATGAAAAACCTTTGCTTACAGGTGGATAAGCTTTTATGCTAGCAATAGCTACACAACAAAGTAAACTCGCTCACTATTGCAGAACTGCACGTTTTGGTCTAGCCCTAGTTTATGCTATAGCGTAAGAACACATTTCTCTACCCCAATACTTTGTCATGGTTGAACATTTTAAATGGGGTGGCTCTATTGTTTGCATGAAGTAGTAAATACTTTGGGTGTATTGTAAGTTTACAATATTGTCATTTGTATTTGTATTTGTATTGTTGTTGTTGTTGCTGCTGAGATCCTTATGATTATTAGTTAAACAATGTGCAATAAAGAATATATATAGTGTTTGTTGGATTCATCGAATATCTGGAGTTAACATTCCTAAAGTTATTTTAGATGCTTCTAATAGTAGTCTAGTTAATAGCCCCATTGTTGTCTAACAATATCATTTTGTTTTTGGCTAGTTAATAGCCCTAGAATTATACTTTTGTACTTTCATACTGGTTTAAAATGAAATTCTATTATTCATCCGCAAAAAAATTATTAAAGTAAACATGGTATTTTCAGCAGTAAGTTTTCCAGAAATATTAATTTCAGATAAAAGTTAGAAATTAATATCCAAAGCCTTATGGAAGTAGTTATCTGCTCTAGTGTATCACCTGGTTCTCCTCTTGCATAGTTTTTAAAAATTTACATTTATAGCTACAACTGTACGTTTTGAACATTTTCAACAATCAGCAAATAAGCGAAAAGTTAATCCAAACACAATTAATAGTAGAGCAATATAATCTAGGTATTTCCAAATCTCCAACAAGCCATTGGACCGTTAACCAAATTTGGTATGACTAGATACACTTTTGAAACAGTTCAGAATATGCACCTATTGCTTTACAGATGGTGTGACAATAATCTCTCATGTCAAGAGGAAAGGGGCTCATATGGTCAAAACACATACTGTTTACCTCCATCATTACATGGGTGGAGGGAGCATCTATACTACAAATGTGGCATATATAATTGGAAAACCTTACCAAAAGTGGGCACGTTACTTATTTCTTGGACTAAATCAAATTACTCTAAGGGGCTCTTCAAGGACAACTCATACCACCTATGTTAATAATTGACCAACTTCAAAAGGCGTACAAAACATGACCTAACTGGATTACTTTCAGGATTTTTCATTACCCTTATTGTTCATGGAGGTCAATTTTCTTTTGGTTTTTCATTTCTTGATTGAAATGAAATTTGACAAATAAATAATTTAATTCCAAAGGCTGATAAATCTACTATAGGAACAAATACAGTCTCATATGTGCTCTTTTAGAAATCCCCTCATCGAAACTTTTAATCACTGAGGTTGTTTTCAAATCATCCTTTATTTTGAACAAAACATGTTATATTAGGAAATTATGAATTCCCCAAGTTGTTGAGCACTTGGCACAAATAGCAATAGGTTAGCACAAAAGTTTTTAGCTAACTTAGCTATACATGAATTTGCACATGGAGGAATGAATGAAAGGATACGCATGAACACCGATAAACATGCTGGTTAAATTTAGAGTCTACTTTTTTTTGTTCCATCTTATTAAGATGTTCTGTTGCATGTAGTTATTTGGTCTTCTAGTATATTAATGAATTCGATTTTGTTGAAGAGAAAACTATTGCATTGTTAACTTTGCTTCCAAATTAGTTTAATATTGGTTAAATGGGAAGGCAGCTGGAATTGGTTGCCTGCCAGGTCTAAAAGCTTACTAACCATTCAAATCAAATTGTATGAGATGAATTTGGGAGGAGCGGATTCAGTTTATTAGCTGACATCTAGATCAGGTAAGTTGATACATGCAAATATTTTGAGAGAAAAAGTAAACGATATAGAGAAGGATGAAATAGAATTATAATTGCTTTGTGGCAACCCAAGTCTCCAATTTGATAAATTCAGCAGGGGGTTTTTGAAAACATGATCAGATATTATTTCAATTAAAACACATGTTGTGTAAGAGGTGGACTCCCTTGAAAAAGTCCATTTTATCAAATTTGGAGGTATTGGTTTCCTCGAAGTAACCAAAATTTCATTTCTTCCTCCTTCAAAATTTTTTTATCCCCTCCTCAAATATCTTGTACGTATTATTTTGTTGGCAAAACTAATAATGATGGACACTTCTATTTTGATAACTCTTTCACATAACATTTTGATATTGATTCATGATTCTATTGTTAATAATTTTCTTTTTATGATTTCCAATCCATTCCCCTCTCTCTCTCTCTCTCATGACTTGTGTGTGTGTGTGTGTGTGTGTGTATATTGTGCTTCCCTATATATCTTTTGTCCCCAGTTGATTCTTCTCTGTCCACATTATACCAGTTTCTTTGAAGGTGAAAAGATAAAAAAACAAATTTGATGTTCTTGGTTGATTCTTTAACTTCTTGCAGCCAAGTAATTACATTACACTTGGTTAAGTTGAATCTTTTCTCCTTTATTGGGGGACCAAACCCTTCACCTTCACTTCTCAGCAGCCAAGCTGAGGATAGCTATTTTATGCTTCTCTCTGTTTTCTCTTTATTTATTTATTTTGCAATATTTAGCTGTTCTTTTTATTGGAGTTCTCTGATGTAAACTGTTTTACTTGACATCGCAGGCTCGTGGCCCTTTCTATCCAGTTTTAACAGGCCGAAGGGACAACATTTATTCATACTTCAACAAAGCACTGGCCGAGATTGCATGACTGGATGATAATATTATACAGACACTTCCCCCTTTTGGCCTTAAGAGGTTTTGATGAAAGAGAAATAGTCTATCTTTTAGGTACTTACTAGTTCTCTGCCTTTTCTCATTTTATGCCCTTGTTTTATGGAATTGAAAAAGGTTTAAAATGTTGCTTTGGTTTGCATCGGTTTCTTGATCATCTGAAGTGCATTCAAAATTGGGAAGATTGGCTATGAGTTCATACAGAAACACCTCTATGACTTCAAGGGGATAGGACAGGTGACCCAACCAGAGCTTCTGATTTCCTCACTGACATGAGAATGAGGTGCCAAGACAGTAATAGGACCACCACTCAGCCTTCTTCTTAAACCATGGAATCATTGGAAATGAGTGAATCTGCATCACTTCACAGCCAATCATTAAAAAGGGGAGAGGACTCCTTTTTGCTGATCGGTAGTAGCTAGCTAATGAGAAGACCACAAGACTGGTAAGGGCTTATGCATCAGATGACGGATCAACCGCAAGACTGGACTTTGCTTGGGCAATGATGAAGATGTCAGGGCTTAATGTTTTGGCTGGATCTCAAGGTCAGATCCGACAGAACTGCTCCTTGCCTTTGGTCAGTTCCTAAGTGATAGTCTTGACCGAAATTGACTCTTGACATCGTTATTTTTTTTATATGAACTTCTCTTTAAGTTCAATGTTTGATTGTAGATGCAGTGACTTCTAAACTTCTTGCCTGTGCTAATTTGAGTGTATATATAGAAGCAATGGCATAGAATAGACATTAGACACAATGATGAAATATGTTGTGGTTGTTGAGTTCTTTAGAAATATAGAATTACAATGTTTGGAAAGTTACCAAAAGCGAACTAATATTTGGGGATATCATAATCTATGCTGCAACATCCAAATTAAAATTAATTGGGTGTTAGTATTTCTAACAAGTTTTGGCTGATTATTCGTCATCGGAAGGAGATGTCAGTTAATTCTTTTTTGAGTTTGAATTTCAGAACTGCGAAAGTCTACAATTCTACGTCGTGAAACAAAGAAATAGATTTGTCTATAATTTTATTTATTGCTTTAATCATCAAGTATAATTTAAAAGTGGCTCATAGGCATAGCTTTTAATCAGATTCCATTATGTTTTATTGTCATCAGTTAGTAATCAATTACACTTATCATGCCTGCAGAAGGTTTAGGTATGCTTTTAGTTATGCACATCCGAAGTCATGAGTGGCTCAATCCATGTGTAGATACGCACTTGCGCGACAAATTTCCCACAAGCCCAATATGCAAGTAGTGAAGTTCTTCTTTATCTTCTCGAGGCATGACTCAAGCTCAATGTCATATTTACAGCTTCCTTGCCCATCAGTTAGTTTCATAATTTGGACAAAATTTTGATGCCAATGGTGGTCTGATCCAGAGAATCCATTGACAACTATTCTTTCCTGATCTATATGTGCTATCTCAATTTAGGTTTGATATATTAGTTAATCTGGCTAGCATTATTATATGTTCCTTTGTTCTTCACGCATAACACCCCTCCAACGTCAGATCACTACTGAAAATTAGGCAAGGTTCCTGAAAAGGGCAAGGTATGCATTTGCTACATCTAACTTTGCTTTTTATAGGTTATTTGATAAAAAATATAACAAAACCACAAGATGCTAACAAGTATGAATTTCGGACTGTCCCCATCTAATAGGTCCAAAAGACAGTATCAAGGAAATTCTGAAAAGCAGATGATTAATATGCATCAATTTATAATTTTAGCATATAAAGATGAGTCAATAATATAATTCAATGTTTGTACTTAGAAAATAAATAATAACTGTCATGATAGTGAAAATATTTACAAGAGTTCCTAGAATGTAAAAATAACAATTATACAAATATAATAATATTTTACATGTTGTTACTTCTACAACAAAACAAAACCATATTGCATCAAATGGGCAATAGTCGATAAAATCTATTGAAGCAGTAAATTACCTCAACCATATCTCCCAAAAAAAAAAAAAAAATTTTTTTTTTTAAATATATATATATATATATATATTTATATAGCACAACCAAGCCTGCTGTTGGCTTTATTGGATTGGGTATGGGGTAACAACTATTATGCAGGAACCAAAAATGGATCCAACTTTTCTGCTATATCATTTGGAATCATTAAACTTGAACAAAATGCTTTCCCGTTGCTATATATTCCCAATATCAACAAAATATTAGTCAGCCTTCCTTTTTCAGCAGAATACCAACATCTCATAAGCCAATCATTTTTAAGTACATAGAGATAATCCTTCCAAAACTAAGAAGGAACAAAAATTTTACAATTGGGGAGGCAAGCTGGTGTAAAGGCATTGATAATTTAAGATGCACACACTCTAAATTTGTCTTCTTGTTCTGGTAAGTTACTCATACGCTTAATGGAGCATTACCACAACCTCATCTTCCATCCTAGTATTACGTGAAAAGGAAGTACTAGTTTAGTTCTATTTCAACTAAGAATCTAAAGGATGGAAAGTACACAAATTAAGAACCCTAGTTTTCCAAATAAAGGAGAGCCAGCTATGTCACCAAGCTACAAGACTCTTGGCAAATAAAGAAAATGAGAGCCAAAATATAATTCATCTTCCCATCACACAAATATTACAATAACAACCAATCGTTAGTCTCAAGATTTGCGGTCGGCTATGGATCCTCAACAGATTAGCTAAATTTAGCCACATGTATTTCTTTTCGCAATTTGATTCTAGCTATTCGAAGAAATGTTTTCAAAAAAATACCATACATGTCAGTATGGCTTGACCTTTTAGCACCGGTCACAAGAACAGTTGAAACAACCCAACTATTCTGTCACAGTCAAATTACAGGACTGTATTGATTGGTTTCAGAAATTCAGTATTATATAGTCAGTCCAAAATGTTAAACAAAAAACACAAACAAAACAAAACAATACTTGAGCTTTGTAAGGGAGGAGGACATCACTATCAAGAAGGCGTCAAGCCATCAATGAAGTCTTGCCAGTTCCACCCAACATTAAGTTGTCAAGGCAAGAGGGGCCTCAACTTTTCTCATATCTCTGTTCAACAAGACTGATACTTGTTTTTTGTTTTCTGCGCAACAAACAATGCTTCACTACCAGCATATTTTATGAAAATGCAAAACAGTAAAAGACTTGGCTTCAAAACTTTTCATTTTAGTACACACTTTGATTTCTTTTTCTTTTCTTTATGCCTTGGTTTGTAAACCACTTATAAAAAAAGAAATTGTTTTTAGTTTTGGCCATCAATAGTATTTGCATTTTAGGTCCTAGTATTTATTAATCTCCAAAAGAATATATCATATAAGAATCACATTCTAAAAGAAATGGAGGGTACAATACTGCACATCACTTGTGGGACACAAAGTTCCCCTAAAATTAGGTTATATAAGAATTACATTCTAAAATAAATGGATTCTACAAAATCCACAACAAAGTGCATATCTCTAGTGCCAAGAATATGAGAAAATCCAACTAATAATCTCAAAAACACATATTCAACACCAGTCAAGATCTCCACTCCATTGAATAATGTGTTTATTTCCCTCCCTCCATATAACGCACAATAAGCATAAGGGGATTATATTCTGAGTAAAAGATTCTCTATGATTCCAAACCAGTTCCTCTCCACCCAAACGATAAATCTACTGTCACTTAGACATTACCTAATGGGTCCCAATTATTTTTTTTTTTTTTTTTTTTGGGTTAAAACAAAAATTCATTCAACTAGGAATAGGAAGCAGATACATTAGTGTTAGGGCAGAGCCTGACATGATAAACACCATACAAATCAGAGAGAAAAAGGTCATGCAAACAAGGGGCAGGGGAGTTATAATACAAAATATCAGAAGCTTGCTGGGATCCTAATCAGGCGAGGCCATCTGCACAGCAGTTGGTTTACTAGTAGCAGTGGGACACTTTCACTTGGGGAACTTGGGAAATTAGGAGCTTGCAGTCAGCCACAATAGTAGAATATATAGCTTTAGAATTTCCAGAATTGTTCATCAAATCTGCAACAGCTAAAGCATCCAACTCAATTTCTAAAGCATTAATCTGCAAATTAATACACATGATAAGACCATCCCTCAAAGCCTAGAGTTCAGTCAGAAAACTAGTTGTGTTTCCTATGTGTCTAGAGAAAGCTTGGATTCATGAACCTGAGTCATGGCGGAGGATACCACCTCCACCTGCCACACCCGGGTTACCCAAGATCCATCAGTATTAAGTTTAAACCAACCCCTATGTGGTCTCTCCCACCGTAAATATTTCTCAACTCGAAGCTTACTAGCTACCATGTTCTGAGCACAGTAGGAAAACTTTGTGGCTCTTTGCACAATTTCCATGTGGATATTCTGGTTAGGTGTGAAGTTTTTGAAAACCACTCTATTCCTGTGTTGCCATAAGATCCACACTCCAAAGGAAAACAGAGTACTCCAAGGAATTTGAAGATATCCAGTTCTTTTATCCAACTTGCAATTTTCTTCCAACCAGCTATGGATATCCAGAGAGAAGAATTCGGAGCTGAGATTCCCCATTCCAAGATTCTGCCAGCAATTTGAGGCAAATCCACAATCCTTAAGCAAGTGGAGGATGAGTCCAAAGTTTATTAAAAAGAGGAGAGAGAGTGGCACAAAGGATGTGAACATTCCCAAATCAAAGAATAAAAATCACAAAGAGAGGAAAACTAAAAAATCAACTTAGACATCTAACGGATGCAACTCTAAGCCTGCATTTGGCCGTACAAGAATCTCAAAATTTTCTCTGTGATTACAAAGGTAGGATGTTCCACCCCATCAATGTCCCTCATATTTTGTTCATAATACAGAATCCACATGACAGAAAGAGGCGTGGCTGACCACACCTTGGATATTATGTGTTGCTAAAAGCATCCCTGTCAACACTCTAATAGATGCAGCACTGATTTTTCACCAAAATTGTAGACTGGAGGCAAATCAAAGTTGCATGGGGGCATGGATTTCCGAAACCTCTTAGCTTTTAACCTTGCTTTTTGAGCAAAACAAGGGTGGTATCTTATGCATGACACTTGATCCTTCTCTACAAAGTGTTCAAGGCAAAATGCTTTCCCTCATGCTCATTCTTGGAAGCAAAACCAAGACATAACACATACTTTGGATGGATAAGCAATCTTGAAGTAAAAGAAGTTATACATTTGGGGACAAACCGAAGTGCTGGAAAGAGCTCCCAATGAGTAAGTGTGGGTTGAAGAACTAATTAATAATGAAAGAAAAAGACAAAATACAGATATAATCCATGGAAGCAGAAATAAGAAGAACACCGTAGTGTTCCAAGCTGCTTGAGGACAAAATAATTTGGATTGGAAATTCCACAGGTAGATTAACTTTAAGGAATGCATATAACCTGGTCCTAGAGTGTAAAAATTAGGAGAATGAGGGAGAGAGTTCCAACAGCAATGGCTCAAAGATGCTATGGAAGAAATTTTGGCAAACGAAGCTGCCAAATAAAATCAGATCCTTTGCATGGTGTGCCAACCCACCAAAGGAAATTTGGAAAGGAGAAATCTTACAAGAGAAAAGATGCGACGTATGCAAGAAGTCCAATGAAGCAGTAAACTATGCATTGTGGGAATGTTAGCTTGCAAAAGAGGTACAGAGGATCAACCCCTTTCACTCTAAAACTGCTAGAAGCCCTAAGAAAATGGACTTTACCAAGACAGTTTAGGCAATAGTGGAATAACAAGGAGAGGATGGTCAAAAATTATTTTTAACATTCTCATGGACACTATGGAATCATAAATATTAGATAAGATGCAGTGGGAAAAAGAAAAACAATTGCATTGATATTTGATAATAGACAATACAGTGGAATACAAGCAAGAATTTTGTCAAGTTACCATTATGGAACAAACTAGAGTTGATACACGAGGCATGTTGAAACCTCCTCTACTGAGGGTGTACAAGTTCCATGTAAGCGGGAATGGAGTTGGGGGTTAGAGATGATTAATGCTTTGTGATAGCAGGTATGAGCAGAAGTGAGAATTATTATGGCTGCGATGGAGGAAATGAAAGCTTTTGTAGAAGGGGTAGCACTTGACATTGCAAAAGACGTGGGGTTACAAGATAAAAATCTGGAGACGATTCCCTAATAGTTGCGAAAGCTTTGAAGTCCAAGGAGAATAACGGTGAGGCATTTGATAAATGGTGCACATCATGCTCTTAAAAAGAAATTCAATGGTGGAACATCACACATGATGGAAGAACAAAAAAACATGGAAGCACACAGATTGGCACACCATACACACACAACATTTAGAAACTATGAAATTTTTGTTAAAAGAAACAGAAACAGTAAGCATGAATAAAAATCCTTTCTCCCACTTAAAGTATACATCTTGATACTCTATCAATTGCAATAAGCCATAAGATTTTTTATTTTTTTTTTTCATTTTAACTTTGGTTATTTATACATGCGTGTGTGTGACAAGCTGTGCTTCGTGAAGCATAAAGTGGAACACTGAAAATCGGATAGGAGATTTTTATTTGACAAGGCATATATGTTCAAATTTTCTTTAATTGGTAATCACACATGCACCAAGGGGGTTTTGAATATTGCATAGATATACAAATGTGTATAGTTTAATAATTTTAATTATGTTTCAATACTACAAACAGGCCCTTATGGCTGAACCAAAAACTCATTGTTCAACCCTTGCTCAACAGCAGCCAACATTACAGGCAGCCACCAACAAGTTTAGCCACAACCCTTCACAATAAACCATACATAATCATCAAAATGATTTTTTTTTTTTTTTTTTAGAAAATCAAAATGAGCGAAGTCAATTATTCAACAAATTCCACCACATACACCATATTCACTTATGGTAAATCCAAGTAAACAAAACTGTTAATATAATAGTAGCCCAGCCTGCTCTCATCAACTAAAAAAATTTAAAAATTTTGATGTACTCTAAAATGTGTCTTGAGAATTCTTCTTAATCCAAATCTAAAGAATGCAGAATATAAGTATGTAAGTGAGAATGGCATACTTGAAAATTGCGAAGGAATAAAGAAGAGTGCTTCTTAAGGCTTTAGTCGTGAAAATATACTGCTTCTTCGTGCATTTTCTCCTTTACTTTCAGCAACTTCTCCTTTGAACACGCAGGTTATTCTAACTAACTTAAATATATATATCTCAAGAAAAATATATTTAAGTTACTAACTAATATCTCAAGAAAAATTAAGTAAATATGAATTATCAATATTTGTGTCCTGGCTCTTTATTTTTTATTACTAACTGAAGATGGAAAAAATTGGAGGTGACGGATCCACTTAGATGGACTTGACAGTGATAAACAAATGGGCTAATAATGAATGGATTCTATGTGAACGGACATAGGGTGGACGGATCAAAGGGTCACGTGGCACTCAATTGGTCATTATTTGGTCTCCAAGAAACCTTAAATGGAAACGACTTGCGTCTCACGATTAATTCTAGTCCATAGAGTCCCAATATGAATAGAATTCTAACACTAGGAGGATTCTAGAATATATGCACATTAATGAAGATCTTTCCTATAAAGAAAAGACTTGTTACGGAAGCATAGGAGTTTGGCTTTACACTACTATAAAAACCCTAAGACTCTCAGAAAACAAGTACGCCTAATTGATCCTAGCTCTGACACTCTAAAGTGGTGAAAAAATTCTGACTTGACCTTTGGAGGGTATTCGGCTGGCACCACACCGGTGTTCTTTATAAGGTCTTTCCTTTTTGTTGTGCATGTATTTTTTCGAGCGCGCAAGGACTGTACGGCTCACTGGTGATTTTTCGACATCATCAGTTGGCGTCGTCTATGGGAAAGACAGTGACTTACAAGCCATACAAACGCTTTCTGGACAAAGAGTTGCATGGTACTTACTCACTTGATGGCAACCACTAACAACGTTTAGGGAGACGAGCCGCAACCCACTGCCCTGGAGAGGCAAGTCCAAACCCTCACAGCAGCAGTGGAGCTTCTCACCAAATAGAACCAAGACCTAAAGGAACAACTACGGCAGAAGAACGCAACGATGGGTACCCAAGAGGAAGACTAAGAAGGTACCATTGCTGAACGAAGAGACCAAGAGGGGCCGGAAGTTAGTAATGCCTCGAGCAGACTAGAATGACAAGACATGAGCCGTCCATCTATCACTAAAACGGCTCCACCCCACATTGTCACAGAAATGCAAATGATGAAAGAATGGATGGACTTTCTGATGAATACTCTCAGGGGGAGAGTGTCTAGCAACCTCAACGATTTGGTCCACCGAATCAATTCACCATTCACCACATCCGTCAACTCCTTCCCCCTACTACAGAAGTTCCGCATGCCGCAGATAGAAAGTTACGACAGAGCCAAGGATCTTTTAGATCACTTGAAATCCTTCAAAACTCTGATGCACCTTCAAGGAGTGGCAGACGAGATCATGTATAGGGCCTTCCCTACCACACTAAGGGGTCCTACAAGAATTTGGTTTAACAGGTTGATGCCCAACTCCATCAGTACTTTCAAGGACCTAAGCGCCTAGTTCGCTTCACACTTCATCGGGGGACATAGATATAAGAAGTCAACCGCATGCCTAATGAGCATTAGACGATGGGAGGATGAGACGCTGAGGTCTTATATAGCCCGCTTCAACAAGGAAAATAAAGTAAATATATATCTCAAGAAAAATAAAGTAAATATGAATTATCAATATTTGTGTCTTGGCTCTTTATTTTTTATTTTTTTTTATTACTAACTAACTTAAATATATATCTCAAGAAAGATAAAGTAAATATGAATTATCAATATTTTTGTCCTGCCTCATATTTGTTATATAAATAAATTGAATTAATTTATTGTCCTTGAATATTGCTTTAAATTTGTAATTACTTTTGGTTTGGGTTTCCTTGATGTAGAAGGAAAGATTTGTTTTTGGAGTGGAAGATAGGGATTATCCCTGACATAAAAGGAAAAATGATTTTTAGTTGATAAAAAAAATTGGGTATCCTTTATCCATTAAATAATAAAAGAAAATCCTTATATTAGGCATTGTTGAAAGAGTAATGGTACATAGACAAATTATTTTATAATATTTTTACAGACTGTTATTGTGACCAACTTCTTTCTAGTTCTTATCTAAGTCCTAAGGGCGGAAATATGTATACAGGTGGGGGGGCCATCCCCCAAAATTTTGAAATTTCCTTTAATATATATAAATAATTATTTTAATGTTTTCAAAATTTAGCCTACAAAAATAAAAGTTGCCCCCCCCCCCCCCCCCCAAAATATTTGAATCAATCCAATAATGCTATTAAAAAAAAATTGATCTAATAGTAATAGAGACATAACTTTATTATTCTCAATTTTATTTTTTATTGTAAAATATGCTCTTATATTTGTTAAATATTTGATAAAGTTTGGCACCAAACATGTTTAAATCTATCTTTTCCAACTCGTTATATGGTGATTAACAAGTTATTGACTCATTAAAAAAATATTGTCATTAAAACTAAACATGAAATGTCTCTTAGTTATCACATAATAGGTTAGAGTAAGATAACTTCAAATATATTTGGAAATTAACTTATTCTTCCAAGTTTTGAATTATTCATATTTCTGAAAATTTCATTAGTTCAATTGAAAGATTTTTTACTTACTTTAGTGTAAAATTTTATAATTTGTATTGAAAATGAAAATTTAAAAGATTTTACTATGAAAATGGTAAAAGTGAATTTATTTTATGAAAGATTACCATCAAACATAATTTTGATAGAAAATATTAAGCTCATTTTTTTTTTTTTTGGTTGGCGTTGGGTTTTGTGGAGCCTAGTTATGTTTGATCCGGTTGACGACCCGACCTGACCCGAATAATGTTGCGTGGTTTTTTAATGGGAGATTTTCTAAGGCTTAGTCCATAGAGTGGAGGCTTAGGCCAACAGGCCCAAGCCGTAGCACTCATGGACAACCCTTCTAGGGGTTTTCTCTATTTTTTTGTTTCTCACAGATTGGGAATTTCGATTTAGTTCCCTACAGTTGGGTGTGAGTATATATATAACTTATCAAATTAAAAAGTGTGTGTATATATGTGAGTGTATAATAAAAAAAGTGCGTTTGTGTATATATGTGTGTGTGTGTGTGTGTGTGTGTGTGAGGTTCTCTTAATAAATATATTAGTATCGCAACTTAGCCCCTCCAAACAAAAATTTATGGCTTCGCCCCTATTGGGCCTACCACTAACATCATTTTTTTCATTTACCAATAACCACATGTCACATTAGTAGTTTGTAAATTTTTTTTGTAAAAAAATATGTATCTCTAGCATTTTCCTTGTTGAAAAGGGTTTGGTGGTTTTTGCCAACAGTTCCTCCCACATGGGAAGAGGAGAAAGTTCCTAGAAGAATATGAATTAAGTTTCTTCAAATAATAGTTGGTCAATTATTTGGGATTGAAAGATTAACTGTTGTTATGTATTGAGAATTTGTTGTTTTGTGGGCGTGAGAGAGTTATTGGGTGTACTAGGGCTTTAGGATTGTGAGTTTGTGTTTTTGAGAGGTTTTGTTTAAAATTGGTGAGGCTTTGTGAGTATTTTCGTGTGAGTTGTGAGTATTAATTAATGTCATTCTAATTTTTTTTTTTGAGAGTTATGTCATTCTAATTCATATCATTGATAGTGAATATTTTAATTAGCGTTGCTTGTGAATGTAGGTATCACAATAATTGATACTAGAGATTTTGTTGTTGAATAATATGTGTGCTATTTGAAAATTATTTAATTTATGAAAAAAAAAATGTAATTAATATAAATTTTTTTTTGAGAAAGTAATTAATGTAAGATTTAGTTATTATAAGAAAGAAGAATTGTAACTAATGTTATATACTCTTAAACTATAAGGTTGTTAAAAAAAAAAAATCTCTCTTTTATTATGATACATTCCATATCATTCATAGTGGATAATTTGGTTGGTGTTCCTTGTGGACATATGCATGAAATCGACCAACCACATTAAATATTGTTGTCTCTTGGGAATGTTTTATTTTTCTTGTTAAAGTGAATGCCCTTCCACTAACCCCAAATTACAGTAATCTATATCTAAATCTAAATCTATATAATAAGAGAGGTGCTACGTCCACAATATTTTCATAAAAAATCATAGGTTGTTAGTTGTTATTTGTTCTAATTTGAACCTATCACTGAAATTACTTTTCTACCCCACTAATAACAACTTGCCACATATAATTTGTTCTGAAAATATTATGAATTTAACATTACTCATATATAATAATATAAAAGCAAAATGTCAGGCTTTTCGTTTACTAATTCATGTAACTATACAAATTTATCTTGTGATAACTTTTAAAAACACCGAAAACACGTGCCTTTTCATTTTGTGGATTGAGGCTTTGTTTGGTTAGAAAAGAAAACAAAAATACTTCAAAAAAAGAGAAAAGAAAAAGAAGGAAGGATGGGAGGGAAGAAGGCTTTTGTAGAATCCATGATTTTTTTTCCCTTAAATTTACCCTGATACCCTCAAAAGGTCTTGTCTATTTTTGTGAAATGACATTTATACCTCACATTTTTCCTCTCTGATTCTCTTCATATCCAAACACACCAGAGAAAATACTTTCTTTCCCCCACTCTTTTTTCTTTTTCTTATGTTTTCTTTTCTCTTCCCTTCCCTTCCACTGAACCAAACAATATAAGAGTATCTCTAGCAGTTTCTCTAAATTTTTGTATTGTTTGGAGAGTGAATAGTTGCATTTACCTTTTACTTACTTACTTTTTCAAATACACATTCCAACAAACTCTCTATCATTTCTCTATCCCATTTAAATATTATTTTTTATTCTTTCTTTAATTTTCATTTATTCTTTTTTAATATTTCTTTATGCATTCCCAACTATTATATTTTTCTAATTCCCAATGACTATATTTTTAAATCCCCCAATGGTAACATTTTAAAATTTTTCAACAATCATACTTTCCAATGTCTTTTTTTTTTTTTTTTTTTTTTAATGATCATATTTTTCATGCTTGCATTATTTTTAATTTATCAAATCCATATTAGTCTTGAAATTGATCAAATCTATGTAATTTGGATTGAATTTATGCATTAAAATTTTCACAACTTATTTTTTTAGATTATTATTATTATTATTATTATTATTATTGTTATTTAATAATTAAATAACTTATGATTAATTAATTATTTATCTCTTTCTATTTTTCTCAAAAAAAAGAAAAAGAAACCTATCTAATATTAAATACCATATCACATGATTACATACCAAAAAAAAAAAAAAAAACCAAGGGATTAACTCAATTTTATTTGATTCTCAAAAAAAAAAAAAAATTCAATTTTATTTCAACCTACTAATTTTAACGACCACACATTTTCACACCCAATTGATTACTCAACTTTAACCATTCTTTTTACCAAAAAAAAAAAGAAAAAATTGGGACACGTTATTCCATTTACTTCGCAGTTTCACATTTATCACATCAGAGAAAATAGAAGAGAGAGAGAGAGAGGGAGAAAGAACGCAGCGCAGAGAGAGAGGGAGAAGGCCGGTGGAGATCAAGTGTCGCCGGAAGGAAAAAGCCGCGCCACATGGGTACCTAGTTTTTTTTTTTCCAAATTGTTCAATCAAAATGCAGAATTTCAGTTTCAAGGTCATCAAAGCTGTTGGCCAATATTCTGTACTCATGGGTCTATCTGTTGGGAACTTAATTGCTAGATGGGATGAAATGGTAAGTGCTTTTTTCTGAATCATCATCTTTTTGGGTTGCTTTGAATTAACTTATTCTATAGGTGTTCTTTTGGTGTTGCATGACATATGCTTGATGAAATTCCTATTAAATTTGATGTGAGATCTTTTCACTCAACCTTTTTCCCCCCTTATGTTGTGATAAATCTGAGTAGCTATACTTTGGTTGTAAAAAGTTAATTTTTTAATGGAAATTGTTAATTTGGTTATAACGGAAAATTTTCTGATAATATTTATTGAAATCTAAAATTTCATGTTCTTTTGGTGTTGCATGATATATGTTTGTTGAAATTCCTTTTAAATTTGATATATGATCATAAATCTGAATAGTTATACTATGGCTGTTTAAAATCAAAATTTTATGGCAATGCATAATTTGGTTATAAATATGGAGATTGACCCAAATACTCAAAAGAAAACCAATTCTAAACAGAACAGAAGAAGAAGTAGACTAAGCCAAAACTACTTTACTCTCCTCTAAGCCAAAATTAGTCTATAGAGCATGATTCTTCCTTTACATATGACATATTTAAATTATTCTGTGATTGTAGACAACTTAACTACTTGTATGACTCCATGAACTGACTAATATGTCATTTACTTTGATATACAACAAATTTTGTGTGCGTGTATTGTTTATATGTTTAATTTTCTTTCTTGCTTTCTTTGCACTGCCTACTCATGTTTAGGTTTTTTTTTTTTTCCTTGCTTGCTTTGTCTAATTTTGCTTATTGTTGACTTCTTCAAAGAGCAGTATTTACCAGGAAAATAAAGAAAAAAAAGAGAAAGGGAGAATGAGGCTGTTGGTCATAAGCTTCATCCTCATCCATTAGAATTTGAAGTTGATTTATGCTTAAATGTTTTTTAGAACAAATAGCACTAAGTTATGTTTGAATTATTTGTAGGGACTTCCACTCCATCCAATTTTGGGGATGTCTGGAGCAGACAGATTTGATGCTATTCTTCTTCCAGGCTAGATGAGTGATCAATAATAATAGGTAGGCCTTTTATTTCTTTAATTTTTATTTTTTAATTTATTGTTTTGACTTGATGAGATTGTTCTGCCCCTTTGTAAATAATTAGCCATTTGCTCTAACTTATGAGTTTGGAATGATGTCTGGGGCTATATAATGGTTGTTGGAGCATCAAAGCCAACTGTAGTGGCTGATGTAGATAGGTTTTCCGGTATAAAAAAGTAGAATATTGGTGAGTTTTAATTAATTTCAATTTATTTATAATGCATAAATTTTGTGCTTCACATTCTTGAGCTTATGAAGTGTTGGGTAGTGCTTATGAACTATTAGTTAAGTGTTAGCTAATAGCTAGAAATTTGCTAAGTAACTCACACTTGGACTATATTGTTTACTTTAGTGTTAAAATCAACCTAGCCATAAAACTTTGTGTTAAGGGTTCTAAATATTGTGCTAGGGTGTATTTAGCATATTTCAGTTTCAACTTAATCACTAAATCTCTCCTCAAATAGTCTTAGCAGTAAATGGCTGGAGGAATTTAGTTTTTTTTTTTTTTTGGGTCTCAACTAACAAGTTTGTTCATTTATAATTTTTTTTCCTGCTATCAATAATTACATTTTTTTTTTTTGCTGGTAAAATGTACATAGGTTTGACTTGCCTGCATAGACCATCACCCCAAAGATTGAGAAAGATCTGCATTTACTGAAGGTGTGATGAACTCTATTTTTGTCTATGTAATTTGTTTATGTGGCACTGCTCTTCAATTATACTCAAATTATTCTCTATGTAACATTTTAAATTGCTTCAAATTTGTTTCATTTTTGTGAATTTTCTTATTATTTCAATTTTCAAACTTATGTGGTTAGGGAATATGCCATTATGCAACTTGGGTCACGGTCATGCAGCAATGGAACTAGGGAAATATTTAAATGCCTGTCTCTTTGTAGTTAAAATTATAGCTTAAAAGTTTAATTGGATCTTACGCTTCTACTTAAGAGATTGTTCGGATTTAGATAATTCACAATCTAAAAAATTGGAAATGAAGTAGAAGGGGTATTTCCTATTAATGCATTTGATATGTTCAATAATGTATGTGTAGTCATTAGCCTTTGGTTGGATCCATGTTGAGCATTTGAAAATTATTTCCCATGTCTGGAATGTAAAAAGTTTTTACTTACCAAAAAATAATGTTTGTGTATAATTTGACTCTAAATGGGTAAAATAACAAACTGAAACTGAAAGCTGGTTGATTTTCCACGAATTGGAATTGATATACGACAGTATGGCACTAGTAGTTGTTTTTCTACCAATTACATTGACTGGGTTACTGATTCATGCCTTTCTATAACTTTTAAGCAACATTCTTGGTGAGAGGGGTTTACCCTACACTCTAAAAAGATGATTTTCTAGGGATATAAGTGATATCTTTTAATCATATACTGCCAACTACGTTTCTTGTAAACTGGCATCGGCATGGTCAAGTGTAAAACTTGGGCTGAACTTGAAGTAATTATGATGGTAGTATCTTGGAATTTTTGATTTGTTGCTCTATCTAGGATGTTTATAGTTTCAATTTCAAAAGGATGATTCAGAAACTCAACTTCACTCAAAAAGTTTTGTTTGCATTTTATTGACTTGAATGCACATGATTCTATTTTCTTACATGAAATTCACATCAAGAATCAATTGAACATATCATAATTTAAGACATGCTTCTAAATTATGATGTGCTCTTACTTTGACCAAAGTGAGCGTTATCTTATGATAACATGTTCCAGATATAAGATTAGACTTAATTCATCTTAGGATTTCTTTGGAGTTGAATAAGTTTGACTCAAACAATCTCCCATTTACTTTTGAATTATGCTGGAGCTCATTTAGATTTTAAGTCATTTTATATCTATCTAAATAATTGGAAGCTATACAATACTCCTTGAGCAATGCTCTCTCCTCTCACATGAATGACAAGACTTATCATGAATTTAATTAGTGAGACTTATTGTTATGTGAGGGGAAGAAACGTGGCTCTTGGTGTATTGAATAATTACAATTAATTAATCATATATAATAAGTTATTGTGAAGCTTCTTTTTTTTTTTTTTTTTTTTTTTGGATTTGGATTTTGAGGGTTGGGGGGGATAAGTTGTTGTGAAGCTTGGATATGCATGTAGTGGTTTATGGCTTTATCAAGTTAATTGGACACTTTTTATTGACTTTGATGGTTCATTTGCTTGCTAGGAGTTTATATTTTGTAACTTAATTATATTCTAAATTCTTTTAAAAGAAAGTTCCATCTTGATTTCTGAATTTCTTCCTGTGTTCATGATTACAGTTGAGAACTGCCATTGATCTGTAAAGGCACTACAAGAAGGGGGATTCAAAATCCAAAACTTTGCCTGCCCATGTATTTCCAGGTAAGTCTATTTGTAATTTCTAGAATAATAGTATAGTATGTGATATCTTGGAGCTGTAAGTGGGACTCCTGATTATTCTCCTTTGGGTGGTATACATTTTGTTATTTAGGCTTGTCTAATTCATACACCTTTTGGTCTTTTGACAATCAGATCGGGATGGTGATAGAGTCAGCATCAGACTTCGTCACAGGTAGACTGACAAAGAAGAAGAGAAAGGGAACAATTGGATCTGGGGTGTTATCTGATCTCTCCCTCGCTGACTACAGGTGAGATATGCAACTCTATCAAAAACCATATGACCATATCATGACATGATGTGTTGAGTTCAAAGGGTGAAAGGAATGTGGTGTTGCCATTTGTAAAAATATGTTATTTTGCCTATATATAATAGTTGATTAAAATGAATTCAGCAAAGGGAGATCTAAATTCTATATGAGCTTGCTTATCTTAGTTGTAATCTTCAAATGGACTTTTAAAAAAAAATTCAGACAGACATAATTTGTGAAGAAAATGTGAAGCATGGTCATCATATATAACACAGTAACACAGTAATAAAAACTTGAGAGAGCATATAGCATTAGATTTTTTGTTTTTTTTTTTTGGGGTGGGGGTGGGGGGGTGGGGGGGGAGGTGGGGGCGGAGAGGAGCACCATAAAGCTGACCTTGTTATTTTTTCTTTGTATTTCTGGAAATTATTTTCCGCAGAAACTTCCATCTTCACTCACCCCCTCATAATCAACAGGCTGCACGTATTAGAAAATAAATTATTAAGTTTTATTGGATGAAACAGTATGCTTTGAGGTATAGAAGGGAAAGATGATAGTAGAGCTTAACGAAAGACAAAAATGTTTAGGGGAGAAAACTTTTTGAAATGTTCCGTACCTAATGGATCTGTCTGGATGGATCCTGAGACGCCTTTTAGACAGATTCATTATGCCAAGAACATTCAAGTCCTGCATCAAACTCCTGAGTCACTGTACCACAGATATCAAACTAGTAACAGAGCATAATGAAACCCATTAGATTCTATCAAGATTTTCAAAAAGAGTTGAGAAGATAAAACCATATACAAGCAAACAAACCAAATCTCCAGTTCACTTGCTCACCAAGCAGTCAAAATCGTTTAAAAAGACTAAGAAGATACACCAGGTTAGGCATAATACTGAAGAAATTAAAATACATCACAGAACGAAAGGCATATATAAACCACAAATTTGTATTAGATTTCTCTATCTGCACAATCCTTATTTTTCAAAGTAAATTACTTTCAAATGATAATGAATATTAAAATTTAGTTGCCTTGATAAAACAGTATATAATTTTTTGTTGAATGGCATGGAAAAATCAGACCAACTGATCCAATTACTAAAATACAATTCTTCTAACGTTTTCTTTCATGCATAGAGGCGCATGCACCTTCTTCCAGATTATTTTATCCTATTAATCTTCCTTTATTTTAATCTCTATGTACCGGAAGAAGAAGAAAAAAGTTCTATCCCAATGTGTCCCATATGGATTCATTCATCTACATATAGGGATTGCAGTTGCAAAGGAATGTTTCTTAGAGTACTGAAACAGCTGCAGTTGGGTTTTAGCTGATTCTTCTTGCATCTTCTGCTTATATTTCTTCAACTTATTCTTCTTCATCTGTGAACTTGCCATTAATTCTATCGGTTTTGTCCATTTGGAGGCAGGAATGAGAGGGAAATGGAATAACATAGATAGTGAACATAGAAGTAGAATTGGGAAACTAAATCGATTGGATTAACTAGGCCAATCCCGGTGAGTTAAGTGAGTCAGAAGTTTTTTTCCCTTCTATGTAATACCTTAAAATTATTTAACTGACATCAAATTAATTATTTTCCATATGTAATTGATATCTATTTCTTTTTAGATGAATAAAATTTCAATTTATGATGTCCACTTAATGATAATTGCTCTTATCATTAGGCTAAGACATCAATCAATTTTTAGTATAAGCAAGTTCAAATTTCAGATCTCTAATTCAAATTTCAGATCTCTAATTTATGAAGTGTTGGGTAGTGCTTATGAACTATTAGTTAAGTGTTAGCTAATAGCTAGAAATTTGCTAAGTAACTCACACTTGGACTATATTGTTTAGTTTAGTGTTAAAATCAGCTTAGCCATAAAACTTTGTGTTAAGGGTTCTAAATATTGTGCTAGGGTGTATTTAGCATATTTCAGTTTCAACTTAATCACTAAATCTCTCCTCAAATAGTCTTAGGTGTAAATGGCTGGAGGAATTTAGTTTTTTTTTTTTTGGGGGTCTCAACTAACAAGTTTGTTCATTTATAATTTTTATAATTTTTTTTTCCTGCTATCAATAATTACATTTTTTTTTTTTGCTGGTAAAATGTACATAGGTTTGACTTGTCTGCATAGACCATCACCCCAGAGATTGAGAAAGATCTGCATTTACTGAAGGTGTGGTGAACTCTATTTTTGTCTATGTAATTTGTTTATGTGGCACTGCTTTTCAATTATACTCAAATTATTCTCTATGTAACATTTTAAATTGCTTCAAATTTGTTTCATTTTTGTGAATTTTCTTATTATTTCAATTTTCAAACTTATGTGGTTAGGGAATATGCCATTATGCAACTTGGGTCACGGTCATGCAGCAATGGAACTAGGGAAATATTTAAATGCCTGTCTCTTTGTAGTTAAAATTATAGCTTAAAAGTTTAATTAGATCTTACGCTTCTACTTAAGAGATTGTTCGGATTTAGATAATTCACAATCTAGAAAATTAGAAATGAAGTAGAAGGGGTATTTCCTATTAATGCATTTGATATGTTCAATAATGTATGTGTAGTCATTAGCCTTTGGTTGGATCCATGTTGAGCATTTGAAAATTATTTCCCGTGTATGGAATGTAAAAAGTTTTTACTTACCAAAAAATAATGTTTGCGTATAATTTGACTCTAAATGGGTAAAATAACAAACTGAAACTGAAAGCTGGTTGATTTTCCACGAGTTGTAATTGATATATGACAGTATGGCACTAGTAGTTGTTTTTCTACCAATTACATTGACTGGGTTGCTGATTCATGCCTTTCTATAACTTTTAAGCAACATTCTTGGTGAGAGGGGTTTACCCTACACTCTAAAAAGATGATTTTCCAGGGATATAAGTGATATCTTTTAATCATATACTGCCAACTATGTTTCTTGTAAACTGGCATCAGCATGGTCAAGTGTAAAACTTGGGCTGAACTTGAAGTAATTATGATGGTAGTATCTTGGAATTTTTGATTTGTTGCTCTATCTAGGATGTTTATAGTTTCAATTTCAAAAGGATGATTTCAGAAACTCAACTTCACTCAAAAAGTTTTGTTTGCATTTTATTGACTTGAATGCACATGATTCTATTTTCTTACATGAAATTCACCTCAAGAATCGATCGAACATATCATAATTTAAGACATGCTTCTAAATTATGATGTGCTCTTACTTTGACCAAAGTGAGCGTTATCTTATGATAACATGTTCTAGATATAAGATTAGACTTAATTCATCTTAGGATTTCTTTGGAGTTGAATAAGTTTGACTCAAACGATCTCCCATTTACTTTTGAATTATGCTGGAGCTCATTTAGATTTTAAGTCATTTTATATCTATCTAAATAATTGGAAGTTATACAATACTCCTTGAGCAATGCTCTCTCCTTTCACATGAATGACAAGACCTACCATGAATTTAATTAGTGAGACTTATTGTTATGTGAGGAGAAGAAACATGGCTCCTGGTGTACTGAATAATTACAATTAAATAATCATATATAATAACTTATTGTGAAGCTTTTTTTTTTTTTTTTTTTGGATTTGGATTTTGAGGGTTGGGGGGGATAAGTTGTTGTGAAGCTTGGATATGCATGTAGTGGTTTATGGCTTTATCAAGTTAATAGGACACTTTTTATTGACTTTGATGGTTCATTTGCTTGCTAGGAGTTTATAGTCTGTAACTTAATTATATTCTAAATTCTTTTAAAAGAAAGTTCCATCTTGATTTCTGAATTTCTTCCCGTGTTCATGATTACAGTTGAGAACTACCATTGATCTGTAAAGGCACTACAAGAAGGGGGATTCAAAATCCAAAACTTTGCCCATGTATTTCCAGGTAAGTCTATTTGTAATTTCTAGAAAGATAGTATAGTATGTGATATCTTGGAGCTGTAAGTGGGACTCTTGTTTATTCTCCTTTGGGTGGTATACATTTTGTTATTTAGGCTTGGCTAATTCATACACCTTTTGGTCTTTTGACAATTAGATTGGGATGGTGATAGAGCCAGCATCAGACTTCTTCACAGGTAGACTAACAAAGAAGAAGAGAAAGGGAACAATTGGATCTGAGGTGTTATCTTATCTCTCCCTTGCTGACTACAGGTGAGATATGCAACTCTATCAAAAACCATATGACCATATCATGACATGATGTGTTGAGTTCAAAGGGTGAAAGGAATGTGGTGTTGCCATTTGTAAAAATATGTTATTTTGCCTATATATAATAGTTGATTAAAATGAATTCAGCAAAGGGAGATCTAAATTCTATATGAGCTTGCTTATCTTAGTTGTAATCTTGAAATGGACTTTCAAAAAAATTCAGACAGACATAATTTGTGAAGAAAATGTGAAGCATGGTCATCATATATAACACAGTAACACAGTAATAAAAACTTGAGAGAGCATATAGCATTAGATTTTTTGTTTTTGTTGGGGGGGTGGTGGGGGCGGAGAAGAGCACCAGAAAGCTGACCTTGTTATTTTTTCTTTGTATTTCTGGAAATTATTTTCCGCAGAAACTTCCATCTTCACTCACCCCCTCATAATCAACAGGCTGCACGTATAAGAAAATAAATTATTAAGTTTTATTGGATGAAACAGTATGCTTTGAGGTATAGAAGGGAAAGATGATAGAAGAGCTTAACGAAAGACAAACAAGTTTAGGGGAGAAAACTTTTTGAAATGTTCCGTACCTAATGGATCTGTCTGGATGGATCCTGAGAAGCCTTTCAGACAGATTCATTATGCCAAGAACATTCAAGTCCTGCATCAAACTCCTGAGTCACTGTACCACAGATATCAAACTAGTAACAGAGCATAATGAAACCCATTAGATTCTATCAAGATTTTCAAAAAGAGTTGAGAAGATAAAACCATATACAAGCAAACAAACCAAATCTCCAGTTCACTTGCTCACCAAGCAGTCAAAATTGTTTAAAAAGACTAAGAAGATACACCAGGTTAGGCATAATACTGAAGAAATTAAAATACATCACAGAACGAAAGGCATATATAAACCACAAATTTGTTTTAGATTTCTCTATCTGCACAATCCTTATTTTTCAAAGTAAATTACTTTCAAATGATAATGAATATTAAAATTTAGTTGCCTTGATAAAACAGTATATAATTTTCTGTTGAATGGCGTGGAAAAATCAGACCAACTGATCCAATTACTAAAATACAATTCTTCTAACGTTTTCTTTCATGCATAGAGGCGCATGCACCTTCTTCCAGATTATTTTATCCTATTAATCTTCCTCTATTTTAATCTCTATGTACCGGAAGAAGAAGAAAAAAGTTCTATCCCAATGTGTCCCATATGGATTCATTCATCTACATATGGGGACTGCAGTTGCAAAGGAATGTTTCTGAGAGTACTGAAACAGCTACAGTTGGGTTTTAGCTGATTCTTCTTGCGTCTTCTGCTTATATTTCTTCAACTTATTCTTCTTCATCTGTGAACTTGCCATTAATTCTATCGGTTTTGTCCATTTGGAGGCAGGAATGAGAGGGAAATGGAATAACATAGATAGTGAACATAGAAGTAGAATTGGGAAACTAAATCGACTGGATTAACTAGGCCAATCCCGGTGAGTTGAGTGAGTCAGAAGTTTTTTTCCCTTCTATGTAATACCTTAAAATTATTTAACTGACATCAAATTAATTATTTTCCATATGTAATTGATATCTATTTCTTTTTAGATGAATAAAATTTCAATTTATGATGTCCACTTAATGATAATTGCTCTTATCATTAGGCTAAGACATCAATCAATTTTTAGTATAAGCAAGTTCAAATTTCAGATCTCTAATTCAACGACAAAATCATAAGTACAAAGACGGGAATTGAATCCCACTGTTGAGACAAAAGTCTTGTAGCATAATTGGTACTATCTTGTGGTGTTTTTACAGAATTATAAATGGTTCAAATTCCTTATTTCCCATTTTAACTACCAAATTATCACCAAAAAAAAATTAAAAAAAATCATACTCTTTAGTTATAAGACAAAAATGAAAAGATGTGGATCTTTCCCTCAAGATAACACATTAGAGCCAATTTAACAATATTATAGGTCACAAAATTAATTTTTCTAAAAGTATGATTAACAAACCAATGGATATCCAATGAATTATTTATTTGGTATACATTTTTATAATGATTTACAGTTAGGGGAAGCTTTGAACCCAAAATATTTTTATTGATAACAACCAAATGTGTCAGTTGAGTTGTAAGATTACTGGCTTTAAAAAAAAACAAAAACATAATTATATTGGTTAGAATTACTAATTTTACTATTTGAACTCCAAAGCCAAAACATCAGTGTACATAATCACCATCACTGCTATGAAACGCCTATAAGCCACTGTGAGTTAATCATGTAAATCTCCGATTAGTCTATTAGGGAACCATTTGCAAGCGCATTGAATGGTAGCTTTCTTTCTTTTCTTCTTCTTCTTTTTTATTATTAATTTTTTAGAAAAAAATTAGAAAATAAGGCAGCTATCAATGTGTATAATATTATCCTTTTAGTTAATTTCAAAATAACTTTATTTATCTTATTAAATGCTACATTTATTTAATTAATTAATTGAAGTTTGAATGATGGAAGAGCAATATGAAAAAGAAAATCCAATTATACTAGAAATTCTAAATTATTTTTAAAACAACAGTAAAAATTAGAATTAAATTGAAAAGAGTAATGTTACACATAAAAACTATTTTACAACATTTTTACAAATTATTGATGTGGCTAATTCTTATTAGCACCTAACATTAACATAATTGTTTTTATTTAATCACTTATCATATTAGTAGTTTGTAAAAAATAATATAAATAGTTTGTAACTTTAGCATTTTTCAATTGAAAAATCCAAAAAGTGGGACCTATTGGGCAGATTAGCACTCCACTAGTTGAACCAAAGTGTTGATTCATACACTCTAACTACTAATTGAACAGCACCGAAGCTCCAAATTTTTGTGTTTTGGATATGATTTTCTCTTTCTTTTTTTTATTAATTTTTGAGGGAGATAAGAATGAGATTATACTACCAATTGCACAACTTTTGAGCACTAAAAATAATGAAAACGCATCTCTCAAGTCTCAACTTAGTATTCGAATTAAAAGTGCTGTGGATTATCATTGGCTGTAGGCTAGAAACCTCTAAAGCTTAGGTTACCAACTCATACCCACAAAATTCACTTTCATTTTTTCTGTATTTTCCTCACCCTTTCACTGCATACACAAACCACTTTATGTCTGTATTTATAGAAATCATTCATAGACACCAACCCAAATGGTTTTAGGATTTATTACATCCAGCAACACCTTTATTAGTGCAAAGATTAGTGATACTTTCCGCTCTTCTAAGAAAGTATTAGGCTAAATTACAAATTACACTCAAATTTTGCATTCTTCTTAACTCAGTGAATTTATCCACCTCATAGAATTCACTAAAACAACATTGTTTGATAAAGTGAAAAACCTAAAACTTATAGTGAGATTGGACAAAATTGACAAAATGACCAAGTTAATACCAGATTACAGTTGAAAGAATAAAATGGAGGGAAATGAAATTTAAATGTCTAATTTGAAAATATATTAAAGTGATGTATTTTATAGTTTAAAGTTGAATAAATATGTATAAAAAAAACTTTTATTGATTTTTCTTGATTGTTGCAAATGATCATTGCACGTAGATCTGCACCTATAAATTAGTCTCTCTCTTTTCTAATTTATTTTGTGGAAAAATAAATAGATGACACAAAACAAACCGCTTTTTTTTTTTTTTTTGAGGATGACATAAAATGGACCTAGACTACTTGATTTCTACATATTCATTCTAGCTTGGTTTAACAAAGGGACCTAGATAACATTATTGTTACATGTTCAATGACCACACGTTTAGTTTGCAATTCTGCCATTTGCATCATAAAAGTTTTATATAGTCCAAAATTCTAAGGCTACAACTTTCCAAGTCTTCGGAAGTTTTGAACAATGACAAAACTTGGTGAAAACGATTGATGCTTGTTGAACGAAAGATATGTTAAAAATTATAGGATGACTTAACCAAATAAATATATATATTTATATATATATATATATATTTATTTATATTTAGAGAGAGAGAGAGAGAGAGAGAGAGAATTTAATTGTAAATTTAATCTTAAATAATATCATTATGAATAGATAATTTTTGTTGAACTCTCTATCATTGTAAGCATACCAATTTTTTTTAATAATAAAATATTTGAGGAAAGAGAAACAAATGACATAAAAGTAAAATTGACCCAAAAACTTGATAGCTACACGTTCAATCTAGCATGAATAATAGAGGGACCCAGATAACATAATATCTACACATTATCTCCGCAACTATGCAATCAGTATCAAACAATTCTTATATAGTCCAAATTTCCATGACTACAACTTTCCAAAGGCAAGTTCCAAACAATGACCAAAAACTTGTGAAGCATTAACTAGAAATCTAACCTATACTACAAATTGATGACATATATCTTTCATTATGCCTTATAGTAAGAATAGTTGTATCTTGTTTTCTGGCATACAAATTGATGACAGATATGTTTCATTTAACCTACTTTCATTTCACTAAGTCTTTGGGATCTTTTTCTATTAACCAGCATGAGCTTTCATGGTTGAATGAATTTGGGGGATATAGAAAGAGTAGTGCTTTTTTTTTTCTCCAATATACACATTCATGAAAGATTGAGTCAAAAGCAACGAACAAGAAACTGAAGCTAAACAACAATATATAAAATTTGACACATTTATTTGAGAAGTTGCATTAGTATTTCATTTCAATATCTATAAAAATAAAAATAAAAATAAAAAAAGAAAAAAGAAAAAAGAAAAAAAAGAATAACTATAAGGCTACGTAGTACATATAAGATTTTTTCTTCTTGTCTATATTAAGAGAGTTTTAAATATTTTAAATAAAAAAAATTAAGTTTGAATATATATATATATATATATATATATATATTAGTCTTATTTAAAGGTTGGAAGAGGATTAGGATGACCCCTGAACACAGAGTAGTGTAATTGATAGAAGAATAGAAAAAGGAGATCAGAAAAAAGAGATTCTAACGGCTATGTTTCTAACGGTCATATTCTAGCTCAGCTACAAAACGGTACCGTATAGATAATGTAAACGGTAATGTTTTGGTTCAATGAGGATTCATTTAAGTTGAGTAACGTCGTTTTGATAATTTTGTTAACTAAAGCTGGACAACATCATTTTGATCTTGCGTGTCTTCCTCCCAAAGCTTCAGCTTCTAAGTACTGTTTGTAATTAAATGTATTATGTAAAAATGAATTTGCTTGATTATTACAAGGAAAAATGAGTATATCTAATCATAAAATCATTTTTATTAATTAATTTGAGCAAAAAGAAAGGATGACATAAAACTTATTCGGATAACATGATTGCTACATGTTTAATTAGTTGCCACACGTTTTGTCTATAACTTTGCAAGGTGCATTAAACAATTCTAATATAGTCCAAAATTCCAAGACTATAGTGATCAAAGAGAAAAAATTCCATGACTTGAATTTTCAAAGTCTTCCGAAGTTCCAAAGAATGATCAAAGACTTGTTAAAACGCAAATAGGATTTAAGTTTTCTTATGGTATTTACCTAAAAAAAAAAAAAAAGACTTCCGATGGTGTCACATGTCTTCAAAGTTGAAGGAGTCTAGCGTATCAATGACTTAAAAAATGAATGATATCATTTTCTTTCATAAAAGTTTTAAGAGAAGTAACTAATTAAACTTTTCTTAGTTGTAACCCCTAAGCCAACTCCCTCCAATTAGTTGTTATTAAAATATTAAATATGGATGTATACATATTTGGAAAAAGGTTCTGCATTATATAACAATTAGTAATAACTTAAGGGTATTTATGAAAGAAAATTATTTGCACTCTGATCAAAGTTATCAAGAGATGATTAAAAAGATTAAAACAATACAAATTTATCTCTTCATAGTATTTATAAAATAACAAGAAATATGAGTTTTAAATAATGAAAAAAAGAAGAAAAAAAAGAAGAAGATTTTAAGCACCGTAGAGGTCCCCTCCTTGCTTTCTTCCCCACATCAGAGGTGCACAGAGTAGGCAATGAGCATGCGCCTCATGGATACATGCGTCTAAAAAAGATTATATGCTGACCAAGGGCTTTATAGCTGAATTGGCATCTCCCCATTTACATGGTGCTTAGCAACATGTTGTAATTATCTCTAATATATATATAAGATGGAATATTAAGTATAAAGGGAAACAAAACATATTTATCAATATATATGCCATCCTATTTGAAAGTAGCTCTTGTGATTTAGCATGAAGCAAAATAAAAGTGACAACAATTAAATTTTTGTCAATAGTTGATCTAGATTCGACTTACTAAGAAGGCTTCAGAAATGTGTCATTGAAAAGGGATGAGAATGCAATTGGAATACACAAGAATTTTATTGGCATATATAAAATTTCCTTAGCAAAAGGAATGGAAAATATCTTCAAAATTAAATCTAACATTCTGTTTTTTGGATACTCTAAAAAGAATGTAAGTTTACTGCTCTAATAAATCAAAAAGTTATGAAATTTTTTTCATAACAAAAGGAAAGAAAGGAAAAAAAGAAAAAAGAAAAGAGAAGAAATGTTCATCTATTATTATTCTATTTTATCTTTTATATAAATTATTTTTAATTGAATCAAATTGTAAATAGTTACTCATTAATTAAATCCCCCTACTTTTTCTCCCAAAAAGAAACTGAGTATGATGTTGACTTTATGATGTTGACTTTACCACAGTATGCATGAATTGGAATTTTACAACATAAAATTAGAACTGAGTAATGATATCACAACACGTCACATACTTCGTAATACACACTCACCTTACACATTCTACCACATGAACTGAAATTCTACTTTTAAGAAAATGATTTCAATTAAATTGTAAAATAATGATTTTAAAACACAATTTCATAATTAAAACTGAAATTATGAGCTGTTTAGAAAAAAAATTTAGAAGAGAAACAAAGTGTGTACAGAATGTACAATACAGAGTGTGTAATAAGATTTTCGGATTGGACCCTCTTTCGATGTTATTACTTTATATATATTAAACTTTTATTAATCGGAGCATTCCCATGTTGGCCATGAGCGTATTTCATAGCACAATAAAAATGTGGAAAACCAGGAGGTCAAGAACATCCTTCATTAGCTGCACCATATATAAGCAATGATTAGGAATTTCAAAACCATATTCATTATGAATGAAAACTGAGTAATTAGAAATTCCCAAAACCTTTAAGTATAACTACATCTTATAGTCTTGGATCAGAAGATGGAGGGACGTGGGTCAGTGGCTGTGCTAGAGAAGGAGGAGGCGAGTCAGTGGCTGTGGTTTGGAGAAGGAGGCCATCGTCTCCAGTGGAGGGCAGCAGTGTCGTTGGCAGCTAGGCTTGGAACTATTCAATCTTACTCTCACCTTCTCTCTCTCTTGTGGTTTATAAATCAGATTGCAAATGCAGTTTTTTTTGGGTACTGGGTTAGGAAATAGATTCGAATTGGAACGGGTATTGTTTCTTTCTTAGGTGTAAATTCAATTTTGTAATTTGTTTATAAAAAGAAATGCCACATCATTTAAAAATGACAGATCATTATTCCATTAACCACGTAAGTAACACAACTAATGGAAATTAACCAAAGGTCTTATATTGCTTATTTTGAAAAATTGAGGGACCAATTGCACTTATTTGAAACTTGAAGGGCCAATTGCACACATAGGGTAAACTTTAAGTTTATCACAAGCTTTTTGGGTTTTATACTTTTATTTACCAATCAAAGAATGTTTGAATTTCCTTAAAAATAGAGAGGTTTTTGCGCCTTATTCCACGTCTTGCTAGGATGCATTTCAAAATGTTATATATATCCATATATATATATATATATATATAATTTCAATATTAATTTCTTTGATTTTTATCCACATTTATGAAAATGGGTTTAGCTTATGAGCCTGTTTGGATAAGCAGATGTAAAAATGTATGTGTGTGTGTTTTTTTTTTAAATATGAAAGGTAATTTTTATTTAAAATAAGCATTTATTAAAAAAAAAAAAACCAGTGCTAAGTATTTTAAACACTTTTTTTTTTTTTTTTTTTTTTTTTGCATCTTCAAAAAAGAAAATTCTTTGAAAACACACATTTAAGCTAACAAATGCCAAACAAACAGACCCTACATCTTATTGATTTTTAACATCCCATCTCTCTCTCTCTTTTTTTTTGGAAATAAAATAAAATACTACCACATTATCCACTAACTTAACAAATGGTTGAGATTAAAATACTAAGGTCACGTCATATGCACCAAACACCAAGAAAAAAATATAATACATTTTCTTGATGTAAGATAAAGAATAAAAACCTTTAGCAAGGACTCCATCTGCAACTTAATTGATATGGACGCAAGTATTAAGTTTCTAAAGTGGAGATTTCAAACAGATTAACTTAATACCTATTTTATATTTGCAGATGAGACAAAAATATAAGGTGAAACTACATTATTGGTCCCTAACGTTTACTCTGTGGATGCAATTGGTTCCTTAAATTTCAAGTAAACACAATTAGTCCCTCAAGTTTCAAAATTGAGCATTATTAGTCATTTTTTAACTACCGTTAATGTTATTGCCTACATTGCCAACAACACAATGACCCAGCATCTTTTTACTTCAAAGTGTTTTACAAACTAAGTGTAAGTCTATATATATTGTAATAGCCACGTTGGAAAATTTGCCAGGTTAGCAACTTAGCATGTGAGTCCTTATTTATTTTTTTCTTTTGTTAAAAACATTTCCAAACTTTTCGTTTATTTCCTGTGACCACCCGAAGCTTTCTCTTCATCTTCCTCTTCTGCCAATGGTTGTCACTGCCTCTGTCACTACCGTTGTTGCCCCCATTAGCCATACTTCCCTCTAATCCAAATGGCCGTCATCCCCGCTGCATCAACTAGCACAAACACCTCTCTGTTGTTTGCCAATCTCCATGGATCTCCACCAATAACTAATCTCCAAAGAACTCTATGTTTCTTTGCTTTTAAGCTTCGTTTCCAATGGATCTATAACTGTAATTAACATGAAAAGGTTTAAATCCATTTCATTAGAAATCTTTAATCCATTTTTATTTACCCCTCCTCCAACCAACATTCGTGGGTATTACCGACTGCCTTTTATTGCACAGATCTAAGTTTGGGTGCAAGATTGCCTTTTATTGCACAGATCTATGTTGGGTTTCCTGCACGGCTACACCCAATCTTAGTCTATTCCCATTAACAAGAAAGGATTTATAGTTAAAGAATTTGAATGAGAGAGGGTTAGTTTTATAAGACTTTGTTTGCTCAAAGGTGAATCTCTTCAACTCAATACTCACTTCACAAGATTTTTGTTGGCTTTGAGGTGCTTCGGTGATTTGATTGGAGAATTGAAAGCGGCGAAGGAGAAAGGGAGGCAGGGCTGTAAACGAGCCGAGCTTGCTGAGCATTGTTGAGTAGTGCATGTACAAGCTTGACTCGTCAGGAAAAATTAAAAGTTTGAGCTTGTGACAAGCCTAAAAATAGTGTTTGAGTTTGAACTCATGGGAAAGCCAAAAAGCTTGAGTTTGACTTGGCTTGGCTTGGCTTGATTAATTAGTCAAGCCAAACTCAAGCTTAATATCAAGCTCAAACTCAAGTTTAGGTCAAGGTTTTGAGCTTGAGATCTAAAAAAATTACATTATTAAATGCTTAAATCTCTAAAATTAAGAAAAAAGAAAAAGAAAATAGTATACTCATTTTATCATGCATCTAATCTTACTTATGATTAGCTATTATTCAAATTAATAATTTACATAATTAAATTTATTCATTCATTATTCCTTATCTATAGTTTCAGCAATTGTTCAAAATACAATTTTTACATTCACGTTAGATGGTGAAGAACTAGAAAAATACCTGTTTGTAACTATTATGAATGAGAAATTTTAACATGTTTCATAACTTTACTTTAGCTGATTGATAGGGAAGGATCATATGTGGCCTACTTAATTATTTATTTATTTTTAAATGTAACTATAATCTAAAGTGGTTCTTGATCAGTTTAAAGGAAAGGAAAAAATTAAGGTAATATAGGTAGTGGTCTCATGTTGGCCATGTCATTATTAAGATATGTGTAATGAGTATATTTAGCTAACACATATAAACTTATAAATAAGTCTATTCTTGAATTGTTGTGTATCAAGCCTAATAGCTCACAAGCTCGTTCATGAACAAATTTTTATGCTTGGGCTTGGCTTGTTTATTAAACGAGCCTAAAATTAAGGCTTAAGCTTGGCTTATTTATAAACAAATAAATATGAACAAGCTTTTTATCAAGCTGATCCCAAGTTGTTCATAATCGACTTGGTTCATTTACAGCCCTAAAGGGACAGTCGACTGAAGCAAATAATTTTTTTTCCATTATAATAAATAATAATCAATTAAAAGATTATGCGACAATCTTATAATAATTAAATAGTTGATGTGGCATTTGACACTTAAGTTGTCACATCAATTTGCAAATGCCACATCACTATTTCGTTAGCCACATAAACAATAATACTAACGGTAGTTAAAAAAAAAAAAAAAAAAAACTAATAATGCTCAATTTTGAAACTTGAGGGACCAGTAATGCCCACTTGAAACTTGATGGACTAATTGCACTCTCAAGGTAAACTTAAGGGACTAATAGTGTAGTTTTGTGAGAGACCGTGCCCCTAGCCCGTTTTTATGGAATGTTGGGCCAAACCCACGTGAATGGGTGGAGTCATGTTGTTGCCTTTCAAAATGGAGGTTCGACTAGTTATATTTTTTCCTTTAGATTAAGGGTTTTACAATGGAGTCGCCACTTATTTAATTATTGGAAAAATAAGAAAACCATAATTGAAAAATTCCTCATTTTATTAATTTGAAATTGAATTTACATTGATCATAGGAAAATTACATGACTTTGGTCCTAGATACAATCTAAGATAAAGTACATGGCTTTATTTCTTAGTTACAATCTAAAAATCGAAAATTACATGGATAAGCATTTGATCTACTAATCCTTGATCTAAACCCGGAGGCTATGTTACAAGGTGGGAAGGTGTTAGGCACCCATCTTACCCGGTGAAACCGGTCTTCTAGATTATGGTGGCCAACATTCATATCATATCATCTAATATGTCAATCAATTTGCATGTTGAATTTAAAGTGTGTGCATGTGATGACTCTAATTCAATTTATTAAGCATTGCATTTGAATTGAAAAACAAATTCTAGTGAATGTGTGTATATGGTGATATCCTAGATTCAAAGATTTGAAAGAATTATGAAACAAACATGTTTTTCATATTTTTGATGTGGATTTAAGATTAAATCTAGTAATATGCATGAACATGTGATGAACAACCAATAACATGTGAAGAACACATAAGAACAATTAAGAACATTCAAACATATTCAAGGGAATTATCATGCTTTAATCTTAAATTCTCATCATAACAATATAAACAAATAGTTAGGGAAGGAGATTATACCTTCATGCAAGATCCATATAATGGAGGAGAGGACTCTTGATGGAGGTCCTAAGGGTGGAGGAAAAGAAGAGTTAGGAGAGGGAGAGTGAGTCTCACTCAATACTTGAGTCTCAAGAAGACCAAGATATGATAAGACTACTCAACTTCACTAGAACTCAAGAGAAGAGAAGAGATGGAGATTTTTTTGTCTTTTGGAATGAAGGAGAGGGGGGGTTTATATAATAGTGGTGGAGGAAATATGAATGGAAGGCCATTTAATGAGGGTTGATAAGGAATCATGAACCTAGACCTCATTTTAGCCTTTGGAGAAATATGATGCATTAAATGTGGAGATTGATAAGAGTGAAGAGCAGGCAAAGTTCGGTTTTCCCGTAATTGCTGTAACAGCTTATAGAGCCAACTTTGAAAAATTATTTCTGCCTCAATTCTAATCGGAATTGTCTTATTCTTGTGCTCAAATTGAAGCACTGGATGTCTAATTTCTGGGAAAATTAACCTCATTCACAGATTCAAAATATTCTAAGAAATATTGATGAAATGGTGAGTAGAGGTCATTTGTTAGAAAATAGTTTCAGCACAATTAACATTAATAGGACCCAAATTAGCTCCTAATTAACATTAAATGACTCCAATCACTCACATTTCAGACTTAATTGGTTCCAAATTTACTCTAATTAAAAGATAATTGCACAAATTACTCATTAAATAATTAATATTTAACTATTTAGTTAATTAGGTGTGTGCAACCCTACCATAAAATGTAGTCCTAACCAATCAAATTATGACACATTATCAATCTCAAATTGATTATACTTATAACCAATTGAAATCAATTGTTCATAATCACATATAGTTGGACTCAATTTGTGATAGTTAGACTTAATTGGTTCCAAATTTACTCTAATTAAAAGATAATTGCACAAATTACTCATTGAATAATTAATATTTAACTATTTAGTTAATTAGGTGTGTGCAACCCTACCATAAAATGTAGTCCTAACCAATCAAATTATGACACATCATTGATCTCAAATTGATTATATTTATAACCAATTGAAATCAATTGTTCATAATCACATATAGTCGAACTCAATTTGTGATAGTGCATCTCAGCCATTAAAACTTGATTTGATGATAACTTTCAATCTAATGGTCCGATTAAGGCTCATGACCAGTTGATTTGATCGTTATAATATCAAGATCATTTTGGTAAAATGATATTAAGGATCTAATGACCATAATCAAAATGCATATTTTCAATGTGAAATTACCATTTTACTCTCCATGTGAGGTTAAATACGGGTTGTAAAATAGGGTGTCAACAAGTTTTCACCAAAATATAAAGTATTAAAGAGTAGTACTTAATTTCTTATCATTATGTTAGGAGAAAAAAAGTTAAAAAAGAAAAGATTTTTATTTTATTTTAATTATTTATTATTATTTCCAAAAAAGTTGTTGTTAGGTTCTAAAGACTTAGGAATTTATGTATTTAGAACTCTAATGTGTATTGTTGGTAAACCATGATCAAAACAAGTTGTTTAGTCGTGTTTAGACTTGCTCAAAGTTGTGTCATTTATGTAAATTTGGATTTAATTTGATGCAAAATTAAAAGTGTAATTCGGCCTTGTTCAATCGATCGAAGCTTAGGCTTGATCAATCGAAATTTGGGCAGAATGCGTTTTTCTACAGAATTCCAACTTAGCCCTAGTTTATTTAAAACATTTAGGGTTTTGTATTTTTTTCCTAGGTATATAAGGCAAATCCTAGCCACGTTTTAGTGTTGCTCATATTGCTGTTTGTGTAAATCTCTTGTGAGATCTGTGAGGAGCTTTCCTTTACACAAACTAAGGATTATCAAAAAAGAGATTCGTTCAAGAACTTGATGATCATTCAGTTGCTACCATAGGAGCTTAAAGAAATACAAGTGGGTGTGCTTGTACTTACTGGAGAATCCAAAAAAGAAGGAGTCCGTGGTCTCGGAGTTTACACGTGGTCGTGTCAATAAGTTTCTACTGGTGGGTAGCAATAGGATGTTAGTGGTCTAAGTCCTATTGTAAAACTTCAATTCTTTCATAGTGGATTCAGGTTTACCTTGAGGATAGCTAAGTTAAATCCTCCCCAGGTTTTTACCGGTTTGGTTTCCTGAGTGATCATATCATTGTGTTATTTATCTTTCCGCTGCTTTGCATGATATGATTGTTTGATTATAACCTAGATTTGAAATTTGGACTAAGTAATAACTTGGCTAATTACTTAGGTTAATCCAATTGTGTTTTTAAAGGGTCTAAAAACCATCAGTTGTATGAATAAAAAAAAAAATGGACATCAATTATGGACATCAATATCTATAGAAGTATTATTATTATTATTATTATTATTAGGGACAAGAACAATATTTTAGGATAAAGGTCTTAAAAAAAGAAAAAGTGAAAGATAAAAAAGAAGTAAAAATGGACACAAGAAAGTACACATTACAATTCGACATTTATTAAACATACACTATCAAGCTAAGATCATCTCCCATCATCTAAGTCAAATATTACATGGTCTCTCACGCTATCGTACACATTAGTACTTTTATTACTAGCATTATATTTGCAAGAATCTGATGTCTCACCGAGTAAGAATTCGGTTTCTTCTGAGTTGGAATCAACATTGACCCATGAATGCATCTCCATCTTTCTTAAACCCTCCAATTCGGTTGCTACTTCCTTCATAGTAGGCCGATCTTCCCCTTTCAATCGTAAGCACCTCTTTGCAAGATTTGCCACTTCCTTTAATTGCCCGGCCTTCCCTTCTTTCGCTATATGTTTTTCAAGAATTTCAAACAATCTATTATCCTTCAAAAAAGATAGAAAACGTATAGCTAGACTTCTTTCCTCCTCTGGCTTATCAAATGAAAGAGCCTTTTCTCCCGTTAATAACTCTACGAGGACCACTCCAAAGCTATAAACATCACTTTTTTCTGTCAATTGACTTGTTTGCATGTATTCAGGATCCAAGTATCCCAAAGTTCCTTGCACCATTGTAGCTAATTGTGTTTGGTCTAGTGGAACTAATCTTGAAGCTCCAAAATCTGATACCTTTGCTGTGTGAGTACTATCCAACAATATGTTTGAAGACTTAACATCTCTATGGATAATAGGTGGAGAAGCTGCAAAGTGCAAATATGATAATGCTTCTGCAGTTTCTGCAGCTATCCTAAGACGAATTTCCCATGATACAGTGGATTCCTTGTTTTTGTGATGAATGTACTCAAAAAGAGTACCATTAGGTATGAATTCGTAGACTAGTAAAGGAACTTGTGTCTCCAAACAACAACCTAATAGTTTAACTACATTCCTATGGTTAATTTGGGAAAGTACAACTACCTCATTAATGAATTGCTCAATTTGGCTTTCATCGACTGTTTTGGACTTCTTGATGGCCACAATCCTATTATCTAGCAAAAGTCCCTTATAAACTGTACCAAACCCTCCTCGGCCAATAATTAAAGTTTCATCGTAATTGTTGGTAGCCTTTTTCAATTCTTCTGTAGTGAAGATTTTCGCTGTTGCAGTTGAATTTTCTGGCTTGGAGAGTTTTTGTTGTAAAATTAAACCCCCATTTTGTTCAAAGAACCTTTGTCTAAGCTTGATTAACTTTCTTTGCTTAACCATCAAGTACAGCCAAGAGCTACAGACAAGCATAACTATGAAGCTTATGCCAACACCTACACTTGAAAGAAATAGAATATTAGTATTTTTTGCTTATATATCGAGTACAACTTCGAGCAACTGAGAATCAAAATGAAGAAGCTTATGAGATCAAGTACATTTGAAAGAAATAAAACATTATTAATGGACTCTATAATCTATACCATTCTTAGAGGCCCCATGGGCAGATAGATTACAATTTTACAACGAGTCATTATTTATTGACTATTTCGCATTAGTTAATCTGGCATAGTTTTTCCCTTAAAAAAAAAATCATCAATTAGTTAGTCTAACATGGATACTTATTTTCATAAAATAAAAAAAGGATACTTATTCTTAAAAAAAATAAATAAATAAAAAAAATCGGAAAAGTATAGAATCTAAACGTTAACATTCAACGTTAAACAATTGGGCTCAATATTAGATCCTCTAAAGTTGCCACTCACCAAGGTGAAAACGACGACGTTTGGAAGATAATTTTAGCCAGGAGTGTACAAACGTTACAACTCGGTGAGAATTCCAAGAAAGAAGGCACCAGAGGTGGTAACAAAAAATCTATGACAACAGTCTTTCCTGTACTATTTTCTACAACTATTCTATATTCTATGTAACTTACTATAAGTGATTGAGAAAAAAATAATAGATTTATATGAAAGTAAAAAACTGCTAAATACAGTTCACTATATAGGATAGTCGTGGGAAATGTAGTCCTAAAATAACCAGAGGTGGTAAATGTCATGGACTTAGGCCAAGGTGGAAATGTTCAAGAGCACGCGCATGTGGTAAATGCCATGAATGAAATTGATGGCCAACATAAGAGACTAAGAGACTCATCATCGGATTTGGATTTGATGTAATAGCAGTGGTTATTGCACTATGCGAAATTGAAAATACCTAATCGTTTGAATTTAACTGAGAAACCTAATATGTTGTACTTATTGTACTGTTTCTATGTTTTACTGTTAGAATATTTTAAACCCTTATAAGAGGGCCGTTCCTCTTCGCAACATTCTCTGCTACCAAATAGAGAAGTTTGTACCACCCCCCCCCCCCCCCAAAAAAAAAAAAAAACAAAAACAAAAAAGAAGGAGAAGCTTAACTTACAATCTAGTGCAAATTCCTGAAGCATAGTAATGCAATTGTGTGAGGGTGCAATACAGTAGGTATACTTACCAAGCAAAAGTTTAACTTGTAGTGATGATTGATTGGTAACACAGACTCTTGCACTTTGGTCCAAATGATACCCCTTGATACAAACACATGTAAATTTTCCTGGTAAGTTAATACACTCTTGTCCCAGGAGGTTGCAGTTATTGGGGTTTTCACATTCGTCAATGTCTGTAGATGTAAAAGTCCATCGTTAATTAACTTGAAAGTACTATAATTAATCAAATGCAATGGCATATTCAAGATCATGATTTTTTTTTCATAAAAAAAAAGTAAAATTATTCTTTTATGCTATGTTTGGAAGTTTTGAGGGAGAAGAGAGTAGATGAGAGTAGAGTAGAGGGGAATGGTTATCCTCCACCTTGTTTAGATGTTTCTAAAATTAAATAAGAGTAATGTTACAAACACAAACTATTTTAGAACATTTTTACAAACTGCTGATATGGATTTAGTATTTTTCAAATAAATATTGCAAATAAAAATGTGATGTTAGTGATGGACCAATATTAAAACTAGTAAGAATTTGCCACATAAGTAGTTTGTAAAAATACTGTAAAATAGTTTGTGTATCTAGTATTACTCATTAAATAAGGGGGGGATGAATAATTATTCTTTTCATAGTTTGTAATTTTGTTAATATGGTAAGGAAAAATTTGGTAATTCATTTGGTCAAACATTTCTATGCTTTATTTTCTCTCCAAATCTCTCCAATTTAGCAAAATTAAAAATTAGGGGTTAGAAGTAATTAGAACCCCTCCAAACCTTTCCAAATCCCTCCCCCTCCTCCATTAAAAAATATTCAAACAAGATAATTTAATTTACTCTCTCTTCCTCTACTCTACTCCCCTCTACTCCTCCATCCAAACAAACTATTAGCACATTGAAAAGTAGTGACATTATTGAAATGAAATGGAAAACTATTGCAGATAGAGTTCCTATTTTTGTGTTTTATAATTTATAAGTTATATGCTCTAACTCTTGAACTACTTTCAATTGAGGTCATTAAATTTCCAAAAAAAAGAAAAAAAACATTTCAACCCCTGCACAGTAATCTATTTTTAATTTAATCATTTTGTCAAATTCTATCCTTGGTTTTAAAAAGCAATACAGTCAAAGAACCATTTTTTATCTCGATTTTCGGTTGAACCGGCCCATCCGGTATGATTTTTTAAAACTATGGCTCTATCCAATCATGTCATTGGTTTTAATATTTTTCAAGTTTCAAAGTACTGGAAAACAAAAAACAAAGCAAAATTATTATAACTTTTACCTTATTATAATCATTATTATTTTTGAAAAATTAATTTAGATAGGGGATGGTAGAGAGTAGATACATAAATTAATACCATGGCAACCAGTAGGGAGGTATGGGTTCCCATCGTAACCGTCCTTGCACTTGCAACGATACCCAGACCTATCTTCGGAATTTTGACATGAGCTATTATCTCCACATATGTAATTCGATTTGTTCTCTATATCATTACATGTCTCATTACCGATGGCCCAATCAAGAACCATTGGCATCATTTGTTGGTCCCGTAGAGTGCGAAGGGAATCAATGGAGAAATTGAACGTGTCTTGTTTGCTGATTAACGCATACCCACAAGGATTGAAATTTTCTACCATTGTGTGATTCTGAAAACTATGGGATTCCATAGTAACGTTTTTCAACCCTTTGGGTATATCTACCTCGCAACACCCAACACCAGTGCAAGACCCATAGACCATGAACCTAGTGCTTTCACATACGGACGCGCAGCCGGTGGCGTATCTTTCATTTTGCTGGTAACCGACAAGGTATGCAACAGTGTCGCAACCAACAACCACAAACTTGTTTTGGGTGCTAGAGACGGTGAAATTGAGGGGCGACGCAAGCCACGGATTGGTGGAGTTATTATAATCCTTCACACCCTGTTCATAGCAGTCACGGGCTACATACATCAAGGTGTCAATCTGGCCATGGAGGGAAATGTTTTTAACAATCATGTGTGTAGGGATGAATGGTTCGGAGGAGTTGGTACAATTGACGAAAAAATTATGATCTAGGTAACAACCTTCTCTTAGGCCAAATGGATATGGAATTTTCATATCTCCACACCTGTCAGAGCAGTTTGGCCGCGCTATAGGATAAGTAAATCCTACAACTGCGACTGCAAATTCAGATAAAATCACACTAACGCAAGTGATTCGTATAAGAGTCTCAAGGAAACCCATATCCCCCAATATTTCCCAAGGAGAGGAGGTAGGATTATTGTGTTTGTGCATGGAAAACTTTGCATAGATGTTGGACATTTTATAGCCGTATGGAAAGCAGCCCGGTCAAGTCTTAACGTTTGCTCAATTTCATATATATATACTTTTTTTTCTTTTTTTTGGTGAGGGGGAAGTAAAAAATCTGAGTTTGACTCTCACCTACTATGCTTCATCGGCTTCAAACTTCGCAATGAAGGGATATGTTTTATTTTTCTCTTATTTTTCTCTTGTTAACGCTATCTTTGGGTTCATCTTAAATGGTTTTATTTTTGGTGATTTTGAGTGCTCTTTTCTCTCATTGAGGTTGATAATGTAAGTGCAGATAAGTCTATTACGTGCCTGAAAAACTCAAATTCCGAATATTTTATGTTATAAATTGGGTTTGGGTCGCAACATCTTAAGGTTAGTTTATATTTATACAAAATTACAAACAATTGTGAAAAAAAAAATATTTGAGAAGAATAAAAAAGTCAAATTATGAGTATTTTGCCTGGTCGATATGGGCCAGAAACACAAATGAGGCTACTGCTTCCCGAATCATATATGAAAAATATTTCTTTTCCAAATTGATAGAATCCAGTGGTCGAATTTCATAATGGATGATTCTTTACATGTGAAATGGATGGCCATCGGGTAGTGGATACCCTGTCCAACCCGACCCAAAGTTTTCAGCTTTTACCCTACCCAATAGAAAATTCGGGTATTAAGCATGGGTATTTCCTACACCTGAATTTGATGGGTTGGGTACGGGTATTACTTGACTTGACCTGTTAGGAATCATTTTTTTTTTAATAATAATAAAATAACATTTTTTTTTTTCACATAATGAGTTGGTAAAGTCAATATTAGTTGATTATGATACTTTTTAAAAGTTAATGGGACTTTAACCAATAAATTGCTTGCCTTATTAGTTTTATTATTATACATATTTCCTCACTAAAGGTTTTGTTCTCAAACTCATTTTAATCCTTATATTTGGGAATTGTTATTTATACTGATTATTATATATTACCAAGATTAACAAGTTTAACCTTCAAAAAAAAAAATTAATAAGTCTAAGTAACTTTTTTTTAAATACAAGATAAAAATTTTACTCTAACTTAATCTAAGTGTATATGTGTATGAATCTCTTCTGTAGACTTGAATCTCGACCTTTTGTCCTCCACATCCCACAAACACTTATACTTGTGGAGTAACCATCGCGGTAAATAAGCCTAAGTAACTATTTAACATTGATTAGATTGTTTTTTTTCTTGGAAAGCACATTGTCAAAGCAATAAATGGATGAAAGTTATTTCGAATATTTAATCTCATTTTTAAACATGACTTTTAAATCGGATTCCATTGTCAAGACACAACAATATGTCCGGTGAGATATATTCAATTATTCACAGCAGAACATGGACAGCAGATCTGTTCAAATACAAATTTGGACTGAGGAATAATAAGAATCACAAGGCCTCTCTTATCTTAAACATGTCCTTTTCTTTTGATCCGTAGTCGTGAGCAATGAGCATAGCTTGAAGTAATGTGTAAAAAAAAAAAATTGCCAATGACTTTTCCTTATTTGTAGGTTCCTTCACTACGCGCAAACTTTCTAACGTTAATGTCATAAATATTTGTCAAGTAATGTGTAAGGTTGAATTTATTCAACCATCTAATTGGCTTTATTCCGTGCCAAATTTGCTTGTAATTCAGCATTTAGTAACCCTGTATTTAGGTGGGTTTGTTGTAAGGGTAGTGAGTGAGATAGAGTGAAGATTGCTCAAGAGTGTGCAAGAAAACCGAGTGTCGCGGTTGGGACTCGCGGGTGGACTCGCGGCTGCAAGCCGCCAGAAGCTGCACACGTGCCAAGCATGCTGGAAGATGAACAGTCATGCTAGCTGGAGCACTACAGGACAAAACAGGACAACTGGCCATACGGTTATCTCGCGACTGGATCTCGCGACTTGGTCAAGCCGCGAGCCACCCCTGTTTTGCCAAAACCTGACGTTTCACATTCCTCTCCACTCCAGTATAAATACCCCTTTAACCCACGATTGAAAGAGAGCTTCGAGAGAGAATTTTGAGAGAGAAACCCTAAAGAAAAATCAGATTGTTTCACCCACAATCTATACCTTAGAGTCTCTTCAAATTCCCTTACTCTCTTCCTCTCCATTGTCAAATCCTTGAGAGGCATTATACCAAACCTGGTTCTCACCATCATCATCTCTGTGAGACAGTCGTTTGGAGTTCTGGGAAGCAGTTAGGAAGGAGCCAATCTTCATTGGTTGATGCTACGGTGTAGTAGCGGAATCCGGGAAGCTAGAAAAGAAAAAGGTTCGGCGCAACCTCGTTGGAGCAAGAAGCTTGGAGGGCTTAGGTGCACTGGGTAGATTAGGCTTGGAGGGTCTATTGCTGTCCTTGTATCCCAACTGTATTTTCTAGTGGATTGATTACCGCTTGGAGGGCGGCGGAGAGGTTTTTCGCCGAGGTCTTCGGTTTCCTCTTTGATAACACATCAGGTGTTATCTTTGTGTTTGCATCTTCCTTCCTCTCTATCTTTGCCTTTATTTTATCTGCTGTGGTTTCATTTTGTTATGGCTTAGATAGTTGTTTAACCAATTTCACATTATAGCATATGTTAAGTTTTCGCACACTTATTGTTTAACATATTGCTTGTGTTGGTTTAGTTAATTTTTGGGGGTCTAAACGTTCAAAAGTGTTTTTGTACACGTTTTTGAACTTTCAATTGGTATCAGAGCGGGTACACTGCTGTTGGTTTTATTACCTAAGTGTGATCCTAGACCCCTGAGTTGTGGTTGTTGTTTTCGTTTATACCATGCTGAATTGTAGCTCAAGTGTTTGTGAAAATGTCTCCATGCATATGTCTGAAAGGTGTCTTACTGATGATCTTGTAGAGTTATTAAAAACTAAGAAACCTGCTAGAGTTTTTGTTCACATGCTGGAATATCTTGAAAATCAGAATCTTGTCTTACACAGTAGCATATCTGAATCTAAATCATTGATTAAGAAATATAAAAGAAAGAATAGAATGTTGTGTGAGATGATAGAGAATCTGAAAATGAAAAATCAATCTAAAAGAAGCATGAAACCTGATGATGAGTTTGTGTTTGAAGGTCAAGAATGTCTGTCACATGTGAACCTATTTGTGCATACCTCATTAAAGGTGTTTAATGCATGTTTGTGGTATCTTGACAGTGGGTGTTCTCGCCATATGACAGGGGATTAGTCACTGTTTAAGTCACTCAAAGAAAAGGTTGGTGATTATGTGACCTTTGGGGATGGAAGCCATGCTCAAGTCCTAGGCAAAGGAACCATTGAGATACTCGGTTTGCCTCTGTTGAAAGAAGTGCTGTTCATAAAAGGGCTGAAGGCGAATTTGCTGAGTATCACTCAAATTTGTGATGACGATTTCCTGGTACAATTCTCTAAGAAAGGATGTTTGATCATCAATGAAGAGGGGATTCAGGTTTTGGAAGGAAATCGGACTACAGATAATTGTTATGGAATAGTTCCCACGGCACCAATATCGTGTAGAAGTGCTCGGGTGGATATGTTGGAGCTGTGGCATCACAGATTTGGGCATGCCAACTTCAAACAAGTAGCAAAAGTCTGCAAACTTGATGCAGTCGAGGGACTTCCTAAGTTTGGAAAAGTGAAGAAGACCGTATGTGGTGCATGTCAAATGGGGAAGCAAACTAAGGCAAGTCATCACAAGGTAAATGTGATAGCCACCTCTCGGTGTTTGGAGTTACTTCATGTTGATTTGATGGGGCCCACCAGAACTGAAAGCCTAGGGGGAAAAAGATACATTATGGTCATTGTGGACGACTACTCAAGATACACTTGGGTTGAATTCCTTAGAGAAAAATCAGAAGCTTGTGAGAGGTTGGAGATTCTGTGCAAGAAACTACAAAATGAAAAGGGGGTTCCGATAGCCAAAGTTAGAAGTGATCATGGGAGAGAATTTGAGAATGCAAGATTCGAGTCCTTCTGTGAGAAGAATGGTATTAAAAGAGAGTTTTCAGCTCCCAAAACTCCACAACAAAATGGAGTGGTAGAGAGAAAAAATCGTGTGATTCAGGAGATGGCGAGAGTCATGTTGCTTAACAAGCAAATACCTCAAAAATTTTGGGGAGAAGCTGTCAACACCTCGTGTCACATTGGAAATAGGATTTTCTTTCGAGTTGGTACAAAGAAGACTGCATATGAGATATGGAATGGGAAGAAGCCTAAAGTGAAGTATTTTCGGGTTTTTGGAAGTAAATGCTATATCTTAAATGATCGAGAAAATCTTGGGAAGTTTGATGCAAGAAGTGATGAGGGTATTTTTCTTGGCTACTCTACTACAAGTCGAGCGTATAGAGTGTTTAACAAGAGAACAAAGGCTGTGATGGAATCCATAAATGTCAAGATTGATGATGCCTTACCTAAGGTGGAAATGATTGATGATGTAGAAGGGCCGAGCACCGAAGAGCCTGATGTCGAAGTAGAAGCTTTGGATATAGAAGGTGAAGAACCTATACCAGAAGTAGAATCGACTCCAATCAACCCAAGAATGGAAACGAGATCGATGACTAGAACTTCAAGTCCTCTTACTCCTCCAGAAGTTCATCCTCCCATCTCTCGTAGTGATGAAGTTTCCACTTCAAAAAGGCCATCTTCAAGAGTTATCAAGAATCATCCGGAAAGTAATATCATAGGATCACTTGATGATGGTCTTCGCCTCAGGAAAGGAAATATTCTGCTAGCCAATCATGTAACATATCACTGTTATCTTGCACAGTTTGAACCAAAAAGGGTTGAAGAGGCTCTTCAAGATGAGAATTGGGTTGAGTCAATGCATGAAGAGCTGAATCAGTTTGTGAAGAATGATGTGTGGGAACTTGCTCCACGGCCTGAGAACGTTCATGTTATAGGCACAAAGTGGATTTTTAAAAACAAAACTGATGAAGATGGAGAGATAATTCGAAACAAGTCTCGGTTGGTGGCTCAAGGATACACACAAGTAGAAGGGGTGGATTTTGATGAATCATTTGCTCCGATGGCAAGACTCGAATCCATTCGAATCCTCATGTTCATTGCGTGCACTTTGAATTTCAAACTTTATCAAATGGATGTTAAGTGCGCTTTTCTGAATGGATATCTAAATGAAGAAGTTTTTGTTGAGCAACCAAAAGGATTTGAGGATCCTCATTTTCCAGACCATGTATTAAGATTGAAGAAAGCACTTTATGGTTTAAAACAAGCGCCTAGAGCCTGGTACGATCGTCTTACACATTATCTTCTAGATAGAGGTTTCAAGAGAGGGTACGCCGATCGAACTCTGTTTGTCAAAAATGATGAAGAATATCTCCTTGTGGCACAAGTCTATGTTGATGACATAGTGTTTGGGGCAACTATCGAAGCTCGTGCTACTGAATTTTCTGAGGAGATGAAGAAGGAGTTTGAGATGAGCATGGTGGGGGAGCTCACATTCTTCTTGGGTCTTCAAGTCAAACAACAGAAAGAGGGTATATTTGTATCTCAAGAGAAGTATGCCAGAAACATTGTCAAGAAGTTTGGCCTAGACTCCAAAAAACATGCCTCCACTCCCATGAGCTCTTCCACTAAACTGAATGTGGATTCGTCAGGAGTTGAAGTAAGTCCTACATTGTATAGGAGCATCATAGGAAGTTTGCTCTACCTTAAAGCCAGTAGACCGGACATTGCTTTCAGTGTGGGCGTTTGTGCCAAGTACCAAGCTAATCCGAAGGAATCTCATCTGACTGCTGCTAAGCGAATCATTCGATATGTGAATGGTACTGCAAACTATGGTCTGTGGTATTCAAAAGACTCAAATGCTTGTCTTGCTGGGTATTTAGATGCTGACTGGGCTGGTAGTGTAGACGATCGGAAAAGCACTTCAGGCGGCTGTTTTTATCTTGGTAACAATCTGGTTTCGTGGATGAGCAAGAAGCAGAATTCAGTGTCTCTATCTACTGCAGAAGCAGAATACATCGCTGCTGGAAGTTGCTGCACTCAGCTTCTTTGGATGAAGAAATTACTTCATGACTATGGAATTCCTCAAGAAACGATGTGTGTCTTCTGTGACAACACCAGTGCCATCAATCTTTCCAAGAATCCTGTTCAGCATTCAAAATCCAAACACATAGAAATACGTTACCATTTCATTCGGGATTTGGTAGAGGAAAGAGTTGTGTGTCTTGAGTTCATACACACCGACAATCAAAAGGCGGATATCTTCACCAAGCCTCTCGATGGTCCACGGTTTGCATCACTCCGTAAGACCATTGGTGTTGGTACAATTCCTTGACTCTCTTGTGTGTTGTGTGCTTCACATATTTATAATATGCTAAATCTGTCTGTGTTGGGGCACACACCTTTTGATTAGTCTTTTTGTGCATCATGTTTCTTGTTTGTTTGTCCATTTGTGAATACCGTTGTTTCTTTTTATGTTTGTTCAATCATTTTTGCTTCTTGTGTCAAAAATCCAAAATCACATAAAAATTAGAAAATCAAAAAGCTTGATTGACGTTGTTGAGTTTTGTCTCAAAACTTGTTTTGCCTTGTACCTTTGTGCTAATGGCTTTGTGCATTTTCGAGCATTGCTTGTTTTCATGCACTTTTATCACTGTGGGAAAAATCTTGAAACCTATGTGATTGTTGTAAATAGATCTTCAAACTTGTCATGAATGATTAGTGAATGGCTATGTTGATCTTGAGACATGCATAGACTTGTGTCTATATATCTTCCCACCTTTTATTTTTGTTTTGCTAAAAAGAGCTCACCAAATGTAAATCTCCAAATGAAAAGAGATATTGAGCTGCAAAAGCCTGTCGCACATTCTAGTATTTGACTAGGAAAAAGGGTAAGCGACCTTATATTAAAAGTGAATGTTCATTCAAAAAGGCCAAAGGCCTGTTCTTCAAAGAGAAATGTTATTTATTCCTCTCACAATGAGAGATGATTGCCTCAAAAGATCAAAATGATCAAATGTTATGATTGAAAGTGGAGTCAAATGAAAAGCTCCAAGTTATGTAATCAAGTTGTGTGGGAGGTCATATATACATATTTCTATAATTGAGATTGGTCACATGATCTAGTGCTAATTGTGTATGCCTTGGTTGAATTGATCATTGAAGCTTCACATTAGACGAAGGACTATCTCATTGTTGGTATCCACACACAACACACAAGTTTATGTTCAATAAATGCCATATTCATTTGTGTGATTGTACTTGATAAAATATGTTTTCACATGCTCAATCTTTGTTAATTCAAGCACAAAAAGATTTTTGAGTGTTTTAGGTGTTTTTGGAAAGTATTTTGTTTGAAAATTCTGAAAATTTCAAAAATCCTGTTTTGCCCTGTTTTGGCGGCTCAGTCGCGGGTATGTTAAGTCGCGAGACTCAGTCGCATCTTCGCTGGTCATTTTTGGCGACTTGTTCGCGAGTGGAAGGTCCAGTCGCGAGGTTCACTCAGAGATTTTCGCGGCTCAGCTCGCGACTCACTCGCGGGTAGACCTTCCAGTCGCGAAAAACACTTAGAAGATTTTTCAATTTTTTGTCCTTCAGTGTTTTGGCGGCTTGATCTGGCGACTTTTTGGCGACTCGTTCCAGTCGCGAAAATCGCGTGTTTTGGATAAACAGGGGCAGTTTTTAAACTTTTTATTTTTCCCTCGATCTTTTTGTGACTGTTCATTGTCTTTCTCATATGCTCTTACACTGTGTCACCGTGCCTCCTTTTTCGATCTCCCATACTTGTCTCTTTTCAGCTCAAAATCGTCGACTAACAGGTATGGTTTTCTGTCCTGCACTCTATTTTACTTGTTCTTTTGGTTTTCCCTCTGGCTCTTTCACATTTGATTGTGATTTTGTGATGGTTTTTTAGCTCAACTTTTGTTCTTTGTTCTAGCTTCGCTTGGGTGCTTATGTTTCTGTGTTTGAGCTAGTTTATGTTGGTGGTTGTGTTCTTCATCCTGTGCTTAGCTAGGGTTAGCTTTTTGTGTCTGATCTGCTGTTGCTATCATGTTTCACTTTGATCCTGTGTGGTATCTTGTTGATGTGGTGTTGATTTTGGTCCTTTTTCAGCTGATTATGTGGTTGTGTTTGATCTCTCTATACTGTGTAGTTCAAATTTGGGCCTTTGGTGTCCCTCATTGCTATTTTCTGACTATTCTCATCCAGCTGTTAGGGTTTCTTCATTGTCCCTAAATTTTCACTAACCCACTGCTGATATAGTCTGTTGGATTGTGTTCTGTCATTTCCCTTATTTATAATGCAGACTGGTCATGTCTCCATTCAAAAAGGCTGCTGTGAAAGGAGGTTCTTCCAAAGGGAAGGAACCCGTAATTGATGTTGATGAAGACACACCTCTCCCGAAAGTGACTCGCTCTTCATCACAGCGATTCGATCCCAATAAGTTCAGATCATTTGCAGCCTATCAGTCATATGAGAATTTTTTTCTTCATGCCACACCATTACTAGAGAGAGCTGTGGATCTGTCCTCACTTCATAACACTGACATTCCAAAATGGTTTGCTCACAAGGATTGGAATTACCTTCTCTCTGATCCAGATATCGTGTATGAAGAGTTGGTTAAAGAATTTTATGCTAACGCAATTGTGGAAGGAGATGAACTTAAGTGCTAGGTTCAGCAAAGGAGCTTTTCTGTCTCTCCTACATACCTGGCAGAAATTCTTCACATCAACAGACCCATTTTTCGACATTCACCGGTCTATGATGATCTATGTCCTGATAAGGAGCTTCTCAAACAAAGTCTTGGTCAAGACTTGGAGTTCTCACCCAATGGTAAATCCATCAGTGTTTCCTCCCTTTCTCCGAAACTGAGAGTGCTTACAATTGTGATGTTTCACAATTTGTACCCTTTATCAAGTACTGGGTATATGAACCTTGGACGTGCTTTGTTTCTTCATGATCTAATCTCTGATGAAGAAATCGACATTTGTGCTCATATCTTTCATGTTCTGCGCAAAACGGTTCTTCGAAGTGAGTCTCGGATATGCATTCCTTTCTGCAGTCTCATTTCACGGATCTTGAAGCTCAAGGGAATTTATCCAATGGCTGATGAGTCTCCTATCCCCAAACCAAGTCCAATCAACATGCGTACATACAATGCAAGTGTTGGACATAGTCGGAAGAGAGCCAAACCAGAAACTTCTGCATCTCACAGTGACTCTCAGTTCAGCAATCTCTCCCTCGATGAGAAACTTGATCGCATTGTCTCCTCTGTCCACGAGTTGAATACAAAGATGTCTGGACTCACTGCTTCTCTACACCATCAAAGCAACCGATGGGATATGAAGTTTACTTCTCTTCAAACTCAATTGGATCAAATTCAGAGAAAGCTAGAAGAGGATGACTAGCCTATTCCATGACAAAAAAGGGGGAGTGATAGGCATAATCAGAGGGGGAGGATATTACCCTAAGGGGGAGCGTCATTATCTAAGGGGGAGTGTCTTTATTTTTTCAGTTTCATTTTTCTCTTTAAGTTAATATATTGTGTTTTGTAAAACTGTTATTCAGGATACTCTGTGTTTTGTACCCTTATGCTTTTGTAAGCTTTTAGGGTTTATGGTTTATGCATAGTTTGTAGGCTTTATGGTATGTACCTTGCTTAAGTGCAGCCTTTATGCTATGTTGAAATCAGTACTTTAATCTAAATGTTCTGCATTTTGGTTTTTGTACTGTCACTCTTGTGCCCTTGTAGGATTGTTCCTAGATGCATATGCCTTGTGTGCTATGCATTGGTTGAGTGTTGAGCATACAAGTGTCTTGCCTTGTGCTTGTTAACTTGTATGTCCCTGTGTTCATTCCAAGTGTGAATGAGCACTGTGATCACTACCTTGTGGTGTTCACTTGGATGATCAAGCCATGGTTTGTTTATTAACTCCATCTTTGCTTGATCTCATATTGCCTGTTTCATATGCATTTATAATTTTCTGCTTACAATGATCATGGTGTATTGTTGTGTTTCAGGAGTTTATGTTCATATGATTCAAGTGCTTCACAGCTTCTAGAGTTAGGTGTGAGTGAGTTTTGTTCAACTGTTCCCAACTCACATGTTAAGTCTAGAGTCTGTTTTAGGGTTTTGTCACGGAATAGCCAAAGGGGGAGATTGTAAGGTTAAATTTATTCAACCATCTAATTGGCTTTATTTCGTGCCAAATTTGCTTGTAATTCAGCATTTAGTAACCCTGTATTTAGGTGGATTTGTTGTAAGGGTAGTGAGTGAGATAGAGTGAAGATTGCTCAAGAGTGTGCAAGAAAACCGAGTGTCGCGGCTGGGACTCGCGGGTGGACTTGCGGCTGCAAGCCGCCAGAAGCTGCACACGTGCCAAGCATGCTGGAAGATGAACAGTCATGCTAGCTGGAGCACTACAGGACAAAACAGGACAACTGGCCATACGGTTATCTCGCGACTGGATCTCGCGACTTGGTCAAGCCGCGAGGTCAAGCCGCGAGCCACCCCTGTTTTGCCAAAACCTGACGTTTCACATTCCTCTCCACTCCAGTATAAATACCCCTTTAACCCACGATTGAAAGAGAGCTTCGAGAGAGAATTTTGAGAGAGAAACCCTAAAAAAAAATCAGATTGTTTCACCCATAATCTATACCTTAGAGTCTCTTCAAATTCCCTTACTCTCTTCCTCTCCATTGTCAAATCCTTGAGAGGCATTATACCAAACCTGGTTCTCACCATCATCATCTCTGTGAGACAGTCGTTTGGAGTTCTGGGAAGCAGTTAGGAAGGAGCCAATCTTCATTGGTTGATGCTACGGTGTAGTAGCGGAATCCGGGAAGTTAGAAAAGAAAAAGGTTCGGCGCATCCTCGTTGGAGCAAGAAGCTTGGAGGGCTTAGGTGCACTGGGTAGATTAGGCTTGGAGGGTCTATTGCTGTCCTTGTATCCCAACTGTATTTTCTAGTGGATTGATTACCGCTTGGAGGGCGGCGGAGAGGTTTTTCGCCGAGGTCTTCGGTTTCCTCTTCGATAACACATCGGGTGTTATCTTTGTGTTTGCATCTTCCTTCCTCTCTATCTTTGCCTTTATTTTATCTGCTGTGGTTTCATTTTGTTATGGCTTAGATAGTTGTTTAACCAATTTCACATTATAGCATATGTTAAGTTTCCGCACACTTATTGTTTAACATATTGCTTGTGTTGGTTTAGTTAATTTTTGGGGGTCTAAACGTTCAAAAGTGTTTTTGTACACGTTTTTGAACTTTCATAATGTTTGAGATACAAGAATTTTCACAATTTTTGTCATAGGAGGAGGAGATAAGTTGTGATTTGAACATCACTTTCATATTAACCATGTTTGACATGACTTTTATTACTACAGACTACACAACATGACAATTCTACAAAGATTTTGAAGAAAAAAAAATTGTGTACCAAACTTTAGTGTTTTAGGTTTGATTTTTCCAAACAAATTCTAATTAAATTAGGTATTTTCTTTATTACAAATTCTCCGATTGACTCTTTATTTATTAACATTTATTTAATATATATCAATTATATATAAAACATTTTTTGTTCAATTTTTTCATGAAAACATTACGTATTATCAAATATCATATACTATATAATAAAAATTGGATCCTAAAAGTCATTGTGGGTACCTAAGGCATGCTTGGCAACGTCCTAGGCATGCTTTGCAACGTCCTAAGCATGTTTTGCAACGTTCTCGGCATGCTTAGCAACGTCCTCAGCATGCTTGGCAATGTCCTTGGCCCACATCAAAGAGAAATCCCTCCACTTTCTACCTTATAAGCTTTGAAGCGAAGGAGTAGTGTACCACTATTTCTATTGCATGCCGAGGACGTTGCTAAGCATGCCGAGGACATCGCAAAGCAAGCTGAGGACGGCCAAGGACGTTGCAAGCATGCCTAAAAAAAAAAAAAACAACAACAACAACAACTACTACTACTAATTATCTTCTCTTTGTAATAAGTGGCCATTCTGATTAATTATAAAATTAGTTTTTTAATTAATTTATAGGATATTTTAATTTAGATAAAACTGTATAAGTTGTCAATAAATTAACAATTATATTTCACCTAAAAATCTAGGTACTATGTTATAGTTCAATGATTATATAAGGATGACAAAAAATAAGATATTTAAATTGATCTTTTTACTACTTATTTCAAGTTTAAAAGCAATATATTTAAAATCCCATAATTAAAAGTGCAAAATTAAAGAAGAGTAGTGTTATTTGATCAAAATAATACAAGATTAAAATGCTAGACAGTTTGAATGAAACCACTCGATTCGTTACTATTCTAAAATGCTGTCGGTTTCTCACAGTTTATTTTATTTATTTATTATTATTATTATTATTTTTTTGGTGTGTGAGGAAAATCTAAGATTTCTTTCATACTAGTCCAAAATTATGTACGGTTTGCTACTTTTTATTTTTTATTTTTTATACAGGTTTACTGGTTTGACAGTTCAATTGTTGATTCAGCATATTTTGAAAACTATGATTAATGTAGATTTGGTGCTATTTGATGAGAAGATAAGTTATGGAATCAAATAATGAAATTTATTTTAGGTATTTTAAATGCCAGATAGTTAGAATGAAACTATACCATTCAGTATTATCACTAGCGGCTCTACATGCAAGCCATGGTGGTCACAGGACCATCCTGACCTCTAAAAATGACATATATATACTTGCCCAAAAAAAAAATTATATATTAAAATAACCTATTGTGACCACCTTAATAAAAATGTTGAATACCCTAGCTTGAGAATTACAAAAAGTTGCGTTTAATAAAAATAAGAATAATGCTACATTCACAATATTTTTACAATAACTTTACAACAAATCCAATATTGTTAACTGTTACTAATTCTAATTTAATGGGTTCCAGTTAACTCAACTAGTAAAGTCCTTGATAGTTGAATAAGAGATCTGAGGTTCTATCTCCGCCTATACCAAAAACTGATTGATGTCTTGGTCTGATAATAAAGAGTTATTATCAGGAGCGAAAGTCATAGGTTGAAACTGATATTATTTTTGGGGCTCAATACTGATATTATTTTTTTACCCATCAATAATAACTTTTTGCATAAGATTTATTGTAAAAATATTGTAGACATAGCATTACTCCAAAATTAATTCTGCCCCCCAAACATAATCCTTAATCCCTTCTATAAATTTAAAAAAAAAAAAAAAAAACAAAAACTTAAATAACAACAATAAATATTAGCCCAAATAACAACAAACATAAAAAATAAAAAATAAATAAAAAAGATAAGACCAAACAACAACAAGTGATTTAACTATTCAACAAAAAGCCTATTATGAAACAAAAAGATAAAAATTCGCTAAACATTCAAATTTGTAGTTTGTTCAACCTATTCAATAAAAACAATCTCTAATTTCATTTTTCCCTAAAAAATGGCACCAAGAAAAATATTGTGATTGACAATTCTCTTTGATGGTAATGATAGTTATATTCTTTTTGACTTTGAGGTCACAACAATTTTACTCTCCTTAGTGACTCGACCCACAATTGTAGCAAATATTTAAGTTATCGCTTTATTAGATTTTGTATAATTTAAATTTCTTAGTGATCACCTTAAAAGACATTCCTAGAGCCGCAGTGAGTATTATTCTAAAAAGCTATTGGCTTCTCACAGTTTTATTTTTTTATTTTTTGGCAAATCCAAGATTTCTTTCCTACTGGCCTAAAATTATGTACAGTTTACTGGTTAGACAGTTCAATTGTTGATACGGCATATTCGAATAACTATCATTAATTTAGATTTGGTGCTACTTGATGAGAAGATAAGGTATGAAGTCAAATAATGAAATTTATTTTAGGTCTTTTTTTATTATTATTTTTTTTAGAGAGTTTCAACTTATAGCATCCGCTCCTGATGATAGCTTTTCATCATCATACTAAGACACCAATCAGTTTTTGGTACAAGCGGAGATTGAACCCTGAGTCTTTTTTTTAATCATCAGAAACTTTACCAGTTGAACTAACTAAAACCCACATTTTAGGTCTTTAAATACATTGAATTTTCTTTTTCCTTAATTAAGTTGTCTTTTTTTCTTTTTCTTTTTTCTAAAATTTGTTAGGATAACGTTATTCATGGAAGGATTTGAAAAGATTTTATTGGTCATTTTAGAGATATTATAAGATAAGGATAAGTATATAAAATTAAGTATTTTGGAGTTGTAAACACCAAGAATACCTATTGGATTGTGAATTACAAGTAAATCATTAAATTTTGAGAGGTGCTACGTCAATAACATTTTCACAATAAATCATAGGTGGTTAGTTGTTATTGGTTCTAATTTGAACCTACCACTGAAATTACTTTTCTACCTCACCAAAAACAACCTATAACAACAACATTTGTAAAGGTGATACAAATGGATAATCAACTTGTCATACCGTTGGAGATGAAAAATAAAATATATTGTACCATTTGATGAGTTGAAGTATCTTGTTGACAAAAAGTTTCAAAATATTTAAAAGGAGTTTTATTCTTTGTTTTGTTTTGTTTTTTGTTTTTTATTTTTTTTTAGAAACAGCCCCTCTAGGGGGCATTTTATTTGATGGCTAAATAATAAGATACAAAAACCTTATAAATGTAAGGAGGAACAAACTCCATCCATACTGGAACAGGAAAAGAAAATCTTGCTCTCTTGGCAAGTGCATATGCCAAAGTGTTGCTTTGCTGAAGTGTATGAGAGAGAGAATAATTATAGAGAGGACTATGTGAATTTGTCATTGATATTATTATTATTGTTATCTTTTCGTTTTTCATGTGATTATGTATTAAACCCTGGGTAATAAACCTTGCCCATGATTAAATTTAAGTGATAGTATCAATATTCCTAAAATTAGGATAAATCAGAAAACTCTATGACAAAAATAAGGATCCCGTGGATAAATTATAGAAGAACGTTAGCACTCTTGACCAATATTGACATGCTAGTGTATTTACTATTTACCAAAAAAGGACATGCTTGTGTGAAATAAATAAAATAAGTAAATAGTGTAATATTAAGAAATTCATTATGCCTAAAAAATAATATACAGGTCTATCATAGTAAGAAAATTTGGTACATTTTTTTTGTTAAGACTACCATTACTTTTCTCTTTTACTCCAATGAAAAATTTGGATTCTAATGGCATGGGTTTCTTGTGTTCACAACTTGAGCTCTAGCTAGCGCTCCTCTCTCTCTCTCTTTCTCATGCACATACATACACACAATTTTAGTAAAAAATAATTGGAGAGTATTTGATGGAGTTGTAGCTCGAAACTAAAATCTTTAACACCAATGTTAGTTTTATTTAAGACCTTCTCCCAAGTATTAATTTGAGGTAGTGGAATACTAAGTATTTGAGGTAGGAGGATGTAATTTGGAGTTTAAACTTAAATAGATATGTTTTATATAAATAAATAAAATTTCTAATCACTACATAGGATGTGGATGAGTAGATAACTAGATATGTAATTATAGTCCATTTATATTTTTATTTTAGTCTAGGAAAAAGTAAAGATTGACGTAAAATTGACCCAGATATCATGATTGCAACATGTTTGATAATTGCCACAAACTTAGTCCGCAATTATGCAATCTACATCAAACAATTATTATATAGTTCAAAATTTAAAGATTATAACTTTCCAAGTCTTTGAAGTTTCAAACAATGACCAAAAAACTTTGGAAGTTTTGAACAATGACCAAAGACTCAGTGAGACATTAACAAGAATAAAGACTTCTAATGGTGTCACTCGTTTTCATGATTAAAAGTATCTGGCATATCAATGACTTAAAAAGAGTCACGATTATTTTCTCCAACACAAATTTTAGGAGATAAAGCTACTAATTAAACTTTTCTTAACTGCTATTTTGGAAGACTTTGTTTTCCCCATAAGTACACTCCCCCCCCCCCCCCCAATAACTTATTAAAATATTATAAAATGTATGTACACATATTTTGGAAGGCTCATACAGGCTTACAGCTGCTTAACTCAAGTAACAAAGTTCAAGTAGAGATAGGCTATATGTTAGATAAGTTTTCAATGGACGTTGCATTCAGATTTATCATTCTTTTATTCTGAGAACTCACGAAGGCTTTAGGTGTGACTAACAGTCGATTTTGGTTCTTCCATTAGCTACGGAGATGATAGGCAAATTAAATAAAAAGAACATAAAGAGGAAGCTGCAAAGAAAATCTAACCAAAGAGTTCCTTTTGCTCCAAAATGCTAAAATTAAATCTGAAGAGTTTTTTCTTTTGCTGGAATTTTTTTTTTTTTTTGAAACTCTTTTGTGTTTTAATTCTCATAAAGTTATAGGTTTTTCGGTAATATTTTTCAAAAAATTCCATGTGGCAACTTATTTGACATAAAAATAACATTTTAATATTATCGTTAAATAAAATTACTGATTTTTACTAAGCACATGCCAATAAGTAAATTAAAACAATACTGGTTTTGGAATACACAAGTCTCACCAATAATTCCTTAGCACAATGGATGAAAAATAACATCAAAATTGAATTTGACGCTGTGTTTTTTGTATACTCTCAAAACAATATAAGTTCACAACTATGTAAAACCAAATCATTTTGCATTTTTTCCATAACAAAAGGAACGAGGAAAAAGAAAACAGTGAATTTTTTTTTTTTTTTTTTAATTCTAGTTTATCTTTCTTTTCTTTTTTTAATTCTTTTTTAAGTGTATTTCATTGAATCATATTGAAAATAGTCAGTCATAAGTAATCCCCCCTCCCCTTTTTTTCTACCAAAAAGAAATTGAGTATGATGTTGGCTCCGCCATTGTATACATGAAATTGAAAATGCAACACCAAATTGGACCTTCCAGATTTTTTTTGATGAACAGAAAGACTACTAAAATCTAAAACACAAACAGCAAGATTACAAGGCATTAGACAGAATCGTTATCTTGACTGTCCAGCAAGATAGTATCAGAGATGGTGTTTTGATCCTCCAATGGGTGTGTTTCTCAAAAAAAAAAAAAAAAAAAAAAAGATTCTCCAATGGGTGTTTTCCGAAATGCTTATATTTCAGCCAATTTATACCTCAAATTCATACCTTAAGAGGATGTCTTATTTCTTATTTGCTGGGTGGGTCCCTAACAATGTGCTAAATGTCTAGCATTTTTTACCCAAAAAAAAAAAAAAAAAAAAAAAAAAAGTCTAGCGTAAATGTCATAGGTTAATTATTTTTATAAGCTGATGGTCCTAAATAGACAATGACAAATATATCTACTATAGGTACCAATATGAGTGAATCTAGATCTAAGGGATATGGGATTATTATGATACTTGTTTCTAAGGAGTTTTTAGTTTTTAAAACCTAAGCCGGATAATCTGATTTTTTTCACTTTCAAAACTAGTTCTTATAAATAAATAAAAATAGAGTAACCCATTCAGTAAAAAAAAAGAAAAATAATAGTACTGTAACCCACAGGAGATTAAATTTTCCATGCCTTTAACAAGTGACAACAGTTCCACAGACCACAATTCACGATAGTTAATAGAGTGACCCACAACAAGACCTTAATTTTGTCTTTTTGAGGTGACACGAGACCTTAATTTTCCATGTCATGGGCCAAAGACTTTTTGAAACATTTTATTGGCTTAAAGTCTTTTCTAAAAGATAATGAGAGCTGAGAAGGTAAAGAAAAGCCCAACCCATAAAATACGCTAACACTAGGGATTAGAATTGTGTTGTGGCTGATAATCGTGGTTTTGGACCTATGGTCTCCCACTGGGTGCCTGTAGGCCACAAACCTCTAAAGCTTAGGTTACCAACCCATAGCCACAAAATTCACTTTCTTTTTTTATATATTTTCATCACCCTTTCACAGGGTACATAAACCGCTTAAGTCTGTATATATAGGAATCATTCATAGACACCAACCCAAGTAGTTTTAGGAATTATTACATCCATCAACACCATCATTAGTGCGAAAATTAGTGATACTTTCCTCTCTTCTAAGAAAGTATAGGGTTTGACATGACTTGGTGAAAGAACAAAAGATATATTAAAAATTATAGGATGCCTTAACCAATCATATATATATATATATATATATCTAGAGAGAGAGAGAGAGAGAGAGAGAGAGAGAGAGAGAGAGAGAGAGAATTTAATTGTAAATTTAATATTAAATAATATCGTTATAAATAGATAATTTTGTTGAACTTTCTCGATCATTGTAAGCATACCAATTTTTTTTAATAATAACAAATTTGAGGAAGAAGAAACAAATGACATAAAAGTAAAATTAACCCAAAAACTTGATTGCTACACTCTCAATCTAGCATGAATAATAGAGTGACCCGGATAACATAATATCTACGCATTATCTCCGCAACTCCGCAATCAGTATCAAACAATTCTTATACAGTCCAAAATTCCACAACTACAGCTTTCCAAAGTCTTTGCGAGTTCCAAACAATGACCAAAAACTTGAGAAGAATTAACTGGAAATCTAACCTATACCACATGTTTTCAATGGCTTTTAGTAAAAATAATTGTATTTTATTTTCTCCCACACAAATTGATGACAAATATCTTTCATTATGCCTTATAGTAAGAATAGTTGTATTTTGTTTTATGGCATACAAATTGACAAATACCTTTCATTTAACTAGCATGCATTTTACCTAGTCTTTGTCTAACCAGCATGAGCTCGTCTAATTCAATATCCCCTCTCAAACGAATGGCGAAAAGGAGATTCTAATGGCTATGTTTCTAACGGTCATATTCCAACTCAACTACAAAACAGTAATATTTTGGTTCAATGAGGATTCATTTAAGTTGAGTGACGTTGTTTGATAAGTCTGTTAACCTTATTTTGATCTTGCTTGTCTTCCTCCCAAAGCTTTAGCTTCCAAGTACCATTTGTAATTAAATGTACTATGTTAAAATGAATTTTCTTGATTATTACACAGGAAAAATGAGTATATCTAATCATAAATTATTATTTTTAATTAATTTGAGCAAAAAGAAAAGGATGACATAAAACTTATTCGGATAACATGATTGCAACATGTTTAATTGGTTGTCACAAGTTTTGTCTATAACTTTGCAAGTTGCATCAAACAATTCTAATATGGTCCAAAATTTCAAAACTATAGCAATCAAAGTAAAATATTCCAAGACTTGAATTTTCAAAGTCTTTCGAAGTTCCAAAGAATGATCAAAGACTTGTTAAAACGCTAATAGGATTTAATTTTTCTAATGGTATTTCCCTAAAATAAATAAACAAATAAATAAAACTTTTGATGGTGTCAAACATTTTCAAAGTTGAAGGAATTTGGCGAATCAATCACTTAAAAAATGAATGATATCATTCTCTTTCAAAAAACTTTTAAGAGATAAAGCAACTAATTAAACTTTTCTTAGTTGTTACCCCTAAGCCAACTCCCCCCAATTAGTTGTTATTAAAATATTACATACGGATGTATACATATTTAGAAGAAGGCTGTCCATTATATAACAAATAGTAATAACTTAAGGGTATTTATGAAAGAAAATTATTTGCACTTTGACCAAAATTATCAAAAGATGGTCAAAAAGATTAAAATAATACTAATTTATCTCTTCATAGTATTTATCAAATAACAAGAAATATGAGTTTTACATAATGAAAATAAAAAAATAAATTAAAAAAGAAAAGAAACAAAAAACAAAAGATTTTGAGCACGGTAGAGGTCCCTTCCTTGCTTTCTTCCCCACATCAGAGATGTACAGAGTAGGCAATGGGCATATGCCTCATGGTTTGATGCATTGAACAATTTTGTTACAGTCTAAAAAAAGATTATATGCTGACCAAGGGCTTTATAGTTGAATTGGCATTTCTCCATGTACAATGTGCTTAGTTGCATATTATAATTTTCTTTAGAGTGTGTGTGTGTGTATATATATATATATATATATATATATAAAGATGAAGTACTAAGTATAAAATATAAAGGAAACAAAACATATTTATCAATATAAATGTCATCCTATTTGAAAGTAGCTCTCGTAATTTAGCATGAAACAAAATAAAAGTGACAACAATTAAATTTTTGTCAATAGCTGATCTAGATTTGACTTACTAAAAAAGCTTTAGAAATGTTTCATTGACCAAGGATGAGAATGCAACTGGAATACACAAGAATTTTATTGGCGTATATATAATTTCCTTAGTAAAAGGAATGGAAAATATCTTCAAAATTGAATCTGACGTTATGTTTTTCGAATACTCTCAAAAGAATGTAAGTTTATAGCTATAATAAATTAGACGTCAATTATGAAATTTTTTTTCCATAACAAAAGGAAAGAAAGAAAAAAAGAATTGTTCATCTATTATTATTCTATTTTAGTTTTTATTAATCTATGAATCTGCATCAAAGAATTCTGCCATATAGTCCACAGTATTTGCTAGTTCCTTCCATCCAATTCTTCCTTAAGTCCACTAAAATAATGTCATTTTGGAATATGAAAAAAAATTAAACTAGTGGCAAGATTGGACGCTATTGGGAAGACTAAATTGAAAACATATTTAAAGTTAAAGACTGAAATGAAAGAAAGAAAAAACTTAAACGATAAATTTGAAAATAAGTTTAAGTTGGAGGATGTAATTTGTAGCTTAAACTTGAATAAATATGTGTTATATAAAAATATTTTTTTCTTGAATTTTATTGATCATTGCATGGGATACTAAAGATTATATAACCAGATATGTAATTATAGTCAGTTTTATTTTTATTTTTTAATTTATTTGAGGAAAAAGTAATGGATGACATAAAACTAATCATGATAACATGATTGCTACAAGTTTGATTATTGTCTTTACATCAAACAATTTTTATATAGTCCAAAATTTCAAGACTATAGCTTTCCAAGTCTTTGAAAGCTTCAACAATGACCAAAGACTTGGTGAGACGTTAACAAGATTAAAGTCTTCTAATGGTGTTACTCGTTTTCATGGTTGAAGGGATTTGGTATATTAATGACTTAAAAAAGTTGTGATTATTTTTTTCCAAACATACAAATTTTAAGAGATAAAACTACTAATTAAACGTTTCTTAAATGTTAATTTGGAAGATTCCTAAATCCCACCACCCCCACAACAAAAAACATGTATTTATAAACAATTAGAAATGAGAAGTGAGCAATGATTAGAAATTCCAAAACCCTCTGATCTTGAGTTCTTGACTGCCTTTTTTTACTTTTTCTTTTGGCAAGTGCCCAAATTACAATGATTTAATTAATTAAATATAATTTTGCCAAGAGGATGTCTTTGTTTTATTTGCTGCTGGGTCCTTGAGAATGTGCTAAATGTCTAGCATTATTGTCATAAGTTAATTATTTCCATACACTGACGGTCCTAAAGAGGCAGAGACAAAACTTAAAAGTATGAGCGAATTGAAATCAATAGTTGATATAATTATAATTATTATTAATAAACAGTAGAGAGTCTTCTCAAAAAAATAAATAAATAATGAACAATAGGTAGGATTATTATGATAAACAGTAGGTAGATATAGTTATTATTTTTATAACAATTCTATAGTCCAAAAACTCCAGTGTACTGTGCGCTACTGAATAGAGTGACCCACAACCACAAGACCATAATTTTAGCCCACAATACCTTAAAGATATAAATGTAATAGAGTGACCCACAATACCTTTAATTTTCCAAGTCATTGGTCCAACCCATAAAATAAGCTAACGCGAGACGAGGGTTTAATTGTCTTGCCATCTCAATTCCTATCTCTTCCTAAAACACCTGTATATATTTCTTATTTGCTGGGTGGGCCCCTTAAAATGTGCTAAATGTCTACCAATATATATATATATATATATATATATCTAGCGTAAATGTCATAGGCTAATTATTTTTATAAGTCGATGGTCCTAAATAGACAGTGACATATGTACACTGCAAATTTCATTTTTCTTCCACTGCCTCAATAAAAAAAAAAAAAAATATATATATATATATATATATATATATATATAAGTAGGAGGATGTAATTTGGAGTTTAAACTTAAATAGATATGTTTTATTTAAATAAAAAAATTTATGATCACTACATAGGATGTGGATGAGTAGATAACTAGATATGTAATTATAGTCCATTTTTATTTTTATTTTATTTCAGGAAAAAGTAATGAATGATGTTAAATTGACCAAGATATCATGATTGTTACACGTTTGATAATTGCCATACACTTAGTCTGCAATTATGTAATCTGCATCAAACAATTATTATATAGTTCAAAATTTTTCAAAATTTAAAGATTATAACTTTCCAAGTCTTTGAAGTTTCAAACAATGAACAAAAAACTTTGGAAGTTTTGAACAATGACCAAAGACTCAGTGAGGCGTTAACAAGATTAAAGACTTCTAATGGTGTCACTCGTTTTCATGATTAAAAGTATCTGGCATATCAATGACTTAAAAAGAGTCGTGATTATTTTCTCCCACACAAATTTTAGGAGATAAAGCTACTAACTAAACTTTTCTTAACTGCTATTTTGGAAGACTTGGTTTTCCCCATAAGTCAACTCCCCCCCCCCCCCCCACCCCCTCCCCCTTTCCATTAACTTATTAAAATATTACAAAATGTATGTACACATATTTTGGAAGGCTCATACAGGCGTACAGCTGCTTAACTCTAGTAACAAAGTTCAAGTAGAGATAGGCTATATGTTAGATGAGTTTTCAATGGACGTTGCATTCAAATTTATCTTTCTTTTATTCTGTGAACTCATGAAGGCTTTAGGTGTGACTAACAGTTGATTTTGATTCTTCCATTAGCTACGGAGATGATAGGCGAATTAGATAAAAAGAACTTAAGGAGGAAGCTGCAAAGAAAATCTAACCAAAGATTTCCTTTAGCTCCAAAATGCTAAAATTAAATCTGAAGAGTTTTTTCTTTTGCTGAAATTTTAAACCTTAAATATGTTTGTGTTTTAATTCTCGTAAAGTTATAGGTTTTTTGGTAATATTTTTCAAAAAATTCCATGTGGCAACTTATTTGACATAAAAATAACATTTTAATATTATCGTTAAATAAAATAACTGATTTTTACTAAGCACATGCCAATATAAGTAAATTAAAACAATACTGGTTTCGGAATACACAAGTCTCACCAATTTCCTTAGCACAATGGATGAAAAATAACATCAAAATTGAATTTGACGCTGTGTTTTTTGTATACTCTCAACACAATATAAGTTCACAACTATGCAAAACCAAATCATTTTACATTTTTTCCATAACAAAAGGAAAGAGGAAAAAGAAAACAGTGAAATTATTATTTTTTATTCTAGTTTATCTTTTTTTTTTTTTTTTTTTTTTAAGTGTATTTCATTGAATCATATTGAAAATAGTCAGTCATAAGTAATCCCCCCTCCCCTTTTTTTCTACCAAAAAGAAATTGAGTATGATGTTGGCTCCGCCATTGTATACATGAAATTGAAAATGCAACACCAAATTGGACCTTCCAGATTTTTTTTGATGAACAGAAAGACTACTAAAATTTAAAACACAAACAGCAAGATTACAAGGCATTAGACAGAATCGTTATCTTGACTGTCCAGCAAGATAGTATCAGAGATGGTGTTTTGATCCTCCAATGGGTGTGCTTCTCAAAAAAAAAAAAAAAGATTCTCCAATGGGTGTTTTCCGAAGTGCTTATATTTCAACCAATTTATACCTCAAATTCATACCTTAAGAGTTAAGAGGACATCTTATTTCTTATTTGCTGGGTGGGTCCCTTACAATGTGCTAAATGTCTAGCATTTTTTACCAAAAAAAAAAAAAAAAAAAGAGTCTAGCGTAAATGTCATAGCCTAAATAGGCAATGACAAATATATCTACTATAGGTACCAATATGAGTGAATCTTGGTCTAAGGGATATGGGATTATTATGATACTTGTTTATAAGGAGTTTTTAGTTTTTAAAATCTAAGCCGGATAATCTGATTTTTTTCACTTTCAAAACTAGTTCTTATAAATAAATAAAAAATAGAGTAACCCATCCAGTAAAAAAAAGAAAAATAATATTACTTTAACCCACAAGAGATTAAAATTTTCATGCCTTTGACAAGTGACAACAGTTCTACAGACCACAATTCATGGTAGTTAATAGAGTGACCCACAACAAGACCTTAATTTTGTCTTTTTGAGGTGACACAAGACCTTAATTTTCCATGTCATGGGTCAAAGACTTTTTGAAACATTTTATTGGCTTAAAGTCTTTTCTAAAAGATAATGAGAGCTGAGAGGGTAAAGAAAAGCCCAACCCATAAAATACGCTAACACTAGGGATTAGAATTGTGTTGTGGCTGATAATCGTGGTTTTGGACCTTATGGTCTCCCGCTGGGTGCCTATAGGCCACAAACCTCTAAAATTTAGGTTACCAACCCATAGCCACAAAATTCACTTTCTTTTTTTATATATTTTCATCACCCTTTCACAAAGTACACAAACTGCTTAAGTTTGTATATATAGGAATCATTCATAGACACCAACCCAAGTAGTTTTATGATTTATTACATCCATCAACACCATCATTAGTGCGAAGATTAGTGATACTTTCCTCTTGTAGGGTTAAGGGCCTAAAGTGTATATTGGGCCTTGGGCCTGGTCCGAGGACACGAACGGTCCAAGAAGGAATAAATAGCTATGGGTAATTTCAGTCTAAAGCCTCATAAGTAGGGAATGAGTGGAAGGTGGTTCGAGGAGGAACATCTCCTCGGATAAACTGGGAATAGCTCTAGTATGTATCCTGATAATTAAGGTGACCTTCCAAGAAGCTCCAGTGACAGGGCATGCATCATAAACGTACCAGGGTAATGGAAACTCAAAAATATCTAAGGGAAGTTGTTACCACCACATTAAATGCACTACAACTACTCTTCTGGCCGCATTTATATGGAGAAAACCCCTGAATAGTACTGTCTTGGCAATCACAACTCATAGAAAGCTAAAGAGGATGTCTGATGGGAAAAGTACTCAAATAAGGGCTCAAATGATCAACAAGTGTAGGATCAAGATGGTCCAGAGGGGGCTATATAATGTAAGAGACCTCCCATGAGGAAAGGATCTGAAAAGTAGAGAATGAATACTGTAGCAATCAAAATTATACTTGTACCCAACTGTTATTAATTTGTATGACAATATACCTCCTCGGACAGTGAATTCATTCAGCTCTATTTTCTTTGTTCTTACTTGATCATCTTTTAAATCTATACTAGTCATTGTAAAATTCATTAGGGCCTAGTTCTTTGACCCATTCTCTACAAATTTATTGTACTAGGCTCATTGGGTCAAGATCCCATACATCTTGGGCTTAGGCTGCAAATCGTGTCCCTACAATTGGTGCCATCTGTGGGAAGAACTTGTGTAATAGTGAGTACGACATTTAATTTTGGTAGGATCAAGTCCCCATCAAGAAGAATCCATGGGTTCCAGGCGACAAGATAACTTCCTTAACCTTGAACGCAAGTGAGATCGAGAAGGTAGCATACACACCACACATACTGGTAAAAGTCATTCTCGAGTTGGGAGTCACATCTCTCAGAAGCAGAATAATAGAGCCATGCAAAGGGAGATTGACAATTTAAAGAAGAAGCTGGGCCATACACAAAGGAAACAAACTCCTTCTAGTTCTGACGTCTCCTCCAATGATGAAGAGGATGCTAGTTATAAGCAAAGGTCAAGAACTCCACCAAGCGAGTCTTTCTCCTATGATGAAGAGCACCACCACAAGAGAAGATACAAGAGCCCACCTTGTAAAGGCTTGAGAAACGACACTATGAGCAAGGCATTAAATCAAATCTCCAAATCACCTTTCATGCGCAAGATAGAGGGGGCAAAACTTCCTCGGCAATTCCATCAGCCCACGTTCACCATTTACAATGGTCGAACAGACCCTGTAGAACATGTGAGCCAGTTCAACTAGAGAATGACTGTCCACTCTAAGGATGAGGCTTTGATGTGTAGAGTATTTCCCTCCAGTTTGATACTTGTGGTGATGAGATAGTTCGATGGTCTGAGGGCCAATTCCATAGATTCCTTTAAGGAGCTCATCCAGGCCTTTGGCTCTCGTTTTATCACGTGTAGTAGGGTACCTCGGCCCTTGGACTCATTACTGCCTTTATCCATGCAAGAGGGGGGATCTTGAAAACGTACTCGGACAGATACTAGGAGATTTACAATGAGATAGATGGTGACTTTGATGACGTGACCATCAATAGTTTTAAGGTCGGCCTCCCTACCGAGCACGGTTTAAGGAAGTCTCTGACTGGCAAACCTATTACCAGTGTGCGCTAACTCATGGACTGGATTGATAAATACAAGAGGGTTGAGAAAGACCTACAGCAAAGGAAAGGTAAAGTGAAGGTTATCCCTCAGGACAAGAGGAATTTTAGGTCAGACCGATTCAATAATAACCAATCTCAAAGAGATTTCACTGGACAATCAGGGTCTGCCAACACCCAGGCGATTAATGTTGTATTCTGAGAGCCAATGCACTAGGTACTAGAAAAGATTAAGAGTGAACCGTTCTTCAAATGGCAAAATAAGATGGCAAGAAATCCCATGAGACACAACCAGAGTCTTTATTGCCACTACCACCAAGACCAGGGACACACCACCCAGGATTGCAGAAATTTGTGGAACCATTTGGACTAGCTAGTCCGAGAAAGAAAGTTGAACCAGCTCTTGTATCATTCCAATGGCCAAGGGAGCTAGGCAGGTTCGGAACCCCAGAGAGATGCTTCTTTAAGACCTCCTCTAGGAATGATCAATGTCATCTTTGCTGCTCCAGGGAGAACCGGCTCCAGCCTCTTTAGAGTGATGTCCATGGCTTGGCTACCTACTGAGAGCGCTAATTCAAGGCCAAAGAGGGCTAAGATGGATATCCCACCGGCATTGAGTTTCTCAGACAAGGAAAAAATTAGAACCATCCAGCCACATGATGACGCTTTAGTGATTACGCTTAGGATTGAGGGGTATGACATGAAGAGGGTAATGGTGGACCAGGGCTGTATAGCCAAGATTATGTACCCTGAGTTATACAAGGGGCTAAACTTAAGGCCCGATGACTTGACAGCCTACAACTCTCCTTTGGTAAGCTTCGATGGGAAGATTGTCATCCCAAGGGGTCAAACCAGACTACCCGTGCAAGTGGATTTAGAAGTGGTGGAAGTAAACTTCATCGTGGTGGATGCTTATCCCCCCTACACAACCATTGTAGCCAGACCCTAGCTTCATGCCCTAGAGGCCGTCTCTTCCACTCTACACCAAAAGGTGAAATATCCATCGGGGGGTCGCATTTAAGAAATCGTGGGGAGTCAATCCACAACTAGGCAATGCCTAGTGGCTGCCATCTTACATCAACCCAAAGCAGAGTCCTTAGCTTCTAATTAAAGGGGCTTATAACAATTAAAAGCTCCAGAGTTGCCTATCAATGGATCAGCCGAGGAGGCCAAGTGTGAAGATTTAGAAAAGGTTGTTATAGGTGATGATTCGGAGAAGTTCTTTCAGGTTAGGGCTCAGCTGCCTCCTGAAGAGAAAGAAGAGCTGGTAGAATTTCTTAGTAGAAACGTTGATGTGTTTGCATGGGAAGCATATGAAGCCCCGGGGGTGGATCCAAACTTCATCTGTCATCATTTAAATGTTAATCCATCCATCATTCCCAAAAAGCAGTCACCTCGGCATCCGTCTAAGGAACATGCAGATGCTGTCAGAGATAAGGTGATGAAGCTCAAGTAGGCAGGGGCTATCAAGGAAGTTTTCTACCCTGAATGGTTGGCTAATATTGTGGTGGTGAAAAAAAAGGGAATGGGAAGTGGCGAGTGTGTGTGGACTTCACAGATCTGAATAAGGCTTGCCCAAAAGATTCATTCCCTATGCCTCGAATAGATCAGTTGGTGGATGCAACGGTAGGCCATCCTCAAATGAGCTTCTTAGATGCCTTTAAAGGGTATCATCAGATACCACTTGCCTTGGACGATTAAGAAAAGACAGTTTTTGTCACTCTCATTGGAAACTACAACTACAAGGTGATGCCCTTTGGCTTAAAAAACTCAGGGTCTACCTATCAAAGGATGATTGCGAGAATGTTTGAATCACAGTTGGACAAAACTATTGAAGTATATATAGACGACATGGTGGTGAAGAGCAAGGTGGTGTTCGAGCACGTTGGAGACCTCAGAAACATCTTTGAAATTCTGAGGAAACACAAGTTGTGCCTAAACACTTCCAAGTCCTCATTTGGTGTAGGATCAGGCAAGTTCTTGGGATACATGGTAACTTACAAGGGAATCGAGGTCAACCCCGATCAAATCAAAGCCATTAACAGTTTACAACCACCTCGAAATCCCAAAGAGGTCCAAAAGCTTACCGGAATGACTGCTGCCTTGAACCGATTTATTTCTCAGTCAGCAGATAGATGCAGACCCTTCTTCCTCTTGATGAATAAGTAGAAGGGACTTGAATGGACTGAGGAATGTGCTTTGGCTTTCCAGCAACTTAAAGAATATCTATCTCGGCCACCTATCATGTCTAGTCCTGAGGTGGATGAGGTCTTGTTTGCTTATATCGCTGTGGCCCCTCATGTTGTGAGTTTGGTGTTGATATGAGTTAACAGTGGCGTACAATGGCCAGTCTACTATGTGAGCAAGTCACTACATGAGGCAGAGAATTGTTATCTACCACTGGAGAAAGCCATCTTGGCAATAGTGCATGGTACACGAAAGTTTCCCCGTTACTTCCAAGCACATACGATTGTCATCCTGACTCAACTTCCACTCAAGGCTATACTTCGAAGTGCTGACTACACAGGGAGGATTGCTAAATGGGGCACAGTTCTAGGGGTTTTTGACATCAAGTACATGCCTCGTACCTCTATTAAAGGCCAGGTCTTGGCGGACCTGATGGCCGAATTTGCTGAACCCCCATTAGAAGAAATGGCAGCGACACAAAACATGGATGAAAAATCAGTTGGCACAATCTCCCTGCAAGAACCTTTATTCTGGAAGGTATATGTTGATGGTACAACAAATCAAAGGGGCTCTGCAGTAGGGCTAATTCTGGTTTCTCCTGAACAAATCACTATTGAAAAGGCATTAAGACTAGGTTTCTCGGCAACAAATAATGAGGCTGAATATGAAGCTTTGCTCAAAGGAATGTCCATGGTTCAAAGAATGGGAGGAAAGACAGTAAAGATGTTCTCGGACTCAAGACTAGTTGTCGGCCAGGTGAAGGGCGTACTAGAAGCAAGAGATGAGAGAATGCAAGGGTACTTAAGTTAAGTTAGACATTTGCAATCAGGATTTGAATCATTTAGCCTACTACACGTCCCTAGAAGTGGAAACACATATGCTGATTCCCTAGCCACGCTTGCAACCTCCTCGATGCAAAACTTACGTCGGGTTATCCTTATAGAAGACTTGTGCAAACCCACAGGAGAAAAGGGAAAGGTGGTCCATGTTCACTAGTCAGAGTAGGGCCTAGCTGGATGGATCCCATAGTACTATTCCTGAGAGAGGACATCTTGCTAGAGGATAAATCAGAGGCTGACAAAGTACAGAGAAAGGCGCCTTGTTTCTGGCTATCCGAGTACCAAAAACTGTACAAGCGCTCTTTTTCTGGGCCATACCTACTCTGCATTCACCTTGAGGCATCAGAGCTACTCCTTGAGGAGTTACGTGAAGAGATTTATGGAAGTCATACAGGAGGAAGATCTTTGTCTCATAGAGCCATCACTAAAGGCTATTGGTGGCCAAATATGCAGAAAGAAGCGTAAGAATATGTGAAGAAATGTGATTAATGTCAAAAGTTTGCACCAAATATACATCAACCAGGAAGAGTCCTTAACCCCCTATCCAGCCCTTGGCCATTTGCTCAATAGGGCTTGGACATCGTTGGCCCTTTCCCTAAAGCAGCAAGAAACAAGAGATATTTGCTAGTCAACACAAACTACTTCACCAAGTGGGTTGAAGCTGAGCCTTTGCCAAATATCAGGGACGTGGATGCTAAGAAATTTGTTTGGAAAAACATTGTCACATGATTCGAGGTCCCTCGTACCCTCATCTCAGACAATGGCCTTCAATTCGACAACAAATCTTTCAGAAGATATTGTTGTGATCTTGGAATTACGAACAGGTATTCCACTCCAGCTTATCCCCAAGGAAATGGACAAGCCGAGGCTGTTAACAAGGTCATAGTGAATGGACTCAAGAAAAGGCTGGATGACGCGAAGGGTGTCACATGTCCTTTGGACGTATAGAACTACACCTTACAGGTCAACAGGAGAGACCCCCTTTTCAATGACTTATGGAGCCGAGGCTGTCATTCCTTTAGAAGCTGGCTTCCCAACATTAAGGACCAGCTCGTTCATTCCGAGCAGTAATAATGAGTTGCTAGAGAAGAGCCTAGACTTTATTGAAGAAAGAAGAGAAAGTGCAAATGTTCAATTGGCATACTACCAACACAAACTCAAGCAAGGTTATGATGCCAATGTAAAGATGAGACCATTAGTGCCTGGTGACTTAGTGTTGAGAAAAGTCCTGGGTACTGCAAAGAATCCAACGTGGGGAAAGCTAGGGCCCAATTAGGAAGGACCATATCACATCACCTAGGTGGCTGGTATAGGAGCATATTTTCTGGAAGACTTAGATGAGCATGTAATACCGCATCCTTGTAATGTAAACAACCTGAAAATGTATTATTATTAATAAAAGTTTCTTTTGTCAATATGTTCATTTGTTGTATAAAGGCATTGTACTTCCCTTTATCCATTCTTTATAAGTGTTAAACAAAATCTTAGTTATGCCTAGTCTCTCGGACCACATACTTTGGCAAAATTAACACTCAATAGCATCTTTTTAAGTGTTAAACAGAACCTTAGCTATGCCTAGTCCCTCAGACCACATACTTTAGCAAAATTAACACTCAATAGCATCTTTATAAGTGTTAAACAGAACCTTAGTTATGCTTAGTCCCTCGGACCACATACTTTAGCAAAATTAACACTCAATGGCATCTTTATAAGTGTTAAACAGAACCTTAACTATGTCTGGTCCCTCAGACCACATACTTTGGCAAAACTAACACTCAATGGCATCTTTATAAGCGTTAAACAAAACCTTAGCTATGCCTAGTCCCTCGGACCACATACTTTGGCAAAATTAACACTAAATGACATCTTTATAAGTGTTAAACAGAACCTTAGCTATGCTTGGTCCCTCGAACCACATAATTTGGCAAAATTAACACTTAATGATATCTTTATAAATGTTAAACAAAACTTTAGTCATGCCTAGGTCCTTGTACCAGATGCTTTGGGGAAATTAACACTTAATGATATCTTTATAAATGTTAAACAAAACTTTAGTCATGCCTAGGTCCTTGTACCAGATGCTTTGGGGAAATTAACACTTAATGACATCTTTGTAAGTTTTAAACAGAAACTTAGCTATGCTTGGTCACTCGGATCACATACTTTGGCAAAATTAACACTCAATGGCATCTTTATAAGTGTTAAACAGAACCTTAGCTATGCTTGGTCCCTCGAACCACATACTTTGGCAAAATTAACACTCAAGGGCATCTTTATAAGTGTTAAACAAAACCTTAATTATGCCTGGTCCCTCGGACCATATACTTTGGCAAAATTAACACTCAATGACATCTTTATAAGTGTTAATCAAAACCTAAGTTATGTCAGGCTCTTCGAACCACATACTTTGAGGAAATTAACACTTTCTGACACCTATTCATTTTTTTTAAGTGTTAAACAGAACTTTAGTTATGTCAGGCTCTTCGGACCACATACTTTGGGGAAATTAACACTCTTTGACACCTATTCACTTTTTCTAACTGTTAGACAGAACCTAAGTTCTGTATATCTAAATGATGAGCAGGAGGATAATTATCTATCCCTTTTTATTTTTTACAGGGTAGATTATGTATGTTCATTATGTTCAACTTTCATCACGAAGGGTTCCATTTTCAATACAAATATATGGCAAACCTTTTTATTGCTGGTACTTAGTCAAATTATTTAAGCTGATAGCAGGGTGTTGTTGTTAGTTTTTGTTAATCAAATCATATAGTGAAAACACTTAGAGTAAAAAAGAAAAGAAAAAGTCAATTCATTGATTAAAAGGAAAGTACATAACAAATAATGGCAAAGACCACAACAAGAAGGAAACAACATTAAAATAAAATAAAATCCTACAACTACTTCTTTGTTGATTGAAGGCCCTCCTTGGAGCCAGCTGCCTTAAGCTTAGCACTCTCAGTCTTGGACTTAGATTTAGCTTCTTTAGGTTGGGAGACAACATCCTTGATTGTAAGGGCATCCTCGGGCGAAGTGTCTTTGGCTGAGGGTAGGGTCTCCTTACCCTGATCTGCCCTTATGGAGGCCCTAGCATCAAGAGTAGGGTCTTGGATACTGGGGACCTACTCAGGAGGAGGAAGGGGTAGAGCAGTGGGAGAGAGGTCCGCTGGAATTTCTCGGATATGCTCAAGAAAAAATATCTTCTCAACTTTCCTTAGCTCAGAGTCAGCAGGGACCCCCGCACTATTAAGCGCCTCCATCCAGGTCTCAGCACAGTACTCCCTACACATTCCAGCCACCTCCTTAGCCAACCTATTTTTTGTATCCTCCACCCCACATTCGTAGGATGCTATCTCCACAGCTGTAGTAGCTTCTTTGGCCACCCGAGCTGCCTCTTTAGCTTCATCTTTTACTTTCTGCAACTCGGCCTTAAGATCCATAACGAGTTGTTTCTGAGTGACCAACTCAATCTCTATTGTGTAGAGCAATTTGCGCTGGTCCTCAGCTTGGGCCTCAACATTTTTTAGGCCAGCCAAGGCACTTAGGTGCTCCTTGTCTGCCTCCTTCAGCTTGTTGGTCAGCTCTTGGTGCTCCTCCTTAAGAGCTCCAAGAACCTTCTCAGCATTAGCTCGGGAGTGGGCCTCAGCATTAACTTCATCGCGAGCATTCCTGACCTACTCCTCAGCTACAAAAACTTGTTGAGTGACCTGCATGATAATAGCAAAATGGTCAAATATATACATATGAATAAGTATGCATCCTAACGTTGAACTCAGAAGGGTATTGACTGATTTACCATGACAAGGTCCCTCTTCAGGGACATGAAGAGGTCGTGTTGCCTTGTATGCCTAAGGCCCTCCATGTCTCTGGGGAAGAGAAGAGGTTGCTCTAAAGCCTCGGCGAGGAAGGTGGTGTGCCCCCTTTGGGACTCCCAAATCGTGGCATCCCAAGGAATGGGAGCACCCCCCAACTCTAGCCGAAGAGCCCATGTGCGCGACCCTCGGCACGCTTCAGCACCAATCTCTTCCCTCCTCTCCACAGAGGGAGACCGTTTGTCCCTAACATTCTTGGGCTGTTTCGCCCCTTTTAGAGGAATAATCTCCCCCTCCTCCCCTTCCTATGCCTTTCTTTTTCTTTTTCTTTTCTTTTTTTTTTTAAACGAGGACAAGGGAGCAGTCCCTCTGCGGTCACATGGGGAGGAAGAGAGGGAAGATTATGAGGAACTTGGGTTTTGAGGACTTCTTTTGAAGTTGACCCCTTATTCCGGTTGGCCAACAACCCTTTAAGCTGGACCTTTGCTTCAAGTCCATACCTTCTTCTTCCTCCGAGTTGGTATCAACTCGAGCAACTATCAACCCCTGAGAATGAGCAGCAGAAAACCTATCCAAATTGGCCTCAGAGTCCAAGAGCTCTACCAGCCTTTTTGGCACTTCGCCTTCCTCCTCAAGGTGAAATAGGTCGATCTTGGCCTCAAGAGATAAATGTGTGGAGGCTGTCTCCTCTCTCGGAGTGACTACCTCTTGAGGGGTGCGTTGAATGGGCAACTCAATGGGTGGGAGGTCTCTCCGAGCCAAAAACCCCGACTTAGAGACGTCTATGTGGTTCAGCCTAGAGTCACCAGCCCTTATTGCCTAGCCTGTGTCCTGGAATTGGCGAGACAGAGGCTTGTAATCTTGGATTAAATGAGAAGCTCTTAACTATCCATCTTCGCTTGTAAATATCTCAGATCTTAGCAACTTGTTGAGACCTGGTACGTTGACCAAACTAAGTCTCAGAGCGACGTGATTTTTATCTACAAAAAGTATCCGAGGAGGAAATTACGGTTAGATGAGACTATAATCCAAGAAGATGAAATGTTAAGGTAGAGTTTTAAAAAAAAATTGTTAAAAAAATTGAGAATGCTAAAATCCTCTGCCAAAGGGGCTAATCCTACGGTACCCCACCTGGCTCTCCTGCCCGAGTTAGGCAGTAAAGACCGTCGTTCCACTCCCCGGAGACAATTAGGTAGTCATCCTTCATGCCCTTGTTAGATTTAGGGAGGCACGATATTAGTCTGACGATGTTGGACCGGGACTTGAGATAGTATCTCGTGCCGACAAGCTTGTGGCACTCTTACATATGAACTACATCATGCCACGTGAGCCTCAAGCCCATCTGCTCGTTGAGAGCATCTAAGCAACCCAAGACTCTAAATAGGTTAGAGGTGCACTAATGGGGAGTCAGTCTGTGGTTAATCAGGTAATCCGGTTATCTTACCCATAGGAAGCGTCATCCCTCCCTCTATGAAAGCGATCATAGGAATGACGACTTCACCCACTTCTCTATTGGTAAGAATTTGGTCTACAGGGCTACTCCCTATGGGATATGGTATTTGGCCCTAAAACCCTCCATACAGGCCGAAGAGTCCACTAAGTGCTTGAACTTACCCATCTAAACAGACGTAGATGACACAAAGGAAGTTTTCTAAAGAAGGAAGAGGGCCAAGGAGGTTGGCCGAGGAGAAAAAGAATGTTTAAAGAGACAGATACTTATGAAAGCAAGTGAGTGTATTTAACCCTGAACCTTTAGAAAAGTCTCTTGGAAATTTTTCAAGGAAATGAATTAGGGAGACTTAGGAGTGTAGGGAGCTTTGAGAGTTGGAGTGCTTGAGATCTCTGGAGAACTTGAAGATTCATAAAGTAAAGGGAAAATGATTTCCCTCGAGGCCTTATATGGAGGGTGGAAATGAATGAAAGTAATCCCGTTCAAAATTCCTAGAAAAATATCAACCGTTGGAACTGCGCGTCACTGTTGGATGTTAGGGACAAAATGGCGCCTGGAGCAATTAATGATGCTTCGCGAGCTTCGAAACGTCAGTAACAATTATGAGGCATGTAAAACGGCACTCTCACACGTGTGAATCAAGGAATCAGTTGGTATTAACCCTTAAAAATCAAAACCCTATTTTTCTCCTCGAATGAGAGGGAAAAAATTGAGTTTTTAGGGGCTATTGTAGGGTTAAGGGCCTAAAGTATATATTGGGTCTTGGGCCTGGTCCGAGGAGAAATAAATAGCTATGGGTAATTCCAGTCTAAAGCCTCATAAGTAGGGAATGAGTGGAAGGTGGTTCAAGGAGGAACATCTCCTTGGATAAACTGGGAACAGCTCCAGTATGTATCCTGATAATTAAGGTGACCTTCCAAGAAGCTCTAGTGACAGAGACGTACATCATAAACGTACCAGGGTGATAAGAACTCAAAAATATCTAAGGGAAGGTGTTACCACCGCATTAAATGCACTACAACTACTCTTCTAGCTGTATTTATGTGGAGAGACCCCTGAACAGTGCTGCCTTAGCAATCACAACTCACAGAAAGCCAAAGAGGGTGTTTGAGGGGACAGGTACTCAAATAAAGGCTCAAATGATCAACAAGTGTAGGATCAAGATGGTCCAGAGGGAGCTATATAATGTAAGAGACCTCCTATGAGGAAAGGATAAGAAAAGTAGAGAAAGAATACTGTAGCAATCAAAATTATACTTGTACCCAACTATTATTGATTTGTATGACAATATACCTCCTTGGATAGTGAATTCATTCAGCTTTATTTTCTTTGTTCTTACTTGATCATCTTTTAAATTCATACTAGCCGTTGTCAAATTCATTAGCGCCTAGTTTTTTGATCCACTCTCTACAAATTTATTATACTGGGCTCATTGGGCCAATATTCCATACATCTTGAGCTTGGGTTGCAAATCATATCCCTACACCTCTCTTTCTAATAAAGTATAGTGTCTAACATGACTTGGTGAAAGAACAAAAGATATATTAAAAATTATAGGATGCCTTAACCAATCATATATATATATATAGAGAGAGAGAGAGAATTTAATTGTAAATTTAATATTAAATAATATCGTTATAAATAAATAATTTTGTTGAATTTTTTCTATCATTGTAAGCATACTAATTTTTTTTTAATAATAAAATATTTGAGGAAAGAGAAACAAATGACATAAAAATAAAACTGACCCAAAAACTTGATTGCTACACTCTCAATCTAGTATGAATAACAGAGGGACCTGGATAACATAATATCTACGCATTATCTTTGCAACTCCGCAATCAGTATCAAACAATTCTTATACAGTCCAAAATTCCACAACTACAACTTTCCAAAGTCTTTGCAAGGTCCAAACAATGACCAAAAACTGGAGAAGCATTAACTGGAAATCTAACCTATACCACATGTTTTCAATGGCTTTTAGTAAAATAATTGTATTTTATTTTCTCCCACAGAAATTGATGACAAATATCTTTCATTATGCCTTATAGTAAGAATAGTTGTATTTTGTTTTTTGGCATACAAATTGACAGATATCTTTCATTTAACCAGCGTGCATTTCACCTAGTCTTTGTCTAACCAGCATGAGCTCGTCTAATTCAACGTCCCCTCTCAAACGAATGGGGAAAAGGAGATTCTAAAGGCTATGTTTCTAACTATCATATTCCAGCTCAACTACAAAACGGTAATGTTTTGGTTCAATGAGGATTCATTTAAGTTGAGTGACGTTGTTTGATAAGTCTGTTAACCTTATTTTGATCTTGCTTGTCTTCCTCCCAAAGCTTCAGCTTCCAAGTACCATTTGTAATTAAATGTATTATGTTAAAATGAATTTTATTGATTATTACACAGGAAAAATGAGTACATCTAATCATAAATTATTATTTTTAATTAATTTGAGCAAAAAGAAAGGGACAACATAAAACTTATTCGGATAACATGATTGCTACATGTTTGATTGGTTGTCACATGTTTTGTCTATAACTTTGCAAGTTGCATCAAACAATTCTAATATAGTCCAAAATTTCAAAACTATAGCGATCAAAGAAAAATATTCCAAGACTTGAATTTTCAAAGTCTTTTGAAGTTCCAAAGAATGATCAAAGACTTTGTTAAAACGCTAACTGGATTTAAGTTTTCTAACGGTATTACCTAAAAAAAAAAAAAAACTTTCGATGGTGTCACACATTGTCAAAGTTGAAGGAATTTGGTGTATCAATCACTTAAAAAATGAATGATATCATTTTCTTTCAAAAAACTTTTAGGAGATAAAGCAACTAATTAAACTTTTCTTAGTTGTTACCCGTAAGCCAACTCCCCCTAATTAGTTGTTATTAATAGAAGAAGGTTGTCCATTATATAACAAACAGTAATAACTTAAGGGTATTTATGAAAGAAAATTATTTGCACTCTAACCAAAATTATCAAAAGATGGTCAAATAAATTAAAACAATACTAATTATCTCTTCATAGTATTTATCAAATAACAAGAAATATGAGTTTTACATAATGAAAATAAAAAATAAAAAACAAAAACAAAAGATTTGAGCACTGTAGAGGTCCCCTCCTTGCTTTCTTCCCCACATCAGAGATGTACAGAGTAGGCAACGAGCATATGCCTCATGGTTTGATGCATTGAACAATTTTGTTACGGTCTAAAACAAGATTATATGCTGACCAAGGGCTTTATAGTTGAATTGACATTTCTCCATGTACAATGTACTTCGCTGCATATTATAATTTTCTCTAGAGTGTGTATATATATATAAAAAGATGAAGTACTAAGTATAAAGTATAAAAGGAAACAAAACATATTTATCAATATAAATGCCATCCTATTTGAAAGTAGCTCTTGTAATTTAGCATGAAACAAAATAAAAGTGACAACAATTAAATTTTTGTCAATAGCTGATCTAGATTTGACTTACTAAAAAGGCTTTAGAAATGTTTCATTAGCCAGGGATGAGAATGCAACTGGAATACACAAGAATTTTATTGGTATATATAATTTCCTTAGTAAAATGAATGGAAAATATCTTCAAAATTGAATCTGACGTTATGTTTTTTGAATACTCTCAAAAGAATGTAAGTTTATAGCTATAATAAATCAGACGTCGATTATGAAATTTTTTTTTCATAACAAAAGGAAAGAAAGAAAAAAAAGAAAAAGAAATGTTCATCTATTATTATTCTATTTTAGTTTTTATTAATCTATGAATCTGCATCAAAGAATTCTGCCATATAGTCCACAGTATATGCTAGTTCCTTCCATCTAGTTCTTCCTTAAGTTCACTAAAATAATGTCATTTTGGAATATGAAAAAAAAAAATTAAACTAGTGGCAAGATTGGATGCTATTGGGAAGACTAAATTGAAAACATATTTAAAGTTAAAGACTGAAATGAAAGAAAGGAAAAACTTAAATGATTAATTTGAAAATAAGTTTAAGTTGGAGGATGTAATTTGGAGCTTAAACTTGAATAAATATGTGTTATATAAAAATATTTTTTTTCTTGAATTTTCTTGATCATTGCATGGGATACTAAAGATTAGATAACCAGATATGTAATTATAGTCAATTTTATTTTTATTTTTTAATTTATTTGAGGAAAAAGTAATGGATGACATAAAACTAATCATGATAACATGATTGCTACAAGTTTGATTATTGTCTTTACATCAAACAATTTTTATATAGTCCAAAATTTCAAGACTATAGCTTTCCAAGTCTTTGAAAGCTTCAACAATGACCAAAGACTTGGTGAGACGTTAACAAGATTAAAGTCTTCTAATGGTGTTACTCGTTTTCATGGTTGAAGGGATTTGGTATATTAATGACTTAAAAAAGTTGTGATTATTTTTTTCCAAACATACAAATTTTAAGAGACGATTCTCAAAAAAAAAAAAAAAAAAAAAGAGATAAAACTACTAATTAAACGTTTCTTAAATGTTAATTTGGAAGATTCCTAAATCCCACCACCCCCAGAACAAAAAACATGTATTTATAAATAATTAGAAATTAGAAGTGAGCAATGATTAGAAATTCCAAAACCCTCTGATCCTGAGTTCTTGACTGCCTTTTTTTACTTTTTCTTTTGGCATGTGCCCAAATTACAATGATTTAATTAATTAAATATAATTTTGCCAAGAGGATGTCTTTGTCTTATTTGCTGCTGGGTCCTTGAGAATGTGCTAAATGTCTAGCATTATTGTCATAAGTTAATTATTTCCATACACTGACGGTCCTAAAGAGGCAGAGACAAAACTAAAAAGTATGAGCGAATTGAAATCAATAGTTGATATAATTATAATTATTATTAATAAACAGTAGAGAGTCTTCTCAAAAAAATAAATAAATAATGAACAATAGGTAGGATTATTATGATAAACAGCAGGTAGATATAGTTATTATTTTTATAACAATTCTATAGTCCAAAAACTCCAGTGTACTGTGCGCTACTGAATAGAGTGACCCACAACCACAAGACCATAATTTTAGCCCACAATAGCTTAAAGATATAAATGTAATAGTGTGACCCACAAGACCTTTAATTTTCCAAGTCATTGGCCCAACCCATAAAATAAGCTAACACGACACGAGGGTTTAATTGTCTTGCCATCTCAATTCCTATCTCTTCCTAAAACACCTATATATATATATATATATATATATTCTCATATCTCAAAATGGAGAGAGTATTTGTAATTTTGTATTACAGCCAAGTCGGCTACTCTTACTCATTTGCTTCCTTTTTCTTTCTCTCTCTTCTTTTTCATTTAATTCATCAACGTCTTTGTGTCATTCCCACCTATAAAGTTGTTATTTATAACTATTTTGTGTTGACTTTAATTCTATGCCAAATTTTATTGTAATTTTGTTCAATCTTATGTACCCAGTATTTTATGTGGGATTTCATTGTATGGGTTGTGTGTGAGAAAGAGTGTGAAGACTCAAGACAACATTGAAGATCAAAGGAGTTTTCGCAAGTAGCTCGCAAGAAGACTTCCTACGAAGTGATGCCATGTGCACAGCACATGACTGGAATGCGTCATGACAACTGGTTTTCGTGAATATTTCATAGGTAAAGCCTTCCCCCGAGATACCCGCGAAACATTTTGTTTTGCTATTTTGGCATATCTGCTCCACTATGTCTTCACCCACACTATATATACCATCATTACCCACATATTGAAAGTAGTGCTTTTCAGAAAGAAAGCCCTAGCCATAATCCTTGAGAGTTAGAGATTGTTATACCCACAATCCTTTATACAATCTTGTGTGGTTTTCCTCAACTCCTACCTCTCCATATCCAAATCCTTGAGAGATTGATAGCCCAAACACTTATCACACTCATCTTGAGTGTAAAATGAGATTTTGGTGCTACTGGGAAGCATTGGAAGAAGCCATTTGTTTGGTGGATGCAATTGGACTGAATTATGTGATCCAAAAAGCTAGAGAAGATAAGGCTTTGTCAAGTCAGTTGGTAGCAGGAGCTTGGAGGGCTCAAGTACATGGGGTAGATTAGGCTTGGAGGGTCTTTTGTTATTTGTGTACTCCAACTTATTTTATAGTGGATCGATTTACCGCTTGGAAGGCGGCAAAGTAGTTTTTCACCAAGTTCTTTGGTTTCCTCTTCAATAACACATCGTGGTGTTATCTTGTGTTTGCATCCTTCTTCCCTACTCTTTTAGCTTTCATTTATTGTTGATATTTGATGACTATGGCTTAGAGTAGTTATATTGTTTGTTCACTCGCATTTACTCTATCCCGCACTTAGTTTAAGGTAGAGTAAAATCAACCGAGCCGTAATTTTTAATTTGGGGGTCTAAACAACTCTTGTGTTTTCACACACATTCGAGCTTTTAATTGGTATCAGAGCGAGTGCACTTGCTGTGGTTTCATTACCTAAGTGTGATCCTAGACCCTTTTTGAGATGGATCGATCTCAATCGCTTAATTCATACTTTGATGGGAGTATTATGCATTTTGGAAAGTCCATATGAGGGCATTTCTATGTTCTATTGATGATAGTGCTTGGGACGCTGTTGAGATAGGATGGACTAGGCAGGAGGCCGCCAAATCCACATGGGATAAGGCAGCCTTTGCAGCAGCTAACGCCAATAGCAAGGCTTTAAATGCTATTTTCTGTGGTGTTTCTCCTGACGAATTTCACAGGATCTCTCATGTTACAATTGCCAAAGAGGCATGGCAAATCTTGGAGACTACCTATGAAGGCATAAAAAAGGTGAAGGACACCAAGTTGCAAATGCTTACCACACACTTCGAGGATTTGAAGATGAGTGAAGATGTTAAGAACTGAATTACGAAAAGAAGGAATGGAAGAAACAGAGAAATGGGAAGAAGAAATATGGGTCACTTCGAGGGGACCACCTCCAACAGAGTAAGAAGAAGAAAGGAAAAGTAAAGAGTCAGAACAAAAAAGAATAGTATTGAGTAATTCCAAGCCCTCTTCATTATTCCCAAAATTGGCCTTGTATACAATTACAACACTAACCAACTCAATAACTACCGATTGTAACTATATTGTAACTATCTAACAGTTTCCTAACTAACTGACACTAACAACTCACTCAACTGCACATGCCTCTGTTTAGCACCACTGCACACACGCCTCATCATAACAGTAGGCATAGCTCATCACACTGTTAGGCACCTCCCACACACACCAGCTACGGAGCCAGCTATTGGCATATCAAACACACTATTAGCATAACACTACACAGCCAGCACAACACTACACAGCCAGCACACCTAATCCAACAACCCAACATCTTAACAACTCCTCCCTCCTTAAAACAACTTGCCCACAAGATTAGGGAATTGCTGTTGAAGGATAAGCAAATCCTCCCAAGTAGCATCATCTGCATTTTCTCCTTGCCACTGAATCAGGCGTTGAGTTATAAGCCTATTTATAAGCTTGTGGGACCTGGTTTATAGAACAACAACTGGTTCAGGTGCAAGAATGCCATTAGAGTTCACTAATGGAAGCAAGGCAACAGCCACATGATTGTGTCCAAGCTTAGCCTTCAAGCAAGAGACATGGAATACTGGATGTATGGCAACATTAGATGGTAAGTCCAGCCTATAAGCAACCTCTCCAATTTTCTCCAACACCTGGTAAGGACCAAAGAACCTAGGGGAGAGCTTATGAGAAGCTCTGTGAGCCACTGATTATTGCTTGTAAGGCTGTAGCCTTAAGTAAACCCAGTCACCAACATTGAAAGCTCTCTCAGATCTGTAAAGGTCACTTTGTTGCTTCATACGAGCTTGGGCATCTACCAAGTTTTGTCTGAGTAGGGTTAAGATCTGCTGCCTGGATTGAAGGAGAGAATCCACAGGTGCCACTTGAGTTGTTCCAGGAATGTAATCCATCAAACGAGGAGGGGGAAATCCATACACAGCCTCATATGGAGTTATTTTTGTAGTTGAATGATAATTGGTGTTAAACCAATACTTAGCTAAGTAAAGCCACTCCGACCACTCAGTAAGCCTATCTGCAGAAAAAGATCTCAAGTATTGCTCTAGGCATTTATTCACTACTTCTGTTTGGCTATCAGTTTGTGGATGATATGCTGAGGACATGGCAAGTTCACCCCTTGTAATTTAAATAGCTCAGTCCAAAATTTAGCAGTGAACACTGGGTCCCTATAAGAAACAATGGAGGTTGGCATACCATGCAATTTAAGGAAATTTTGAGCAAACAAGCCAGCCACCTTAGCAGCAGAAAAAGGATGAGACAATCCAATGAAATGGACATATTTAGTAAGCCTATCCACAATCACCATTATTGTATCCAACCTCTAAGAAATAGGTAAGCCACTCACAAAATCCATACTAACAGCAGTCCAAGGCTTATGAGGAATGGGAAGAGGCTGTAACAACCCAGCTGGCTTACAAGTTCATACTTCATTTGCTGACAAACCCCACACTCTCTGATATGGAGCTTCAAGTCTGATTTCATCCCCACCTAAAAAAAATTCTTGTTTTAATCTATGAAAGGATTTGAGAAAGCCAGAATGGCCACCCAAAGGACTGTCATAGACCAAGTGAATCACCTTGGACTTCAAACTGCTCTGTGGATCTAAATAAACCCTCCCTTTGTACAAAATCAACCTATTGTGCAAAGAAAAGAACTTAAGGCAGGTTGAACCAGATTGTAGCTGTTGTAGCAGCTGCTGCATCACAGGGGAGGACTGATAGGTAGCCTTCAACTCTTTAATCTAGGAAGGGCTGGGAAAAGAAATTAGACACAAACATGGAGAGACCATAGTAGAGTTAGAAACAGCTGAATCCTCACACCTCCTAGACAAGGCATCAACTACCTTGTTCTCACACCCTTGCTTATACTCCACCACAACCAAATACCCTAGCAATTTAGTTATCCATTTTTGTTGGGTAGGAGTAGCAATTCTCTGCTCTAGGATGTATTTCAAACTTTGTTGGTCAGTTTTTATAATGAAGGGCCTGCTTAAGAGATAACGTCTCCATTTATGTACTGCTGTGACTAGTGCCAAAAATTCTTTTTCATAGGTAGACAATTGTAGTGCTTTGCCCTTAAGAACTTGACTATGAAAAGCAATTGACCTATGATTTCGCATCAAAATAGCCCCTAAATCACTACCTGATGCATCACACTCAATAATGAAAGTTTGATTAAAATCAGGTAGAGCTAGGACAAGAGGTTTACTTACAGTTGCTTTGAATTGGTTAAAAGTTGTTTCAGCTTCAACAGACCAATTAAAGGCATTCTTTCTAAGCAAAGCAGTCAAGGGAGCTGCAATCTGTCTATAGTTCTTGATAAATTTCCTATAATATCCAGTCAAGCCCAAAAACCCCTTCAAAGCCTTGACAGAAGTAGGAATTGGCCAAGCCTCCATTGCTGCAATCTTCCTTGGATCTGTGCTCACGCCCTGGCCAAATATGATATGCCTAAGATATTCCACTTCTGAGCACCCAAATGCATATCTACTCTTCTTAGCATACAACTGATATTGCGGCAACAACTCCAAAACTGATCTAAGATGCTGAAGGTGAAGCTCCAAGATAGGACTGAAAACAAGAATATCATCAAAGAATACTAGCACAAACCTTCTCAAATAAGGCCTAAAAACATCATTCATAAGGGACTGAAAGGTAGATGGGGCATTAGTTAAACCAAATGACATAACCAAGAACTCATAATGCCTATCACGGGTCCTAAGGCAGTCTTCGAAATATCCTCCTCCCTCATACGAATTTGATGGTACCCTGATCTCAGATCCAACTTGGAAAAAATGGTAGCACTAGCAAGCTCATCCAATAACTCATCAATTACAGGTATGGGGAAATTATCCTTGATGGTAGCTTAATTCAAAGCCCTATAGTCAATGCATATCCTCCAAGATCCATCTACCTTCTTTACCAACAAAACTGGAGAAGAGAATGGACTGTGGCTAGGCCTAATAAAACCAGCTTCCAACAAGTCAGCAATGATCTTCTCAATTTCAGTTTTTTGAAAGTGTGGGTACCTATAAGGCCTTTGACAGATTGGAGTAGTACCATCCTTTAAAAGGATTTGGTGTTAATGCCCTCTAGAAGGAGGCAATCCAGTAGGTGTACCAGAACCCAAAGAAACTATCTGCAAAAGAATTCCCTTACTGACAGGCTTCCTAAAGAAGTGATCACCTTCTTGGAGAGTGGAATTAGTAGGATGCAACCCAAACAATGTAACAGGTCTGCCAAGATGCATGAATTGCATTGACAATGCCAAAAAATCCCACTCTATCATACCTAAAGATCTTAGCCATTGAGTCCCTAAGACCAACTCACAGTCTCCTAAGGGTAAAACATTCAAATCCAAAAAGAAGACATGACCTTGCATAACCACCTTAACATCTACACAAACACCCTTAGTCTTGATTGTTTCCCCATTAGCCACCTTAACCTCAAATGAAACAGTAGGGTCTAATTGTAGTTGTAATTTGGAAAGAATGGCAGCATCAAAAAAATCATGAGTGCTGCCAGTGTCAATCAAAATGACAACCCAATGACCATTAATTGTGCCCCTAATTCTCATGGTAACAAGTGAAGGACTACCTAGAAGGGCATATAGTGTAATCTTTGGTTCAAGCACATTATGTTCAGACTCCACAGATGCAAGATGAGGCACATCAAAATTATAAGCCAATGCACTATCACCCTCATTAAGCTCTACCAATTGTACACTAGAGCTAGGCCCTTGAAAGGGACAAAGACCTTCCAACAGAAAGAGTTTAGCAGACTTACAATGGTATCCAGGTTGAAATTTCTCATCACAATTAAAGCAGAGTCTTTTCTTCCTTCTCTCTTCCATCTGTGCTAGTGATAACTTCTGTAGAGGCAACTTGAACTTGGAATCCAGCCTAATCTCCAGTCTTAGTCCAAGAATTGAAGGCTTAGTCACTTCTTGTGAAGATGATTTTAGAAATTTCTTGCTACTCATCACATATTCCTCTTGAATCTTAGCCAAACCAAAAGCCTCATTGAGAGTTTTTGGATTAAGCATTTTTACAGGCAATCTAATTTCATCTCTAAGGCCATTGAGAAAACAGCTCAATTTGTGACTTTCAGACAAATCCCTAATTCTGTTTGAGAGGGCTTCAAATTGGCCTTTGTAATTAATCACATTACTGGTCTATCTCAACTTTGTCAAAGCCTTCATAGGATCTTCAGAGGTAGACGAACCAAACTTGATTAACAAGGCCTACACAAAACTCTCCCAAGCCATAAATACCCCTGATGCTTCATAATCTTGGAATCATACTAGAGCCTCACCATCCATATGAAAAGAAGCTATCAGAAGCCTCTCACTCAGTGGGGTGTGATAGAAATTGAAGTACTGATTAGCCTTGTATACCCAAGTTACTGGATCATCTCCTTTGAATCTTGGAAATTCAAGTCTCACACTTTTAGCCAAACTTTGTAATGGCAGAGACATAGCTTGGGATGATGGTGTACTAGGAGATGATGGTTGTTGTCTCTTATCTTCAGCCTCTGTTAACTTCTGCAATGCAACATTGATGGCATTCAACTGCTGCGTGATTTCTTGAAGAGAATGGGCATGGTGGTCTGTGATAGTACGTAAGGATGCAATGGATTCATTGATGTAGGTTGTAGATCGAGTTTCAGCCATGGTCGCAGGAAAGAGGGCTCTGATACCAATTGTTAAGAACTGAATTACAAAAAGAAGGAATGGAAGAAACAGAGAAATGGGAAGAAGAAATATGGGTCACTTCGAGGGGACCACCTCTAATAGAGTAAGAAGAAGAAAGGAAAAGTAAAGAGTCAGAACAGAAAGAATAGTATTGAGTAATTCCAAGCCCTCTTCATTATTCCCAAAATTGGCCTTATATACAATTACAACACTAACCAGCTCAGTAACTACCAATTGTAACTATATTGTAACTATCTGTAACTATCTAACAATTTCCTAACTAACACTAATAACTCACTCAACTACACATGCCTCTGTCTAGCACCACTGCACACACGCCTCATCATCACAGTAGGCACAGCTCATCACACTATTAGGAACCTCCCACATACACCAGCTACGGAGCCAGTTGTTGGCACATCAAACACACTATTAGCACAACATTGCACAGCCAGCACACCTAAGCCAACATACCCAGCATCTTAACAGAAGACAGGTCATTCAACTCATTTTATGGGAAGCTAAATGAAGTGGTGATTGGTAAATTCAACTTGGGAGAAAAGACGGAGGACTCCAAGATTGTGTGGAAGATTCTATGATCATTGTTGGAGAGCTTCTGTGCAAAGGTCACTATCATCGAAGAGAGCAAAGACCTTGACGAGATTAAAATTCAAGAACTCATCGGCTCTCTTCAAACCTACGAGCTATCTCTACCATCTTAAAGGAAGAGCAAATCTCTTGCTCTCAAGACAATCAATGAGAGATTGGAAGCTCAAGACTCCTCAGATGAGGATGAGGTTGAAAAGGATGTGGCGTACCTTGCTAAGAACTTCCGTAAGTTTTTAAAGTTCAAGAGAGATGGGAAGTCTTTTGAGAAGGGAAAATTTTCGAATTTCAAGAAGGACAAGAAAGACTTCAAGAAGAAGGATTCAAAAGATTCCTCATTATCTCAAATGGTCACGTGCTTTGAGTGCAAAGGGCAGGGGTATATGAAGAAAGAATGCCCCACCTATTTGAAAGCAAAGTGTAAAGTTTTTGCAACTACCCTTAGTGACTCAGATGGTTCCAATTCTGATTCAGAAGAAAGTTGTGATGGAGAAGGAAATTACTCCGCATTTATGGCCATTGCACCTGTGGACTCATTGGGAAGATTTGAGCCTTCTAATGGAAAAACTCGGTGAGCACACCAAAGTAGAGTTTATGGGAATTGGGGAAGAATCCGATGATGAAGATGAAGGAACCAAGGGATTGCAAGAATCCTATAATTCTCTTCTTGAGAAGACCGGAGAGTATGCTAGAGTGGCTAAGGCAGCCATCAGAAAAATGAAGAAAGCTGAACAAGACTACAAGAACATACTCGTGAGGTAAAAAGAAACAAAGTGTGAAGTTGAGGCACTAAATGAAGAACTAACCAAAGCCTACTCCAAGATCAAGTTTCTTGAGCTTGAAGTGATTCAAGCTAATGCTAAAGTGGAGTGGGTTGCCTCCAAGAAGCTTGATGAAGTGCTTGCTCATCAAAAGCCTTTTTATGACAAAAGCGACTTAGGATATACCGAAGAGAATAGTTCAAGTGCCAATGTGTCCAAGGAGATGAAGTTTATTAAGGCTAAGGAACTAATGGTAGCAACTCCAAGTATTGAGAATGTGAAGGTGGAGAAGAAGTCAAATGGAACTGCTCTAAAGGTCTTGACAAAGCATCAAAATCCACTTATGGCCAAACCTAAGGCAAAAGGAAAGTCTCTCCCAAAGTCTCAAAGAGGTCCTCAAGTTCAACATTTTTGCCACCATTGCAGAGTCTCAAAGGCTATGAGGACAACGAAATGGGAATTGGAACGCCAAGCAATCAAAAGGGCGAGAAGCTGATTCTGGTTTTGGTGATGTGATGTAGATAATAGATACCATCACTTCTTGTTTAGCAAGCTTCAACCAAAGGTTTGAGAATCACAACTCCAGTATCCAATCCTCTAGGGATATCAACCCAAACACACGTGCCGTATGGGTGAAGAAGGGTACACATACATAAGCATTTGACTATGTCCATGCATCAATTCTTCCTATATGTTGTGACTTTGGTTAGTTGTTTGCTTTTTTTTTTTTTTTCATTTTAGTATGTTTCTTTTCAAGGTTGTTTTGCGCTTGTTTTTTCTGATCTTACTTTTCATATTCTGTTTTTTAGTGTGTTTGAAAAATTCAAAAACCCATAAAAATTGAAAAATCTCCAAAAAGTTTGATCACTTGTTGTAAGGTTGAATTTATTCAATCATGTGTTGGCTTTATTCTGTGCCAAATTTGCTTGTAATTTAGCAATTAGATACCCTATATTTAGGTGGGAATTATGTAAAGGTAATGTGTGAGAGAGTATGAAAAAAACTCAAGATGTGTGCAATTCAAAGGAGTCTCGCGACTGGCTCGCAATTGGCTCGCGACTAGCAAGTCGCCAGAATGGTACACATGTGAAGCATGTAGGGGGAGCTGAAAGGTCACGCCAGTTGGAGCACTACAGGACAAAACTTCCAGTCTAGCCAGGCAATTAGCTCGCGACTCAAACTCGCGACTCGTTCCAGTCGCGAGGTTGAGTCGCCAGAATGCCCTATTTGGTTGAAACATGACTTTTCACATACCTCATACACACCGCTATAAATACCCTTATTCCCACGAAATGTAAAGAGCTTCTAGAGAGAATTTTGAGAGAGAAACCCTAGAGAAAAACAAGATTGACTTATCCATAATCTTCATCCTTTGATTCTCCAAATTCCTCTACTCTCACCTTCTCCATTGACATATCCTTGAGAGGTACATTTAGCCAAATACTTATCTCACCATACCCATATCAATGAGGAGGTATTTTGGTGTTTGGGAAGCAGTTTAGAAAGGACCAATTCATTTGGTTGATGCAATGGGCTATTGCGGGATCCGGTAAGCTAGAGAAGACAAGGTTCGGCGTAACCTAGGGCTTAGGTGCACTGGGTAGATTAGGCTTGGAGGGTCTTCTGCTATTCATGTATCCCAACTTTATTCTCTAGTGGATTATTGACCGCTTGGAAGGCGGCGGAGAGGTTTTTCGCTGAGTACTTCGGTTTCCTCTTCGATAACACATCGCTGTATTATCTTTGTGTTTGCATCTCTCTTCCCTTACTCTTTACCTTTTAATTACTGCTGTGGTTGTGATTAATTTTGGTTTGGAGTGTTTTACCAATTTGGATTTAGCTTATATTCATCTTTCCGCACATATATTGTTTGTGTATAAGCTTGTGTTGGTAATTTTTAATTTGGGGGTCTAAACGTTCATTGGTGTTTTATAGACTAATTGAACTTTCACTTGTGTTGTGTATTTCACATATGAGTTTGGCCTAGTACCTTTGTACTAATGGCGTAGTACATTTACGAGCTTAGCTTGTCTTATATGCATATCTATCTTTGTAGGAAAATTCTTGACATCTATGTGTGATTGCTGTAAATCGATCTTCAAGCTTGTCATAAATGATTAGTCAATAGTCTTGATGGTTTTGATACATGCATTGACTTGTGCTTATATATCTTCCCACACCTTTATATTTTGGCTTTATAGCTCAGCCAATGTCAAATCTCGAAAAGAGATAATGAGTTGCAAAAGTTATCACACATACTAGTATTTGACTAGGAAAAAAGGAAAGTGACTTGTATTGAAATGTAGGTGCCTGAAAGCCAAAGGCTTACTCACAAAGTTGAAATATCCAAAAATTTCAGGCATTGATCTCAAAATGAGACGTATTGTTCCTAAATGATCAAAAGTTACAAGTTGAAAAAAGCCAAAAGTAAAGCTTCCAAGATATGTGCTCTCCCAATGGAACAGATCCTCTCCATTTTATGTTCTGAAGCAAATTATTATGGGGCTTTTCAAGGACACTCATTAGCATTTACTAACTTATCAAAGGAGGAAAAGAGATTATGACCTCCTTACCACTTACCAGAGCACTTTGAAGATTTCTTATTATCTTTTCTAGAAAAATTAGGCCTTTCTTTTTCCTCTTTTCTGTGCAGGAGCTTTCTTTTTTAAAATCTTTCTTAAAATGAAAGGTTTACGAAGTAAACATCACACTTCAACCAAATAAAATAAATAAATAAATATTTAAATCCCAAGATATGAAGAAACTTTTGCAAAGATCAATACACTTATGTTTGTTATAGAAATTCACCTGTTAAAACTCTTGAAGATCAATGTTCTTTTCAAATTCAATAATATTTTGAGCATTAAATAGGTTAAGCTCATTATGAATTTGGTAAGTTGCTGTGCACTTGAGCACAAATCGCTGTAGGCAAAGACAACAAGCATGTGGGAAAAAAAAAAAAACTTTGTTACATGACCACAAACATGGAAAAATGAAGGAAAGGATAACGTGGTTTTCAAATCCACTAGTTTCATGTCTAAATTTTATTTTGAGAATGTTTAATGTCTAACTTACTAATAACAAAACACACACAAAAGATGGAAAAGGCATAAAGGATGTTTTACCAAAAATGAACAAAAGAATGATTAGTTTGATTAATCACATGAAAATTTAAAATAGGTGGATAAGGCATATCTTTCCTCTCCGTAGAGTAGTAAACTTTAGCTAAAAGAAACTAAGAGCTGGGTTTATATATGCAAATTCAAAAAGGCATTCCCAAACGTGGCATGAATCCCAACAAAACTACTACAGGTAAGATGTAACAGAGTTCTTTCTTTTAGATTGAGCTGATTTGAAATGTGGACATTTATGACAATTCAGCATCTCCTTCAACATCTCCTGATAGCCTGCAACTTAACACAATCAGAATCAAGTCACTCCATAAACCGTTATTATGAGAAATCTTCAAGACAGGTTCATTAGAAAATGAACTTCAAAGTTTGTAATGTTGACTACTAGCAAGCCATGCATCAAACTCCTGAGCCTCTAACCTTTTTTCCCTCAACTTTTGAAGCATCCTTTCGGATACACACATTGGTGCTTGCCTGGTGCTATAACCAATGTCAGCTTATTATGCCCTTCACACCTTATGTCTTGCATCACAAAATGAAAGATAGCCAGGATTATATACGAAGAAAAAAAAGACATAAGTCTAAACAAAGTAGGAGCACCAAGAATTGAACAAGCTGCTATTTGTTGAAGAAGAAGACCAGCAACAGAGGTATCAGGAAAACGACACCGTAAGAGATAACACCTGCTGTCAATAACACGTGTGATCACTTACTCAAACGGTGCGTTTATCAAACTTGAGAATTCATAATGCTGTCAAACGGTGCGTTGCATCTCCAGTAGCAAGGCAACGGTTAAATGGATTGAAAATCAGTTATGGCACGTGTAGAGAGCAGTTATGCCACGAACTTAATTAGAGCATCTGCGCGGGAATTTCTGTTGAAGCTATTAGAATCTTCTAGAGATTATTTATGTGTAAATCCTGTGTATAGGCTACCTTCGCGATTTGACCAATGAGAATTAGAGAACTATTATTAACTAGGGTTGTATGATATATTTTTCATAGTTAGGAGGACTTGGAGACTAAAACTACAACTTTGTTGGAGAGAACTAGCTTTTATTATTATTATTATTATTTTATAATCCATAGTTACACTAAGGAATGAAGAATTTGTACCCTAGACTTTTCAATCATTTGAAATATTAAGAAATGATAGTTGAGTTACAAGACATTTTTGACTTGTAAAGAACTTAATGGAGTGAAGCACATAATATATGAAGAACCAATAAGAAAAAACAATTTCATATATAAGTATATTTTTGTACTCATAGAAAAGTTTCCTTATTGTAATTATTTGTAATCAGTCTATTAATATTTGTGAAGTATTTTTTAATGAAACAATACATATAATAATCCACTAGGATTTAGGGCCAACCCAAATTATTGGGATTAAGGCTTTATTAATTGTTGTTGTACGTATAATACTCCACTAAACTCACTCAATTAACAACAACTTCCTCATAGAACTTTTTAATGAACCCAGCATCAAAGCAAGAAGAACAATTAGTCAATTGGGATCACCTTCTCTCTTTGTCTTTACTATTTTGGCTTTTTATTATTCATTTTTCAGTAAAGTACGCTAAGAATTGTTGAACTTTTATGATCTTGTAGTAAGACTCCTTTAACTTTTTTTTTTTTTTTTGCCCAATTTAGTACATAAATCTTGATACTGTAGTAAATAGATCCCTTCTCTCAAGTTCTCAACTGTCCATCTATTTCACCTCTTTCTTTTTTTTCTTTTTTTCTTTTTTTCGTCCAAGTTATTAATAAATCAAATGATGGAAGGGGTCCATTTGCTGCACATTAAGGCCCGTTTAGTACAAGATTTCTAATAACATTGTTGTTGTTTTGTGGAGATACGTGTGAATAAAAAAGTGTGTGAAAATACGTGTAATGTTGTTTAAACACTGAAAACTGTAGATTGAACAACAGTACCAAACACCTCCTAGGTGATTCAGTGCAAAAAATGTTAAAATAAATGAAAAATGGAAAGAAGGTTCCATCTATTATTCTACTACAGTCTGCAATTACACAAAAGTTTTGGAGGTCATAGTTCATTTTATCCCTTTTTTTTTTCTCCTCCTATTTGTGTGAGTGCTTGGGAGAGGTCTTAGCTCACAAACAGGGTAAGTTCGCCCCCCCCCCCCCCCCCACCCCCCTCCCCAAATATTTGAATTAGTCCAATGATACTATTAAAAAAAATAATTGGTCTAATAGTTATAAAGACATAACTTTCTTATTCTTAATTTTATTTTTTATTGTAAAATATGCTCTTATATTTGTTAAATATTTGATAAAGTTTGGCACCAAACATGTTTAAATCTATCTTTTTCAACCCATTATATGGTGATTAAAAAGTTATTGACTCATTAAAAAAATATTGTCATTAAAACTACACATGAAATGTCTTTTTAGTTATCACATAATAGGTTAGAGCAAAATAACTTCAAATATGTTTGGAGATTAACTTATTCCTCTAAGTTTTGAATTATTCATGTTTATTAAAATTTCATTAGTTCAATTGAAAGATTTTTTACTTACTTTAGCATAAAATTTGATAATTTGTATTGAAAATGAAAATTTTAAAGATTTCACTATGAAAATGGTAAAAATGAATTTATTTTATGAAAGATTACCATCAAACATAATTTTGATAGAAAATATTGAGCTCTTTTTTTTTTTTTTTTTTTTTTTTTTGTTGGGTATGAGTTCATATATAACTTATCAAATTAAAAAGTGTGTGTATATATGTGAGTGTATAATAAAAAAATGTGTGTGTGTGTGTGTGTGTGTGAGAGGTTGTCTTGATAAATATATTAATATCACAACTTAGCCCCCCACCCCCCCCCCAAAACAAAAATTTATGGCTCCACCTCTGTTGGGCCCACTATTAACATCATTTTTTTCATTTACCAATAATCACGTGTCACATTAATAGTTTGTAATTTTTTTTTTTTGTAAAAAAGTATGTATCTCTAGCATTTTCCTTGTTGAAAAGGGTTTGGTAGTTTTTGCCCACGGTTCCACCCACATGGGAAGAGGAGAAAGTTCCTAGAAGAATATGAATTAGGTTTCTTCAAATAATAGTTGGTCAATTATTTGGGATTGAAAGATTACCCATTGTTATGTATTGAGAATTTGTTGTTTTGTGGGCGTGAGAGAGTTATTGGGTGTACTCGGGCTTTAGGATTGTGAGTTTGTGTTTGTGAGAGGTTTTGTTTATGTTGGTGAGGCTTTGTGAGTATTTTCATGTGAGTTGTGAGTATTAATTAATGTCGTTCTAATTCATATCATTGGTAGTGAATATTTTAATTAGTGTTGCCCGTGAATGTAGGTATCACAATAATTGATATTAGAGATTTTGTTGTTGAACAATATGTGTGCTATTTCTTTTCTCAAAAAAAAAAAAAAAGTGTGCTATTTGAAAATTATTTAATTTATGAAAAAAAAAAATGTAATTAGTGATATTTCCTTGGAAATCAGTAGGCTGATGAGTCCCGGATGCTGATGATCTTTGGGCTTGAACCTGAAATAGGATATTGAGTCAGAGGGGACCGGCCAAAAGTCCTCCGATGATGAAGTTAGTAAACTTGAAATTCTCTGTAAAAGGAAGTGTTTTCTCAAGTAAAAAATGTCTGAATGAATCACCTTTCGGTAGAAAAAACCTTATATAGTACCTGTCAAAGGTAGTTATCTTCCCAATCGTTGTAAGGTTCGAAAGATTCACATATAACTTCCATAACTAACAAGGAAGTCATACCTTTTGGGGTTTGTCCTTGAAAACCGTTCATTGAGTGAGGAATTTGTAGCCTTGACAGGAAAACGAGTCCAAGTATGTTTAAGACGTCGTAATCTCGTCCAACCAATTTTCTGGATGGACGAGATTATTCTGGATGAATAACCTGCATGCCTTCCTTGATCTTCTTAGGACGAGCCATATGGACGAGATTGGGAGTTGCGCATTTTATAACACCATCAATTAGTATAAGATTTTTTTTTGAGAAAGTAATTAATATAAGATTTAGTTATTATAAGAAAGAATAATTGTAACTAATGTTACATACTCTTAAAATATGAGGTTTTTAAAAAAAAAAAAAAAACTCTCTTTTTATTATGATACATTCCATATCAATCATAGTGGATATTTTGGTTGGTGTTCCTCATGGATGTATGCTAGAAATCAACCAACCACATTAAATATTGTTGTCTCTTGGGAATGTTTTATTTTTCTTGTTCAAATGAATGCGCTTCCACTAACCCCAAATTACAGTATCTATATTTATATCTAAATCTAAATCAATATAATAAGAGAGGTGCTACGTCCACAACATTTTCACAACAAATCATAGGTGGTTAGTTGTTATTTGTTCTAATTTAAACCTACCACTGAAATTACTTTTCTACCCCACCAATAACAACTTGTCACATAGAATTTGTTGTGAAAATATTATGAAAATGTTGTGAACTTAACATTTCTCATACATAATAATATAAAAGCGAAATGTCATGCTTTTCGTTTACTAATTCACTTAACTATACAAATTTATCTTGTGATTACTTTTGAAAACACTGAAAACACGTGTCTTTTCATTTTGTGGATTAAGCATTTGTTTGGTTTGATGGAAGAGGAAGGAAAAAAAAAAAGGATTGACTTTCCTTTGTTTGGTTAGAAAAGAAAACAAAAAGAAGGAAGAATGGGAGGGAAAAATGCTTTTGTAGAATCCATTATTTTTTTCCCTTAAAATTATCCTTATACCCTCAAAAGGTCTTGTCAATTTTTGTGAAATGACATTTATACCTCACATCTTTCCTTTGTGTTTCTCTTCATATCCAAACACACTAGAGGAAATACTTTCTTTCCCCCACTTTTTTAATGATCATATTTTTCATGCTTGCATTATTTTTCATTTATCAAATCTATATTAGTCTTGAAATTTATCAAATCTATGTAATTTGAAATGAATTTATGCATTAAATTTTTCACAACTTATTATGTTTAGATTACCATTATTATTATTGTTATTTAATAATTAAATAACTTATAATTAATTAATTAATTAATTATCTCTTTCTATTTTTTCTCAAAAAAAGAAACCTATCTAATATTAAATACCATATCACATGATTACATTCCAAAAAAAATAAAAAAACCAAGGGATTAACTCAATTTTATTTCAACCTACTAATTTTAAAGTCCACACATTTTCACACCCAATTGATTACTCAACTTCAACCGTTCTTTTTATCAAAAACAATAAAAAAAAAAAAATTGAGACACGTTATTCTATTTACTTACTTCACAGTTACACATTTGTCACATCAGAGAAAATAGAAGAGAGAGAGAGAGAGGGAGAAGGAACGCAGCAGAGAGATAGAGAGAGGGAGAAGGCCGGTGGAGATCAAGTCAAGAGAGCTACTGTAGCCACTCCAAAAAAAATTTGGAAAAATCTGAGGGCCTATACCACCGTCAGACCAGTTTTCCTCCGAAAACATTACCGGTAATTTTTTAATTTTGTTTTATAAATTTTGCCCCTTGAATGTGATTTAGGGTTATGTTTGGGAGTGTTTTTCTTTTGAACGATCAGCATAGTCTGATGGGTTTGGAGCCTGTGGTGGGTTTTTTCAATTTCAATCAAAACTCTGTCTTCTAACTATATCCTGTGGTGGGTTTTTCTTTATTTATTTATAATGTTAAGATAGTTTTAAATTTGTGGTTGAAATTTGGTTTTTATTTATTTATTTTTATCTTGGGTCTCATACTATTTTTCTCATTGTTCAATCAAAATGCAGAATTTCAGTTTCAGGGTCATCAAAGCTGTTAGCTAATATTCTGTACTCATGGGTCTATCTATTGGGAACTTAATTGCTAGATGGGATGAAATGGTAAGTGCTTTTTTCTGAATCATCATCATTTTGGGTTGCTTTGAATTAACTTATTCTATAGGTGTTCTTTTGGTGTTGCATGACATATGCTTGATGAAATTCCTATTAAATTTGATGTGAGATCTTTTCACTCAACCTTTTTCCCCCCTTATGTTGTGATAAATCTGAGTAGCTATACTATGGTTGTAAAAAATTAATTTTTTAATGGAAATTATTAATTTGGTTATAGCAGAAAATTTTCTGATAATATTTATTTAAATCTAAAATTACATGTTCTTTTGGTGTTGCATGATATATGTTCAATGAAATTCCTTTTAAATTTGATATATGATCATAAATCTGAGTAGTTATACTATGGCTATTTAAAATCAAATTCTTATCATATGGAGATTAACCCAAATACTCAAAAGAAAGCCAATTCTAAGCAGAACAGAAGAAGAAGAAGTCTAAGCCAAAACTACTTGACTCTCCTCTATTCCCCCCTCCTTCTCCCTCCATCCAAACTTAAGAAAGAAAATCTCAACCAGAAATGAAAAACTACCTTAATAAAATAAAATAAAAGAGAGAGAGAGAGAGAGAGAGAGAGAGAGAGAGAGAGAGAGACAACAGTAATTTATGAGTTATTCTGGTTATATTCTTGCAAGCAAAAAAATGTGGTTAGGAGATGTAGTTTTGATTGATTTATTGAAATACGAAATAGAGAGCAATGCCCCCAATAATTGAAATTGTCAAATTCTGGTGATACTTGCACAATTAGTCTTCAATATGAACGAACTGATTGACATATTCTTGATGACTTAAATTAGTATATAATTTCATAATTATAGTCTATAGAGCATGATTCTTCCTTTACATAAGACATATATAAATTATTTTGTGATTGTAGACAACTTAACTACTTGTATGACTCCATGAACTGACTAGTATGTTATTTTCTTTGATATACAACAAATTTTGTGTGCGTGTATTGTTTATAGGTTTAATTTTCTTTCTTGCTTTCTTTGCACTGCCTACTCATTTTTAATTTTTTTTTCCTTGCTTGTTGTGTCTAATTTTGCTTATTGTTGACTTCTTCAAAGAGCAGTATTTACCAAGAAAATAAAGAAAAAAAGAGAAAGGGAGAATGAGGCTGTGGGTCATAAGCTTCAGCCACATCCATTAGAATTTGAAGTTGATTTATGCTTAAATGTTTTTTAGAACAAATAGCACTAAGTTATGTTTGAATTATTTTCAGGGACTTCCAATCTATCCAATTTTGGGGATGTTTGGAGCAGACAGATTTGATGCTATTCTTCTTCCAAGCTAGATGAGTGATCAATAATAATAGGTAGGCTTTTTATTTCTTTAATTTTTATTTTTTAATTTATTGTTGTGACTTGATGAGATTGTTCTGCCTTTTTGTAAATAGTTAGCCATTTGCTCTAACCTCTAAATTTGGAATGATGTCTGGGGCTATATAATGGTTGTTGGAGCATCAAAGCCAACTATAGTGGCTGGTGTAGATAGGTTTTCCAGTATGAAAAAGTAGAATATTGGTGAGTTTTAATTAATTTCAATTTATTTATAATGCATAAATTTTGTGCTACACATTCTCGAGCTTATGAAGTGTTGGGTAGTGCTTATGAACTATTAGTTAAGTGTTAGCTAATAGCTAGAAATTTGCTAAGTAACTCACACTTGGACTATATTGTTTAGTTTAGTCATTAGTGTTAAAATCAAATTCGCCATAAAACTTTGTGTTAAGGGTTCTAAATACTGTGCTAGGGTGTATTTAGCATATTTCAGTTTCAACTTAATCACTAAATCTCTCCTCAAATGATCTTAGGTGTAAATGGCTGGAGGAATTTAGTTTTGGTTTTTGGGGGGTCTCAACTAACAAGATTTGTTCATTTATAATTTTTTTTTTCCTGCTATGAATAATTACATTTTTTTTTTTTTTTTTTGCTGGTAAAATGTACATAGGTTTGACTTGCCTGCACAAACCATCACCCTAGATTTTGAGAAAGATCTGCATTTACTGAAGGTGTGGTGAACTCTATTTTTGTCCATGTAATTTGTTTATGTGGCATTGCTTTTCAATTATACTCAAATTATTCTCTATGTAACATTTTAATTGCTTCAAATTTGTTTCATTTTTGTGAATTTTCTTATTATTTCAATTTTCAAACTTATGTGGTTAGGGAATATGCCATTACGCAACTTGGGTCACAGTCATGCAGCAATGGAACTAGGGAAATATTTAAATGCCTGTCTCTTTGTAATTAAAATTATAGCTTAAAGTTTAATTAGATCTTACGCTTCTACTTAAGAGATTGTTTGGATTTAGATAATTCACAATCTAGAAAATTATAAATGAAGTAGAACGTAGGGTATTTCCTATTAATGCATTTGATATATTCAATAATGTATGTGTAGCCATCAGCCTTTGGTTGGATCCATGTTGAGCATTCGAAAATTATTTCCTGTGTATGGAATGTAAAAAGCTTTTACTTACCAAAAAATAATGTTTGTGTATAATTTGACTCTAAGTGGGTAGAATAACAAACTGAAACTGAAAGCCGGTTGATTTTCCACGAACTGGAATTGATATACAACAGTATGGCACTAGTAATTGTTTTTCCACCAATGACTTTGACTGGGTTGCTGATTCATGCCTTTCTGTAACTTTTAGGCAACATTCTTGGTGAGAGGGGTTTACCCTACACTCTAAAAATATGATTTTCCAGGGATATAAGTGATATCTTTTAGTCATATACTGCCAACTACGTTTCTTGTAAAATGGCATCGGCATGGTCAAGTGTAAAACTTGGGCTGGACTTGAAGTAATCATGATGGTAGTATCTTGGAATCTTTGATTTGTTGCTCTATCTAGGATGTTTATAGATTCAATTTCAAAAAGATGATTCAGAAACTCAACTTCACTCAAAAAGCTTTGTTTGCATTATATTACTTGAATGCACATGATTCTATTTTCTTACATGAAATTCACATCAAGAATTGATTGAACATATCTTAATTTAAGATGTGCTTTTCAATTATGATGTGCTCTTACTTTGACCAAAGTGAGCGTTATCTTATGATAACATGTTCCATATATAAGATTAGACTTTGATGGGAATCAATTAAGGTCAAGTCATCAATGACTTGAACGCATCCAAAGTACTTCAGCAGGAGAAAAGCCTAAGAATGACAGTATACATGAATAGTATCCATCCATTAATAATAAGATGTTTTGGTTGGAGGAAAATCCTCCATGGACGACCAAGTGGATGGACGACCAAATTTTACTTGGTAAATCCTACAAGAAATTCTCCAAAGGTTCCACATAATCAGACCACGACACAATGCTCCTAAAACGTGGAGGGAACTCCTCAGATTCCGCTCCACAAATCCCATTTTCTCCATTAACCGCCCACATCACCTATGATGGTGGTGGATCCAAACAAGTAGACCCACTTCTAACTCTCTATAAACGGGGCAAGTCCCATCCACCCAAGGTAAGTTCGGCAATTGAGAGTTTCCCATCCTTGTGTTCTAGAGAGAAAACTGACTTAACCATCGGAGGGTCCTTGGCCGGGTAACACCGGTCACCCTTGACATTCTTTTCTTTCTTTTTAGGTCCTAAAGCCATTACCATAGCCCAAAGCATTCTAGCCTACTGTTTTCTTTGCATTCATCAGACTTAATTCATCTTAGGATTTCTTTGGAGTTGAATAAGTTTGACTCAAACAATCTCCCATTTACTCTTGAATTATGCTAGAGCTCATTTAGATTTTTAGTCATTTTATATCTATCTAAATAATGTAAAGTTATACAATACTTTTTGAGCAATGCTCTCTCCTCTCACATGAATGACAAGACCTACCATGAATTTAATTAGTGAGACTTATTGTTATGTGAGGGGAAGAAACATGGCTCTTGTGAAGCTTATTGTGAAGCTTCATTTTGTTTTTTTGTTTTTGTTTTTTTGGGATTTGGATTTGGATTTTGAGGGTTGGGGGGGATAAGTTGTTGTGAAGCTTGGATATACATGTAGTGGTTTATGGCTTTATCAAGTTAATAGGACACTTTATTGACTCTGATGGTTCATTTGCTTGCTAGGAGTTTAGATTCTGTAACTTAATTATATTCTAAATTCTTTTAAAAGAAAGCTCCATCTTGATTTCTGAATTTCTTCTTGTGTTCATGATTACAGTTGAGAATTGCCCTTGATTTGTAGAGGCACTACAAGAAGGGAGATTCAAAATCCAAAACTTTGCCCATGTATGGGATAAGTTGTTGTGAAGCTTGGATATGCATGTAGTGGTTTATGGCTTTATAAAGTTAATAGGACACTTTTTATTGACTTTGATGGTCCATCTGCTTGCTAGGAGTTTAGATTCTGTAACTTAATTATATTCTAAATTCTTTTAGAAGAAAGTTCCATCTTGATTTCTGAATTTCTTCCTGTGTTCATGATTATAGTTGAGAAGTGCCATTGATCTGTAGAGGCACTACAAGAAGGGTGATTCAAAATCCAAAACTTTGCCCATGTATATGCAGGTAAGTCTATTTGTAATTTCTAGAATAATAGTATAGTATGTGATATCTTGGAGCTGTAAGTGGGACTCTTGCTTATTCTCCTTTGGGTGGTATACATTTTGTTATTTAGGCTTGGCTAATTCATACACCTTTTGGTCTTTTGACATTTAGACCAGGATGGTGATAGAGTCAGCATCAGACTTCTTCACAGGTAGACTAACAAAGAAGGGGAGAAAGGGAACAATTGCATCTGAGGTGTTATCTGATCCCTTCCCTTGCTGACTACAGGTGAGATATGCAACTCTATTGAAAACCATATGACCATATCATGACATGATGTGTTGAGTTCAAAGGGTGAAAGGAATGTGGTGTTGCCATTTGTAAAAATATGTTATTTTGCCTATATATAATGGTTGATTAAGATGAATTCAGCAAAGGGAGATCTAAATTCTATATGAGCTTGCTTATCTTAGTTGTAGCCTTCAAATGGACTTACAAAAAAAAAAAAAAATTCAGACAGACATAATTTGTGAAGAAAATGTGAAGCATGGTCATCATATATAACACAGTAATAAAAACTTGAGAGAGCATATAGCATTAGATTTTGTTTGGGGGGGAGGGGGGGTGGGCACCAGAAAGTTGACCTTGTTATTTTTTCTTTGTATTTCTGGAAATTATTTCCCACAGAAACTTCCATCTTCACTCACCCCCACATATTAAAAATTTGGAGTCCTCTATTGTGCAGCTTAACATTTCCATTGCTACAGTGAATGATCTGATAAACTGTGATACTCTTACCAAGTGACATGAGAAACAGAATCCTCTCAGCTGATTTATGATTCATAGCTATATTCACATGTGCTGTTTCTCTTTGATGTGTGCTCCTTCCCATAGTTTTCATTATAGAATTGATTGTGATTGTTGTGATGATAAATGCATACTCCAGGAAATAATAGTTATTGAATGAGTAAAGTAAACTTACAGACAAAAGGCTGCACGTACGAGAAGAAAATAAATTATTAAGTTTTATTGAATGAAACAGTATGCTTTGAGGTATAGAAGGGAAAAATGATAGAAGAGCTTAACGAAAGACAAAAAAGTTTAGGGGAGAAAACTTTTTGAAATGTTCTGTACCTAATGGATCTGTCTGGATGGATCCTGAGAAGCCTTTCAGACAAATTTATTAAGCCAAGAACATTCAAGTCCTGCATCAAACTGCTGAGTCACTGTACCACAGATATCAAAGTAGTAACAGAGCATAATGAAACCCATTAGATTCTATCAAGATTTTCAAAAAGAGTTGAGAAGATAAAAACATATACAAGCAAACAAACCAAATCTCCACTTCACTTGCTCTCCAAGCAGTCAAAATCGTTTAAAAAGACTAAGAAGATACACCAGGTTAGGCATAATACTGAAGAAATTAAAATACATCACAGAACGAAAAGCATATATAAACCACAAATTTGTATTAGATTTCTCTATCTGCACTATCCTTATTTTTCAAAGGAAGTAAATTACTTTCAAATGATAATGAATATTAAAATTTAGTTTCCTTGATAAAACATTATATAATTTTCTGTTGAATGGCATGGAAAAATCAGAGCAACTGACCCAATTACTAAAATGACAATCCTTCTAATGTGTCTTTCATACATAAAGGCGCATGCACCTTCTTCCAGATTATTTTATCCTATAAATCTTCCTCTATTTTAATCTCTATGTACAGTAAGAAGAAGAAAAAAATTCTATCCCAATGTGTCCCATATGGATTCATTCATCTACATATGGGGATTGCAGTTGCAGAGGAATGTTTCTTAGAGTACTGAAACAGCTACAGTTGGGTTTTAGCTGATTCTTCTTGCGTCTTCTGCTTATATTTCTTCAACTTATTCTTCTTCATCCGTGAACTTGCCTTTAATTCTATCGGTTTTGTCTATTTGGAGGTAGGAATAGAGGGAAATTGAATAACATAGACAGTGAACGTAGAAGTAGAAATTGGGAAACTAAACTGACTGGATTAACTAGGCCAATCCCAGTGGGTTGAGCGAGTCACAAGTTTTTTTCCCTTCTGTGTAATACCTTAAAATTATTTAACAACATCAAATTAATTATTTTCCATATGTAATTTGCTATCAAGTTTTTATTTTTTTTATTTTTTATTTTATAATAATAATAATAATAATATAATAATAATTATTATTATTATTATCATTATTGTTATAAAATGAATGGAATTTCAATTTATTCGGTCCACTTTATGATAATTGCTCTTATCGTTAGGTTAAAACACCAATCAATTTTTAGTATAAGCGGGTTCAAATTTCAAATATCTAATTCAACAACAAAATCATAAGTACAAAGATGGGAATTGAATCCCACTATTGAGACAAAAGTCTTGTAGCATAACTGGTACTATCTTGTGGTGTTTTTTTATAGAATTATACATGGTTCAAATTCCTCATTTTCCTTTATAACTACCAAATTATCACGAAAAAAAAAAAATCATACTCTTTAGTTATAAGATAAAAAATGAAAAGATGTGGATCTTTCCCTCAAGATAACACATAGGAGCCAATTTAACAATATTATGGGTCACAAAAATCCAAAAAGTGGGACCTATTGGGCAAATTAGCACTCCACTAGTTGAACCAAAATTTTGATTCATATGCTCTAACTGCTAATTGAACGGCACTGGAGCTCCAATTTTTTGTGTTTTGGATATAATTTTCTCTTTCTTTTTTTATTTATTTATTTATTAATTTTTGTGGGAGATAAAAATGTGATTATACTACCAATTGCACAACTTTTGAGCACTAAAAATTAGGAAAACGCATCTCTCAAGTCTCAACTTAGTATTCGAATTAAAAGTTCTCTGGATTATCATTGGTTGTAGGCTAAAAACCTCTAAAGCTTAGGTTACCAACCCTTTCACAGCGTACACAAACCACTCTATGTCTGTATTTATCATTGTTATTAAATCTGTTCCGTTCCGGCCGGAATGGCTGGAAAATTTTGTATTGGGATGAAATCTGGAACAATAATGCCACTTATTCCACCTCGGGTCCAATTCTGGACAGTTTCGAGTCATTCTGATCGTTCCGGTAAATTTCGGCCGGTATCAGTTTTTAGTGAAAAAAAAAAAAAAAAAAACCTTAAACTAACAAACCCATCAACACAGCATATTTCCACCTAGCATTGATCGCCTGAAGAAGTTCAAATCAGATCTGCTACGGAGCTACCAAATGATTTGAAAAAAAAAAAAAAGGAAGAAGAAGAGAATAGAAATTTAGAGCCATTGTGGAGGAAGCTCAAGTTTTAGCTGCATTTAAAACTTTCTTCTTCAATGCTACACTTAAACTTCTGTTCTGGCCTCTGGGCCTCTGAAACTTTCCAAGAAGTTGTAACTGATGGGAATTTGAAATGAAGAAGAATAAGAGTGGAGGAGAAAGTCATTGCACGTGGGTGATGGTGGGGTTAGGTGAAAAGGGGACTTCCTAGAAGCTTCCTTGAATATAAATATCCATCAATGTTTGTTTATTTACAAAAATACCCAAATTTGAATTTTAAAATAATCAATCTAATTAATTTATTATTATGGCAGCATTTCTTTTAAAACACTATGGCTGTGTTTGTTTCATGTAAAATATTTTCTGGAAAATACTTATTTTCCGGAAATGCTATTTTCAGGAAAGGAAAATATTTTTAAGTGTTTGGTTACATTTCAGAAAATGTTGTGAAAAATATTTTCTGGTGTTTAGTTGTATTGTTGAAAATACTATAGAAAACACATTTTCTATTTATTGCTCACATTTTCTCACATTTTCTCAGCTGCCAAACAAATATATAATTTCATTCCTCAATCCAGAAACACAAATAAAACCCAGAAAAAAAATTCATAATTCGGTCAAATTGAGAGAAGAAGGAAGAGAGAGAGGCGACTGGGTTCGATGAGAGGCGAGATCGCGCGCGGAGGCGAAGGTGAGATCGCGCGGTGTAGTGCTGCGATCGCGATCGGCGCGAAGGCGAGATCGCGATCAGGGACGATGAATCTGGGTCGAGGACGATCGGTTTTGGGGTGCGACGAGAACGATCGGTTTTGGGTGGATCGGTGTTGGGGTGCAACGATCTCACCGGTGGTTTGATCGGCGCGATGAGGGTCGACGAACGAGCTCGGTCTTGGGTTTTCTAGGTTCGTCAGAGTCGGTTTCTAGGTTCGGTCTCTTCTTCCTCTCTCTCTCTCTCTCTCTCTCTCTCTCTCTCTCTGCGCGTGGGCCTCTCACTCAACTCTCTCTCTGTTTTCCGAAAAATGACATTTGAAGGTAAAATAAAAACGGAAATCAATTTACACCCAAACACAAGTCAATTGTAAAGCATTTCCAGAAAATGCATTTTTCATGCGCAACCAAACACCTGTAAATACGGAAAAACATTTCCGGAAGTGATTTTCACCCAAAACAAATACAGTCTATATTACATTCATTAAATGATATTACATTTATAAAGTTTGGCTTAAGAATAACATTGAGTAATAACTTTTTTTTTTATTATTAATTACTAATAAATATATATATATACATATATATATAAAGTATTGATTCCGAAACAGTCTAAAACGGTACGTCGAAATAGGCCGGTATCGAAATATTTCATTCCATTCCAATAGACAAACTGGAACGGGCACCAAAACGGTATTCATAACATTGATATTTATAGGAATCATTCATAGACACCAACCTAAGTAGTTTTAGGATTTATTACATCCATCAATACCATCATTACTGCGAAGATTAATGATAATTTCCTTTTTTCTAAGAAAGTATTGGGCCTAACAACTTTTTGGAGTTTTAACTAGTGTGAGAGATTATGTTAATTTGAACAAATTAAAACTCAAGGGTTTTTTTTTTTTTTTTTTTTTTAAAGATAATGCAACAATACACAAAACATACTGTATAAGGTTTGGATTAACTTTTTTTTTTTTTTTTTTTAGGGATTAGTTTGGATTAACTTAGGTTAACTTTTTTTTTTTTTTTTGAGGGATTAGTTTGGATTAACTTAGGTTTGATTTTCTCTAAATAAATTTTAATTAAATTAAGTATATCCTTTTCTATAAATTATCTAATTTATTTATTGAATAAAACTCATTAAATATACTCTAAATTACAAATTACACTCAAATTTTGCATTGTTCTGAACTCTAAGTGATTTTTTTTTTTCACTTTTTTTGTTTTAATTTTTTTTATTGGAGACCTTTAATATTCATTCATTTTCAGTTTAGCTCTCCCATTGGATCCAGCTCATAGAATTCACTAAAACAACATTGTTTAATAAAGTGAAAAATCTAAAACTTATGGTGAGATTGGACAAAATTGACAGAATGACTAAATGATACTAGATTGCAGTTGAAAGACTAAAATGGGGGGAAATGAAATTTGATTGTCTAATTTAAAAATATATTAAAGTTATGTATTTTGTAGTTTAAACTTGAATAAATATGTATAAAAACAACTTTTATTGATTTTTCTTGATTATTGCAAAGGATCATTGCACGTAGATCTAAACTTATAAATTAGTCTCTCTTTTTGTTTTCTAATTTATTTTGAGGAAAAATAAATAGATGACATAAAATCCACCTAGACTACATGATTTCTACATATTCATTTTGTCATGGTTTAACAAAGGGACCTAGATAACATTATTGTTACATGTTTAATGACCACACGATTATTGTTACATGTTTAATGACCACACGTTTAGTTTGCAATTTTGCCATTTGCATCATAAAAATTTATATAGTCCAAAATTCTAAGACTAACTTTCCAAGTCTTCGAAGCTTTGAACAATGACAAGACTTGGTGAAATGATTGACACTTGTTGAACGAAAAATATGTTAAAAATTATAGGATGTCTTAACCGTTTTTTTGAATAAAATATATATATTTATATTTAGAGAGAGAGAGAGAGAGAAAGAGAGAGAGAGAGAGAGAGAGAGAGAGAATTTAGTTGTAAATTTAATCTTAAATAATATCGTTATAAATAAATAATTTTTGTTGAACTTTCTCGATCATTGTAAGCATACCAATTTTTTTATAATAAAATATTTGAGGAAAGAGAAACAAATGACATTAAAGTAAAACTGATCCAAAAACTTCATTGCTACACATTCAATTTAGCATGAATAATAGAGGGACCCAAATAACATTATATCTACACATTATCTCCACAACTCCGCAATCAGTATCAAACAATTTTTATACAGTCCAAAATTCCAAGACTATAACTTTCCAAAGTCTTTGCGAGTTCCAAACAATAACGAAAAACTTGTGAAGTATTAATTGGAAATCTAACCTATACCACATGTTCAATCTAGCATGAATAATAGAGGGACCCAAATAACATAATATCTATACATTATCTCCACGACTCTACAATTAGTATCAAACAATTCTTATATAGTCCAAAATTCCAAGACTATGACTTTCCAAAGTCTTTGCAAGTTCCAAACTATGACCAAAAACTTGTGAAATATTAACTGGAAATCTAACCTATACCACAGATTCAATCTAGCATGAATTAAAGAGAGACCCGAATAACATAATAACTACACGTTATGTCCGCAATTAGTATCAAACAATTCTTATACAGTCCAAAATTCCACAACTACAACTTTCCAAAGTCTTTGCGAGTTCCAAACAATGACCAAAAACTTGTGAAGCATTAACCGGAAAATCTAACCTATACCACATGTTTTCGATGGCTTTTCGTAAGAATAATTGTATTTTATTTTCTTCCACACAAATTGATGGCAAATATCTTTCATTATGCCTTATAGTAAGAATAGTTGTATATTGTTTTCTGGTAGACAAATTGCTGACAGATATCTTTCATTCAACCCGCGTGCATTTCACCAAGTCTTTGGGATCTTTGTCTATTAATCAGCATGAGCTTTCATGGTTGAATGAATTTGTGGGATATCAAAAGAGTAGTGCTATTTTTTTCTCCAATACACACATTCATGAAAGTTTGAGTCGAAAGTAACAAACAAGAAACTGAAGCTAAACAACAATATATAAAATTTAACACATTTATTTGAGATGTTGTAATAGTATTTTATTTCGTTATCTATCCAAAAGAAAAAAATAACTATAAGGCTACATAGTACATATAATATTTTTTTTTCTTGACTATATTAAGAAAGTTTTAAATATTTTCAAAAAGAAAAATTAAGTTTGAATATATATATATATATATATACTTATCAAAAAAAAAAAAAAATATATATATATATATATATATTAGTTTTGTAGCGTGACTTGTAGCTCAGAGAAGACAACCCATGACAACTTGTAGCTTATAAAATTGTTGCGCAACTCATGATTATCATATAATGGATCAAACCACTTGTAAGTTGTAACAAAGGCTGAAAGTTCAAATAGTGTAAAAACACCCTTGAACGTTTAGACTCCCAATTTACAAATTAACCAATTCAAGTTTTATGTCAAACAACAAGTGTGCGGAAAATGAACAAAAACTATAAAACAGAATTGGTAAACAATCTAAGCCAATTAAAAATCACAACCCACAGCAAATAATAAAGGTAAAGATAAAAGGGAAGGAAGATGCAAACACAAGGACAACATGCGATGTGTTATCGAAGAGGAAACCGAAGTTCTCGGCGTAAAACCTCTCCACCGCCCTCCAAGCGGTAAATAATCCACTAGAAAATATAGTTGGGATACATTGATAGCAATAGACCCTCCAAGCCTAATCTACCCAGTGTACCTAAGCCCTTCAAGTTTCTTGCTCCAACGAGGTTGCGCCGAACCTATTTCTTTTCTAGCTTCCCGGATTCCGCTACTTGACCATAGCATCAACCAATGTAAATTGGTTTCTTCCTAACTGCTTCCCAGAACACCAAACAGCCCTCTCACAGTAATGGATATGGTGAGAAAAATATTTTGGTAAAATGTCTCTCAAGGATTTGACAATGGAGAGGAAGAGAGTTGAGGAATATAAAGAGACCCTTATGTAAAGATTGTAAATGAATCAATCTTGTTTTACTCTAGGGTTTCTCTTTCAAAATTCTCTCTGGAAGCTCTCATTCTTTTATGGGTATAAGGGGTATTTATATTGGGGTGAGAAAAGAATGTGAAACGTTAGGTTTATCAAAACAGGGGTGGCTCGCGGCTTGACTGAGTCGCGAGATCCAGCCACGCGATAACAGAATGGCCAGTTGTCCTATTTTGTCCTGTAGTGCTCCAGTTAGCATGACGGTTCAACTTCTGGCATGCTTGGCACGTGTGCTGCTTCTGGCAGCTTGCAGCCGCGAGTCACCCGCGAGATCTAGCCGCGAGACTCTGTTTTCTTGTACACTCTTGAGCATTCAACACTCTATTCCACTCACTACCTTTACAACAAACCCACCTAAATACAGGGTTACTAATTATTGATATACAAGCAAATTTGGCACGGAATAAAGCCAACAAAATAATTGATTATTTTCAACCTTACAAAGGCTATGTCTCTAACAGTCATTCCAGCTCAGCAACAAAGCGGTACAATATAGTTAATGTAAACAGTAATATTTTGGTTCAATGAGGATTCATTTAAATTGAGTGACATCATTTTGATAAGTATTAGGCTAAATTACAAATTACACTCAAATTTTGCATTTTTCTTAACTCAGTGATTTTTTTTTTCACTTTTTTTTTTGTTTTAATTTTTTTTATTTGAGTCCTTTAATTTTCATTCATTTTCAATTTAGCTCTCCCATTGGATCCACCTCATAGAATTCACTAAAACAACAACGTTTTATAAAGTGAAAAATCTAAAACTTATAGTGAGATTGGACAATTTTGATAGAATGACTAAATTAACACTAGATTACAGTTGAAAGACTAAAATGGGGGGGAAATTAAATTTAAATATCTAATTTGAAAATATATTAAAGTTATGTATTTTGTAGTTTAAACTTGAATAAATATGTATAAAAAAATCTTCTATTGATTTTTCTTGATTATTGCAAAGGATCATTGCTTGTAGATTTGAACTTATAAATTAGTCTCGCCTTTTTCTAATTTATTTTGAGGAAAAATAAATAGATGACAAAAAATGGACTTTTTTTTATCTTTTTTTTTTTGAAAGGATGACATAAAGCGGACCTAGACTACATGATTTCTACATATTCATTAGGGCTTGGTTTAACAAGGGGATCTAGATAACATTATTGTTACATGTTCAAAGACCTCATGTTTAGTTTGCAATTCTGCTGTTTCCATCATAAAAATTTTATATAGTCCAAAATTCTAAGACTACAACTTTCCAAGTCTTCGGAAGTTTTGAACAATGACAAGACTTGGTGAAAATGATTGACGCTTGTTGAATGAAAGGTATGTTAAAAATTATAGGATGACTTAACCAATTAAAAATATATATATATATATATATTTATTTATTTATATTTAGAGAGAGAGAGAGAGAGAGAGAGAGAGAGAGAGAGAGAGAATTTAATTGTAAATTTAATCTTAAATAATATCATTATAAATAAATAATTTTTGTTGAACTCTCGATCATTGTAAGCATACCAATTTTTTTTAATAATAAAATATTTGAGGAAAGAGAAACAAATGAAATAAAAGTAAAACTGACCCAAAAACTTGATTGTTACACGTTCAATCAAGCATGAATAATAGAGGGACCTGGATAACATAATATCTACACATTATCTCCACAACTCCACAATCAGTATCAAATAGTTCTTATACAATCCAAAATTCCAAGACTATAACTTTCCAAAGTCTTTGCGAGTTTCAAACAATGACCAAAAACTTGTGAAGTATTAATTAGAAATCTAACCTATACCACACATTCAATCTAGCATGAATAATAGAGGGACGATAACATAATATCTACACATTATCTCCACAACTCTGCAATCAATATCAAACAATTCTTATATAGTCCAAAATTCCAAGACTATAACTTTCCAAAGTCTTTGCGAGTTCCAAACAATGACCAAAAACTTGTGAAGTATTAACTAGGAAATCTAACCTATACTACACGTTCAATATAGCCTGAATTAAAGAGGGACCCGAATAACATAATAACTACACGTTATGTCCGCTACTCCGCAATTAGTATCAAACAATTCTTATACAGTCCAAAAGTCCACGACTACAACTTTCCAAAGTCTTTGCGTGTTCCAAACAATGACCAAAAACTTGTGAAGCATTGACCGGAAATCTAACCTATACCACATGTTTTCAATGGCTTTTGGTAAGAATAATTGTATTTTATTTTCTTCCATTCAAATTGGTGGCAAATATCTTTCATTATGCCTTATAGTAAGAATAGTTGTATATTGTTTTCTAGCAGACAAATTGCTGATAGATATCTTTCATTCAACCAGCGTGCATTTCACCAAGTCTTTGGGATCTTTGTTTATTAACCAGCATGAGCTTTCATGGTTGAATGAATTTGTGGGATATCAAAAGAGTAGTGCTATTTTTTTCTCCAATACACACATTCATGAAAGATTGAGTCAAAAGCAACAAACAAGAAACTAAAGCTAAACAACAATATATAAAATTTGACACATTTTTTTGAGAAGTTGCATTAGTATTTTATTTCTTTATCTAAAAAAGAAAAGAAAAGAATAACTATAAGGCTACGTAGTACATATAAAATTTTTTCTTCTTGACTATATTAAGGGTTTGTTTGGATACCATTTATTTTGCTGAAAACTTATTGTTAAAAACACTGTAGCAAAATAATTTTTAATTTATGAATAGTGCAGTGGGACCCAGTATTTACCTAGAAATCTGCATTTAACGTGTTTGGCTGGGTTGTGAACAGTACCGTGGAACCTAGTCAAAAATGCAAAACGCAACTTCATTCCTAGGCAAATGCACGCTAAGAGAGTTTTAAATATTTTTTTTTTTTAAAGTTTGAATATATATATATATATATATATATATATGTCTTATTTAAAGGTCGGAAGAGGATTAGGATGACCTCTGAACACAAAGTAGTGTAATTGATAGAAGAATAGAAAGAGGAGATTAGAAAAAAGAGATTCTAATGGCTATGTTTCTAATGGTCATATTCCAGCTCAGCTACAAAACGGTACCGTATAGTTAATGTAAACAGTAATGTTTTGTTTCAATGAGGATTCACTTAAGTTGAGTGACTTCGTTTTGATAATTTTGTTAACTAAAGCTGGACGACACCAGTTATTTTGCTTGTCTTCCTCTCAGAGCTTCAGCTTCTTAGTACCGTTTGTAATTAAATGTATTATGTAAAAATGAATTTGCTTGATTATTACATGGAAAAATAAGTATATGTAATCATAAATCATTTTTATTAATTAATTTGAGCAAAAAGAAAGGATGACATAAAACTTATTCGGATAACATGATTGCTACATGTTTAATTACTTGCCACATGTTTTGTCTATAACTTTGCAAGTTGCATTAAAAAATTCTAATATAGTCCAAAATTCCAAGACTATAGTGATCAAAGAAAAAGAATTCCAAGACTTGAATTTTTAAATTCTTTCGAAGTTCCAAAGAAAGATCAAAGACTTGTTAAAACGCAAACAGGATTTAAGTTTTCTAATGGTATTTCCCTAAAAAAAGAAAAAAAAAAAGACTTTCGATGGTGTCACACATCTTCAAAGTTGAAGGAGTCTAGCGTATCAATGACATAAAAAATGAATGATATCATTTTCTTTCATAAAATTTTTAAGAGATAAAGCTACTAATTAAACTTTTCTTAGTTGTTACCCCTAAGTGAACTCCCCCCAATTAGTTGTTATTAAAATATTAAATATGGATGTATACATATTTAGAAAAAGGTTCTCCATTATATAACAAATAGTGATAACTTGAGGGTATTTATGAAAGAAAATTATTTGGACTTTGACTAAAGTTATCAAAAGATGATTAAAAAGATTAAAACAATACTAATTTATCTCTTCATAGTATTTATCAAATAACAAGAAATATGAGTTTTACATAATGAAGAAAACAAAAAACAAAAAACAAAAAACAAAAAACAAAAAGAAAAAGAAAAAGAAAAAAGATTTTAAGCATCATAGGGGTCCCCTCCTTGCTTTCTTCCCCACATTAGAGATGCATAGAGTAGGCAATGAGCATATGCCTCATGGTTGCATGCATCTAAGATTATATGTTAACCAAGGGTTTTATAGCTAAATTGACATCTCTTCATGTAAAATGTGTAATTATTTATATATATATATATATATATATATATGGAGTATTAAGTATATAGGGAAACAAAATTTTTTTATCAATATAAATGCCATCCTATTTGAAAGTAGGTCTTTTGATTTAGCATGAAGCAAAATAAAAGTGATAGCAATTAAATTTTTGTCAATAATTGATCTAGATTCGACTTACTAAAAAGGCTTAAGAAATGTGTCATTGATAAGGGATGAGAATGCAATTGGAATACACAAGAATTTTATTGGCATATATAAAATTTCCTTAGCAAAAGGAATGTAAAATATCTTCAAAATTGAATCTGACGTTCTGTTTTTTGGATACTCTCAAAAGAATGTAAGTTTACTGCTATAATAAATCAAATAGTTATGAAATTTTTTCCATAACAAAAAGAAAAAAAGAAAAGAAAAGAAATGTTCATCTGTTATTATTTTATTTTATCTTTTATTTAAAGTATTTTAAATTAAATCAAATTGTAAATAGTTGGTCATTAATTAAATCCCCCTACTTTTTCCCCCAAAAAGAAATCGAGTATGATGTAGACTTTACCATTATATGCATGAATTGGAATTTTACAACACAAAATTAGAGCTGAGTAATGATATCATAACACGTCACATACTCCGTAAAACAAGTGAAGAAGTGTTGTTCATTAAAACTCGATAGATAGCTCGACAGATTTATCTATCAAGGTCTCGACTGCTGCTCGACAGATACAGTATCTATTAAGATCTACGAAATCAGAATTTCCAGATTTGATTTTCGACTTATGCTTCTGTATTTGTATAGGGTTTCTTTTCTCACAACCCTAGACATATATAAAGCTTATTTTAGAGGTTGTCACACATGAGAATACAAGGAGAACACATGCAAAAAGTGACTGAGTGCTTTATTCTCTTTGAAAGAAGTTACTACGTCTTTGTGCCTTAGGGTTTTGTAACTAAGTGCTTCTTGATCTTCATTGTTGACGAAGTGAAGAACTTTGCAGCCAACAATCTTCTTTAAGTTGATAAGTTAGTCACGTATTGGGAGCCGTGCATCTTTGGTTAGTCACGTACTAGGATCTGTGCATAAGGGTGGTGTTCATGTATTGAAGAGTTCAAAGGTTCTAAAGCGATAGAAGGTTTCTACTGTAAGTTTATCTACGGTGATTGTAGAGTCTAAGAACAAATGTTTTGTACTAGATCTAAAACTTCTCTTTACTATAGTGAATTGTTTTTCGAGAAGATTTCCCCCTAGGTTTTTAACTATGAAACTAGTTTGTTTTATTGGTTTTCTAGGTCATCATATTTTGTCTTACTTACTTTTCCGCTGTGTATGATATTGACATGATATTGATGTTAGTTTATTTTAACAAGGTTTATTCATAATAAATCTAATTAACAACTTAGATTTAAAACTTGTTAATTCTATCAACCGGGGTTTAAATTTCCCAACAATATATATATATATACACACACATATATATTTTTAGGTAGTCAAATAAAAATGAGAGTTGTGCAGCCCAAACTTTTTTTTTTTTTTTTTTTGTTGTAGTGGAGGAAGAATGAGATTAGTGTTAGTTTCCTTCCTTCAAAGAAAGTATTGTGTTTGGCTCACCATAGATTTCTTATTAAAAATCTAATTCGACACTTACCAAGATAATTAAAGCGATGTCTCCTAGTTCAATCTAGCATGAATCTTTAGCGAATGGTTATATTGTCCAAGTCTAAATTGGACCATGATGCCATTACTTTCCAAGTCTAAATTGAATTTCTAAACGCTAACAAAGACTTATTCAATGTAATTAAGATCAAAGTCTTCTAACAAAACCACATGTTTTGAAGTCTTTTGGATAATTTGATAGTTATAACAAAGGAGGGAGGATTTGAATCATAGAGAAACTAGGAGGTGTCAACTAATTGAGCTTCAAAAATCTTGGCATAGGTTTTGAAGTATATTCCCCCGTAACACAGGTTTTCAAGTTTGAATGAATTTAGAGAATTAATAACTTGATAAGACTGGTTATATATCACTATACAATTATATACTTCAAAAGCCATGCTAGTCGATAGTGGGACCATGTGGCCATTACTTTCCAAGTCTAAATTTATATTATGAACACTAACCAAAGACCCATTGCAACATTATTAGGATTAGAGTCTTCTAATAGTACCACACGTTTTGAAGTTTGTTTTTTTTAATTCGATGGTTATAACAGAGGATGGAAGATTGGAATCCTTAATGTCTCCATTGATAGTTATATCTAATTAGAATACACTTTTTTTCAAATAAAGCAACTTAACAGTAAATAAATTTTAATTTAGGTTTGAATAAATTTCCTTAATCAAATTTTAATTATTAAGTATACTCTACTCTAAAAGGTGTCTAATTGACTTATTCTTTATTAATACTTATTAAACAAAGGCTAAATTACAAATTACATCTCTAACTTAAACTTGTTTTTAATTCGGTTCTTTAAGTTTTACTCTTTTTCATTTCATTCTTTTAACTTTCATTTGTTTTCATTGTATTCCTTCCATCCAATCCATATTGGACGATATTAAGCTAATGTAAAGATTGGACAATATTGACGGAATGATTAAACAAAAAACATATTTAAGTTAAAGATTGAAAAAACAAATGAAACTTGAATGAATAATTTGAAAATAAGTTAAAGTTGGAGGACCTAATTTGCAGTTTAAACTTTTATATAAATATGTTTTATATAAAAATAATTTTTTTTAATCATTACATAAGATGTTGATGAGTAGATAACTAGATATGTAATTATAGTCCATTTTTATTTTTATTTTATTTGAGGAAAAAGTAATGGATGGTGTAAAATTGACCCAAATATCGTGATTGCTACACATTTGATGATTACTATGCATTTAAGGTCCGTTTGGTTAGGTGTTTTGGGAGTTTAAAAGAACATTTTAAAAATAAAAAAACCAAAACGCTATTTTGCAACCACTACTCCTCACAGTTTTTATACAAACGCTCATTTTAAATTCAAAACACTGTTTTCTAACAGTTTATACAAACACACTCTTAGTCTGCAATTATGCAATCTGCATCAAACAATTATTATGTAATCCAAAATTTTAAGATTACGACTTTTCAAGTTTTTGAAAGTTCCAAACAATGACCAAAAGACTTTGGAAGTTTTGAACAATGACCAAAGATTTGGTGAGATGTTAACAACATTAAAGTCTTCTAATGGTGTCACTCGTTTTCATGATTAAAGGTTTCTAGCATATCTATGACATAAAAAGAGTCGCGATTATTTTCCCCCCACACAAATTTAAAGAGATAAAACTACTAAGTAAACTTTTCATACCTGTTATTTTGGAAGACTATCTTCCCCATAAGTCAACTCCCCCTATGTATCAATTGCTGCATACAGGGTTATGTGGTAGAAAAAAGAAAGTAAAAAGTGTTTAAGGGTCCACCTGAATACATATGTTAGTAAAATCCAAATGAGATTAGTCTCTTATAGTGGCAGTTTTGGATATGCCACCCAAAAAAAAGAGTTGTTGTTGAGATTAGTGTTTGTTTCCTCCCTTCAAAGAAATTATTGTGTTTGGCTCACCATATATATCTTATTAAAACACTAATTTGAAACATACCAAGATAATTAAAACAATTTCTTCTAGTTCATTCTAGCATTAATCTTTAGCAAATTGTTATATAGTCCAAAAGTCATGCAAGCTAGTAGCTAGACCATGATTCCATTACTTTCCAAGTCTAAAGAGAACTTTTGAACACTAACCAAAGATTCATTCAATGTAATTAGGATTAAAGTCTTCTAATAGAAACACATGTTTTGAAATATTTTGGATAAGTCAATAGTTATAACAAAGGAGGGAGGCTTTGAATCATGGAGACACTAAGAGGTGTCAACTAACTGAGCTACAAAAATCTTGGCATAGATTTTGAAGTATATTCTCCCATAACATGGGTTTTCAAGTTTGAATGAATTTAGAAAATTATTAACTTGAAAAGAGTAGTTGTATATCATCAAAAAATTATATAGCTCAAAAGTCACGCTAGTCGATTGTGGGACCAAGTGGCCATTACTTTCCAAGTATAAATATATTTTACGAACACTAACCAAAGACTCATTGCAACAATATTAGAATTAAAGTCTTCTCTAATGGTACCACATGTTTTGAAGTTTTTTTTGGTTTTTTGTTTTTAATTCAATAGTTATAACGAAAGAGGAAAGATTGGGATCCTTGATTTTTCCAATGATAGTTATATCTAATTAGAATACACTATCTTTTCAAATAAAGCAACCTAACAGTAAATAAATTTCAATTTATGTTTGATTAAATTTCCTTGAACAAATTTTAATTAATATATATTCTACTCTAAAAAGTCTCTAATTTACAAATTACGCCTCTAACTTTATTATTTATTTTGGTGACAAGATTAAAGACTTCTAATTAATGGTGTCACTCATTTTCATGATTAAAGGTATTTGGCATATCAATGATTTAAAAAGAGTCACGACTATTTTTAGCCACAAATTTTAGGAGATAAAGCTACTAATTAAACTTTTCTTATCTGTTATTTTGGAAGACTCTGTCTTCCCCATAAGTCCATTGCCCCCATTAGCTTTTTAAAATATTACAAAATGTATGTACACATATTTTGGAAGGCTCATGCAGTTGCTTAACCCTAGTAAAAAAGTTCAAGTAGAGATAGGCTATATGTTAGATGAGTTTTCAATGGACGTCGTTGCCTTCAGATTTATTTTTCTTTTATTTTGAGAACTCGTGAAGGCTTTAAATGTGACTAATAGTTAATTTTGGTTCTTCCATTAGCTACGGAGATGATAGGCAAATTAAATGAAATGAACATAAGGAGGAAGCTGCAAAGAAAATCTAACTAAAGAGTTCCTTTAGCTCCAAAATGTTAAGATTAAATCTAAAGAATTTTTCTTTCGCTAAAATTTTAAACCCTAAATATGTTTGTGATTTTAATTTTTGTAAAGTTTTAGCTTTTTTTTATCATATTTTTCAAAGACTTCCACGTGGCAATTTATTTGACATAAAAATAATATTTTAATATCACCATTAACTATGTCAGCATTTTTTATCCAACACTTAATGATAATCACCATTTTGACACAATACCAAAATGTTAGAGACCAAATTAACAAACAACCTAAAGGATAGAGGCCAACTATATATAGTTTAACCTTTTTTATATTAATAAATAACTTATATTTATATTTAAAAAATTAAAGTAAATTAAATGTAAATATGATTTTATCTATAATTTTTTTCTTCCTCTTATTTGCTAGATAAATAAATTAAATTACATTTGTGTGTTATTTGAACATTATTATTTATTTTAGGAAAAACATGTAATTCTTCTAACATTTAATTATTATAAGAAAGAAAAACCGTAGCCAATATTAATATACTTTTTTAAAAAATTATTCTTTTATTATGATACAATATAACAAATCTATTTTCATAAAAAAAAAAATTCAAATCTAAATTTTGACTCTATTTTGTGCTTATCTTGCCCCCTCTTTTTTGGATAATAAACCATGCCCAAGATTAAATTTAAGTGATAGTATCAATATTCCTAATTTTAGGATAAATTAGAAAACTCTATGACAAAAATAGGGGTCCCATCTCCCATGGATAAAAAATAAAGGAACGTTAGCACTTGACCAATGACTTGCTAGTGTATTTACCAAAAACAAAAAGGACATGCTAGTGTGAAACAAAAAAATAATAATAATAATTCAATAGCGTAATATTAAGAAATTCACTATGCATAATAAATAATATACATGTCTCTTTTGGTATATATTTTTTTGTTGAGACTACCATTACTTTTCTCTTTTACTCCAATGACAAATTTGGACTCTAAAGGCATGAGTTTGTATGTGTTCACAACTTGAACTTCAGCCCTCCTCTCTCTCTCTCTCTCTCTCTCTCTCATGCACATATATACACACAATTTTAGTAAAAAAAAAAATTGGTGCGTATTTGATGGAGTTGGAGCTCGAAACTAAAGTCTTTAACCAAGGTTCCGAAATGCATTTAAACTCAACAAAGAATGTGGGGAAAAAATTAGTGATATTAAGAAATTCTGCAATGAAAGAGAAAGGGATGATATGATATTATGGAATAAAGGAGACAGATGCGTGATAGCAACAAATACTTTGGAAGTTTTGAACAATGACCAAAGACTTGGTGAGACGTTAATAACATTAAAGTCTTCTAATGCTATCACCCATTTTCAAGATTAAAGGTTTCTGGCATATCTATGACATAAACAGAGCCGCGATTATTTTCTCCCACACAAACTTAAAGAGATAAAGCTACTAATTAAACTTTTCTTACCTGTTATTTTGGAAGACTATCTTCTCCATAAGTCCACTCCCCCCAATAACTTATTAAGGGAAAGGTTTTCCTCCTACTTGTATGTATCAATTGCTGCATACAGAGTTATGTGGTAGAAAAAAGAAAGTAATAAGTGTTTAAGGATCCACTTGAGTACACATGTTAGTAAAATCCAAATGAGATTAGTCTCCTATAGCGGCAGTTTTGGATACAGCGTAAAAATAAATGAAAAAACGCAGCTTAAACCTAGTTTTTTTATTTTTTAGTTTTTAATTTTTTTAGTGGAAGAACAATGACATTAGTGTTAGTTTCCTCCCTTCAAAGAAAGTATTGTCTTTGGCTCACCATATATATCTTATTAAAACACTAATTTGAAGCTTACCAAGATAATTAACACAATTTCTCCTAGTTCAATCTAGTATGAATCTTTAGCAAATAGTTATATAGTCCAAAAGTCATGCTAGCTGGTAGCTGGACCATGATGCCATTACTTTCCAAGTCTAAATCTAAACACTAACCAAAGATTCATTCAATGTAATTAGGATTAGAGTCTTCCCCCATAACATGGGTTTTCAAGTTTGAATGAATTTGGAAAATTAGTGACTTGAAAAGAGTAGTAGTATATTATTAAACAATTATATAGCTCAAAAGTCACCCTAGTCGATAGTGGGACCATGTGGCCATTACTTTCCAAGTATAAATAGATTTTATGAACACTAACCAAAGACTCATTGCAACATTATTAGGATTAAAACTTCGCTAATGGTACCACACGTTTTTTTTTTTTTCATTCGATAGTTATAATGGAAGAGAGAAGATTGGAATTCTTGATTTTTCCATTGATAGTTATATCTAATTAGAATACACTATCTTTTCAAATAAAGCAATCTAACAGTAATAAATTTTAATTTTTGTTTGATTAAATTTCCTTGAAAAAAATTTAATTAATATGTATATTCTACTCTAAAAAGTCTCTAATTGACTTTTGATTTGTTAATACTAGTTAAAAAAAATTCTAAATTACAAATTACACCTCTAAATTTGACTTGTTTTTAATTCGTTTCTTTAAGTTTCACTCTTTTTCATTTCATTGCTCTAACTTTTATTTGTTTTCATTGAATTCCTTCCATCCAATCCATATTGAACGATATTAAACTAATAGCAACATTGGACAATTATGATGGAATGACTAAGTTGATAACTATTTAAGTTAAAGATTGAAAAAAAAAATATATATCTATATATATATATATATATGAAACTTAAATGACTAATTTGAAAATAAGTTAAAGTTGGAGGATGTAATTTGGAGTTTAAACTTAAATAAATATGTTTATATAAAAAAAAAAAAAAAATTCATGATCATTACATGGGATGTGGATGAGTAGATAACTAGATATGTAATTATAGTCCATTTTATTTCTATTTTATTTGCGAAGAAGTAATGGATGACATAAAACTGACCCGGATATCATGATGGCTATAAATTTGATAATTGCCATACACTTAGGGTATGTTTGGATAGAACTTATTTTGCTGAAACTGAAAACTGAAAACTGAAAACACTGTAGCAAAATAATTTTTAAATGTGTGAATAGTACTGTGTGACTCATTTTTAATGAAAAAATTGATAAAAAATGAAATTTGTGGGTCCGTGAACAGTGCATATGTGCACTGTTCATTGCAGAATGTCAACTTTTGCGGTTACTGTTCATTGAACAGTAACCCAATACTCAAAACGCGTGAAAACAAAAAAAAAAAAAAAAAAAAGAAAAAAAAAGAAAAAAAAAAGGAGCAAAACGCAGCTTGGAAACGCAGAAGCTGAATACAAACACACACTTAGTCTGCAATTATGCAATCTGCACCAAACAATTATTATATAGTCCAAAATTTTAAGATTATAACTTTCCATGTTTTTGAAAGTTTCAAACAATGACCAACAGACTTTGGAAGTTTTGAACAATGACCAAAGACTTGGTGAGACATTAATAACATTAAAGTCTTTTAATGGTATCACTCATTTTCATGATTAAAGGTTTCTTGCATATCTATGACATAAAAAGAGCCGCAATTATTTTCTCCCACACAAGCTCAAAGAGATAAAACTACTAATTAAACTTTTCTTACTTGTTATTTTGGAGGACTATCTTCCCCATAGGTCCACTCCCCACAATAACTTATGAAGGGAAAGGTTTTCCTCCATGCTTGTATGTGTCAATTGCTGCATACAGGGTTATGTGGTAGAAAAAAGAAAGTGATAAGTGTTTAAGGATCCACTTGAGTACATATGTTAGTAAAATCCAAATAAGATTAGTCTCCTATAGCGATGGTTTTGGATACGCTGCAAAATAAATAAAAAATGCAGCTTAAACCTAGTTTTTATTTTTTTTAGTGGAAGAAGAATGAGATTAGTGTTAGTTTCCTCCCTTCAAAGAAAGTATTGTCTTTGGCTCACCATATATATCTTATTAAAACACTAATTTGAAACTTACCATGATAATTAACACGATTTCTCCTAGTTCAATCTAGTATGAATCTTTAGCAAATAGTTATATAGTCCAAAAGTCATGCTAGCTAGTAGCTAGACCATGATGCCATTACTGTCCAAGTCTAAATTGAATTTTTGAACACTAACCAAAGATTCATTCAATGTAATTAGGATGAAAATCTTCTAATAGAACCACATGTTTTGAAGTCTTTTGGATAGTCAGATAGTTATAACAAAGGAGGGAGGCATTGAACCATAGAGACAGTAGGAGGTGTCAACTAACTAAGCTACAAAATTTTGGCACAGGTTTTGAAGTATATTCCGCCGTAACACAGGTTTTCAAGTTTGAATGAATTTAGAAAATCAATGACTTGAAAAGAGTAGTTGTATATTAGCAAACAATTATATAGCTCAAAAGTCACACTAGTTGATAGTGGGACCATGTGGCCATTACTTTCCAAATATAAACATGTTTTACGAACACTAACCAAAGACTCATTGCAACATTATTAGGATTAAAGTCTTCGTTAATAGTACCACACGTCTTGAATTTTTTTTTTTTTTTTCATTCGATAGTTATAACAAAAGTGGAAAGATTAGAATCCTTGATTTTTCCATTGATAGTTATATCTAATTAGAATACACTATCTTTTCAAATAAAGCAATCTAACAATAAATAAATTTTAATTTATGTTTGATTAATTTTCCTTGAACAAATTTTAATTAATATGTATATTCTACTCTAAAAAGTCTTTAATTGACTTTTGATATATTAATAATTATTAAAAAAAGTCTAAATTACAAATTACACCTTTAACTTTGAATTGTTTTTAATTTGGTTCTTTAAGTTTCACTATTTTTCATTTCATTCCTTTAACTTTCATTTGTTTTCATTGTATTCCTTCCATCCAATCCATATTGGACAATATTAAACTAAGCAGGATTGGACAATATTGACGGAATGACTTAATTGGTAACATATTTAAGTTAAAGATTGAAAAAAAATATATATGAAACTTAAATGACTAATTTGAAAATAAGTTAAAGTTGGACGATGTAATTTGGAGTTTAAACTTAAACAAATATGTTTTATATAAATAAGTAAATAAAATTCCTGATCATTACATGGGATGTGGATGAGTAGATAACTAGATATGTAATTATAGTCTATTTTTATTTTTATTTTATTTGAGGAAAAAGTAATGGATGACGTAAAATTGACCTGGATATCATGATTGCTACACATTTGATAATTGCCATACACTTAGTCTACAATTATGCAATCTGCACTAATAAATTATTATATAGTCCAAAATTTTAAGATTATAACTTTCCAAATCTTTGAAAGTTACAAACAATGACCAAAAGACTTTGGAAGTTTTGAACAATGACCGAAGACTTGGTAAGATGTTAACAAGCTTAAAGACTTCTAATTAATGGTGTCACTCGTTCTCATGATTAAAGGTATTTGGCATATCAACGACTTAAAAGAGTCACGATTATTTTCCGCCACACAAATTTTAGGAGATAAAACTACTAATTAAACTTTTCTTATCTGTTATTTTGGAAGACTCTGTCTTCCCCATAAGTCCATTCCCCCCATTAACTTTTTAAAATATTACAAAATGTATGTACACATATTTTGGAAGGCTCATGCAGTTGCTTAACTCTAGTAAAAAAGTTCAAGTAGAGATAGGCTATATGTTAGATGAGTTTTTAATGGACGTCGTTGCATTTAGATTTATTTTTCTTTTATTTTGAGAACTCATGAAGGCTTTAGGTGTGACTAATAGTTGATTTTGGTTCTTCCATTAGCTACGGAGATGATAGGCAAATTAAATGAAATGAACATAAGGAGGAAGCTACAAAGAAAATCTAACCGAAGAGTTCCTTTAGCTCCAAAATGTTAAGATTAAATCTAAAAAAATTTTCTTTCGCTAAAATTTTAAACCCTAAATATGTTTGTGATTTTAATTTTCATAAAGTTTTAGTTTTTTTTTTTAATTATATTTTTCAAAAATTTCTACATGGCAACTTATTTGAAATAAAAATAATATTTTAATATCACCGTTAACTATGTCAGCATTTTTTATCCAACACTTAATGATAATCACCATTTTGATACAATACCAAAATGTTAAGAGACCAAATTAACAAACAACCTAAAGGATAGAGGCCAACTATATATAGTTTACCCTTTTTTATATTAATAACTAACTTATATTTATATCTAAAAAACTAAATTAAATGAAAATATGATTTTATCTATAATTTTTTTCTTCCTCTTATTTGTTACATAAATAAATTGAATTACATTTGTGTGTTATTTGAACATTATTATTTATTTTAGGAAAAACATGTAATTCTTATAACATTTAATTATTATAAGAAAGAAAAACCATAGCCAATATTAATATACTTTTTTTAAAAATTATTCTTATATTATGATACAATATACAAATCTAATTTCATAAAAAAAATTAAAAATACAAATCTATATTTTGACTCTATATATTTTGTGCTTATCTTGCCCCCTCTTTTTTGGATAATAAACCATGCCCATGATTAAATTTAAGTGATAGTATCAATATTCCTAATTTTAGGATAAATTAGAAAACTGTATGACAAAAATAGGGGTCCTGTCTCCCATGGATAAAAAATAAAGGAACGTTAGCACTTGACCAATGACTTGCTAGTGTATTTACCAAAAACAAAAAGGACATGCTAGTGTGAAACCAAAAAAAAAAAAAAGTGTGAAACAAAATAATAATAATAATAATTCAATAGCGTAATATTAAGAAATTCACTATGCGTAATAAATAATATACATGTCTCTTGTAGTAAATACTTTTGGTATATATTTTTTCGTTGAGACTACCAATACTTTTCTTTTTTACTCCAATGACAAATTTGGACTCTGAAGGCATGAGTTTGTATGTGTTCACAACTTGAGCTTCAACCCTCCTCTCTCTCCCTCTCTCTCTCTCTCTCTCTCTCTCTCTCATGCACATATATACACACAATTTTAGTAAAAAAAAAATTGGTGAGTATTTGATTGAGTTGGAGCTCGAAACTAAAGTCTTTAACCAAGGTTCTGAAATGCTTGTAAAATTAGCGCCTAAGGAGGTGGAGTTAAATGATGGTGAAAAAGATGTTGGTGATGAGGGGTTGTTGGCTTTAGACTCAACAAAGAATGTGGGGAAAAAATTAGTGATATTAAGAAATTCTGCAATGAAAGAGAAAGTGATGATATGATTTTATGGAATAAAGGAGAAAGATGCATGATAGCAACAAATACTTTGGAAGTTTTGAACAATGACCAAAGACTTGGTGAGACGTTAATAACATTAAAACCTTCTAATGGTATCACTCATTTTCATGATTAAAGGTTTTTGGCATATCTATGACATAAAAAGAGCCGCGATTATTTTCTCCTACACAAACTTAAAGAGATAAAGCTACTAATTAAACTTTTCTTACCTATTATTTTGTAAGACTATCTTCCCCATAAGTCCACTCCCCCCAATAACTTATTAAGGGAAAGGTTTTCCTCCATACTTGTATGTATCAATTGCTGTATACAGAGTTATGTGGTAGAAAAAAGAAAGAAATAAGTGTTTAAGGATCCACTTGAGTACGTATGTTATTAAAATCCAAATGAGATTAGTCTCCTATAGCGGCGGTTTTGGATACGGTGCAAAATAAATAAAAAACGCAGCCTAAACCTAGTTTTTTTTTTTTTTTTTTAGTAGAAGAAGAATGACATTAGTGTTAGTTTCCTCCCTTCAAAGAAAGTATTGTCTTTGGCTCACCATATATATCTTATTAAAACACTAATTTGAAACTTACCAAGATAACTAACACAATTTCTCCTAGTTCAATCTAGTATGAATCTTTAGCAAATAGTTATATGGTCCAAAACTCATGCTAGCTAGTAGCTGGACCATGATGCCATTACTTTCCAAGTCTAAATAGAATTGCTGAACACTAACCAAAGATTCATTCAATGTAATTAGGATTAAAGTCTTCCCCCGTAACACGGGTTTTCAAGTTTGAATGAATTTGGAAAATCAGTGACTTGGAAAGAGTAGTAGTATATTATTAAACAATTATATAGCTCAAAAGTCACGCTAGTCGATAGTGGGACCATGTGGCCATTACTTTCCAAGTATATATATATATATATATATATATATTTTACGAACACTAATCAATGACTCATTGCAACATTATTAGGATTAAGGTCTTCACTAATAGTACCACTTGTCTTGAAGGTGGTTGTTGTTGTTGTTGTTTTTTTTTTTTTTTCATTTGATAGTTATAACAGAAGTGGGAAGATTGGAATTCTTGATTTTTCCATTGATAGTTAAATCTAATTAGAATACACTATCTTTTCAAATAAAGCAATCTAACGGTAATAAATTTTAATTTATGTTTGATTAAATTTCCTTGAACAAATTTTAATTAATATGTATATTCTACTCTAAAAAGTCTCTAATTGACTTTTGATTTGTTAATACTAATTTTTTTTTTAAAAAAAGTCTAAATTACAAATTACACCTCTAAATTTGACTTGTTTTTAATTCGTTTCTTTAAGTTTCACTCTTTTTCATTTCATTCCTCTAAGTTTTATTTCTTTTCATTGAATTCCTTCCATCCAATCCATATTGGACGATATTAAACTAATAGCAAGATTGGACAATTATGATGGAATGACTCAGTTGATAACTTATTTAAGTTATAGATTGAAAAAAATATATATGAAACTTAAATGACTAATTTGAAAATAAGTTAAGAGTTGGAGAATGTAATTTGGAGTTTAAACTTAAATAAATATGTTTTATATATTAAAAAAAAAAAAACATGATCATTACATGGGATGTGGATGAGTAGATAACTAGATATGTAATTATAGTCCATTTTATTTCTATTTTATTTGACGAAAAAGTAATGGATGATGTAAAACTGACCTGGATATCATGATTGCTATACATTTGATAATTGCCATACACTTAGTCTACAATTATGCAATCTACACCAAACAATTATTATATAGTCCAAAATTTTAAGATTATAACTTTCCATATTTCTGAAAGTTTCAAACAATGACCAAAAGACTTTGGAAGTTTTGAATAATGACCAAAGACTTGGTGAGACGTTAACAAGATTAAAGTCTTCTAATGGTGTCACTCATTTTCATGAGTTAAAGGTATCTAACAAATCAATGACTTAAAAACAGCCGCAATTATTTTCTCTCTCACAAAATTTTAAGAAATAAAGTTACTAATTAAACTTTTCTTACCTGTTATTTAGGAAGACTATGTCTTCCCCATAAATCCACCCCCCCAATAACTTATTAAAATATAACAAATGTGTGTATACATATTTAGAAAAAGCTTGTCCATATTATGAAAGATCAATCCAAACAATCATGCATTATATTGCTTAAGTTGCATTGATTACATTCTTGTTACCAGTTTAATTATCAATTTTTTTGCAATACATTTTATTACTCTAGACAAAAATGCAGTACAATTTATAGTATCTTTAAAATTTTAGTAATAAGGGAATCAAAGATTTAGAAATAGAAATAACATTAGGTATATAAGAAAAAAAAAAACAATTCTACTTAATGAAAATAGGAAAGATGATTGTTGGCTATGCCATTGTATGCATGAAATACAATACCAAATTGGATCCTCTAGACCTTATCACTTTATGTTCAACTTTTACTAAGAATTTTTTTTTTTTTTTTGGCTGAGATTATTAAGAAATTTTCTGCTTTTACAATGATCTTGGATACAATATTCCTAAGGGTGTTTTTTCATAAGTGCTTCCACTCTACTAAAGTAAACTTCCCTTTAAACCAATGGCTTGAGTACTGGCTTTTTTTATTTGTGCATTTGGCATGTGCCTAGATTACATTGATTTAATTAATCTTTATGCCCAGAGGATGCCTTTGACTTATTTGCTGGGTCCTTGACAATGTGCTAAATGTGTAGCATAAATGTCATAATAAGTTAATTATTTCCATAAACTGGTGATCCTAAATAGGCAAAGACAAAACTTATAATAAAAGATAAAAAAATATATATACGTAATATATATTAATAAAAATCTATCCACTAGAGGTATCAGAATGAGTAAATTGAAATATAAAGTAGATAGGATTATTATTATACTTGATTATATATAGGGAGTTTTTTATATATACCTAACCCGGATAACCTGATTTTTGAGTTTCAAAGCTAGTTAATAGAGTGAGCCACATAATCCTTTCCTGGTTATGGTCCCTTCTGATAATCGTGGCGGCCTATAAATATAGATGCATGTATCTATGACACCTCAATTCCAAAACACCCAAAATATATTATCCTTCTTATTTCTCTCAAAGCCTGAGCAAACATGGTACTCTTCTTTCTCATTTTCTTCCTCTTCCTTTCTCTACCTAATTCATCTCTCTCTTCTTTTTCTTTTAATTCATCTACGCCTCTTTGCCTTTCCGACCAAAGCTCTGCTTTGCTCCATTTCAGAAACTCTTTTTCTATCGGTGTTTCTCGTTGTGACGATTATTATTATCCGAAGAAGAATTCGTGGAAAATGGGTACAGATTGTTGTGGGTGGGATGGGGTCACCTGTGATACGATGACTGGTCATGTTATTGGTGTCGACCTCAGTTGCAGTCGGCTTTATGGTCCCATCCATCCCAATAGCACCCTTTTCTCTCTTCGCCATCTCCAGAGGCTCAACCTTGCTTACAACGATTTCCATGGCTCCACAATTTCATCTAAATTTGGTGGCTTTGCAAACATGACGCATCTCAACCTCACTGGCTACTCCGTGGCGGGCTCCTCCGTTTCTATCCCCTACATTACTGGCTTCTCCGTTCCTGGTTCCTCCTTTGCTGGTAATGTCCCTTCCGAAATCTCCCACTTATCCAAACTGGTTTCACTTGATCTCTCTTCGAATATTGACATGAGAATAGAAACGCCTAATTTGAAAAGTCTTATTCAAAACCTAACCCATCTAACTGAACTTGTTTTATATGGGATTGATATGTCTTCTGTTTCAACTAATTGTCTCACGAATTTGTCGTCTTCTTTAACATCTCTTCGTCTTAGTCATTGCCAATTGAAAGGGAAATTTCCAGAAAATATATTCCACCTTCCAAACCTCCAGATACTCCGTGTAGGTTACAACTACAATCTCACCGGTTCCCTTCCAACATATAACTGGAGTACTCCTCTCAAGTCCTTGTCTCTATCTGAAACCGAATTCCCAATTGACTTACCTAATTTAATCAGCAATCTCAAGTCCTTAAAACAGTTGTCTGTTGGTGGATGCAATTTCATAGGTTCATCGTATCCAACATTTCTTTCAAATCTCACACAGATAACTTATTTGGGCCTTTCATATAGTAACTTTGGTGGTCAGTGTCCATGGTCCCTCCTAAACATTACAGGACTTACTTACTTGGATCTCTCATACAACAATTTCATAGGCCAACTGCCGGACTTCTCTTCAAATAATTCATCTAATAGTCAACTAGTCAACAAGATTCCTTCCAATCTAGAATCTCTTTTATTATCTGGTAACTTATTGAATGGGACAATACCATCTTGGGTGTATACAATACCATCTTTGCTTTACTTACATCTTGATCATAACCAATTCACTGGGCATATTGGTGAATTCCAGCATAAATCATTAGTTTCTCTAAATGTTTCCTTCAATAATTTTAGTGGCAATGTGGAGTCAAAAATATTCTCAAAGCTCAAAAGTCTTCAATCTCTTGATATGTCAAATAATCCTCACCTATCACTACACTCCTTCACATCCGCCACCAATATTTTGTCCAAAATTCACTCATTAAAATTGTCTTCTTCCAACATAACCGAAATTCCACAGTTTTTACGAACTGCAGAATATATAGAATACTTAGACCTTTCCAACAACCATATCAAAGGCAATATTCCATCCTGGGTAATGGAGCTGGGGAAGGATTCATTGTTTTGCTTTTCACTCTCAAGGAATAATTTAACTGGACACATCCCTTCCTTGATTTGCAATCTCAGTTCCCTCAAATTCCTTGATTTCTCTTATAATCACTTGAATAACATGATTCCTCCATGTTTGGGAAAGTTAAGTGATAATCTCAATGACTTGAATTTACAAAGGAACAATCTTAATGGCACTGTCCCAGCAACATTTGCAAAGGGATGTCAATTGAGAAGTCTGAAACTCAATGGCAACCAATTGGAAGGGGCATTGCCACAATCATTGGTCCATTGTAGAAAGTTGGAAGTTCTGGATTTTGGTAACAACAAGATTAGTGGAACCTTTCCTTGTTGGTTGGAAAGTCTTTCAGAGTTGTGCGTTCTTGTCTTGCGATCAAACAACTTTCATGGTGCCATAGGCAATCCCAAGACCAAATTCCCGTTCCCTAATTTGCGAATCATAGACCTCTCTCACAACAAGTTCCATGGTCTTTTGCCAACAAAATTTTTCATGTATTTAAAAGCCATGATGAATGTGAGTGTAGACAAAGGTGAATTGAAATATATGGGTGATTATTATTATCAAGATTCTGTGACAGTGGTGATGAAAGGGCTTTCCATTGAATTGGTAAAAATCCAAAGTCTATTCACAACCATTGATTTTTCCAACAATAATTTCAAAGGAGAAATTCCAAAGGCAATTGTAGAGCTTCGGTCACTGAAGGGGCTTAATTTTTCACACAATAATCTTTCAGGTCATGTACCTCCATCGTTGGGAAATTTAACCAATCTTGAATGGCTAGATCTCTCCTCAAACAAGCTCACAGGTGAAATTCCTATACAATTGGCAGATCTGACAATGCTAGCATTTTTAAACCTATCAGAAAATTATCTTTTTGGACATATACCCCAAGGTAAACAATTCAATACCTTTATGAATGATTCTTACTATGGGAACCTTGGGTTATGTGGATTTCCAATGACAAAAGCTTGTGGCAATGATGAGGGACAACAACCATCGCCATCATCAACCATTCAAGAAGATGATTTCGAATTTGAAAATGGGTTTCATTGGAAAGTTGTATTGTTGGGGTATGGCTGTGGATTCATGTTTGGATTGGGTTTGGGTTATCTTGTGTTCTCAAGTGGAAAACCGAAATGGCTAGTGAATATTGTTTATGGAGGAAGACATAACAAGTTACAAAGATCCTAGGAGAATGCTCGTGGACGAACTCATTGAAGAAGAATTTAGTGGATACAAATACTGATTCTAGGTATATTTTTATATACTAGTATATTTGAAAATATCTATTTCATAATTTTTTGCTTCCTTAAAACTGTGTCTTTATATTGGTAAGAAGATTCTTCATTTTAAATTTCCTTTATGCTAGTTTGGAATGGTTGTACTTGTGTTAATGTGAGGCTTATTACTAGTGTTACTAGGTGCATAAGCTTCTATGCTTCCTTTAAAAAAAAAAAAAAGCTTTTATATTTAAGGTATAGCCATACCAGAGAGTACATAGGCTACTACCATGTAACCACCACATTTTAATGCTTTATTTATGTCAGACTTCATTTAATGACCCTACTTTATGCTCTAGTGTGAGAAGAAATTTTTCTACTCCATTGCAATTCTAACTAGATCTTGTGGTCAGGGTAAATTTTTTTTTTTTTTAATGGGTAACTTCACTGCTTAGTTGCAGCTTCAAATAATCAGGTTATATTCTATTGCATATTTCAATTATTATTACATCCTTATAATATTACCTTCGTTTTACAGATTAAAAATCTTGTTGGTTGGATTTCATGAAGAGTGGTTATTTATTTATTTATTGAAGAGCGGTGTTAATTACCCTAGTGCTACCTAGGATGCTTGGAGGAGTAGACTAATTTCCTCTATATTTTCAATTAGATAAGATTCTAAAGTACATATTGATTGTGGGGAAAGCTTAGAAACTTAATGAATTGAATATATGTTCCTAGTGATTTTTGCTATTTTGGTTTCCACAAATTGATACATACACCTTTACTAGTTGTTTTCGGGAACTTTTTGGTTATGGTTATTCAGGTCTAAAATTTCAAAAAATTAAAAAAAAAAAATTGAAATACTTTTCTTATTCCAAATTTAGTTAAACTAACAATAAGAACAGCTCTTAGTAATTCTTTTTGTTGGAGTGCCCTGATGTGTAGGCTGGTGGCCCTTTCTATCTCTCTAACAGGATGGAGGGACAGCATTCATTCATAGTTTAGATCACTGGCCGACATTCCATGACCACGTGATGATAAAAAATTGTATGTTTTGATTTTTGGCGTTGTAATTTCCTTCCATTTATTTTTAGGTACTAATTTGTTGGTCTTAATTTTTTGTGTGCTTTTCTTGATCAGCGTTGTGGTGCTTCGATCCTTTTTGATGACAACAATTGTAATAAAAACCATTTCAGACCTTGAGGGTTTCAATAAAATTGATTTCATCAAGGAGGAGCTTGAAAAGGCTTGTCCAGGGGTAGTTTCATACGTTGATATTGTTTCTATTGCCACAAGAGATGGCATTATGTTGGTCTGTTCTTGATCCTTAATCTTCCTATCCTCTCTCTCTTTAAAGATATTTTTGTTAACATCTAGAGTCCTTTAGCAACACTTTAAGGTTTCGGATTTGATGATTGTTTCTGGACAATGATTCTTGAATGAAACTTTGGTAAAATGTAAGAAACAGACTTTAAAAGAGTTGGTACCTCTTTACATTTTTTTATGTCGAGAGGAGTCTATAAAGTACATATTAGTTGTGAAGAAAGTTTAGAAAGTTAATGAATTGAGAATATGTTCCTAGTGATTTTTGCTGTTTTGGTTTCCACAAATTGTTAGTCACCTTTAATTAGCCAACTACTTGTTTCAAGCATTTTTTAATTATGGTTTTTCAGGTCTAAAATTTCAAAAAATTCAAAAAAAAAAAGGAAGAAGAAGAAAGAAAGAAAAGAGAAATACTTTTCTTATTCCAAATTCTGTTAAACTGACTGTAAAGAACAACTCTTGGAAAGTTTGATGATGTGCTTGGGCCCAGATGCCACTGTTTGCCTTGGGTTTTGGGACAGTAGTTAGCTGGCCACCTCATTGTGCGTGCAGCAGCTGGATGTTTGATGTGAAACAAAGACAAAAGGTTTGTTGCATATTTGTTTTTCCTTGATTTCTCATATCTTTTTCTTCTTAGGAATTCAACTGGAACATGCTTGTAATCTATTGTATTATTTGATAGCCGCATAGTATCATTGGGTCTTAGAGGGGTTTATTTTTTTTGAATTAGTAATTGTGTGAAAAAAAGTTTCATATACTTTGGATATTATATGGGAAGACAAAGGCAACATTTTAAATTTGCATTTTACAATAATTTTTCTGTTTTGTAGCAATCAGAGAGAGTAAAACAATCAATTTGTCTCAGTATAAATGTCTTTACTTCTTTTCTTGGTTTGAAGCATGGGAAGCCAAAACTGATTGGACAGAATTAATATTATACAGATTGCAAGAAATGTTTGTTTGAAGATATGTTTTGCTTTATTGTTGTCAAGTCATGAGTGATTGCAGAATTTATCTAGAACTTTTTATTTATTATTTTTTTTTTCAGTTAAAAGCAGTAAAGCATGAATATATTAGGCTAAGCACTATTCTTTTGTTTTAAATTATTTTATATGCTGAAAAGCATGATTCTTCGGCCTCTTCTGATCTATATATATTTTCTATATATATATATATATATTTTTTTTTTTTCATGATAATGTGCTTGTTACTGTTGTTACTTCTATTCAATACCGGGCCTTGTCAGACAAATCTGCTAATGCTTTTTACAAACTCAGCAATACCAGAGCACAGATCCTATCTCTGTCTTTGATGGTATGGGTGTGTAACTGGACCTTGAAGTTGAAAGTCACCATGTTTGCCCTTATAATGAAATTTAAGAGTCAATTCCTTTTTTATTAAATAATGTCACATGGGTCTATATTTGTTAGGAAAATAAATAAATTCTAAGAAGTATGGACTTTCCTAATTTGATATTGACTTTTTGAAGTTTATGCTGAGAAGTGAGGACTTCTTTTTCTAGCTAGACATTGATTTTTTGAAGTTTATGCAAAAACAATTAAAAGGTCTATTCTTTGTGAAACAGCTATATAGGATAATCGTTTTATGTTTTAATGATCTTTATGATTTTCTTAAAGCATCATGATTAACTATGTGCATGACAAGCCTTGGAAAAGTGATTATTTTAACAATAATGTTCATGTGGAGAGGACCATGGAGGTAATGTATCTTATGTGAATATTATGAGGACAAATGGTGCATAGTGACCGGAAAAGAGAAAAAAAGTTCTTATAGTGGTTATGAAATTTGCTGTGTTGAATATCTTTGAGGTTGGGGCAAGTTTTTTGTCACTATCAATGCATATACTTGTTATGTCATAATTTCCATTGGAGACAATTTTACCTATTTGTATATCGTTTTGAGAGACTGACAGGCTTATGTCTCTATTCTTCTAGTTATTAAGTGTTCCGAAGTTGGTGTTGGATTCTATTTTTGAACAAAAGAATGAGATTGTGATAGCCGTGGAAGAGGAACTTGAAAGGTATTTCTCCGTCTGCTAATTTGGTTTAGTATTAGTCAAGTTACAAGGTAAATTTGTTTCTTTATAATATCTTTGAATTTCACATGCATAGGCCATGTCAGCTTATGGATTTGAGATTGTTCAAACGCTCATTGTGGACACTGAACATGATGAACATGTGAAGAAGGCTATAAGCGAGGTAAATGCGGGTAAGTGTTCATTTTCAATTGAACATTGTTTCTCTTCTCTCTCGTCTCATCTTTCTTTCTTGTCTCTCTCTCTCATTGGAAAAATTCCTTCCTTGATTTGTAATGACTTTCCTTAATGTCCTTGATTTGTTTCATAATCACTTGAATAACATGGCTCCTCTTTGCTTGGGAAACTTTAGTGATTCTTTCACAATCTTAATAATTTTCTTTTTATGATTTACAGTCCATTCCTCTCTCTTTCTCTCTCTCATGATATATATATATATATCTTTTGTTCCCACTTGATTCATCCCTGTCCACATTATTCCAGTTTCTTTGAAGGTGAAAAGATAAACAAACAAATTTGATGTTCTTGATTGATTCTTCAACTTCTTGCAGCCAATAAATTAGATTACACTTGGTTTAGTTGAATATTTTCTCCTTTATTGGGGGACCAAACATAGTACTTTCTATGCTTTCCAAATCCTTCACCTCAACTTCACAGCAGCCAAGCTGAGGATAGCCATTTTATGCTTCTCTCTGTTCTCTCTTTATTTATTTATTTTACAATATTTTGCTGTTCTTTTTATTGGAGTTCTTTGATGTAAACTGTTTTACTTGACATCACAGGCTTGTGGCCCCTTTCTATCCAGTGTTAACAGGCCGAGCATTCCTTCATACCTCAACAAAGCACTGCCTAAGATTCCATGACCGGATGATTATATTATACAGACACTTTACCTTTTTGGCATTAGAGGTTTTGATGAAAGAGAAATAGTCTATCTTTTAGGTACTTACTAGTTCTCTGCCTTTTCTCATTTTATGCCCTTGTTATATGGAATTGAAAAAGGTTTAAAATGTTACTTTGGTTTGCATTGGCTTCTTGATCATCTGAAGGTGCACACAAAATTGGGAAGATTGGCTGTGAGTTCATACACAAACACCTTTATGACTGCAAGGGTACAGGGCAGCCTGACCCAACCATAGCTTCTGATTTCCTCACTTACATGAGAATGAGGTGCCAAGACAGTAATAGGACCACCACTCAGCCTTCTTCTTAACCCATGTAATCATTGGAAATGAGTGAGTCTGCATGAATTCACAGCCAGTCATTAGAAAGGGGAGAAGACCCCTTTTTGCTGATCAGCAATAGCTAGCTAATGAGAAGACCACAAGACTGGTAAGGGCCTATGCTTCAGATGACAGATCAACCAACCGCAAGACTGGACTTTGCATGGGCAATGATGAAGATGCCAGTGCTTAATGTTTTGGCTGGATCTCAAGGTCAGGTCCAACGCAACTACTCCTTGCCTTTTGTCAGTTCCTAAGTGACAATCTTGACCATAATGAACTCTTGACATCGTTATGTTTTCATATAAGCTTCTCTTTATGTTCAATGTTTGATTGTAGATGCAGTGACTTTTAAACTTCTTGCCTATGCTAATTTGAGTCTATATATAAAGGCAATGGCTTAGCGTAGACATTAGACACAATGATGAAATATGTTATGGCTGTTGAGTTCTTTAGAAATATAGAATTAAAATGTTTGAAATGTTACCAAAAGTTAACTAATATTTGGGGAGATCATAATCTGTGCTGCAGCATCTAAATTAATTTAATTGGGTGTTAGTGTTTCTAACAAGTTTTGGCTGATTATTCATCATCTGAAGGAGATTTTAGTTCGTTCTTTTTGAGTTTGAACTTCAGAAATAGGAAAGTCTACAATTCTGTGTCATGAAACAAAGAAATTGATTTGCCTATAATTTTCTTTATTTCTTTAATCACCAAGTAGAATATAAAAGTGACTCATAGGCATAGCTTTCAATCAGATGCCATTATGTTTTATTGTCATCAGTTAGTATTCAATTACACTTATCATGCCCGCACATCCAAAGTCATGCTTTAGCTGGGAGCCACTCATGGAGAAGACAACAATGGTACAATCCATGTGTAAGGCATAAAAAAAATAAAATAAAATAAAAAAACCTTTTATGTTTAAGGTATAGTCATACCAGAGAGTATATAGGCTACTGCTATGTAACCACCACATTTTAATGCTTTATTTATGTCAGACTTCATTTAATGACCTTGCTTTATGCTCTAGTGTGAGAAGAAATTTCTCTACTCCATTGCAATTCTAAATACATCTTGTGGTCAGTGTTTTTTTTTTTTTTTTTTTTTTTTTTTTAAAGGGGCAACTTCACAGCTTAGTTGCAGCTTCAAATAATCGGGTTATATTCTATTACATATTTCAGTTATTATTATTATTACATCCTTGTAATATTACCTTCCTTTTACAGATTAAAGATCTTGTTGGTTGGATTGAATGAAGAGTGGTTATTTATTTATTTACTAAAGAGCGGTGTTAATTACCCTAGTGCTACCTAGAATGCTTGGAGGAGTAGACTAATTTCCTCTATATTTTCAATAAGATAAGATTCTGAAGTTACATATTGATTGTGGGGAAAGCTTAGAAACTTAATGAATTGAATATATGTTCCTAGTGATTTTTGCTGTATTGGTTTCCACAAATTGTTACATACACCTTTACTAGTTGTTTCAAGAACTTCTTTGTTATGGTTTTTTAGGTCTAAAATTTCAAAAAAAAAAAAATGAAATACTTTTCTTATTCCAAATTCTGTTAAACTAACAATAAAGAACAACTCTTAGTAATTCTTTTTGTTGGAGTGCTCTTATGTATAGGCTGGTGGCTAACGTGATGGAGGGATAGCATTCATTCATAATTTAGATCACTGGCTGACATTCCATGACTAGATGATGATAAAAAATTGTATGTTCTTATTTTTGGTGTCTAATTTCTTGCCATTTATTTTTAGGTACTAATTTGTTGGTCTTAATTTTTTGTGGGATTTTCTTGATCAGGGCTGTGGTGCTTTGGTCCTTTTTGATGACAACAATTGTAACAAAAACCATTTCAAACCTTGAGGGTTTTCAATAAGATTGATTTCATCAAGGGGGAGCTTGAAAAGGCTTGTCCAAGGGTAGTTTCATGTGCTGATATTGTTTCTATTGCCATAAGAGATGGCATTATGCTGGTCTGTTCTTGATCCTTAATCTTCCTATTCTCTCTCTCTCTTTAAAGATATTTTTATTAATATCCAGAGTCCTTTAGAAACACTTTAAGGTTTAGGATTTGATGATTGTTTGTGGACAATGATTCTTGAATGAAACGTGGGTAAAATGTAAGAAACAAACTTTAAAAGAGTTGGTACCTCTTTACATTTTTTTTGTCGAGAGGAGTCTATAAAGTACATATTAGTTGTGGGGAAAGTTTAGAAAGTTAATGAATTGAGAATATGTTCCTAGTGATTTTTGCTGTTTTGGTTTCCACAAATTGTTAGTCACCTTTAATTGGCCAACTACTTGTTTCAAGCATTTTTTAATTTATGGTTTTTCAGGTCTAAAATTTCAAAAAATTCAAAAAAAAAAAAAAAGGAAGAAGAAGAAAGAAAGAAAAGAGAAATACTTTTCTTATTCCAAATTCTGTTAAACTGATTGTAAAGAATAGCTCTTGGGAAGTCTGATGATGTGCTTAGGCCCAAATGCAGTTAGCTGGCCACCTTTCATTGCGTGTGCAGCAGCTGGATGTTTGATGTGAAACAAAGACAAAAGTTTTGTTGCATATTTGTTTTTGCCTTGATTTCTCATTTCTTTTTCTTCTTAGGAATTTAGTTAGAACATGCTTATAAACTATTGTGTTGTATGATAGCCACATAGTATCATTGGGTCCTAGAGGGATTTAATTTTTTTGAATTAGTAATAGTGTGAACAAAAGATTCATATACTTTGGAAATTATATGGGAACACAAAGGTAACATTTTAAATTTACATTTTACAATATTTTTCTATTTTGTAGCAATTAGAGAGATTAAAACATTCAATTTGTCTCAGTATAAATGTCTTTACTTCTTTTCTGGGTTTGAAGCAAGGGAACCCAAAACTGACCAACTAGTTGTTTCATGCACTTTTTAGTTCAGGTTTTTCAAATCTAAAATGTCAAAAAATTAAAAAATAAATAAATGAAATACTTTTCTTATTCTAATTTTTGTTAAACTGACAATCAAGAACAGCTCTATATTGATAACTCTTTTATTGGAGTTCTCTGATGTAAACTACCATACAGGACATCACAGGCTAGACAGCATTCTTTCATATTTCAACAGGTACCTAATCTTAGGCGTCTTGGCCTCTTTGATCATCTGAGGGTGCACAGAAAACTAGGAAGATTGGCTATGAATTCATACAGAAACATCTCTCTGACTTCAAGGGGACAGGGTAGCCAAACCCAACTATAACTCTTGATTTCCTCACTAAGAAGAGAATGAGGTGCCAAGACAGTAATAGGACCACCACTCAGCCTTCTTCTTCATCCATGGCTTCATTGGAAATTAGTGAATCTGCAATGGGGGATGTCATATTTGCAGGCTTTGTCATCTTCAATATCATCTAGGGTAGGTTTTGGCACTCACTACTATCAGAGCTTTTTAACGAGGAGAGGACTCCTTTTTGCCAATCAACAATTGATGGCTAATGAGGAGTCCTCAAGATTGGTAAGGGCTTATGCTTCAAATGCCTGATTAATCTTTCGAATGGACTTTGCTCAGGTGATGTTGAAGATGTCAGGTCTTAATGTTCTGACTAGATCTCAAGGTCTAGTCCAACAAAACTGCTCCTTGGCCTTGGTTAGTTTCTAAGTGTCAGTTTGGCCATAATGAACTCTTGAGATCTCTGTTCTTTCATATTAGTTTTTCATATGTTCTATGTTTGATTGTAGATGCTGTGACTTATAAATTTCTTATGTGTGCTAATTTTTTAGTCTATATATAAAGGCAATGGCATAGAGTGTAGAGTCTGTAGACATTAGTTGATGCTTTTGGTTGGTATGTCTATGTTTTAGTTGGTATGGCATAGAGTGTAGACATTTGTTGAAGCAGCTCAAAGATACTGCTGGGAAAGGTTGGTATGTCTTTGTCATAACGAGGAGTTTCTATTTTAACTTTTCATTATATTTTCTTATGTCTAATTGGTTGTTGAGAAAAGGAAAGAGAGGAAAGCTTTGAATTTTATAAACTTTAATGCTTTTGTTTTCAAGTTAATCACTAACTCTCTCCTCAAATAGTCTTAGGTGTAGATGGGTGGAGGAATTTAGTTTTTTTTGGGTCTCAACTAATAAGATTTGTTCTTCTTTTTTTTTTTTTCTTTTTTTTTTCTCTCTCTCTTGCTAACAATGATTACATTCTTTTTTTGGTAAAATGTAAATAGGTTTGACTTACCTGCACAAACCATCACCCCAGAGATTCAAAAAGATCTGCGTTTACTGAAGGTGTGGTGAACTCCATTTTTTTTCCATGTAATTTGTTTCCATGGCACTACTTTTCAATTATGCTCAAATGATTCTTTGTAACATTTTAATTGCTTCATTGTTTTTATCAAAAAAAAAAAAAAAAAATTGTTTCATTTTTGAGAATTTGCTTAGTGTTTCAACTTTCAACTTGTGTGCTTTAGGGAATGTGCAATTAAGCAACTTGAGTCACTGTCATGCAGAAATGGAATTAGGGAAATTATTTAAATGCCTCTTTGTAAAGTAAGGTTATAGCTTAAAGTATAATGAAATCTTACTCTTCTACTTAAGAGATTGTTTGACTTTAGATAACTAACGAACTGGAAAAATAGAAATGAAGTAGATGGTAGGGGACTTCCTATTGATGCATTTAATATATTCTATCATATATATGCAGTCATTAGCCTCTGACTGGATCCATGTTTAGCATTCGAAAATTCTTTTCTATGTATGGAATGTAAAATTTTTACTTACCAAAAAATAACGTTTGTGTAAAATTTGAGTCTAGATGGGTAATATACCAAATTGAAACTAAAAGCTAGTTGATTTTCCATGAGTTGAATTGGAATTGATAATATTTCTGCCGTGATGCTAACAAGGTTGCTGATCTTCTTCATGCCTTGTGTAATTTGTAAGCAACATCCTTAGGCTCTCTGTAACTTGTAAGCAACATCCTTAGTGAGAGGGATTTACCCTGCACCATATGAAGATGATTTTCCAGGGATATAAATGTTATCTATGAGTCATATACTGCCAGTTAGTTTTCTTGTAAAATGGCATTGATATACTCAAGTATAAAACTTTGGCTGGACTTGAAGTAATTATGATGGTAGTATCATGGAATCTTTGATTTGTTGCTTTATTTGGGATGTTTATAGTTTCAATTTCAAAATGTTGATTCAGCATCTCAGCTTCACTCAAAAAGTTTTGTTTGCATCATATTGACCTGAATGCACATGATTCTAGTTGTTTACATGAAATTCATATCAAGAAGCCATCAAAACACATCGTAATTTAAGAAATGCTTTAAATTATGATGGGCTCTTACTTTGACCAAAGTGAGCGTTCTCTTATCATAACGTGTTCCAAATATAGGACTAGAACTAATTCATCTCAAGCTTTCTTTGGAGTTGAACAAGTCTCACTCAAACAAATCTCCCATTTATTTTTGAATTGTGCTAGAACTCATTTAGACTTTGTCATTATAAATATCTAAATACTAGAAAGTTATTCAATACTCCTTTAGTAATACTCTCTCCTCTCACATGAATGATGAGGCTTACCGTGAATTTAATTCGTGGGACCTATTATGATGTGTCAAGAAAATAAATTTCTGTGTACTAAATAATTATAATTAAATAATCATATATAAGAACTTAATGTGAAGCTTCCTTTTTCTTTTCTTTTTTAATTTTTGGGGGGGGGGGGGCTGATAAGGTATTGTGAAGCTTGCATATGCATGTATTGGTTATGGGTTTATCAAGATAATAGGATACTTGCTAATCGACTTTGATGGTTCATTTGCTTGCTAGGAGTTTAGATTCTATAACTTAGGCAAGTTATTATTGATCTCTAAATTCTTTCTCGTGTTCATAATTACAGTTGAGAAGTGCCATTGATCTGAAGAGACACTACAAGAAGGGTGATTCAAAATCCAAAACATTGCCAAGTATTTCCTGGTAAGTCTATTTGTAATTTCTAGATTAATAGTATGGTATGTGATATCTTGGAGCTGTAACTAGGACTGTGTGTATATTCTCTTTTGGGTGGTATACATTTTGTTATTTAGGCTTGACTAATTCATACACCATTTGGTCTTTTGACAATTAGATCAGGACGGTGATATAGTCAGCATCAGACTTCTTCACAGGTAGACTAACAAGGAAGGAGAGAAAAAGAACAATTGCAACTGAGTTGTTATCTGATTGTACACTTGCTGATTACAGGTGAGATATGCAAATCTATCTTGTGTTTGGGTTGAAAACCATATGACCATATCACAACATGATGTGTTGAGTTTAAAGGGTAAAAAGAATGTGGTGGTGTTGTTGTCATTCGTAAAATTTTGTTCTTCTGCATATTTAGAATATACAGTTAAGATGAGTTCAGCTAATTTTTGTCTTAAATGCCATAAGAGCATGCTTATCTCAGTTGTCATTTTCAAATGGACTTAAAAAAGAACTTCAGAGTTTAGACAGACATAATTTTTTAAGAAAACAGCTATAATGTGAAGCATGGTCATCATACATAACAAAAATATCAAAACTTGAGAGAGCATATACTATTATATGGGGCAAGAGGGGGCGGGGGGCACCAAAAAGATGCCCTTGTTATTTATGATTTGTATTTCTAGAAATTATTTACAGCAGAAACTTCCATCTTGACTCACCCCTTTATAAGCAAAAGCTAATTTGGAGTCCTCTATTGTGCACCTTACACGTTTCCATTACTACATTTAACCAAATCGGAATGATTTGATTATATTTTAGGAAGTTGTTCCTTTGTCCTTGATTATGTAAAGAGCCCAATTATTTTTATGATTATCCGTGTTTGTATTTGATTTAATTCCTTTGGGATAGCCAGAATCTCTCTATGAAATGAAACTTTAATTTCAGTTTGTAATGTGTCTTGCTTCGTTTTCCTTTTCATGTGGAAACCATTTTCAGGAAGTGCAAGTTTCAAGAGATAGAAGAAAAGAATCAACCAAGGGGGAATGAGAAATGGAAGATAAAAGGTCAGCAGTTGCAGAAGCGTGCAAAGCAAAGAAGGCATTGAAATATCTTCACCATTTTTTGTCAGATATTTAGACATTTATAGAGCACATTGGAAAGAGTATAGTATCAAGATCAACCCAAAGAAATATTTGATAAACTATGATAATTTTACCTAGTGACATGAGAAACAGAATCCACTGAACTGATTTATAATTCATAGCTATATTCACATGTGCCGTTTCTCTTTGATGTTGGCTCCTTCCCATAGTTTTCATTATAGAGTTGATCATTTTTGTTGTAATGTATAAATTCATGCTTCAGGAAATATTATTTATTGATGGGAATTTTGGTTATTTATTGATCAGAACAAAGATCTTACTGGTTGATCACTTCAAGAGTGGAGTTAAAAGTTACTTTTTATTTCACATTTACTTTCAGAACAAAGTTGGTTACCCTGATGAACTTATGAATTGACTAAGTCACTGAGCGCTTATTACAAATAGCAACAGGTCAACACAAAAACTTATGGCCATCTTCACCACAAGACTACACACATGGAAGAATGAAGGATGTGCATGATTTTCAAACTCTCTTGGTTTCACGTTTAACTTATCTCTTATCAATAACAAAACATACACACACTTGCAATGTTAGAATGGAAATAAAGGTTGTTTTACTAAAAATGACCAACGCATGAATATTTTAGATTTTATATTTTATGAAGTACATATAACTATTAACAATAATAAGCCACTAACTCTAAATTTGTTCAATACAAACCTGGGAATGCGGTTTTTTTAAAACAATTTTCTCATAAGAAAATTCAATGTCAGTCTCAAAAGTCTACCCTACTAGAATGAAGGATTTCTTTAGGAAATGAGGGCCAGGGCAGAATTTGATATCACAGGTGATAGTTTTTAGACCCCTTAAAATCACAATTGGATTAACCTAGGTAATTAGTCAAGTTGTTACTTAGTCCAAATTAACAAATCTAGGTTATCACAATCATATCATGCAAAACAGAGGAAAGATAAAAAAGACAATGATATGATCACCCAGGAAACCAAACCGGTAAAAACCTGGGGAGAATTTAACCTAGCTATCTTCAAGATAAACCTGAATCCACTATGAAAGAATCGAAGTTGTTCAACAGGACTTAGACCACTAACATTCTATCGCTACCCACCAGTAGAAACTTATTGACACGACCACGTGCAAGCTCCGAAACCACAAACTCCTTTCTTGGATTCTCTAGCAAGTACAAGCACACCCGCTTGTGTTTCTTTAAATTCTTATGGCAGCAACTGAGTGATCATCAAGCTCTTGAAGCAATCTCCTTCTTGATAACCCTAAGCTTGTGTAAAGGGAAGTTCCTACAGATCTCACAAGAGATTTACACAAATAGAAATATGAGTAACTCTAAAATGTGGCTAGGGTTTGCCTTTTATACCTAGGGCAAATTAGAAAACCCTAAACATTTTAAACAAACTAGGACTGAGTTGGTATTCTGCAGAAAAACGCCTTTGAGCTGATTTTCGATTGATTGAGTCTAAGTTTCGATCGATCGAACCAGGCCGAGAAGCTTAAATAACTTCTGCAACAGTTTATTCCAACTTTACATAAATAAACCAACTTTGAGCAAGTCTAAACATGACTAACCAACTTGTTTTGATCATGATTTGCCAACAATACACATTAGAGTTCTAAATACATAAAAACCTAAGTCTTTAGAACCTAACAAACTCTTCCTTTGGCAATCCATGACAAAACACAACTAAAAACTCAAAGTTTACAAAGAAAAGCCCTTTACAAAAATAATGCTCATAAAAACAAATTCAATCCTAACTACTATCCATCAGTTGCAAGTGTAGACAACAGCTCAATTAAATCAACCTCTATATTTCCTAGAACACTAAACAAAATGCATAACCGCATATGTGAAAAATACAAGTAAACAAAATAAATTCTTGATATCAACCAACACACAATAAAGACATATATCAATGAATAACTTATAAATATAAATCAAGAAGCAGTTGAAACAAGAAACATATAAAGCAATTAAAGTATCTCCCCCTAACATGAATATCCCAACAAAAATATGGCAAGAGCTAAAAAGATAAAATACAATGTGAGGCACCTAAATACAATCTAAACTCTACACGCTCCAACCAACAAAAATGCTCTCCCCCTGAAAACAAAACTCTACAAGAGCTCAACTATGTACTCCCCCTTTTTGTGACGAAATGCCAAAGGGCAATCAAAATCCATAATCAAAAGGAGGTGGCGGTGAAAATCGTCTAAACTATGCCAACTTTGCGCACAGAGCATGGATCTCATCGAGCACATCCACCAAAATCTGTCCATGAGTCGCCTAAACGGTCAAGACATGATCCAACGTATGTCGAATATCTGAATCATCCGAAGTTGTTGGTGGAGGAACATCAGCATCAGCAGCAGCAACACCAGACGCCTCAACCGTATCAGCACCTGTAAAAGAGGGAGGAGGGGGAACAACACCAGATGATGCACCTCTAGGACGCGTAGGACCAACTCTCAAGTGAGTAGCCCTTTGCCTAAGGAAGGTGGCACCTATGGGAGCTACAACATGAACGAGCTCACTAAAAGGGAAACTATCTAGACCAAGATACAACAAAATCCTATGAATGAAAAAAGGATGAATAAGAGCATGTGCTACGGCAAAACTCCTATGAACTTCATTCAAAGAACGAAGAAACAAATGAGGAAAGCTAATAGATGCACTAGACACAAAAGCATACAAAAACACACATCGCTCAAGAGGGATGGTGTGGAGATGAGAAATAGGCCACAACGAATGACACGCCATCCTAAAGAAAAGATAGGCAGTCTCGATAAGCTCAGAAGACGTGATCTGAGGATCAGAACCCCACTAGATAGAAGACCTAGTGATGTATGACATGACATCATCTAAGGGTGGAGACTCCTCATAAGGATAGTTAGGCTCTCTGACGACCGGAACCCCAAGAGCATCAGCCACTACCCGAGGAGTAATGGTGAACTCAACACCTCGTATCCAACTCCTAACAAGGGTGTTGGAATCATATACGTGGCAAGAGAGATTTGAAAAGAACTCTCTAATCAGGGCTGTCGAGGGTGGATGATCTATCTCTAACAGGGACAACCAACCTCTAGACTCAAGGTTTGCCCTAGTGGCCGGATCAACCTCATCTAAAACCACAAAATGCTTAACCCAAATCTTACACTTACAATTCAGCTTCTCATAAACCTCTTTACTTTTGTCATTCCTAAACACCTCACTTCTAGTGGGAGACTCAGAGGAAGTGGAAGGGGTCCTATGGGCTCTAGTCTTCTTAGGCATAGTGCTAGGATAAGGACAAAGACACAAAGCAAGAAACAAAAAACCAATGGCAAACTGCAAGTTGGCACAAAAAAATATAGAACAAAAATCTATATGATGCATGAACAGATTAAATGACGTGATGCATGCCCTAATGCAGTGAAATTAAGTTCAAATTTATATCAAGATCACAAAATTTGGCTTGAGCATAGAGTTTCTAACAAAAACCCCAAAATATTTGAAAAACCACTTGATTAATTGTACAAATTGACCAATTGATCATCATACAAGATAGATTTCAGAAAATAATGACCAATTTCATCAATTCAACAAGCCAATTTCATCATTTGAAATTAATTTGAACAAAATCCCCAATTCGGGTTCAATACAAGCCCTAGAATTTTCTATTTTTCATAAATCCCCAAATTGATCAAATTAACCATTATAAATCATGAATATATCATTGTAGCAACAAAACCCATTGATCAAATTCACAAAATAAGGTTTGATTCATCAAAAATCCCAAATATGCATAGTCCGAAAATTTTACCCAAAAACCATGAAATAATGCATGAAACATGAAAAACAATGCAAAAGGAAGGGTAATATAGACATACCGTCTTATGGAGAGAGAAATTTAGCAAAACATTTGGAGGAAAACGACAAAAAATTCTTTGTGGAGCCTTGCCAAGTCGGAGAGAGAGAGAAAGTATTGAAAAAGTTTTGAAAAAGTGGTTTGAATAAGTCAAATCTGATTTTTTTAAAAACCTGATTCATGATTTTCGATTGATCGAAATAGATAGACTTCTCAAAAATTTTAAAACAATTTCAAAGACACTTTCGATTGATCGAAAAACAGATTGGATCAATCGAAATAGACAGAGACTTCCTTAAACAATTTAAAGCAATTTCGATTAATCGAAAAACAGATTGGATTAATCAAAACTGGCAGAGGCTCACAAAATTTGAGGAAAAACACAGTTTTTGAAAAAAAATTTAGGAACAACTCAAAGCATTGAAATTGATGAACAAAATGCATGAGTATGTGATGATATGATTTTCAAAAACAAGGAGTTAAGCCCAATTTTCCCAAAGTTAAAAATTCTTACATTCTCCATAAATTTTCAATCATCAAATCAGTTTTGCATAAAACTCAATGTATTTGCTAACTTAGTTGGTCAGACCAAAGACACACACAATAACATGTACAATGTTTAGCAAAGAGTAACTTGTATAGTGTGTGCAACTAGCAAAAGCTTGAGATACATGTGAGGTGATATGTGTATAGTAATTAAACACAAAGTCTACAAAATTCATCACAAGGATTTCAAAAAGACTATTACCAAAAGAGTTTTTTTTTTTATAAGTAAAAGATATATTGATAAAAAAGGGGACACCCTAGTGCACAGGGAGTGTACAAGGGAAAAGAAATCAAATACAAAAATTACAAGAGTCTAGGAAATCAATAAAAGAGGGGAAAGATTTATCTTGCAAAGCAAACAACCAATCCCTTAAAGTTCTAAACAAGAGAAGCTTGAGGTCAGGAATAGATTTCTCAGTATCTTCAAAACATCTACTATTCCTCTCCCTCCAAAGACACCACAATAAGCAATGAGGAATGATGGACCAAATATAACCATTTCGATGACGACCAAAGCTGCCTTGCCAACACCATAACAGCCCCAGAACAAAGTGCGGCATAACCCAAGAAACTCCAAAAAGGCCCAAAACCATTGACCATAGATCCGAAGCAAAAGGACAATGAAGAAATAGATGGTCAACCGATTCACCATTTCTCTTACACATGTAGCACCAATCCAGAATCCACACCTTCCTTTTACGTAAATTATCAATCGTCAAGCATTTCCCTAAAGCAGCAGTCCAAACAAAGAAAGCTACTCTAGAGGGAATCTTTTGCTTCCAAATACTTTTCCAAGGAAACCCAATGGAAGCGGTGCCAGCTAAAATTCTATAATAACCACTAACCAAGAAACCCTTAACTTTGTTAGGAATCCAACACATTTTATCCTCACCTCGCCCCCTTATATGCGAACCATAAATAGATGCCATGAAGTCAGACATAGACTCTAGATCCCGAGCATGCACACTCCTAATGAATCTCACATCCCAAAAGAGGACACCATGAGCGGACATCATAAGCTCAACCACACTGGCATCCTTATTCCTACAAAATCTAAACAAGTCTGGAAATCTAACAGCAAGAGAAGTCTCTCCACACCACCGGTCTTGCCAAAACTTCACTCTAGATCCATCACCAATATCATACAGAATATGGTGAGAGAAAGAAGGCCATCCCTGACTGATATTTTTTCATAAACCAACACCATAAGGGCCAATCACAGCTCTGGAAAACCAGCCCCCCCACATACAACCATACTTTGTCTCTATCACTTGCCTCCAAAAGGCATCTTCCTCAACCCCAAATCTCCAAGATCATAAGTTTGCAATCATGTAAGTTTCTTGATTTGCCTTATATTGTACACACAAATTTTAATTATTTAGAAACTTATTAAAAATAGCCAAGATAATGTACACACCAATTTTATTTGATAGATTTAACATTAAGTCCAATAATATACATACCAATTTTAGCATTTAAACCGAGGCTACACCCTATGATCTTTTTGTGCATGTGCTACATTTTCTCGAGCACAAAATCTTACGATATGTACTAAGGTGTTCATGATTGGCTAGTGAACAGTGGTGAGATGGTTATTTATGCCTTTCTCTAAAGGTTCAAGTTCGACAATCAAAGACATGTGACTTCAAGATCAAGACAAAGTGATCAAAACTATAAACATTTTTCCTACACAACATGCACTACAAAGCTTCAACTAGTAGAGTGCAATGACCAAGCTCATCAAAGCTAAACAAGGTACAGAAGACATGTTATGTGAAAATAAATTGACCAACCATGTTTTCAAAAACCAAGAAAATAGTGCAAAACATAATTTGGTTCCTTTTTCCTTTTTTTTTTTTTTTCGAAAAATAAACGAAAAACAACCTAGAATGAAATTCATGAATGTTATGCAATGCAAATCCTAGAAACAAAGAAAACAAAAACCAAAGAACAATGGTCACAAATAATAGGAAAGAAGCACAAGGACCATGTCAGAAGGACTCAGCTAGATTGAACCTTTTGCATCCAAAATTTTTTAGATGCACTACGAGCATTGGAGTTCTTATTCACATGGGAATGATTATTAAGTCCAGGATTAGAATAAAAGTTTAGAGCCTTTACCAATTCACCAATGAGTACCATAGGATCTTGTGCCTGAGGCATGGGTACTTTTGGTTTGTTTGCTCTCTTAGCAGCTTGCAGCTTGTAATAGTTTGGACGAATGTGTCCAGATTTTCCACAAAAATGACAGACCCATGCAAGCTTATCATATGACTTGTCCTTAGAAAGGGTAGGCTGCTTAGGTTTAGACTCTTTTAGATCAACGCTAATCTTCCTAGATGGTGAAACTTCTATGAGTTTGACAACCTCACTCACAGGGGGTTTGACAGTTTCACTTACAATGTTACTCACAGAAGGTTCAGAAGAAGATGAAGGAACAAATTTTGTGGAATGGGGAGCAGACACAAAGATGCTTTCAACAAAACCTAATCCAAATTTGTCAGAAGGAGACTTTTGAACACTCAGTATTTGATCAAGTTTAGAACTAGCAGATCTAGCAACATATAAATCAAGTTCCAAATATTTAACTTTATCAAGCAATAGCATATTCTTAGTTTTCACATTGTTCAAAAGTTCATTGGCATCAAACAGTTTTACAAGCAAATTCTTCTTATCAAGCTCAAGAGATGCAATTTTCTTTAAGCCTAATTTAACATTCATAACATCCTTTGTAGCAACTTTGCAAAGTTTATTGTAGGTTTCTTGAAGATTTGTGTCCTCAGAGAGTTCCCCATCAGAAGGGTTCTCTTTAGCAGATATGCTTTCATTGACTACAGTAGTAGCAGTGAAAGCAATGAAGTTTCCATCCTCGTCACATCCAGACTCATCATTAAAAACTTCACTATCACTAAGGGTTACAACCATAGCCTTACCCTTAGACTTCAAGTAGGTAAAACATTCAGATTTCATGTGACCATACCATTGACATTCAAAACACTGGAGACCCATAGAATTATTAGAAGATTGACCTACTTTTTCTTTAGGTTTATCAGTATTGTTAACTTTAGTAGGATCATTCTTCCTAAAGTTTCTAGGTTCAGCAGTGTTCTTATCTCTTGCCCTTCTGTTGTTGTTTCTAAGGAAATTCCTGGAGTTCTTGGCAAGGTAAGCAATCTCTGTAGCAGAAAGTTTATCATCAAATCCACCAACATCAACATCAGCAACTGACTTAAGAGCCATTGATTTGGATTTGTTAGTCTTAGGTAGGTCCAACTCATAGGATTGAAGAGGTCCTACAAACTCATCAATAGGGATGGATTCCACATCCTTGTACTTAGTGATGGCAGTCACCTTGGGTCTAAAATCTTCAATCAAAGATCTAAGAATCTTCCTAACAATTTTAGGTTGATCATAGATTTCACCCAAGTTATGTGCAGAATAACAATATCATTAAGTTTAGCATAGAATTCATCAAAAGATTCATTATCAGATATCCTAATGCTTTCAAATTTAGAAGTTAACTGCTGCAATTTGTTGATTTTGACAGCTTGTGTGCCTTCATGCACAGTCTGGAGGATATTCCAAGCAGTATGAGCAATCTCAACATTAGAGATTCTCTTAAATTCCTCCATAGAAACAGCATTAAAAATAGCATTCATAACTTTTCTATTGAACGCGGTTGCTTCTTTTTGAAAAGTTTGCCACTCGCTAACAGGAGTAGTGGGCTTCTCCCATCCGTATTCGACGGAGTTCCAAACTCACTCATCAATTGATTTCAGGAATGCTTTCATCCTTACTTTCCAATAAGCATAATTATTCCCATCAAATTGAGGAGAAATAACAAGTGAGTGTCCATGTTCCATAACAACAGGGGTCAAGGATCAGCTCAGTGATCAAAAGATCAACAACAAGAGAGCAACCTGTTCTGATACCACTTGATAGTTTTTAGACCCCTTAAAATCACAATTGGATTAACCTAGGTAATTAGCCAAGTTGTTACTTAGTCCAAATTAACAAATCTAGGTTATCACAATCAAAATAATCATATCATGCAAAACAGCAGAAAGATAAAAGAGACAAGGATATGATCACCAGGGAAACCAAACCGGTAAAAACCTGGGGAGCATTTAACCTAGCTATCCTCAAGGTAAACCTGAATCCACTATAAAAGAATCGAAGTTGTTCAACAGGACTTAGACCACTAACATCCTATCACTACCCACCAGTAGAAACTCACTGACACAACCACGTGCAAGCTCCGAAACCATAGACTCCTTCTTTCTTGGATTCTCTAGCAAGTACAAGTACACCCGTTTGTGTTTCTTTAAGTTCTTATGGTAGCAACAGAGTGAGCATCAAGCTCTTGAAGCAATCTCCTTATTGATAAACTTAAGCTTGTGTAAAGGAAAGCTTCTCATAGATCTCATAAGAGATTTACACAAACAAAAATATGAGCAACTCTAAAACATGGCTAGGGTTTACCTTTTATACCTAGAGCAAATTAGAAAACCCTAAACGTTTTAATCAAACTAGGGCTGAGTTGGAATTCTGCAGAAAAACGCCTCTAACCCGATTTTCGATTGATCGAGCCTAAGTTTTGATCGATCAAACCAGACCGAGAAGCTTAAATAACTTCTGCAACAGTTTATTCCAACTCTACATAAATGAACCAACTTTAAACAAGTCTAAACATGACTAACCAACTTGTTTTGATTATGGTTTCTCAACAATACACATTAGAGTTCTAAATACATAAAAACCTAAGTCTTTGGAACCTAACAACAGGTAAATTTGAAATGGATGGTGAAGACATATCTTTCCTCTGTAAAAGACCTTTAAGTGGAGTATAAGGTAATGTGACTAGGATAAACAAGGGTAAAAGGCCTTTAAGTGAAGTTCAAGTTTCAAAATCCATGTTTAGAAACCCTTTTAGGCCTCAAGATAGATCTAAGTGTGTGTGCCTACTTGTCACCGTTGTGGTGTTGTTGGTCATATGACTCATATTAGACAAATTGTTTTAAACTAAGGTTTTAAACTGAATTCATATGAAGTCCTTCAACTAGGAAGCAAAGTAGACCTAAATCTAATCATGCTTATTTGAATTATGGTGTTTTTGGACACACTCATTCCTATTATTTCAAATTATCTGAATGTAGACTAAACACATTTTCCACATTTTGAAGAGTATACATCATTGGCATCATAATAGCGTAAAGCTGATTTTTCCAGGGAGAAACAAATTAGAATCTGCACCTATTGCATTTAAAATTAAGCGACAAATATAGTATTGTAAAAAGCACTGCTTTGAAAGCAGTCATTATTTCTTAGATTGAATTAAATTATTATGCGAGGCTTTTTTTTTTCTTTTCTCGAAATAATTTATTATGGGCTTTTAAAGGGAAACTCATACCAGCTACTGCAAATACTCTAGTTCAATTAGGCCTTTTCTTTTTTTACCCCCTATTTCTTACGAAGGACCCTTGTTTTTTGAAATGAAATTATAAAAAGTAAACAACACATTTAAAAAATAAAATTAAATTAAAAAAAAAGAAAAGAAAAAACCACAACACAAATGAATAATTTAACCCCAAGGTATGATGAAACCATTGCAGAGAACAATACTCTCACATGTTTCCTATAGGAAGCCCCTTGTAAAAACCGTTAAACTTCAAAAATTTTATTTATTAAGTACATATAACCTAGCATGAAATAATATCTCCTCAATTATATGGGTTTTCAATGAAAATGAGTTCACTTTGAATGGAAATCAAAATAGTCAAAGGCCCCAATTGGGATCAAAACTGAAATTGAGCTCAAAGAGAAGAACAAGCTAATACACATTGAATAATGTGAGAATGGGATGACAGAAAGCATTGTTCCTGCGAGCACATCATCATCATGTGACTCTAGCCTCAACAGGGGTGCCGTTTCATTAATTGTAGACACATATGATTACTTAGGCAAACGGTGGCATTTCACTGATGCCACTTGAAGAGGAAAGTGTTAGCTCACTCAAACGGTGACATATGGGATTAGAGATGTTAATACGAATTAGTTAGAGTTCTAAAAGTCCGTTAGAGATGCGTAAAACGTGGGAATGGTTGTTAGGAGATAATTTATCTTTGGATTTCAGCTTTTAAATTGTAATTGAGATAAAATTAGTTTGTTTGGCATCAGCTATAAAATCTCACTTTTTCTCACTTAGCACACTTTCAACAAAAAATTTTTAGTAAAAGGTTAGATAAACAATATTATCACAGAATTATTCCTCACAATTCTCTTTGTTTTTCACTTCGTCTTCTCCATTATATAATGTTTTCTATCTCTTCCTCTTTCTTTGTTACTCAATTAATCTTACTTTCTAGTTTATTCATAGCAACTTAAGATTTCTTAAAGACAAGGTCCATTGAACTCAAAATTATTAGGTGCTCTTAAAGTAAAATGACATAGTGCTCCTTCATCTCATATTTATGATGGATCCCACCATAAATTTAATTAGTGGGACTCACTATGAATGTGAGAGGAGATAAAACCACATCACCAAATTTCAGGAGTATCTAATAATTAGGGTCTGTTTAGATACTGCTTATTGCTGAAAATTGAAAACATTGTAGCAAAATAATTTTTAAATGTGTGAATAGTGCCGTGGGGCCCAATTTTAAAGAAAAATTTGCTGAAATCCGTACTTGCAAATCCCGTGAACAGTGCACGGGACTCACAAAAAAAACGTAGACGCGCATTTTTTCCCTTTTCATCACAATCCAAACCCAGCCTTACTCTTGTTAAACAAGCTTTTTGGGTTTTACCAATTAGAGAACGTTTGAATTTCCTTCAAAATAATGAATTTTTTGTGCCTCATTCCACACATCAATTTAGAGCATTCGTATCAACTCATGTAAATATTCATGTCCATTTTTGCATATGAACTTATTTTTCCACTTTACATACTCACTTTTCAAAACACCTCATATCAGATTATCGATTTTACACTGCAATATTTCATTAAAGTATCAATTTTTTTAAACTATTTTTCTTTCTTCACACACAATAACCACCATCTACTCTCTTCCTCGATCCCCTATGATATGTAAAAAAAGAATAAAATAAATAAATGCAAAATGAATAGTGCTAAGTGTAAATTTACATGATTACAGTAGCAACCATATATTTTTATACAATTTTGTGTGGTCTAATGTGAGTGAATTTTTAGTTTAATTAGCTAAAATATGGTCTTTTTTTATTATACAAACATTGATGTGAGTGCTTTTATGAAAATGGATTTAGCTAATGAGCTTGTTTGGATAAGCATATGTGAAAACATGCATTTTAAAAATAACAAAATTTAGCTACAAAATTTGTTGTACCTTTAGGATACAACCTTACTCAGTAAAATAAACATTACTACATTTTCGAAAATCTAACTATTGAATTGCATGTTCTTTACGCTCTTAATACACATGTCAAATTTTGTGTCAATCGGATATTATTTACTATATAATTTATAAGATTATATTTTATGAATTATTTTAAACTACAAAAACTTGAAATTTAAACAATTTATTAATAACATAACTATTGATATTTTATTTTCTTGAAATTTTACAATCATAGAGGATATAAGAATAAGATGTAATCTAATGGTGGATTTGTCAAAATTCATTTCCAATAAAAAGATATTAAGTAAGGTTGTAGCCTAAGGCTACAAACAATTTTGTAGCTAAACTTTGTCCTTTTAAAAATATGAAAATTTATTTTTGTTTATAATGTGTTGAGGACAAATTTTTCACACCACATGGCTTCATTTCATTGGCGACCCGTACCACATCAATATTATCATAGATTTTGGGAGAATCTATTTTAAAGCCCAAAAGAGTCCTTATTCACAAAAATGATGCCGAAGCCCATGGTCCAAAACTTATGGCGATATGATCTCATCAAGGCCCATAGTTCAAGCTCATGGCACAACATCTCATTTTTGGCTCATGATCCAAGCTCATGAGTCTCATCAGGGGAATTTTGGGAGTCGTGGTTTGGAGGGCCAAGAAGTATGTTCAGTAAAACTCCAGTGGTTCAAAGTTGATAAAGGAAAGTATGTTGCTTGGCATGTCTTCCCCAATTCTCTGAACTCTGACAAGTCAGTGTGCAAAAGGTAACATTTGGATAAACCTCTCATATCACATAAGCACTTAAAATTATAAAACTCTTCATGCTCTTTACATAAAAATTAATGTCCATCATATAATATAAGTTTTAAAATATAATCATATCATTCTATATTAGTTATATTATTATTTTCATATAAATCAATTCCAAGCACATGGCTAAATATATATAAATATAAATATATATATATATATATATATATATATTAATATCTCATATCTAGCATTAAAATGCTCTCCTTACTTTCCAAGATTTGGTTAAAATACAAAAAGATCATATTTATATCTCTAAAACTTCATTAAATATCAACCAACTAGTCTAATACTTACCAAAATTATATATGGACTAAACATATAATTTTTCCAAGAGAAGAAACTTAGCCGAAAACACCAAAAACGATTCCAGCGGAACCTGCAACAACTTCTGCACAAGCTGTAACAGCTCCAGCAGAACTTGCAACAGCTTCTGCAGAAGCTGTAATAGCTCCTACAGATCTGTAGCAGCTCCAGCAGGTTGACACATGTCCTAAAATGATGTCATTCGCCCATAAATGCCCAATCCCAGTAGCTGTGGCACCAGAAACAAGAGGATACCTTCAAGATCATCTCACCATCTTTAGTTAAATCATGAATTTAATGCCAAGTATTTTTTCTCCAAGCAAAGGATGTCATCCACATGACATCATCCAGCTGTGTCAACAACATTTAAGTCTCAAAATTTCTTCTTTTGGTTAAAAAACAAAAGACCACTTACTTTGTCAAAGATTTTCCCTTATTTGCTAATTTTCCTTCAACTAAATTCTGATCTAGTTACATACCTTGGCTCTATATAAAGAGGACCAAGCTACACACTAAAGACATCATCCATCCCCCCCTCTGTCTGAACCCTCTTTCTGATCTTCAATAATTCTGAAACTCCATTCATCTTGCTGCCATATCTCTAAAAGATCTCCATGTCTTTCTTCATCCCTCTCTCATCTTCCATTTTCTGAAACTCTATTCATTTTGCTGCCATATCTCTAAAGATCTCTAAACTCTTCTATACTTCTCCATCTCCCTTACAAAAATATATCTTCCTAGACAGCACCATTACACACTATCCATCTCTTCCACACTTCAATACTCTGAAATTTCACTCATTTTTATTGCCCAAAACACATCTCCATCACATTCTTTATTTCCCATACAAAATCTCCCTTCTTAGAAAGCAACATAACCCATAACACGAATAATCTCATGTATTTACTATATTCAACCTTCATATTATCTATCTCACACTTCCATATATTTTATAAACATCTTCCTCACAAAATACCCATACATACTCATCATATATCTTTAAACTCCATGCCTCACATAGCATACAAGATCCATGTCAAACAAAGTATCTACATACAATTCCTATATATATTACAAACACCATATCTCACAATATATATATATTTCTTACCATCTCTACACATCTTAAAACGTATCAAAATATTCTTCCAAGAACACATCACAAAAGCCCTTTCTCATGGAAGACATATATTTATAATGCTAAAAGCCCTTCTTATGGAAGACAAAAACTTATAAAAATTAAAAGCCCTTCTTATGGAAGGCAATATCACTCATGCTTGACTAAAAAACTAAAAGAGCATTACATGAGGAAAATCATTTAAGTACATGATTAAGGGGACAAACTTAACCAACCGATACACACGGCTGGATATGCTCTCTCTCCCTCTAGTTGCACTCATTTTTCCCTTTTCAAATATGAAGTCACCATGAAAGGATTCACTTCACCATGCTGCTGAAATGTTAAGCCCACTGGTGTTGTACGGTTAGAGCTGCAAATTCTGAAGGTTGTTGAAATGACTAAGTCCACTGATGTTACAGTTAGAGCCCCAAATTATGAAGATAAGTCATTATATTTTACCTTCAAACTTATATTATTAAGTATATGTTATTCACTATCATTATACCACTCAACTAATGTTATTATACTGTTGGAATGTCATTAGCCTATTATTGTTACATGGCTAGGGCCACAAATCACATAAAGAACAAAGTGATGCTATACGGCTAGAGTCAGAAACACACAAGAAAAGTCAATCTTTCTCTATTTTCAAGATTACATTATTCATGTTAATTCATTATTATTTTGCCGCTGGATGCAAGTTATTTTAATATCATCTCACTAATACTTCATTAATGAACATACATATTAATAAATCGATCTACCATCATCTCACATATATTATTTGGACATGAACCATCCTTGGACACATATCTTTTTTGGACATGAACTACCATTGGACATTTATTATTTGGACATGGACCATTGCCAAACATACCTTATCATGTTGAACATGAACCATGAACCGCAACTAGACATTGACTATAGGACTCATCCCATTATTGTACATTGGACACCTAATTAAACACTTATTAATATTGGACATCACTTAACAAACATAATAATAACGTATCAACTTACCATTTAATCAAAGTTGTCATGCTAAGCATATTATTTATTTATTTCAACTATTATTATGATTCTAAGACTTTGGGTTTTATCTATTTTGTAGGCTTAAAAAATACACCAGTAGCCATTGGTCTATGTGGCCCAATGTCCAGTTCCGGGTTGACCTCCCAAAACAAATCCGGACCTAGCAAAGTCACACCTCCAAAAGGCATGTGGCATGCACAAAAAACCGCCCCCGACATAATGTAAATTTGTAAAAAAGCTAACTATTTGAAATATATATATATATATATATATATATATTGCTTCTTTAAAAACACAAATTCTTTGGAAACACACATTTAGGCTACACAAAGGCCAAACAAACGAACCCTATAAGCCAAAGCCTTCACCGCATAGATGACAGAACCAGCATCGCTGTTGGGAGGCAGCCTATAAGCCACTGTGAATGAGATGAAGGACAACGCGACTACGCAAGCATTGAGTTTCTAAATTGGAAATTTACAATAGGTTAAACTTAATACCTATTTTATATTTGTGGATGAAACAAAAAATATAAAGTATCAAAGAGTAGTACTTACTACCTATCATTAATTTTATATATATATATATATATATAAATATATATATATATATATTTATATATTTTAAAAGCATCGTTTTTCCGTATAAAAGAAAGTATTTTTTAATTAAATTTACTTTTTGATGTGAAGAAAAGGTAATATTTATAAAGGGAAATATCAACAGAGAAGTATGATATTTATTTACAACAAGGCAGAAAAAGAAAAAGAAAAAGAAAAAAAGGAAGTGGAAATCACTTACGGACATCAGATATCAATAGAAAGTACTTTTATCTAGGGACCAAAACAATATTTTAGTCTTAATTATCCTTTGCACCAGTTTTAGTTTAGGATAAAGCACTTAAAAAAGAAAAATAAAATGATAAAAAAAGAAGGAAAAATGGACATCGCATAACAAGAAAGTACATCATTACAATATGGCATCTACTAAAAATATGCTATAAAACTAAGTTCATCTCCCATCATCTAAGTCAAATATTACTTGGTCTTTCACACTATCGTACACATTAGTACTTTTATTACTAGCATTATATTTGTAAGAATCTGATGTCTCACGAAGAATTTGGTTTCTTCTGAGTTGGAATCAACATTGACCCACAAATGCATCTCCGCCATTTTTAAACCCTCCAATTTGGTTGCTACTTCCTTCATAGTAGGTCTATCTTCCCCTTTCAATCTTAAGCACCTCTTTGCAAGATTGCCACTTCCTTCATTTGCTCCGCCTTTCCTTCTTTCGCTATATGTTTCTCAAGAATTTCAAATAATCTATTATCTTTCGAAAAAGATATAAAATATATAGCTAGACTTCTTTCCTCCTCTGACCTATCAAATGAAAGAGCCATTTTTCTTGTTAATAACTCTACAAGGACCACTCCAAAGCTATAAACATCACTTTTCTCCGACAATTGACTTGTTTGCATGTATTCAGGGTCCAAGTATCCCAAAGTTTCTTGCACCATTGTAGCTAATTGTGTTTGGTCTAGTGGAACTAATCTTGAAGCTCCAAAATCTGATACCTTTGCTATGTGAGTATTATCTAGCAATATGTTTGAAGACTTAACATCTCTATGGATTATAGGTGGAAAAGCTGCAAAGTGCAAATATGATAGTGCTTTTGCAATTTTTGCAGCTATCCTAAGATGAGTCTCCCATGATATGGTGGATGCCTGGCTTTCATGATGAATGTACTCAAAAAGAGTACCATTGGGTATGAATTCGTAAACTAGTAAAGGAACCTGTGTCTCCAAACAACAATCCAATAGTTTAACTACATTCCTGTGGTTAATTTCAGAAAGTACAAGTACCTCGTTTATGAATTGCTCAATTTGGTTTTCATCGACAGTTTTGGACTTCTTGATGGCCACAATCCTATTATCTAGTAAAATTCCTTTATAAAATGTACCAAAACCTCCTCGGCCAATAATTAAAGCCTCATCGTAATTGTTGGTAGCCTTTTGCAACTCTTCTTTGTTGAAAATTTTGGCTATTGCAGTTGAATTTTCTTGTTTGGAGAGCTTTTGTTGTAAAATTAAACCCCCCCCCCCCCCCCCTTTTGTTCAAAGAACCTTTGTTTAAGCTTGATTAACCTTCTTTGCTTAACTATCAAGTACAGCCAAGAACTACAGACAAGCACATCTATGAAGCTTATGCCAACAACTACATTTGAAAGAAATAGAATATTAGCTTGCTAATCTCTATCAAGTACATCTAGGAGCTACTAAGAAGCAAAACGACGAAGCATATGCCCATAGAAATAAACATTATTAATGGAGTTTTTATACCATTCTTAGAGGGCCCAAGGGGGAGATGGATTACAATTTTGCAAAGAGTCATTTTTTATATTTTTCTTTTGGACATGATACAGGTTGCTGGTTAGATTTAAATTCATAAGAATTTTTATGGCAATTCTTTTTTCCACTCTTAAAATTTGCATGAATTTCCATTTTTGTGCTAAGCTGTTAAAACTTCTTTTTTTCTTTCAGGTAAGTATTATATTAGTTAATTTGACCTGGATCCCACAAATTAAAATTTATGGTAAGATTCATCATAAATGTGAGAGAAGAGAGCACCATATCACTGTATTCTAGCCCCTAATAGCTCCTAATAATTCTCCTATTAACTAATGCTTACAGATATTAATTAGTGCTCCAAATCAAATGAACTAATATGAAATAATCATTAAATAGTATCACTAGACATTCTATTAAATAAGATGGATAATTTTTTTTTTTTTTTTTGAGAAACCAGATTATGAGCCTGGAAATTTAAGATGGATAAAAAGTTAAGTAGACCAAAGAGTACGAAGTATAACATTTTTAATAGTTTTGAGATGAAACCAAACTAAATGTAAGCTTAAGGAGTGAAATAATACTATTTAACTCTAAAAGTTAAAAATAGGTTCCAATTAGTCTAACTAGTAAAGCTTCTTATTTAAAAACTAAATCTTAGTTTCAGCTAAATAACCTATTGTCAAATGGACTCTGAGTATACTTACCAACAAGAAGTTTAACTTGTAGCGATGGTTGATTGATAACACAAAGGACGTCTACTCCTGCACTTTGGTCCAAATGGTACCCCTCGATGTAAGAACGTGTAAATTTCCCTAGTACATTCATACACTGTTCTCCTGGGGCCTTACAGTTATCATCATTTTCACACTCGTCAATGTCTGTAGATGTAAAGCCCATTGTTAAGTGACTTAAAATAAATGTAGTAAATATAAAGCAATGACATATTCAAGACCAAGATTTAAAAACAAAATAAAAATAAACAAAAAAACCAAAACAAACAAAAAGTAAAACAATTAAACAAGGACTTTATTCTTTTTGCTGAGAGAAAAGCAGTAACATATTATTAAAATGAAATGAAAAAGTGTTGCAACATAAGAAGTTTTAAAGAGTTTCTATCTGTTAATTTTCAGTTCAATTCGTTAAATTTTATTTTGTATCTTCATTTCAGTCCTTCAATATTAATCTCTTTTCAATTTAATCTTTCTTTCTAATTCCATCCAATCATGTTATTGTTTATGAGTTTTTTTCACTTTCCAAAACCACATTCCTTTGAGGATTAAATAGTCCAATACAGAGGTGGACAAAAGAATTACATCAATTGAAATTAGGTTAAAATAGAAGAAATAATAATAATTACTAGTATTATCGAGAAATTAACATAGATACATGAATTATTACCTTGACAACCATGGCGGAGGTATGGGTTCCATTAGGAATCAATACACGTGCTATTACCTCCACATATGTAACTCGATTTGTTGGTGACATCATTACATGTCTCAGTACCGATTGCCCAATCAAGAACCATTGGCATATCACTTCTATTTCCCGTAGAGTGCGAAGGGAATCAATGGAGAAAGTGAACGTGCCTTGTTTGCTAATAAACGCATGGCCACAAGGATTGAAACTCTCTACTTTTGTGTAATTATTTATAGAATTGAGCTTGATACTAATATTCCTTAACCCATTAGGAATATCTACCTCGCAACACCCAACACCAGAGCAAGAGCTGTTGACTATGTACTTAGTGCTTTCACATTCGGAAGCGCAGCCGGTGGATATATATTCACCATTTTGCTGGTAAACATAAAGGTCACCATAAGTGTCACAGCCGACGACCACGAACTTGTTTTGGTTGCTAGAGACGGTGAAATTCAGGGGCGAGTTGTGCATTCCAGGTCTTCGACACGCCCTGTTCATAACAGTCATGGGCTATATACATACATTGGCATGTCAATCTGGCCTTGGAGGGAAATGTTTGTAATAGTGAAGTCTTCAGGTATTACTGGCTGGGTTTTGCCGAAAGAGTTTTTTTTACAATTGACATAAAAATAATGATCTATGTAACAACCTTCTCTTAGGCCGAATGGATATGGAATTTCCACATCTCCACATCTGTCCGGGCAGTTGGGCAGCGCTATTGGAAATGCTACTGCTGCGGCTGTCAATTCAAATAATACCACAGCAACCCAAGTGAATTGTATAAGAATCCCAATGAAACCCATATCTCCACAGTTTGGGAGAAAATGAGGTAATTACATATACTTCCTATAATTACATCTAGTCTAAAATGTAAATTACGCTTGTTAAATTTTGTGGTATTTTATTTTTTTTCTATAACGTTAAATTGTTTACATTAATCTATAACTAATTCAACTAATTTAAAATATTAACGAGAGGAGAATAATCCTCTCTTAAAAGTTACTACGACTTTTGAGTGAAGTTTGTGGTATGTCTTTGTGTTTAAATCTTATTCCATCATTTCTATGCGTTTGTTTCTCACATATAATAATAATAATAATGATGATGATGACGATGATGATGATAGGGAAGAGCGCAGAGTACATCATAGGCCAAGATATTTTGTATGTGGGATATTCAAGGTTTATGGGTGGATTTGAAGCATGTATCGTGGAGAGAGATAATAGCACAAAGCACCGAATAAAAGATAAGTACTCCAGCTTCAATCGATTTTTTTTTTCTTGCAAAGAGACTTGATAAATTTTTACACAAGAATCATTTATGAATTTGTTTTCAATGAAATATTATTGAATATACTTTGTTATCATGATTGCTACACGTTTGATAATTGCCATACACTTAGTCTGCAATTATGCAATTTGCATCAAACAATTATTATATAGTTCAAAATTTTAAGATTATAACTTTCCAAGTCTCTGAAAGTTTCGAACAATGACCAAAAGACTTTGGAAGTTTTGAACAATGACCAAAGACTGAGTGAGACGTTAACAAGATTAAAGACTTCTAATGGTGTCACTCGTTTTCAATGAGTTAAAAAAAAAGTCATGATTAATTTCTCCCACACAAATTTAAGGAGATAAAATTTCTCACGTTAACAAGATTAAACTTTTCTTACTTGTTATTTTGAAAGATGCTGTCTTCCCCATAAGTCTACTCCCCCCGCCCCGCCCCCCCCCCCCCCCCCCCCCCCCCCCCTTAACTTATTAAAATATTACAAAATATATGTACACATATTTTGGAAGGCCCATACAGCTGCTTAAATCTAGTAACAAAGTTTAAGTAGAGATAGACTATATGTTAGATGAGTTTTCAATAGACATTGCATTTAGATTTATTTTAAGTAGAGATAGACTATATGTTAGATGAGTTTTCAATAGACATTGCATTTAGATTTATTTTTCTTTTATTCTGAGAACTCATTAAGGCTTTAGGTGTGACTAATAGTTGATTTTGGTTCTTCCATTAGCTACGGAGATGATAGGCAAATAAAAATGAAAAGAACTTAAGGAGGAAGCTGCAAAGAAAATCTAACCGAAGAGTTACTTTAGCTCCAAAACGTTAAGATTAAATCTGAAGAATTTTTCTTTTACTAAAATTTTAAACCCTAAATATGTTTGTGATTTTAATTTTCGTAAAGTTTTAGTTTTATTGGTTATATTTTTCAAAAAATTCCATGTGGCAACTTATTTGACATAAAAATAATATTTTAATATCACCGTTAACTATATTATCATTTTTTATCCAACACTTAATGCCCATGACCATTTTAACACAATACCAAAAGGATAGAGACTAAATTAAAAAACAACCAAAAGGATAGAGACCAACTATATGTAGTTTACCCTTTTTTATACTAATAACTAACTAATATTTATATCTAAAAATCTAAATAAAATGTAAATATGATTTTATCTATAATTGTTTTCTTCCTCTTATTTGTTATATAAATAAATTGAATTACATTGGTGTGCTAAAAATAAATTAAATTACATTTGTGTGTTATTTGAACATTATTATTTATTTTAGGAAAAACATGCAATTCTTATAACATTTAATTATTATAAGAAAGAAAAACTATAGCAAATATTAATATACTTTAAAAAAAAAAATTATTCTTTTATCATGATACAAAATAAAAATCTATTTTCATAAAAAAAAAATACAAATATATATTTTGACTCTATTTTGTGCTTATCTTGCCCCCTTTTTTTTTAGATAATAAACCTTGCATATGATTAAATATTAGTGATAGTATCAATATTCCTAATTTAAGGATAAATAGGAAAACTCTATCATAAAAATAGTGATCCCATGGATAAATTATAAAGGAGCATTAGCTCTAGCATAGTTAAAACTGACCAGAAAACATGATTGCTACACGTTCAATTTAGCATAGTTAATAGAGGGACTCCAAAAAGAGCACTAGCATCAGGCATGTTATATCAAGCTATTTTACCACGTCAAAACTTACTTTTTCAATTTTAGCACATCATTTTACAATACGCTATGCATCAGATCTTCTATTTTAACATTACACCACATTAAAATAATATTATAAAAAAAAAAAAAAACCCAGCTATATTAAAAATAAAAAATAAACAAAATTGTACCATAGCGATTGTTGTTTTTTATTTATCAAATTCCATCAGGCCAAAACAGAAAATTGAGTGAAGGTAGGAGCTAGGGATCATTGTGCTTTCTCCTTCTTTATGTTCTGAATTAATTACTTGAGTGAAGGTAGGAGCTAGGGATTGTCTTGCAAGTTGCAACTAATGGTATCGTGTGTATACATGGTGTTGAACTTGGCCATAGTATTGGCAATATTCTTTTTTATGGCATGAAATGGTGTTGATTTGGGTAATTTTGCGGCATCCTCTGGTGTTATATGCAATTTAGTAACAGCTGTGAATGGTTCCCTTTAGTGGGTTTGCTTTAAAAACAGACCAAAATTTTTACTGGTCTTGGTTTTTGGGAACAGACCACTTGGACAACAATCGTACTAGCTATGGAAGTAGAGAAATTCTCCTGTATCTTATCAAGCCATGGTTCAAGCTCAATGTTATTGTTAAAGTTTACTTCCCCATTAGTTATTTTCATAATTTGGTCAGTAAACATATTGGTGCCATTGAATGGTCCAATATAGAGAATCTAATGACAACCAGTCTTACCTTCTAGATATATTATCTCAATTAAGGTTTGATATATTAGTTAATGGGATTAGCATATTGCATGTCGTGCGTAGTTTTTCACCTATATAGCTATAACACCCCATTCGGTGGTTTCCTCAACTCCAGACCATGCGCTAGAGATGATCTTTAAAGCAACCTATAACAAAATCAACAATAGAAATCAATGATCACTCCCAAGAAGTGGGATAAAAAAGGGAAGTAAAAAACTAACAGCATAGAAATTGATTTACTTACTAAAGAAATTATGATTAAATTAAAGTTTGCATTGTCCCTTTCTATCAACAGTTAAGAGTCAAACTCAACATCTACCAAAATGGATGTGTTTTGCGCCTTTAAAAAATAAGCAAGGGCCTGCCTCTTTTGCACACAGGTGGGACTTGGGAGAAGAGGTTCCATTTGAGTTAAATCTCCTTGGCTTCCAGCACAAGAGTTTAAGGAACAAATAGAACCATATCAGATCATTTTGATTCAACAGAGATCCTAGCCAATTTCGTTTTGTCCTTTTATTATTATTTTTAAAATTATGTTTACGCTCTTCCCAATGGAACAGATCCTCTCCATTTTATGTACTCAAGCAAATTATTATGGGGTTTTTCAGGGGCACTTATATTCCCCTACAGCAATTACTAACTTACTAAAAGGAGCAAAGAGATTATGACCTCCTTACTAGAGAAATCTGAAGATTTTTCATTATCCTGTCTAGAAAAATTAGGCCTTTCTATTTCCTCTTTTTCATGAAGGAGCTTTCTTTCTTAAAATGATAGGTTTACAATGTAAACAACACACTTCAACCAAAAAACAGACAAATATTTTATTCCCCAGGTATGATGAAACAATTGCAAAGATCAATACACTTATATTTCTTATAGATATTCACTTGTTAAAAATTTAAAACATCAATATTCTTTTCAATTCAACATTTATTTTGAGCATAACATAGGTTACGGTGATTATGAATTCGGTAAGTTGCTGCGTGCATAGCACAAAAAGCAGTAGGCCAAGGCAACAAGGTTGTAGCTGACTTTGCTACATGACCACAAACATGGAAAAAGGAAGGAAATCAAAACATGATTTTCAAAATCCATTGGTTTCATGTCTAACTTTTTTTTTTCTTTTTAAGAAATGTTTCATGTCTAACTTACTAATAACAAAACACACATAACAGATGGAAAAGACATTAAAATTTGAAATAGGTGGTGAAGGTATATCTTTCCTCTGCATAGAGTAGTAAACTTCAGCTAAAAGAAACTAAGAGTTGGCTTAATATATGCAAATCCAAAAAGGCATTCGCTGATGCATTATCAATCCCAACAAAACTGCTACAAGCAATCCCCAGAACAATACTGCTAAACTTCTTGAGAACTACTTCCAAGGCTAAAGAACTCCTATTTCACGACATAAGAGCAATAATGTTCAGAACCACAACTTGGATTTTCAAATTGATTACTTTTACCACAAAGTCCTCTGTAAAAAAATGGATGTGCTTCTGCAGGTAAGATGTAACAGAGTTCAACCTTTTAGATTGAGCTTTCTTTGGAATGGAGACATGCTTAGAAGATTCTAGATGTCAGGAACATCAATATGACACTAAAGAATCTCCTTCAATATCTCCTTATAGCCAGTCAAAATCAAGTATCACTCCATAAACCATTATTATGAGAAACCTTCTTTACAGATTCATTAGAAAATGAACTACCAAGTTTGTAATGTTGACCATTAGCAAGTCATGCGTCAAACTTCTGGATTATGAAGATGAGGGGTTGTGGCTGGGTTTGATGAAGGAGACGAACCATTTCTCGAGGGTGATAGGTGACTGTTGGTTTTGTCAGAAAAAAGAAGGATTTAAGAAAAACAAAAACTAGACCAAAATTGGTGCCAAACAGAAATAACAAAAAATGAATACAGGATTTGAGAAGAGAAAATGAGCACAGAAAATGAAAATTGAAAAGGAACCAAACAGCACCTAAAATTCCCTTTTTCTTTTCCTTTAATTGCCAATAATATCCAGGCAGAAAGGGCACGGTACCACAGATATCAAACTAGTAACAGAGCATTATGAAATCTGTTAGATTCTACCAAGATTTTCAAAAAGAGCTGAGAAGATAAAACCATATACCAGCAAACAAACCAACTCTACACTTCACTTGTTCACCAAGCAGTCAAAACCATTTAAAAAGACTAAGAAGAAACACCAGGTTAGGCATAATACTGAAGAAATCAAAATACATCACAGAACGAAAGGCATATATAAACCACAAATTTGTATTAGATTTCTCTATCTGCACTATCCTTATTTTTTCAAAGGAAGTAAATTACTTTCAAATGATAATGAATATTAAAATTTAGTTGCTTTGATAAAACAGTATATAATTTTCTGTTTAATGGCATGGAAAAATCAGACCAACTGATCCAATTACTAAAATGACAATTCTTCTAACATTTTCTTTCCTACATAGAGGCTCATGCACCTTCTTCCACATTACTTTATCCTATTAATCTTCCACTATTTTAATCTCTATGTACAGTAAGAAGAATAAAAAATTCTATCCCAATGTGTCCCATATAGGTTCATTTCATCTACATATGCGAAGGAATTGAAGAAAAACAGGGATTGCAGTGGCAGAGGAATGCTTCTTAGAGTACTGAAACAGCTACATACAGTTGGGTTTTAGCTGATTTTTCTCGCGTTTTCTGGTTTTATTTCTTCAACTTATTCTTCTTCATCTGTGAACTTGCCCGTAAGTAATTCTATCGATTTTTTTCCATTTGGAGGCAGGAATTGAGAGGGAACAAGAAAGACCATGAACATAGAAGTAGAAAATAGGAAACTAAACGGACTAGATTAACCAGGCCAAATCCGGTGGGTTGAACGAATCAGAAGATTTTTTGTTTTTTAATCTGTGTAACACCTTAAAATTAATTAACGAAATCAAATTATTTTTTTTTATGTAATTGCAACCTAGAGTTCCCCTTTTTTTAAAAAAATAGAATAGAATTTCAACTTATGGCATCAAGTCTTTCATAATTGTTCTTGTTATCACAGTAAGACATTAATTAATTTTTCGTATAAGTGGATTTGAATTCCACATCTATAATTCGACGATAAAAAATTTCCCAATTGAGTTACCTGTAACAAAAATAAATAATAAATAAATAAACTTAAATGGTCTATTATTTAATTCCTTTTTTTTTTTTTTTTTTTTTTTTTTTTTTTTTTTTTAACTTGGAGGATCAATAATACTTAACATTAAGGAATCCAAAAGTAGAAGTATAAAGACACGAATTGGAAACCACGACTAAGCCAAGAGTCTTGTAGCATAACTGGTATAAAGTGGTGCTTTCCTATAGAGCTATCCAAGGTTCAAATTCCTCATTTTGCATTGTAACTACCAAAATCAAATTAATTAATTATTTAACAAACATTTCTTTTAAGATTTGATAGTTGGGACTTGGGGGAGGATTTGAACCCATGATATTTTTACTAAAAACTTCCGAATGTATCAATTGAGTTTCAAGGTTGTTGGCTTTTTATTTTTTATTTTTTATAATAATTATATTGGAAAAAGCAACATTCATAATTCTAATCTCTTTTCATTTCCTCAACATTCCAAGAAACCAAACAGAGCATAAACGATTTTACATTGGCAACTTTAATGAACAACGCTATAAAACCCTAAAACCCAAATTCTAACAATTGAAGAAAGAATTCTTCGAAACTCTACCTGGCGACTGAAACTGCAGTGACTCGACGAGGCTGAGTGACGCCGATGATTCCAGACTTGGTTTAGCCTCTGCGGTGCAGAATCTGAGAGAGCTGGGTGCTCTTTCCTGAACCGGTCTCTCCGATTATCACCACCACCGGGTTCCGGTCCACCGTTTCTACGATTTGCTCCTCAAATTGGAGGATCGGAAGGTTCGCCATTGATGAACCAAACAAAGCTAACATGCAGAGTGAAGTAAAATTTAATGAATAAATTAGGGTTTTTGATAATAAAAAAATTGTTTGATTGGCTTAGCTAAACCGTTGGTTGTACTGACTTGTACAGCGACTCTTTATGATTTGTACTTTGTACTTTTGTAATGCTATTTATATATTAATTTATGTGTTACCCCTAGTCGGTTATCTTAAAATAATTGTTAATATTATTTTTAAAAAATTTTATATAATTTTTAAAGAAAATTATAAAATTGTCAATTTTTTTTTAAAAATTGTTGACTAATAAATGCTTTTAGAACATTTATTAATTTTTTTTCTTTAGCCTGTACATTAAGATAGAGGGATTGATTAAAATTCTGTGCAACCTAATGCAAAAAATAAAATAAAATAAAAAAATTGTTATCATCGTCACGTTAAGACACTAATCAGTTTTTAGAGTAAATGGATTCAAATTCTGCATCTATAATTCAATTGTAAAAAATTTTCAGTTAAGCTAACTGTAACAACAACAAAAAACCCTTAAATGGTCTATTCTATTGTTGTTGTTGTTATTATTATTATTATTATTATTATTATTATTATTATTATTATTATTTTAGTTTGGGGATCAATACTACTTAACATTAAGAGCACTAACATTCAAGGATGCACAAAAAAAAAAAAAAAAAAAAAACTTTTTTACATCCTCAAACACCACTTTGTCTATTTTATCATCTCATTTTACAACTTACTCAACATCTCAACTTCTATTTTTACATACAACTCATTAAAATAATATAAACTACCATCATCAAATAATAAAATAGATATAAAACTACCTATCTTTCTCCTCTTCCATCTCTTCTCTCTCTTCCTCTCTGTCTCTCTCTTTCTCACCCAAACTCAACTCCTCCACCGCCCACCAGCCAAACCCAAATCAAGCCAACCATTGAAATTACCAACAACCACTATACCACGACCACTCTAATCAACAAACACCACCAAAACCACAAACCCAAAACAACAAACCCATCCACCACCCACCACTCGACCATTCACCACAAACCATCGGAACAACCACATCACCACACCCAAATCGAAAACAACCACATAACCATACCCAAATATTGCATACGGATGTATACATATTTAGAAAAAGGCTGTCCATTATATAACAAATAGTAATAACTTAAGGGTATTTATGAAAGAAAATTATTTGCACTCTCCCCAAAATTATCAAAAGATGGTTAAAAAGATTAAAACAATACTAATTTATCTCTTCATATTATTTATCAAACAACAAGAAATTTGAGTTTTACATAATGAAAAAAAACAAAAGTCTTTGAGCACTGTAGAGTCCCCTCCTTGTTTTCTTCCCCACATCAAAGATGCACATAGTAGGCAATGAGCATATGCCTCATGGTTTGATGCGTTGAACAATTTTGTTACAACCTAAAAAAGATTATAAGCTAACCAAGGGCTTTGTAGTTGAATTGACATCTCCCCATGTACAAAATGCCTAGCAACATGTTGTAATTATCTATATATATATATATATATATATATATCTGTGTGTGTGTGTGTGCGTGTGTGTGTGTATAAAAGATAGAGTACTAAGTATAAAGGGAAACGCAATATTTTTATCTATATAAATGTCATCCTATTTGAAAGTAGCTCTTGTGATTTAGTATGAAGCAAAATAAAAGTGGCAACGGTTAAATTTTTGTCAATAGTTGATCTAGATTCAACTTTCTAAAAAGGATTTTGAAATGTGTCATTGGCAAGGGATGAGAATGCAACTGGAATACACAAGAATTTTATTGGCATATATATAATTTCCTTAGCAAAAAGGAATGGAAAATATCTTCAAAATTGAATCTAACGTTCTGTTTTTTGGATACTCTCAAAAGAATGTAAGTTTACAACTATAATAAATCAGACAGTTATGAACTTTTTTCCATAATAAAAGGAAAGAAAGAAAAAGAAAAGAAAAGAAATGGTCATCTATTATTATTCTATTTTATATTTTATTTTAAAGTATTTTTAATTGAATCAAATTGTAAATAGTCAGCCATTAATTAAATCCCCCTACTTTTTCTCCCAAAAAGAAACCGAGCATTATGTTGGCTCCACCACTGTATGCATGAATTGGAATTTTATAACACAAAATTAGAACCGAGGAATGATATCACAACATGTCACATACTCCGTAATACACACTCACCTTACAAATTCTACAACGTCAACTGAAATTCTACTTTTAAACAATGATTTCAGTTAAATTGTAAAATAATGATTTTAAAACACGATTTCGTAATTAAAACACGATTTATATATATAACTTTTAGGCATAAATACACTTTTGGTCCCTACATTTTGGGTTATTTTTCAATTTGGTCCTTAAACTGATTTTACTCCTAGATTTGTCTTTGATTTTTTAAAATCATTTTTAAAATGGTCCCTGCCGTCAACCTAATTACGAAAAATGTTGAAGTGGCAAACGGATTTCACTGTTTGCTGACGTGGCTAATAAAATAATAGTAAAAATATATATATTTAACATTTTTTAAATGCCATGTCAACATTTAAATTAATAAAAAAAGCTAGCTAAGAAAATTTTAAAAAATAAATTAAATTAAAAAAAAAACCTAAAATCTAATTTAAACTAAAATCATTTCTTAAAAAATAAAAATTCATAATCGTTTTAATTCTTTTTGCTTTTGTTTTTGGTTAACCTCATCAGCTTAAACCCATAAATTGAGATGAACATCAAACCCAGAAATTTACATGAAATCCAAAAAATGAAGTGTACATCGAACCCATAAATCAATGTCAAACAACAAACCTAGAAAAATTACATCAAACCCGCAAATTTACAACCCAAAAATAAACATATAGAGAGATCAAGCAACAAACCCACTGAGATGAACAACCCAGAAACCATAAGCAGCTCCTTATTTCAGTCATCAACAAACCCAGACCTTAAAATCTCTGCTTCGATCATCCACTTCGTCAATGGCCAGATCTGGAACGTCACACCGAGTCACTGAATTGCAAGGCCAACAATGATGGCTTTCATGACTCAATTTCAACGAGCTCGGTCTAGACTCACCCATTTCATGGCTTTCATCTCTTCATAAGCGCCACTTAATACCCACAACCAGCAGCACGATTAGCTGTTGTCACCGTTTCCTTCTCCACGGCCACATCGATCTCCACGACCACAGCCCACCCCCACTGAAACCCAGAAAAACCAATAATCCAAGACCCATGGATTACCGATCTCCACCCCAACCACACCGATCTCCACCCCGACCACCAATCTCCACCTCCATTACCGACCACCCCATAGAAAACTAGAAAAACCCAGAGATTAGAGAGTTGGGTTTAGAGAGAGAAAATGTTAGAGATTAAGAGAGAGAGAGAGAGAGAGAGAGAGAGGGATTGAAAGCTTGAATAAAGAAAGATACAAACACAAATACACACCAAGAGACAGAGAAAGAAAGGATCTAAAAAAAAAAAAAAGGATATAGACACAAACACTGAGAAAGAGAGGATTTGAAAAAGTTTTTTCTTTTTTTGTTTTTGATTTTGAATTTTTTCAGTTTAATTTTTTTAAAATTATTTTAATTTTTTTATTAATTAAAATGCTGACTTGTCATTAAAACGCTGACATAGATGCTGATGTGGTATTTTTAATATTATTTATTAGCCACGTCAACAAACAGTGAAATCCGTTTGCCATTTCAGCATTTTCTGTAACTAGGTTAACGATAGGTACCATTTTAAAAACAATTTAAAAAAATCAAGGACTAATCTAGGAGCAAAATCAATTTAGGAACCAAATCGAAAAACGGCCTAAAATATACGGATCAAAAGTGCATTTACGTCTAACTTTTATTAATTGGAGCACTCCCATGTTGGTCATGAGCGTACTAAATCATAGTACAATAAAAATGTGGGAAACTTGGAGGCCAAGAACATCCTTCAAGAGCTGCACCATATGTAAGCAATGATTAGGAATTTCAAAACCATAATCATTATGAATGGGAACTGAGCAATGATTAGAAATTCCCAAACCCTCTAAGATATTAAGGGGGTGTTTGGTTTGTGTTTCCAAACAACCATTTTTAATTTTTAAATAGCATTTCATGCATTTCCACACACTTTTTCATCCACAGTATTTTCATAAATGTTTTTAAACAACAATTTTCAGTTTTTAAACACATATACCAAGCCAATTGGTCTTTTTTTACTTTTGCATTTGGCATGTGCCTAAATTAAAATAATTTAATTAAACAATTATGCTAGGATGATGCCTTTTTCTTATTTTGCAGTGTCCTTGACAACAGTCACCAGTTCATTATAGCCAGAGAGACAAAACATAAATAATAATAATAATAATAATATTAATATATTCACCACAGGTATCAATATGGGCTAGTATAAATGTAAAGTAGATAGGATTATATATTATGATACTTGTTTATAAGGAGTTTTTTATAAATCTGACCCTGATATTCTAACTTTTAGAGTTAGTTTTTTAGTTTTTTTTTTTTAAAAAAAAAGTTTTTATTAATCAATGAATCTGCATCAAAGAATTCTGCTATATATAGTCCATAGTGTACGCTAGTTAACAGAATGACCCTTAAATTCTATATATATAGTCCACAGTATACGCTAGTTCCATCCAATTCATCCTTAAGTTCACTAAAATAATATCATTTAAGAATATGAAAAACATTTTTTTTTTTTTTTATACAAGATAGAATTCTACTCTAGCCGAATCTAAGAATATGAAAAACACTAAAGTAATGGCAAGATTGAACGCTGGAATTACTAACTTGAAAACATATTTGAAGTTAAAGACTAGAAAAAAAAAGAAAAAAAGAAAAAAAAAGAAACTTATATGATTGATTTGAAAATAATTTTAGGTATGACGATGTAATTTGGAGTTTAAACTTGAATTTTCTTGATCATTGCATGGCATACTAAAAAGTAGATAATTAGATATTTAATTATAGTCAATTTTAATTTTTAATTTATTTGAGGAAAAAGTAATGGATGATGTAAAACTAGTCATGATAACATAATTGCTACAAGTTTGATTATTGTCACACGTTTAGTTTGTAATTCTGTAATCTACATCAAACAATTTTTACATAGCCTAAAAATTCAAGTCTATAGCTTTCCAAGTCTTTGGAAATTTCAAACAATAACCAAAGACTTGGTGAGACGTTAACAAGATTAAAGTCTTCTAATGGTGTTACTTGTTTTCATGGTTGAAGGGATCTAGTATATCGATGACTTAAAAAAAATGTGATTATTTTCTCCAAACATACAAATTTTAAGAGATAAAGGTACTAATTAAACGTTTCTTAAATATTACTTTGGAAGATTCCTAAATCCCACCACCCCCACTCCAGCCCCCACAAAAAAAGGAAAAAAAAATGTATGTATAAATAATTAGAAATGAGCAATGATTAGAAATTCCAAAACCCTCTGATCTTGAGTTCTTGTGCCTCTTTTTTACTTGTGCTTTTGGCATGTGCCTAAATTACAATGATTTAATTAATATATAGTATCTCTAAGATGATTCATCTGTTTGAACTGGACTTTTATTTGGTTAAAAAATATTCTCATTAATGAAGGGAAACTTCTCTGAGAAATAGGATTATAAATGTCAAATAACAAATTTCATTTTAAATTAAAAAAGAGAACTCCTAAAATTTAAGATTTTTTTCCCCTCACGTTCATCTTTTTATTCCCTAAAATTTAGCCCTTTTATACCTTTTTTCTTCCAAATAAAAGTAAAGCATCCCCAAATTAAAAAATTAAAAATTAAAAACTAAGAGAACTCCTAAATTTAGCATTTTTTTCCCTTATGTTCATCTTATTTTTCTCCTACCCAAACTTTTCTCGGTATCACTATACCACTTTCAAACAAACATTCAAAAAAGAAATTATAGTTACCGCTTATTTCTATAATTTATTTTTTTATTTTTTTGAGAAATAAAAATATATGTTTCCAAATATTAATAGATGCAAATTATTAACTTTTATTCAAAAAAATAAAAGAGTCTTTGAGACGCACGTGCTTATTGTCTATTTAAATATAATTTTGTCAAAAGGATGCCTTTGTCTTATTTGCTGCTGGGTCCTTGACATTGTGCTAAATGTCTAGCGTTATTGTCATAAGCTAATTATTTCCATAAACTGATGGTCCTAATACTAAATAGGCAGAGACAAAACTTGAAAGTACGAGCGAATTGAAATCTAAAGTTGATAAAATTATTAATAATTTTTTTAATAAACAGTAGATAGTCTTATAAATAAATAAAAATAAACAATAGATAGGATTATTATTATGATAAACAGTAAATATAGCTAACCCGGATAACCTGATATTTTTTCACTTTCAGAGCTACTTTTTAAAGTGACCCACAACCGCAAGACCATAATTTTGTCCCGCAAGACCATAGATATTATTAATAATTAACGGGTTGAAGATATATAACTGTAATAGAGTGACCCACAAGACCTTTAATTTTCCAAATCATTGGCCCAACCCATAAAATAAGCTAACACGACACTATGGATTAATTGTCTTGTTACTAATAGTCGCGGCCTATAACTATAAATATATTTATCTATGCCATCTTAATTCCCATATCTTCCTTATCAAAAAAAAAAAAAAAAATTCCCATATCTTCCTAAATATATTTATATTCTCATTTCTCAAATCCAGAGCAAATATGGAGCGTGTATTCTTTGTATTACGGCCAAGTCAACTGCTCTTACTCATGTGCTTCCTCTTCTCTCTCTTCTTTTTCCTCATTTAATTCATCAACGCCTCTTTGCCATTCCGACCAAAGCTTTGCTTTGCTCCTTTTCAGAAACACTTTTTTTTTCCAACTTGAAGAGAGGTGGTAAATATTCTAGTGCTACCCAAGATGCTTTAAGCTGTAGACTAATTTCCTCTATATTTTCAATTAGATGTTTATTTCAATCATTTTTATCTTGCTTGATTTATAGCCCATGAAGTGACTTTTAATTCTGAATTCTTGTGAGTAGTGTGATTCTTAGCATACGTATCAATTTTTGTATTAAAAGATTAAATAAGACAGCAATTTGTATGTTATGATTTCTTGCCATTTATTTGTAGGTATTAATTTGTTGGTCTTAATGTTGTGTGGGATTTTCTTGATCAGGGTTGTGATGCTTCGGTCCTCTTGGTTGACAGAAATGGTGATAAAAACTTCCATCGAGAGGCAGGTCAGACCTTGAGGGGTTTTTTTTATGTTCCTAGTGAATTTTGCTGTTTTGGTTTCCACAAATTGTTATAGTCACCTTTACTTCACCAACTAATTGTTTCGAGCACTTTTTGGTTATGTTTAACTAGTCTAAAATGTCAAAAAATGAAATACTTTTCTTGTTCCAATTTCTGTTAATCTGGAAATAAAGAACAACTCTACATTGATAACTCTTTTTTATTGGTGTTCTCTAATGTAAACTATTATACTTGACATCACAGGTTGGACAGCATTCATTCATATTTCAACAGACACCTAATCTTAGGCGCCTTGGCCTCTTTGATTTCAGCATTCCACGTTTGCAGCTTCATCTTCTTCAAATGATCTTATTTCTTTCTCTTTCTCTTCTCCCAAATCAACAAAAAAAGGAAATTTACTGAAAGGTACCCAGGGGCAGTGACAACACTGGCCCAAGATTCCACGACTGGATGATAACATAATACAGACACTTCACCTTTTTGCCCATAGAGGTTTTGATGAAAGAGAAATAGTCAGTCTTCTAGCTACTTACTAGCTCTCTGCTTTTCTTTCTTTTTCCCCCTTGTCTTATGGAGTTGAAAAGGTTTAAAAAGTTATTTGGTTTGTATTGGTTTCTTGATCATCTGAAGGTGAACACAACATTGGGAAGATTGACTGTGAATTCATACAGAAACGCCTCTCTGGCTTCAAGGAGACCAGGCAGCCTGATCCAACTATATCTCCTGATTTCCTCATTGAGATGAAAAAGAGTTGCCAAGACAGTAATAGGACCACCACCCAGCCTTCTTCTATGTCTACAATTCTATGTCTTGAAACAAAGAAATTGATTTGTCTATAATTTTCTTTATTGCTTTGATCACCAAGTAGAATTTAAAAGTTTCTCATAGGAATAGCTTTTAATTAGATGCCATTGTGTTTTATTGTCATCGATTAGTATTCAATTACACTTTTCGTGGCTGCAGAAGGTTTTGGAATGCTGTTATGCACGTTTAACAATGCTATAGTTGGGATCCATTCACCTGAATCTAACCCATAATTTTCACTCAACAGGTTACACTTCTTGTATGACACTACTATGCAACAACTTGAATTTACATTTTCCTTCACCTTATTTCATTTAGTGAATCTACCATCAATCTAGCAGGTTCTCCTTAATGGCTTAGGTGGTAATGATTATAGTTATGTTTTCCTCAAATTGGTTATAGTTCATGGAATAAGCATTTTTAATTTATGCCTAGGAGGAGATATTTCTTGTTATGGATGTCTTCATTCATCTCTTCGTCTGTTACCTGAGAATCTAATTTCTTCAACTTTGAAGGTTATGAGTGCTGCTGATGCCATCAAAAGTGTCATTTCTGTTACCTTTGGTTGTCTGAGAGAGAGCTTGTTTGATGCAAACTCAAATTTCCAAAAATTTTGAGACGCATGACTGTTGGCAGCAAACCAATTTTAGAGGTTGAGACTTAGTTTTGGATATGCGGACTATGTGATTGATTTCATTTATCAGTATCTCACAGAATATTTTCGCTTTCGTGGGAACTGGTATGACTACATATCCTTGACTTTGATAGCTATTTACCAGAATTAAGTTTCCTTATCTTTCCTATGTGTCATGAAGATGGTTTGTTCCTGGAAACCTTTTCAGTTAGTATCTTTGCTTAGAGATTTTATCATTATCTTGTGTTTTAAGTAGAGATTTTAAAGTTAGTTTTCTTCTTGTGCAAACTTCAAAGTTGCTTCTTCTTCTCTTGTTTTTTTGGGTGTAGTTCTTGAGGTTTCATTCCAACTTTTGAGATTGTTGTGGGCTGGAAATCGATTGGGTACTATTTACAAATTTAATTTAATATTTTCAGATTTGTTGTAGAGAAATGGAGAGAAGATTGGGCGGTGGTGACGGCAGCGACTCTGGCGATGTGTGTGTGGCGGGTTGCTGGATTGTGTTTCCTGTGAGGAAGAGATGAGATTTTATTTTGACTTGAATGATAGAAATTAGAAAGGGAGGAGAGGGGATTTTGTTCTGTGAAATGGGGTTTGTTTGTAGCAAGTTGCGACTCTTTTCTTAATAATGGAATTTAAAAGAGTCAAGTCCTTTACTATTGAAAATGTCCCACGGGTGTGCATTTGTTAGGAAAATAAATTAATTCTGAGAAGTCTAGGCTTTTCTAACTTGATATTGACTTTTTGAAGTTTATGCTGAGAATTGTGGACTTTCTTTTCTATAGCTTGACGTTGATTTTTTGAAGTTTATGCTAAAACAATTGAAATGTCTATTCTTAGTGAAACAGCTATATAGGATAATCGTGTACGTGATATGCTTTCTTGGATATGGAAAAGTGATTATTTTAACAATAATGTTCATGTAAAGAGGACCAATAAGGTAATGTGTCTGATGTGAATATTATGAGGACAAACGGAGAGAAAAAAAATTCTTATAGTATTGTTATTAAATTTGCTGGGTAGAACATTTTTGAGGTCGGGGAAATTTTTACACACTATCAATGCATAGACTTGTTATGTCATAATTTCCATTGGAGACAATTTTACCTATTTGTATATCGTTTGGAGAAATTAAAAGGTTTATGTCACTATTCTTCTAGTTACTAGAGCAAGTGTTCCGAAATTGGAGTTGGTTTTTGTTTTTTAACAAAAGAATGAGATTGCAAAAGCTTTGGAACAGAAACTTGAAAAGGTATATTTCTTTGTCTGCTAATCTGGTTTAGTATTAGTCAAGTTACAAGGTAAATCTGATTCTTTTTAATATCTTTGAATTTTACATGCATAGGCCATGTCAGCTTATGGATTTGAGATTGTTCAAACGCTCATTGTGGACACTGAACCCGATGAATATGTGAAAAGGGCTATGAGCGAGATAAATGCCGGTAAGTGTTCATTTTGAATTGAACATTTTTTCTCCTCTATCTCTGAGTAAGTTTGGCTTCTTTTTTCCTGAATACTAATTAACTTGTCATTGACCTTTTACATGTAATGAACAGCTGAATCTAATTATTTGGCTGGGTTTGTAGTTGGGCTGAGGGACAGTGTGCTTGCTTTCTCTATGAATGTACCTGGGACTACGTCAAAGGATTTCTTGGACATGGTTCTGGTGACTCAATATTTCGTCACAATGAAAGAAATTGGCGCCTTGTCAGAGTCCAACCCTGTTTTCATCACACATGGACCAGGTACTGTCAAAGACATTGCTTCACAAATTAGAGATGGCCTCCTTCAAGTAAATACCACTCAGAATTAGTAACTTTATCCCAGCATAATGTTGCACGAGTGGCTTTTCTAATGGTATATGAAATGATTGGTGCTAGTATCTTAGATTGGTGTGGTGTGTATACATGGTGTTGAACTTGGCCATCGTATTGGAAATATTTTATAGTATGAGACGTATCTTTGGGGGCATCCTCAGTCTGGTGTGATATGCTATTTTGTATACATGGTGTTGAACTTGGCAGTTGGCAATTGGCACTTTATCCCTACTGAACCACCAACTTAGTAGAAGGAGAAATTATTAGGTCCACTGGGAGAAGCTGATGTGGTTCTTCTTAACCTCTTAACAAAAAAAATGCTGTTATTTTATGCAAATGTGATATCACCTAATAATTTTTTATTTTTTATTCTTTATGCTAATTATGAAGCTCACTCACATATTTGCATAGATGACATCGTCTCATTGGTTGGGAGGACCACATTAGTAGTCCTCTCGATGGACTTAATAATTTCTCCCTTACTAGGGCACTTTGAAGATTTTTCATTATCCTGTCTAGAAAAATTAGGCCTTTCTTTTTCCTCTTTTTATGAAGGAGCTTTTTTTTCTTCTTAAAATGAAAGGTCTACAAAGTAAACAACACAGTTCAACCAAAAAAAAAATTTAATACCAAGGTATGATGAAACTATTGCAAAGATCAATACACTTTTATTTCTTATAGAAATTCACTTGTTAAAACTCTTAAACATCAATGTTCATTTCAATACAGCATTTATTTTGAGCATAAAATAGGTAACACTGTTTGTGACTTCAGTAAGTTGATATGCGCTTTAGCACAAATTGCAGTAGGCCAAGACAATTAGGTTGTAGCTAACTTTGGTACATGACCACTAACATGGAAAAATGAAGGAAAGGATAACATGATTTTCAAAATCCGTTGGTTTCATATCTAACTTTTTTTTTTTTGGAAAAATATTTAATGTCCGAATTACTCATAACAAAACACACAAAAGATGGAAAAGACATAAAAGGATGTTTTACCAAAAATGAACAAAAGAATAATTAGTTTGATTAATCACATGAAAATTTGGAATAGGTGGTTAAGGCATATCTTTCCTCTGCATGCGGTAGTAAACTTCAGCTAAAAGAAACTAAGAGTCAGGTTAACATATGCAAATCCAAAAAGGCATTCCCAAACATCATGAATCCCAACAAAACTACCATAGGTAAGATGTAACAGTGTTTTTTCTTTTAGATTGAGCTGATTTGAAATGTGGACATACTTAGAAGGTTCCAGATGTTAGGAACATCAGTATATGACAATTCAGCATCTCCTTCGACATCTCCTGATAGCCTGCAACTTAAAACAGTCAAAATCAAGTCACTCCATAAACCATTATTATGAGAAACCTTCAAGGCATATTCATTAGAAAATGAACTTCAAGTATGAAATGTTGACCATTTGCAAGCCGTGCATTATACTCCTGATCCTCTACCCTTTGTTCCCTCAACTTTTGAAGCATCCTTTTGATGATGTCAACTGCTGATCTGATACACTAAATATGATCTCATTTCGGATACACACATTGGTGCTTGCCTGGTGCTGTAACCAATGTCAGCTTATTATTGTACTCCTTAACACGAATTTCAGAAATCAATTTACTCAAGAAACCCAATGGAACATAAGTTATAAGAGACAAATGCCCTTCAAACCTTATGTCTACTAGCATCACAAAATGAAAGATAACCAGGATTATATACAAAGAAAAAAAAGACATAAGTCGAAACAAAGTAAGAGCACCAAGAATTGAACAAGCTGTTCTACCTTTTACCTCAAAAAAGAATTAAACAAGAAAACCAGCAACAGATTATCAGGAAAACGACGCCGTAAGAGATAACACGTGCTGTCTCACTTACTCAAACGGTGCGTTTATCAAACTGAGAATTCATAATGCTGTCAAACGGTGCGTTGCATCTCCAGTAGCAAGGCAACGGTTAAATAGATTGAAAATCAGTTATGGCACGAGTCAGTTTGTTATGACTCAGAGCATCTACGCGGGAATTTCTGTTGAAGCTGTTAGAGATTATTTATGTGTATATATAGATGTATGATGTATAATTCAGTCAGTTGAGCAATTATAGCTGTTGGAATACATTTTCTGTGGTGAACGAAAAATTAATGCCAAATTGGTGGAAAAACGTTTTACACTTGTAAAAAGAGTAAAATGTTTTCCAAGAAAAGCCTTGACTTCTTTGAGGCAATCTATGTATGTTCAGCAGAAACTCTATTGAAAGCAAAAATCATATTTAATTTTGATTTTATTTTACTTAGAGATTCTTGGAAAGGGTTATGCAGCTCTATTTGGTAACTGAGAGAGATTGAATGGGACATAAGGGAGTTATAGAAAAGGAATTTCAGAGCTATTATCTGTAACCTTGCTCTGGCAGCTACAGTTTACTGAAATGTAGTTGCTGCACAGCCTGCACTCTATTTGTTTCGGGCCGCCAGCATATCAATAATTTTTAGTTCTGTTTTGCTTTCTGCTGTATGTTGTTGTGTACTGTTTTCTTAGGTGCTTTAGCAGCCTGTTTGATGCCACTTGTGTGGTTTGTTCTTGGTTAATGAAGTTATTTCTCGTTCATAAAAAATAATAAATAAATAAATAAATAAAAAGAGACCTACTATCAGCCAACACATAAAGAATGTTTGGTTAATGAAGTTTTTGCTCGTTCATCTACAAAATAAAAATGAATTAATATACTAGAAGACCAAACAACTACAACAACAACAACAAAAAAGTGAGCTTCTTAACCAGATATTCACGCCATCATTGCCTCTTACACTATTAGACGGATTGAAGATGGCATTTACTATCTTAGATCTTGGTGCATTATGAGTTTGGTGCAAAGGGTTCGGACACTTGGGCGCAATCTGAGCAGATAAAATGTAAATTCGGCTACACTTCATTCTCCCCTCTCTCTCTTTAATTTCTTCAATTTTCTTTCTCTCTCTCTCTCTTGAATCTTGCTGGGTTTCCATTTTATGTTGTGAATCTCTCTTTTCTTCGTGTTTTTTATTATTATTTTTGGTTATCAAATCTGCTAGATCTGGGTTTTTGTAAAATAAATGTTATTTGATTTCGGTCCAAAAAACCTAAGACCGAAGTAGATTGAGTGGATTGAAGTGGACCAAATGGAACAATTAGACTAAAATGGACCAAAATATACTAAATTAGACCGAATGGACTGAAATAGTCCAATTACACCCTAATGTAACTAATCCCTGTAATTCTCCAACTGTCAAGCCTTCTGCCGAGTCCACCTTAATCCAAAATTCTATAAAGACTATAACTCTCCAAGTCTTTGAATGTTTCGAACAATTACCAAAGATTTGGTGAAAACCCATGCAGATTGAATGAATGAATAATTTAGAGGATGTACTCAAATAACATGTAATTTAACTTTAAATAATATGGTCGTAATTAAATGAATTTTTGTTGGCCTTTTAGACTGATCATTGTTATTGAATTCATATTTTGAAAATTTCACCGTTAGATTACATGTTTTACAATTTTATATGTTCTTAATATACATACTAATTTTTATGTCAATTAGATATTATCTACCATTCAATCCATAAACTCAAATTTTATGCATTATTTTTTTTTATATATATAATCACTTTATGATTATTTTAAATTACAAAGACTTGAATTAAAAAAATTGATTGATGACATGATTGTTAATCTTTGATTACTTTGAAATTTCATAAACATGGAGATTATATGAAGATAATGTAATTCAACGGTGAATTTTTCAAAATTCATATCCAATTTAAAAATATTGTGTGGTGTAATCCATATATATATATATATATATATATATATTTGAAGAAAAAGAAACAAGTGATATAAAATATAAAATTGACCTAAAAACATGATTGTCAAACGTTCAGTCTAGCATGGTTAAGAGAGGGACCCGGATCGATAAGGATAGCTTGATTGCTATGCCTACGTGTCCAGATTGCAACTCTGCAATCAGCATCAAGCAGTTATTATACATATAGGCCAAAATTCCAAGACTTTAGTTTTCCAAAGTCTTTGGAAGTTCCAAAGAATCCAGACAATGACCAAAGACTTGTGAAATGTTTTCAAGGTTCATTGAATCTTTTAGTAATTAAGAATAGTTGTATTTTGTTTTCTTCCATTCAAATTGATGGTAGATATCTTTCATTCAACCACCGTTTGTTTCACCAAGTCTTTCGGTCTTTGCTTGGACCTTCCACTGGACTTGGGAAGTTATAGTCTTGTCTATTAACCAATGTGCGTTTTCAAGGTTGATGAATGATTGAGTCAAAAGCAACGAATAAGAAACTAAAAAGAGAAATAAGAGAGTTTGGGAAGAGAAGAGAAAAGGAAACTAAGAAGCAAGAGACATTTAGATAAAGAATAGAGAATCAATGAAAATTTATATACACACTTTAAAATTTACTGTAAAAGACTTAACTTCCAAACTTTTCACTTTATATACACGCTTTAAAGTTTTTATTTTTCAATAAGTAATGAAAATTTTATTAGGAAAAGGTTAATGGATGCTCTAAGGGATTTTTTTAGTGCACTATTTTAGGAAAGTTTTATGAGAAAATAAAGAAAACAATTAATTTTTTTACAATTTTTTCTATTTCCCATAAGAGTAGTATCAAAAATTTCGTGAAATGGTTTATTATTGTTATTTGATGGAGTAAATTATATTATTTAATATGTTGTATCTAAATATATAAAAATTGGGATGTGGATGGGTTGTAAAATAATATGATAAAATAGATAAAGTAGATTTTTCAAGTGTAAAATGTGTATTTTTTTAGAATGTGAATGCTATGAATCTTTTATAAATGTGCAAACCCACTCATGTCACTAATGACTACTTGATTGATATGGTCTCTGGTTGTACATGTCGTGTATACTTTGGTGACTCTTATTTCATGATTTCATAATTTGTTCGACTGTCTCTACCTTTGATCCTTGTACAGGATACTAATCAGTATATTTGAGTATATATATAACTAGTCGCTAACCTGTGCGATGCACGGGATTCTTTAAAAAAAAAAAAAAACAATATTGTAATTATCATTTGCTGCACTAAATCAGAATGTCTCAAGACTGACTAATCAAATAATAAAACTAAATGGAGAAGACCCAAGCATAACATAAAATCTTCACTAATTCAAATATTAAACATTGTCAAACCTAGTAAACAATGTGCTTGTGCCCAATAAAAAATTATAAAGACAAATAAGGGATAAAGAAATCCTGTATATCATCTCCATAAAAATACATACATGCTAAAAAGATTAATACCACTACCATAGGTCCATTGGCAATGAAGTTATTTTCATAGTTACATATATATTGTGAATAAACAAATAATCAAATTGCAATAATGATCACAATCTTATTTTCATAATAAATAAATAGAATATAGTTACCAATGTCAAATTCTTTTGCTATGACTCAAAAAGAGTAGAGAAAGAACATAATACAACAAATCTGCATTATATAGAAGAGTACATCATATATTTATTCAACATAAAACATTGAGTTTTATAAATCTTCCTTGCTTGCTCACATTCCCAACCACGTCCCTTGTGCTAAGATACCATAGATATTGCTTTTTCAAAATCATGAAAAGACTTTGCCAATAAAGCCTTCTCCATGTCAAACCCTTTTGCTTTGTCTTGAAATAGTTCCTAGAAAACAGCTGCTTTACCCAAGTTAGGGGCTTTGAGAACAAAAGAAGAATTATAGTATTTGAGAAAGTGCGATAACCACAATATATTGGTGTTATTTTCATATATAACAGATAACGAAATGTGGGAACACCATTACTAAACAAAACCTGTTCTTTAGACTCAGAAAGTATCATTAACAGGCAATTCTGTCAACTTCTTCTCTCTTTTCTTAAGGGGAAAAAAAATTGCTTTTCACCTACCATAGGCAAAAAGACCATAATCCAAAGCTCTACCCAAAATACAATTTAGGATGGTTAAGGACAACCAATATGAGAATCAACTTCAAAATAATTAAATAAGAAATAAAGACCACTATAGCTCAATTTTTAAAGTAGCTTTCCTCACAGACACATGCACAAGAAATCACTATATCAAACACAAAGAAACCCAAATGGGATTTCAAGAAAAATAAGACTACCCAGATTTAAACTAACCTCAAATGTATCAAAATCATCATTATTGATAACAGTGAAACTCAACTCTCAGGACTGGGAGTCTAAAGCAAGCAACTTCGTTCAGACAAAAAGTACATCTCTCAATAATGTGGATCCTTTTTTAGGTGAGGAACGAACTATGTGCCTTCCTTATCTTGACGTTTGTCAAGAAAACCATATTGGGTGAAATGGGTTGGTATCAGATTTGTCGGTTTTGTAAAAAAGTTCAGCTAAATTTAGCTAAGGAATTAAATCATTTTTACCTTTAACATAAGCTTCTCAGCGTGTTTTAGGTGTGTGGATATAGTTAAGTATCTTTTTGAGGAAAGAGTGAGATAAGAGAATATAAATACATGTACATTTATGAAAATTAATAAAAGGTGAAAACATTTTGTGTGTGTGCAAGTGCTGCCATTGCTATTTTGCTGAGATTCCAAGTAGTGTGCAATGGGCTTAGCTTTGATTGAAAGTTATGCTCATGCCCACCAAATCTTTCTAACCTAGGACTTTGATTTTGATGATGTTTTAAAAAAAAGTTGAAGATTGAAGATACTAAGTAGACATTAAACATAAGTTATTCCCAATTAAAAAATTAAGTATAAGCTATTATACTTAAATGGCGGCCAACACAATTTACAGCATACCACATCAATGATTATGTTTGTTCAACATTAAAACAATGCTAGAATGGAGGGGTATAAAGCATTTGAACCAAAATAGACAGAAGATTGAAAGCAATCACCAACCTTATTAGATCTTAGAATATCTATCAGTCCACCAATGAGCTTCTGATCAATGGCCATCTGATAAGGAGAGGACCTTGTAGCCTCCTCTAAGTCAAGTGGATTGTCTATGCACGTGGCAGCTGTAAGCGGTGTATTCTCTCCAGCTTCTGCCAAGTACTTCGTCAACATGTTTGCACCATATTCCCAGCCAACGGCCATCAATGTAATCCATGGACTTGCCTTATTGATGAACTATGTAGCTGTGGAGATATCATCACTGTCAGCAGCGGTAAATAATCTACAGAAAATAGAATAGTAAAGAAGCTCCTACTATCAGCACATTCAAAAGAAACCTGTATTAGACGATTCTCTTGTCCATGAACCTCCCATGCCCACACCACTGAATTTTTAAAAAAATATATATTAAAAAACTGGTCAGTCCTAATTCACCTCACACATCTGGAATGCAATCCCTCATTGCTTGATGTGGTGCAATGAAAAACCATACGAAGAAAAAGTCAGTAATAGGAACGAATCTTAGCTTCCATGGTTATACCAAAATTTAAAAAACAAACCTTACTATAACTAACAAATAAACTTTTTACATAAACAGCAAAGCCAAAGTTGCAGAAGGAGGACATTGGAAAAGAAGCTGGGGTTTGCAACCAAACAAAGAATCAAACAAAACCCCTCAAAAATCTAGATGCTGCTCTTAAAAGAAGATTCTTCTAAAATTTATTTATTTATTTTTTTTAAAAAAGCAAGGTGTACAAATGACATTTTTTTGGCATGGTGTGTGTTACTGTGTTGTATATTTGTATTGTTTTCTATGCTAATGATTTAGTAGATCTGTGTTGAAAGCAATTGTTGGATGTTAATGAATAGTAGTCGAATTCTGTGGTCCTTACCACGTTGTTAAAAGAAGCTCAAAATGGTAGAAAAGAAAAAAGTTCACAAAGTGGACTTTTAGCCACTCTATAACTCCTTTTCTTTTCTTTTCTTTTTTCTCTGGTTTTTTTTTTTTTTTTTTTGGTTCTAAATTGATGAATTAGAGAGAATATGGTATTATTTGAGTTCAATAGGTTCAATTATAGGCTTCTAAATATGTTCAAGTTATTTTGGATTTGAATTGTAACATGGAACTAATAAACTACTTCTACTACTACTTTGGGCTTGGCTTTTTCTCAAACACCTTCTATATGTAAAGCAGCAAATAGGTTTAAGTCTCTACCAAGTGAGCAAAAACAACCTTACCATGTGGCTGAGGACCATTCTAAGTAGTAGGAAGTAAACAGAAGTAAACAAACCAAAATTGATGGCCTTTTTGTAAAAGAACCAAGATGCAACTCTTATTTCATGATTTCATAATTTGTTCGACTGTCTCTATCTTTGATCCTTGTACAGGATACTAATCAGTATATTTGAGTATATATGTAATTATAAATGAGTTTCTTTTAAAAAAAAAATCTAAGTAAATAGAAAAGAAATAGAGAATCGTATAACACGATTGCTATATGATATCATGATTGCCACATGAACATGATCAATTGTTAACATGACTGTTGGGTCAATACAGGGACCCAAATAACATGATTTTTACATCTTCAGTTTGCAACTTCGCAATTTGAAACAAACCTTTTCATAGTCTAAATTTCACGCAGGATAATAGAAGGAAGGAAGACTATAACACTTAAATTTCAAAGTATTTTCTTCTATAAAACAAACAAACAAACAAACAAAAAAACATTACAAGTCTTTGGAATTCTAAACAATTATTACAAAAGATATGGTGACACATTTTTCACGGTTTATACCTCTGAACCACACGATTTCAAGATTGAAGGAATCTGACAAATCAAAGTCTCAAAAAAAAAAAAAATAGTGATATATATATATATATAAATAATCTTTTTTCTCCCATACTAGTATAATTCTTGTGCCATAAATTAAAATTTTATGTAAAAGAAAATTGAAACCATTTTAATAATTAGTGAGTCATGAGTAAATTAACTTTCTTAATAATTAGTTAGTCACATTACAAAAACTCTTTAATTTTATGTGCAATATATCTTGAGTCACTCGGCTTGAACAAGACATGTAACATGTAGTTTTGCTACATTAAAACACAAAACTATAATAGATATGAACAAAAAATAAGTATTAAATTTTATTTGTTAATTTTTTTAAATAAACTTTAAAATTTTTTTTTTAATAAATGAACTTTAGGTGTAATAGAATATTAAATTTATTAAAGCTTAGGTAATAGAATTTTACATGGAATAAACATCTTAACAATTAATAAGCAACTTAATATTTTGGTGATAGAGTTTCATTTTTTTTTTTTTTTGGAGAAACAAACACACACACACACACACAGGGGAGAGGAAAACGGGTTCTAACACAAAGGCGCACCACAACTCCACTCAAAAGCTATGGTAACTTTTAAGAGAGGTGGGACAAGTTATACCACACACAACACACTCTCTTAAGCAATGTGAAACAATTACCCATTCTTTTTTTTTAGAAACAAACACACACACACACACACATACACATAGGGGAAAGGAAAAAGAGTTCTAACACAAAAGCACATCACAACTCCACTCAAAAGCCATGGTAACTTTTAAGGGAGGGTGGACACTATGTTATTTTAAAAATTAATATATCTGCTTAGCATAAGCAAAGATATATAGTGATCAATCGGGTGAGGGTATTTGAACATTGGATGTCATAAAAATACTAGGAGGTGTCAACTAATAGAACTACAAAGCTCTTGGCATCCAATCTCCATAGTCAAACCCATTAAAACAACATCGTTTTGGAAAGTGAAAAATATAAATAAAAAATAAATAAAGTTAAAATTGGATAAAAAACTAATCAAATGACTAAATTGAAAAAAAAAAATTTTAAAATTAAAATTAAAGAAATAAAATGAAATAATATTAGAGGATATAATTCATAATATATATAATTTTTTATTTAAATTTTCTTCATGTAATTATCAATTTTTATTTTTGCTAAAAATAAAAATGATTTGAGCAAAAAGAAATAGATGACATTAAAAAGTCCTTGATAATACAATTTCTACACTTTCAATCTAGCATGGTTAATCCAGACACCCAGATAATATGATTGCTACACGTTTAATCTGCAACGACTCAGCAATTTGAACAAACAATTCTATAGTCTCCTATCAAAAAAAAAAAAAAATTGTAGTCCAAAATTCAAGGTAAGTAATAATAGATGGACCCTACAGAAAAATATGCTTCCCAAAAATCTTTGCAAGTTAAACGTAAACAAATAATGAACATCGAAATTATTTTTTAGTGATTGGTTATATAGTTTGGAAAAGTACTGTAATAAAATTTATAATATTTCTAGCATGACTTTAAAAAAAAAAAAAAAATCATTGTTAAATAAAATAACTGAAACAATACTGGTTTTGGAATACGCAAGTCTCACCAATTTCATTAGCACAATGGATGAAAAATAACATCAAAATTAAATCTGACGTTCTGTTTTTTGTATACTCTCAACACAATATAAGTTCACAGCTATACAAAACCAAGTCATGTTGCATTTTTTCCATAACAAAAGGAAAGAGGAAAAAGAAAACAATGAAATGATTTTTTTAAATTCTAGTTTATCTTTTTTTCTTTCTTTTTTAAGTGTATTTCATTGAATCATATTGAAAATAGTCAGTCATAGGTAATCCCCCTTCCCCTTTTTTTTTTCTACCAAAAATAAATTGAGTATGATGTTGGCTCTGCTATTGTATACATGAAATTGAAAATGCAACACCAAATTGGACCTTCCCCATTTTTTTTGATGAACTGAAAGACTATTAAAATTTAAAACACAACAGCAAGATTACAAGGCATTAGACAGAATTGTTAACTTGACTGTCCGACAGGATAGTATCAGAGATGGTTTTTTGATTCTCCAATGGGTGTGTTTCTCAACCAAAAAAAAAAAAAAAGATTCTCTGGGTCCCCTTGGTGACCCGAGGGGAGGACACGTGTGAGGATCTGAGAGGCTGAGAGAGGTGAGTTGGACCCACCTTGCCAGATGGCGTCAGCGACGTTGAGGCGTACGACGGCGTCAGGGGCGGCTTGATGCATTTGGGGGCCTAAGGCGAAAATTGATCATCTTATTTAGATGCAGAATTACTACTAATTAACATGAGCTACATAGATTTTTTTTTTTTTTTTTTTTTGAATTTTTAAGACAAAAAAAATTTGACAAAATTTTTCATATTTGTTGATGTGGTAGATTGATAGTGGTAAGTAAAACAGTGGTGTTAGTGGTAGATTTAAATGAAAACTAGTAAAAGTTTGCTAATTAAACTCTTATTATTATTCTTTTTTTTTTTAGAAGTGCAACATTCACAATATTTTTTACAACAAATCATAGATTTTAAACTGTTTTTTGTTTTTTATTTGAAAATATCACTATAATTATTTTTTTGCCATCAACAATAGGCTGTAATAACTTGCTACTTAGCATTAGTTGTGCAAGTGTTGTGAAAAATATTGTGGACGACGTTGCATTTTTCTCTATTTTTTTATTTTTTTTTCATCTAATAAAAAATTTTATTTTATTTATTGATTATAAATAATCATATTGGTTAAAATTTAGGGGCCTTTTTTTTACTTGGGGCCTTAGGCGGTTGCATTTTTTGCTCCACCATAGAGCCGGCCCTGGACGGCGTTTAGGGACATGGGTACGCTGATCATGTTGGCTAGTTCCATTATGGCTATCCTAGCTTGGTTCCGATTCTCTGTGCTCTCGTTCTCCATAATACTACTGTTTTAGTCTCTCTTTCTGGTCTCTGTGTCACTGTGTGTGTGAGAGAGATTGTGAAAGTAACAAAGTTCACGAGTTCAGTTTCTGGCTTTTATAAGGAAGTAGCTGGAACTAGAAGACGTGCTTCTGTTCTAAGTTGCAATAATTTTTCACAACTTCTAGTACACGTATGGATTGCGTACAGAGGAGCGTCTGCGTCTGTTTTTTTCTTTTTTTTTTTTTATTGGGGGAGAAGTAAACTTTCACGTGATTACGTACTATTTAGTGGTCCTCTACAGGGTCCACAAGTATTTTATTTAGAAAAAAAAACTTTAAAATTCAGCCTCACAATATTAATCATATATTTAAAAATTATTTTACTACAACTTTTTCAGTTTTTAATTTTCAAATTTCAGTAAAGAGTTATTCCATAAGTTAAAACACACACTCTCTCAGAAGAAAAAAAAAAAAAAAAAAAAAAACTAGACAAGTAATGGCGAAAGGTATTGGTTCAAGTCTTGATCCCTTTTTGTGGCTAAAAGGTTTTGATTGGGTTAAAGTTTAGGCATGGAAATATGGAATTGAATGAATACGATGACTTTTTAGAAGGAAGGAAGACTATAACACTTAAATTTCAAAGTATTTTCTTCTATAAAACAAACAAACAAACAAACAAAAAAAATTACAAGTCTTTTGAATTCTAAACAATTATTACAAAAGATATGGTGACACGTTTTTCACGGTTTATACCTCTGAACCACACGTTTTCAAGATTGAAGGAATCTGAAAAATCAAAGTCTCAAAAAAAAAAAATTAGTGCTATATATATATATATAAATAATCTTTTTTCTCCCATACTAATTTTAAGAGATAAAGCCAATAATTAAACTTTTCTTAGTACTTTGACAATCTTGGCCTTGTCTGATCCATTTTGTGTGTTCTATTCCATGCAAACTTTTCCCATTACATATAGGCAAATGGATGGGATAGATTTTGCTCATCCCACCATATCTTGCATAAAATGTACATATTCATTTAAATGATTTAATGTATAATATCCTATTTATTGAATATCTTGCATATTTTTTTATTATCCCCTAAATACTCTCTCTCTCTCTCTCTTTGATGGTATTATTTAATTTAAAGTATACTAGTAGAATTCTTGTGCCATAAATTAAAATTTTATATAAAAGAAAATTGAAACTGTTTTAATAATTAGTGAGTCATGAGTAAATTAACTATCTTAATAATTAGTTAGTCACATTACAAAAACTCTTTAATTTTACGTGCAATATATCTTGAGTCACTCGGCTTGAACAAGACATGTAACATGTAGTTTTGCTACATTAAAACACAACTATAATAGATATAAACAAAAAATAAGTATTAAATTTCATTTTTTAATTTTTTAAATAAACTTTTTAATTTTGTATTTAATAAATGAACTTTAGGTGTAATAGAATATTAAATTTATTAAAGCTTAGGTAATAGAAATTTACATGGAATAAACATCTTAACAATTAATAAGCAACTTAATATTTTGGTAATAGAGTTTCATTTTTTTTTTTTTTTTTTTTTTTTGAGAAACAAACACACACACACAGGGGGGGAGGAAAATGGATTCTAATACAAAGACACACCACAACTCCACTCAAAAGCCATGGTAACTTTTAAGGGAAGTGGGGCAAGTTATACTACACATAACACACTCTCTTAAGCAATGTGAAACAATTACCCATTCTTTTTTTTGAGAAACAAACACACACACACACACACATAGAGGGGAGAGGGAAAAGGGTTCTAACACAAAAGCATGTCACAACTCCACTCAAAAGGCATGATAACTTTTAAGGGAGGGTGGGCACTATGTTATTTTAAAAATTAATATATCTGCTTAGCATAAGCAAAGATATATAGTGATCAATTGGGTGAGGGGATTTGAACATTGGATGTCATAAAAATACTAGGAGGTGTCAACTAATAGAACTACAAAGCTCTTGGCATCCAATCTCCAGTGTCAAACCCATTAAAACAACATCGTTTTGGAAAGTGAAATATATAAATAAAAAATAAATAAAGTTAAAATTGGATAGAAAACTGATCAAATGACTAAATTGAAAAAAAAAATGAAAATGAAAAAAAAATAAAGAAATAAAATGAAATAATATAAGAGGATATAATTCGTAATATATATATAATTTTTTATTTAAATTTTCTTCATGTAATTATCAAAAAAAATATATTTTTTGCTAAAAATAAAAATGATTTGAGCAAAAAGAAATAGATGACATTAAAAAGTCCTTGATAATACAATTTCTACACTTTCAATCTAGCATGGTTAATCCAGACACCCAGATAATATGATTGCTACACGTTTAATGATTGCTTTTTACACGTTAAATCTGCAACGACTCAGCAATTTGAACAAACAATTCTATAGTCTCCTTTAAAAAAAAAAAAAAAATTGTAGTCCAAAATTCAAGGTAAGTAATAATAGATGGACCCTGCAAAAAAATGTGCTTCCCAAATCTTCGCAAGTTAAACGTAAACAAATAATGAACATCAAAATTATTTTTTAGTGATTGGTTATATAGTTTGTAAAAGTACTGTAATAAAATTTATAATATTTCTAGCATGACTTTAAAAAAAAAAAAAAAATCATTGTTAAATAAAATAACTGAAACAATACTGGTTTTGGAATACACAAGTCTCACCAATTTCATTAGCACAATGGATGAAAAATAACATCAAAATTGAATCTGACACTCTGTTTTTTGTATACTCTCAACACAATATAAGTTCACAGCTATACAAAACCAAGTCATTTTGCATTTTTTCCATAACAAAAGGAAAGAGGAAAAAGTAAACAATGAAATGATTTTTTAAATTCTAGTTTATCTTTTTTCTTTCTTTTTTAAGTGTATTTCATTGAATCATATTGAAAATAGTCAGTCATAGGTAATCCCCCCTCCCCCTTTTTTTTTTCAACCAAAAAGAAATTGAGTATGATGTTGGCTCTGCTATTGTATACATGAAATTGAAAATGCAACACCAAATTGGACCTTCCCCATTTTTTTTGATGAACTGAAAGACTATTAAAATTTAAAACACAACAGCAAGATTACAAGGCATTAGACAGAATTGTTAACTTGACTGTCCAACAAGATAGTATCAGAGATGGTTTTTTGATTCTCCAATGGGTGTGTTTCTCAGAAAAAAAAAAAAAAAAAAAAAAAGATTCTCCAATGGGTGTCACTACACTTGGAATTCAACTTTTATTAATTGTTGTAGGTCATGACTCATGATCAAATTCATACCTTAAACGAATTAAGGATGTTTTCCGAAGTGCTTATCTTTCAGCCAATGGATCAGCTACAGAATTGCAACCCCTGCTAGGCCAAAATAAATTTTAGTAAAATACAAATGTGGGAAACCAGGAGGTTTTGACTCTTTTCTATAGCAAATGAGAACTGAGCAATTCAACAATTATGCCAAGAGGATGCCTTATTTCTTATTTGCTAGGTGGGTGCGTGGGTCCTTTACAATGTGCTAAATGTCTAGCATAAATGTCATAGGTTTATTATTTTTATAAGCTGATGGTGATAAAAAAAAATTAAAAATATATCTAGATCTAAAGTATATGAGAATGAGATTATTATGATACTTGTTTATAAGGATTTTTTTAATTTTCAAAATCTGAGCCGGATAATCTGATTTTTTTCACTTTCAAAACTAGTCCTAAAAAAATAAAAAAATAAAAAAAAAATAAAAAAATAAAAAAAAGAAAGAAAGAAAGAAAGAAGAAGAGTAGCCCAACCAGTCAAAAAAAGAAAAGAAAAGCATTAATCCACAAGAGGTTAATTTTCCATGTCTTTGACAAGTGACAACATTTCCACTTATCACAATTCACGAGATAGTTAACAGAGTGATCCACAAGATCTTAATTTTCTCATTTTGAGGAGACATAAGACCTTAATTTTCCATCTCATTGGCCAAAGACTTTTACCGGATTTAAGTCTTTTAAGAGTAATGAGAAGGTAAATAAAATTAAACAGCCCAACATAAAATACGCAAACATTAAATATTAGAATTGTGTTGCGACTGATAATCCTAGTTATGGTCTCCTGCTGGGTTGAACCAGTTAGAAATTAATTTACTACGAGAAAAATACACACACACATATACATACACACTAGCCTTATCACACGCGCTTTGCACGTGTGATGAGGCCTTTTTTTTACTTTTTTGTCCAATGTCATAATTTTTGTTTTTTATAATAAAATTTTTTGATAAGTTTGTTTTGAAGACATAGATTAGTAAGAAAGTGTCCTTTTTTGTAAGCATTTTAAGTAGAGTTAGAGATGTATTTTTACTAGGTTATCCTCAAGTTTTTTCCTTATTAAACCTAAGGTTTAGGGGTGTTAAGTTATGATTTTTCTCATAACATTAGTGTTGGCTTATTCCATGACAAAAAGTGTTGTAATTGCATAAATTTATTTCCTTGTATTTTTATGGGATTTACTTGTAATGAGTTTAGTATTAAGTGGTGAAGATTTGATCAAGACAGCTAAAGGTTACATGAGAAGCACATGCAGGAAGGTGAACGATCAGGCTAGGTGTCCAGCTCAGTACAACCTATCCAGGAGGGTAACTCGAGACTTGGATCCACGACTTAAACTAGTCGCGAGTGACCCGGGAAGTTCCCCTGTTTTACTGAAAATTGTGACTTTTCGTATTCCCATCACTCATAATATATATACCCTCATTACCCATAGAAATGGTAGGGAGCCTATTGAGAGAAAAACCCTAAAAAAAGTTTCTACAACACACCCACCTTGTTAGAGAGAGAGCTACTCATTCTTAGAGAGAAATCTTTGTCTCCTTCCCTCTCCCATTGTTATACCCATTGAGAGGAGATTTATACCCAAACATAACCCACATCCATTTAGAGTGTTGAGAGTGTTTTTGGAGCTTGGGAAGTATTGGAAGATGCCAAGAATGGCGGATGCAATATGGAGCTTATTGTGGGATCTAGAAAGCTAGAAAAGACAAGGTTAGGCTTAACCCTATTGGAGCAAAAAGCTTGGAGGGTTTAGGTGCATCAGGTAGATTAGGTTTGGAGGGTCTATTACTATTCATATATCCCAACTAATTTTCTAGTGGATCATTTTACCGCTTAGAGGGCGGCGGAGAGGTTTTTCACCGAGTTCTTCGGTTTCCTCTTCGATAACACATGCCGGTGTTATCTTGTGTTTGCATCTTTCTTCCCTTACTCTTTAACCTTTAATTGCTGCTATGTTTGTGATTAATTATGTGTTAAAGTAGTTTGCCAAATTGGGTATTTCTTATATTTTATTTTCTGCACATCAATTGTTTGAATATAAGCTTGTATTGGTTAATTTGAAATTGGGGGTCTAAACATTCACTAGTGTTTTACACTCTAAGTGAGCTTTCAAGGGGTATTAATGAACCACATAAAATTTCAGTCCAAAGAAGAGAATCCTCTTATAGATAATATAGATATAAAGAATCAATGAACTAAAAATTGAACCAACAAAGTTCTTCCATAGCTAATATAAGGTAAGTGAGATAAGTATAACAGAAATGATGATTCCCGTATTATTTTTTATATTAATAACTAACTTACTTATAGATATACCATATATGTATATTTAGATTTCATGAAAGAAGAAATGCAAATCTTTGTAATTTCTCCCCTGACCTAACCCAGCAAAGGTCCATTAGAGATCTTAAGTAAATATTATTTCTAAGTTTTGACAATCTAAAATTATAAATAGTGGGACACTTTGTTAATAATTAAAAAAATTTATTAAGTTACCTTATTATCTATCTATTGATCTATACTATCTATAAGAAGATTCTCCTCTTTGATTTGATTTTTTTTTTCAAGTTCGGAAATAGCCTCACTAATAAATAATGAATTTTCCTACAAATCTTTTAGGATTAAGATCAATAGTGTCACATTATTTCCCAAAAAAATTCCTTTATTGAACTAGACTTTTATGTTATTCAAAAAATACCCTCATAAATAAACAGTGACTTCTCTTAGAAATAGGGACAACAATGTAAAATAACAAATTTAAAGCACTATGTCATAGTTGTCAGTGTCGTATTATATGTAAAAAGTTTCATATCGTTTCGGCATGTTGTAAGTGCTCATAAATTGTACGATATAGTATGCGTTTCGTATGAATTGTATCATATCGTACGGTATATAGACAAATGCTTTAAAAAGATATTTTTTGTTAAAATTTGTACTTTATTTAAATCTAACAAGTTGTTAGACTTGTTTTTAACACAAAACTATTAGTTTACTTAATTTAGCTTACTAAAATAACATATTCATAAGTTTTTTATCTCTTCTCTCCTACAATTGGACTACATAGTATACACTTACCTTTCATTTTAATATTTAAAAATTTATTTTATTTTTATCGTTATTCTTATAAGTCCAAGAAACTAGAACACCAAAAAAAATTATAAAAGATTATTAAAATAAAAAAGAATAAGAAGAGATAGTAAATGTTAATGACTGAAAGCTCGGATTTGTGTATAAACACAAGAGCTTGTTTGGACCCCCAATAAAAATTACAACTCGATTGGTTTTACTCCTAACTTAAACTAAGTGCGCAATAAGAGTAAATGCATGCAAACAACCAATAAAACTACTCTAAGCCTTATTCATCCAATATCAACAATAAAAGAAAAGCTTAAAGAGTAGGGAAGAAGGATGCAAACACAAGATAACACCGAGTCGTATTATCGAAAAGGAAACCAAAGAACTCAGCGAAAAACCTCTCCGCCGCCCTCCAAGCGATAAATCAATCTACTAGAAAATAATTTGGAGTATACGAATAACAAAAGATCCTCCAAACCTAGTATACCCAATGTACTTGAGCCTTCCATGCTCCTGCTACCAACTAGCTTCTCAGAACCTTGTCTTCTCTAACTTTCCCAGATCCCGCAATTCAGTTTGATTGCATCTGCCAACGATTGGCTTCTTTCAATACTTCCTAGCAGCACCAAAACCTCACTTTACACTCAGATTGGGTGTGGTAAGTGTTTGCGCTATCAACCCCTCAAGGATTTAGAGATAAAGAGATAGGACTAGAGGAAAATCACAAGGAAATGTGTAGATAATTGTGGGTATAACAATTTCTAACTCTCAAGTGTGTATGCTAGGATTTCTTTCTGAAAAGCACTCCTTACAATATGTGAGTAATGAGGGTATATATAGTGTGGGTAAAGACTTGGTAAAAACAAACATGACAAATTAGCCAAACAGAATGTTTCGCGAGTATTTCGCGGGAATGCCTTACCTGTGAGACACTCGTGAAAACTCCAGGCTGTCATGACTCTTCGCATTCCAGTCATGTGCTCTACACATGGCTACTTCACGAGTTAGCTTCTCACGAGCTTCTCGCGAAATCCACTTGTATTTCGTTTTAAGCTTGAGTCTTCACATTCTCTCACACTCAACCCTTACAATTAAAAACCCCACATAAATACAGGGAAAAATGATTGAATAAAATTACAGTCAAATTTGGCACAGAATTAAAGCCAACACAAAATAGTTGTAAATCACAACTTTACAATCTTCCCCTTTGGCTATTCTGTAACAAAACCCCTAAACAGACTCTAGACTTAAACGTGAGTTTGGGAACATAGGCAAAACTCACTTACACCTAATTCTAGAAGCTGTGAAGCACTTGCATCGTATACACCTGTATCCTAAAACACTCACACATAAACACAACTTTCATTGAGCTCATGACAACTAGAACACAAAGTGAGTATAGCAGCAAGTAAAATGCGATCAAGGTAATAAGCAAGATATAATCTATGAAGCGTAACTTGACCAAACATGAATAGTCATTAAGGAATGACTACAATGAATATTTATCTAGTAAATGATCATCTGAACATGCAATGCAATTAAGAGCAATGCTAAAATTAATTACATGTCCAACAAGCATAATGCATTAGAGAAACTAAAGCTAAAAGCGATAGAAATCAATAAGCATCAAAGAGGTTATAGAAACCAAGATACACATATAGTACTAAAGATAAACTGAAATTTAAATTAAAGTACTTTAAAGCTTTAAAAGAAAGCAATGTAAATATCCATAAGTTATAAAACCTTTAAAAGGTAAACTGAAAATAAACTACTAAACCACCAAAATGAACCAATGCTTTATGATATGCTACTCTATGCTCCCCCTCAAGCTATGCTACTCCCCCTCAAACTACTCCCCATTTTTAATCAGAATGGCCAAAGAGGCTAGAACTGCTAGGATTCCGAATCTGAATCCTGCTGCTGCTATTGGACCTTCATCATGTCATTGATTTGAGACGAGAGTGCAGTGATCTGGCCTTGGATGTTGGTGAATTGAGTCGAGGAGTGTTGCATGTGTGATTCTAGCATACTATACATTTGCTCAACCCTTGCAATGAGAGGATCAAGATAATCGGGTGCCCGTGCACGCGCTTGAGAAGAGGGTTGTGTAGTGTCCTCCGGAGCTGATGTGAACCTCTCTATCTCTTCTTCCGTGTCCCCACCTTCTTCCTCATCATTGTCCCTTGGGATTTGAGAAATACCAATAGATGGTCAAGGGATATCGGCTTTGCTTCGGTTGAGCACTGATTGGATAATCCCTTGGCATCATAAGAAGACCACTAGGAATCTTCACCCTTGCCCTTGCGATAAGAGCCATGACGAGAATTGGAAATGGTAAGATTAGCCTCAAATTTCTCTTTGTGATGCACTTGGTGAAGAGGTAGTAGATGTGACTGCAAATGTTGATCTCCTTGTGTGTGAAGAGATCAAGTAGAAAAATGGCCCATGGTGCTGACAAGTTAGTCAAATTCTTCACTGGGTAGAGGTTGAAGATCATGATATAGGCCAATGTTCTCATCTCCGGGGTGAATGAAATGGTATGCAATGCCTTCTTGTTAATTTCACCTCTGAGGATGTCCACAATAGGTCCAAGCTTTTCCCTTCTCTCATCATACTGGAGGGATGTGTATGGAGTCGTTGGACAAATCTCCAAAATCTCCCGAATTGAGTCCTTTGTGACATAGAACTCCCTCCCTCTCAGCCGACAACCTATACGATCCCCTTCCGTAACAGCATTGGAGAAGAATTCCCTAATGATTTCAGCATGGACATTCCCCATTGGGTTCAGTAACTTTGTCAACATCCTTTCCTTGAACACTTCAGGGATGAAAGTGTGTTCTAGTGACTCTAACTCCACAGTCCTTTCCAAGATGATCGAGACCCTTTTGTAGTAATCATTATAGGCCATGTTTGCATCATTACTTCGGAATGCATCTAAGGAAGTGCATTGATGCTTAGAGGACTTCTTTTTGGCTGCACTCTTATGAGGAGACATCTACAAAAACAGTTACAAGCATAAAGAAACAAGGACAAAATCAAAAACAAGGAAACAAACTTGATTATGTACAAGTTAGTCCATAAACCAAACAACTAGTCCAAAAAAGAACAAAACAAATATAAACCTCATATCACAAGACAATGATTTAAGTGCTAAACATGTAATAAAACTTATCTAGCATGAGTGAAATGCAAAACATGTCAAGTGATCAAGTGTGTGCATCAAAACATGTCAAGTGATCAAGTGTGTGCATGTGATGTGCATATGTGATGCATGATCAAGACATGATAAAGCATGCATGGGTCAAAGTGTGTAAAACACACAACCAAAGATCAAAACATGATAAACATGCATAATCATGGTAAACCCCAAAGATTGGTACTCATCGGAGTCCAAAACAACAACAAAATGACATTAGGGCATTTCATCAAACACCTAGTATGCATATACACTACTAACATGTAAAACAATGCATGAATATGTGAAAAACTTGTCTAAATATATGTTAAAAATGCCACTTGGGGCCAACACAAACACAATCAAACAAAATGGGACATAGCCCAATCAAGAAAATAAAGAAAATTTTGCAAGAAAAATAAGTTTTCCCCAACCCTAGAAATCGTAGAATCTAAGGTTTAATCTAAGGAATCAAAAGTAAAAAGATGTTGAAACATACATCAGTGAAGTTTTAGAAGTGATTGATCTTGAGATTTTGGTGGGTTTTTGAGAGAAAACGTGTTTTGGGTTAAAAGAGGCTCGGAGGAGGCAAAACACAAATTTTTGAAAAATTATCACTGTTTGCCTTTGAAAACTGAAAACACGCGCTTTTCACAGGTAAGCTTCTCTCGAAGTTACTCGTGAAAATGCCATTAAAGCATATAAACTGTTTTGCGGATAGTTGTTTCTTACGAGACAATTGTGAAAGTCTTTGTATGAATTTAAGTGTTTTCTAATTTCTGCCATCCTTTTGCGGGAAGAGCTAACTTGTGAGCTTCTCATGAAAATGCCTCTGAAATAGATGTTAATAAAAACAAGAAATAGGCAATATGTACAAAAAATCTAAACACACAAAAGTATAAAAGCACATTAAAAAACATATAAAATACTCAAAATCTTTTTGGATGTGATCGACAAGCATTTGAGTATATACATTACATTTGAACACGTACAATCACACAAATGGAATAAGCATTCATTGAATATTAGACTTGTGTGTTGTGTGTGTGGATCAAGTATGAACTAGTCTATAGTCTAGTATAAAGCCTCAATAATCAATTCAATCAAGTTATACACGACTAGTACAAAGTCAAGTGACCTATCTCACTTGTAGAAATGAACATATATGACCCTTCACTAATGTGATTACAATTGATTGAAAGCTTTTTGTTGTGCTTCCATTTTACAAACTTTAGATAAAAAAAGAACTCAATTTTTTTAGAAGCAATGCCATAAACATTTTGAGATAACTTTGACAAATGAGCCTTTGGCTTTGGCACCATACATTTTAATACAAATTATTTTCCTTTTTTCCTAGTCAAATACTAGTATGTGCGATAGCTTTTTCAGCTCAATATCTCTTTTTGAGATAGACATTTATAGAGCTCTTGAAAAAGGAAAAAAAAAGTGTGAGGAGATATATAGGCACAAGTCTACTCATGTATCAAGATCAAGCAAGACTATTGACCAATCATTCATGACAAGCTTGAAGATCTATTTACAACAATCAAAATTTAGATTTCTACATGTCGCTCACACTTAGAAAATGTGCATACATAACAAGCTAAGCTCGTAAATGCACTACGCCATTAGTATAGAGGTACTAGGCCAAACTCACATGTGATATACACAACACAAGCGATCAAACTTTTTGAGATTTTTCACTTTTTATGGGTTTTTGAATTTTTCAACACACTTAAAAACAAAAACAAGTAAAGTAAGATCAACAAAAACAATAAGTACAAAAACAACTTGAAAAAGAAACATAATCATGCAAGTGAGACCTATATAGCAAGGATGCACCAATGAACAACATAAGGTCACACAAGAGATATGAGTCAAGGGATGAAACCGACACTAATGGTCTTACGGAGGGATTCAAACCATGGACCCTCAACAGGTTTAGTAAAGATGTCTGTCTTCTAATTGTCAATGTTGATAAACTCCAGCCACACAATTTTCTCCTCCACCAAGTCTCAAATGGAATGATATCGAATTTCAATATGTTTAAACTTTGAATGTTGAACCGGGTTTTTGGATAGATTGATGGCACCAGTGTTGTCACAAAAGACACATATGCTGTCTTGAGAGATTTCATAATCATGAAGTAGTTTCTCCATCCACAATAGTTAAGCACAACAACTCCCAGCTGCAATGTATTCTGCTTCAGCCGTTGATAGAGACACTGAATTTTTTTTCTTGCTCATCCAAGACACCAAATTATTTCCAAGATAGAAGTAACCTCTCGAGGTGCTCTTCCTATCATCGACACCCCCGGCCCAATCAGCATCTGAGTATCCGGCTAGGCAGTCATTTGAATCTCTTGAGTACCAAATCTCAGAGTTGGATGTACCATTGACCTAATGGATGATTCTTTTGATCGCTGTCAGATGGGACTCTTTAGGAGCTGCCTGAAAATGTGCACAAACCCCGACACTAAAGGCTATGTCTGGCCTACTCACAGTGAGGTAAAGGAGACTGCGAATCATGCTCCTATAGAGTGTTGGATCTACTTCCACACCAGCTAGATTAAAGCTCAGTTTTACCGAGGAACTCATTGGAGTAGATGCATGCTTCTTAAAGTCTAAACCGAATCTCTTTACAAGATTTTTGGCATACTTCTCTTGGGAAATGAATATCCCATCTTTCCGTTGTTTCACTTGAAGACCTAAGAAGTAGTTTAGCTCCCCTGCCATGCTCATCTCAAACTCCTTCTTCATTTCTTCCAAAAATTCTTAAGTAAGATGATCAATTGTTGAGTTGAATACAATGTCATCCACATATACTTGAGCAACAAGGAGAGATTTCTCATCTCGTTTGACAAAGAGTGTTTGATCGTCTTGACCTCTCTTGAAACCATGATCTAAAAGATATGAGGTGAGACGATCATACCAAGCTCTTGGTGTTTGCTTTAGCCCATATAATGCTTTCTTCAATCTTAATACATGGTCCGGAAAATGTGGATCTTGGAACCCCTTTGGTTGCTCAACAAATACTTCTTCATTCAAAAGTCTGTTCAAGAAGGCACTCTTCACATCCATTTGGTATAGCTTGAAATTCATAATACATGCTATGGAGAGAAGAATTCGGATTGACTCTAGTCTTGCTACCAGAGCAAATGACTCATCAAAGTCTACGCCTTCAACTTGAGTATATCCTTGAGCCACCAATCTAGACTTGTTTCAAAGAACTTCACCATCTTCATCGGTCTTGTTCTTAAAGATCCACTTGTTGCCGATTACATGTGTGTCCTTGGGCCTTGGTACCAACTCCAATACATCATTTCTAACAAATTGATGTAACTCTTGGTGCATGTATTCTACCCAATTTTCATCTTCTTCCACTTTCTTGGGTTCAAATTGAGCGAGGTAGCAATTATATGTCACATGATTCACACTATAGCTTGGTCCTCTTCTCTAACGGAGTCCTTCATCCAAATCACCAATTATGTTGCTTTTGGGATGATTGAAAGTAACTCTTGACGAAGGTTTCTTGAAAGTGGAGGGTTATCATTAGGAGAGATTAGGAGTTGAACTTCTGGAGGTGTTAGTGGACTTAAAGATCCTTGAGTCGATCTAGTCTCCCTTCTTGATGTAGTAGGAGTAGACTCCTTTTCCAGTGATTGTCTCTCACCATCATCCCTTTGAGACATGTTATCATCACGCTCATTTTTCTTAAGGCTTGGAACTTCGCCATCCTCACCAACATCCTTTTCCGGAATGGCGTCATCGATGACTACATTTATCGATTCCATCACCGTCTTTGTCCACTTGTTGTACACCCTATATGCCTGGCTATTTACGGAGTATCCTAAAAAGATCCCTTCATCACTCTTGGCATCAAATTTCCCAAGATTCTCCCTATCATTGACAATATAGCATTTACTTCCAAATACTCTGAAATATTTCATCTTAGGTTTCTTTTCCTTCCAAATCTCATATGACGTTTTCTTTGTTCCCGCTCGAATTAAAATCCTATTCCTAATGTGGCATGATGTCTTCACTGCTTCAGCCCAAAACTTCTGTGGGATATTTTGTTAAGTAGCATCACTCTCGCCATCTCTTGGATTACCTGGTTCTTCCTTTCAACAATCCCATTCTGTTATGGAGTCTTCGGGGCTGAGAATTCCTTCTTAATACCATGCTCATTGCAAAATGCTTCAAATTTGGCATTCTTAAACTCCTTCCCATGATCACTCTTGATTTTGACTATGGGAACTCCTTTTTCAGTTTGGAGTTTCTTGCATAATCTTTCCATCTTCTCACATGCCTTCGACTTTTCTCTAAAGAATTCCACCCAAAAGTACCTTAAGAAATCATCAACCACAACCATGATGTATCTTTTTCCACCCATGCTTTCCATTCTTGTTGGACCCATTAGATCCACATGAAGCAACTCCAAAGGGGCGAGATGTAGCAACTACATTACTTTGGGATGGGTTGATTTAGTTTGTTTTCCTAATTGACATGGGCCATAAACATTTTCTCAATCTTTTCAAACTTTGGCAAACCAATCACAGCTTCAAGCTTTGAAACTTTTGCCACTTGCTTGTAATTTGCATGCCCAAAACATTGATGCCATAACTCCAAGAGATTTACTCGTGCCTTACGGCATGATACATTTGTCTTGGGAACCACGCCATAGGAATTGTTGGTGGTCCTAAGCCCCTTCAAGACTTGCACACCTTCTTTGCTGAGAATTAGACACCCTTTCTTTGAAAATTGAACTAGAAAGTCTTCATCACATATTTGGGTGATACTCAACAAGTTTACTTTCAACCCTTTGATATACAACACATCGGTCAATAGAGGAAGTCCCGGAATATCAATAGATCCCTTTCTTAGGACTAGTGAGTGGCTACCATCTCCAAACGTCACATAACCGTCATCCTTCTCCTTGAGACTTTTGAAGAGCAATTTATCTTCGGTCATGTGTCTTGAACACCCACTGTCAAGATACCATAAACAAGAATTAAACACTTTTAATGTGGTATGAACAAAGAGACAAGCATGAGACAAACATTCTAAACCATTAAAGCAAGACTCATCTTCCTTTACATCATTTATGGATGAGTGAAGCTTTTTTTTCAAACCATCAATTTTATCACATAAATGTCTATTCCTTCTCTTATATTTTGCAATCAAGGAATTAGACTCACAGAAGCTATTTTGAATCTCATGATTCCAATGTTCTAAACATTTCAGCATGTGTACAAAAATTCTAGCATGTTTCTTAGACTTGAATAACTCTAGAAGCTCATTGTTAGGACAATCTCCAAAGATGCTCATAGAGTCATTATCACAAACACATGAACTATACTTCATGTTGGCTTTTGCCATAGCACTATCCATAGCAAGCCAAGGGGTCTAGGATCACACTAGAATAATGAAATCCGATAAAGTGTACCTGCTCTGATACCAATTGAAAGCTCGGATTTGTGTATAAACACAAGAGCTTGTTTAGACCCCCAATGAAAATCATGGCTCGGTTGGTTTTACTCCTAACTTAAACTAAGTGCGCAATAAGAGTAAATGCATGCAAACAACCGATAAAATTACTCTAAGCCATATTCATCCAATATCAACAATAAAAGAAAAGCTTAAAGAGTAGGGAAGAAGGTTGCAAATATAAGATAACACCGAGAAGTGTTATCAAAGAGAAAACTAAAAAACTCAGCGAAAAACCTTTCTGCTGCCTTCCAAGCGATAAATCGATGCACTAGAGAATAAGTTGAAGTACACGAATAACAAAAGACCTTCCAAGCCTAGTATACCCCATGTACTTGAGCCCTCCAAGCTCTTGCTACCAATTGGCTTCTCGAAACCTTGTCTTCTCTAGTTTTCCCGGATTCGGTAATTCAACACGATTGCATCTGCCAATGATTGGCTTCTTCCAATGCTTCCCAGCAGCACCAAAATCTCACTTTACACTCAAATTGGGTGTGGTAAGTGTTTGGGCTATCAATCTCTCAAGGATTTAGAGATGGAGAGGTAGGAGTAGAGGAAAACCATAAGGAAATGTGTAGATGATTGTGGGTATAACAATTTCTAACTCTCAAGTGTGTATGCTAGGGTTTTCTCTCTGAAAAGCATTCCTTACAATATGTGGGTAACGAGGATATATATAGTGTGGGTAAAGACTTGGTAAAACAAACATGACAAATTAGCCAAACTGAATGTTTCACGGGAAGGCCTTACCTGCGAGACACTCACGAAAAATTCAAGTTGTCATGACTCTTCATATTCCAATCATGTGCTCTACACGTGGCTACTTCGTGGGTTAGCTTCTCGCGAGCTTGTCGCGAAATCCACTTGTACTTTGTTTTAAGCTTGAGTCTTCACACTCTCTCATACTCAACCCTTACAATTAGAAACCCCACATAAATATGGGGAAAAATGATTGAATAAAATTACAATCAAATTTGGCACAGAATTAAAGCCAACATAAAATAATTGTAAATCACAACTTTACAATGACGAAAGATGATGAAGAAATTTTTAATGAAGAAATAAATTTGCAAAATTATAAACATGATGATAGTGTTGACTTAGATGGGGTTGATTAGGCAATTTGATGAATTTGATGAAAATAAATTATTATTTTTGGGTCATTTTTAATATATTATCATTTGTAATAAATTTATGAACACATGCTAGTTTGATTTATTTAGTTAGCTTGTTAAATATTATTACATAAGTAATGAATAAATTAGTCATTTGTTGAATATATTCAAAATTTTATAATGAATATATCCTTTATATTTGCATTTTTATAAATTTTTATAAATTTTATTAAGTATTTGTGTATCTTATGATATACGATACGGAAAAATTAAAAATCAATTTATAATACGATTCACGTTTTGACAACTATGCACTTTGTTTTGAATTAAAAAAGGACTCCTTAAATTTAGGTTTTTCTTTTTCCTTCACATTCATCTTTTTTTTCCCCCCTAAAATTTAGCCATTTTTTTATACCACTTTCATCCAAATGTTTTTTTTTTTTTTTTTTTTTATTTTTATTTTTTTTTTATTTTTTTATAAATGGAGAACTCCTAAAATTTAGGCTTCTTTCCCTTATGTTCAGGATTTTTATTATTTATTTTTTATAAACTCAGGTTCATCTTATTTTTCCCAAAAATTAGTCTTCATTTTATTCCTTTTTATCCAAATAAAACACCTCCACTTAAAAAACAAAACACACCCATTACTTATTTATTTTTCCTTCAAGTTGATCATTTCATCCAAATTAAAAAAAAAAAAAAAAAAATGGAGTACTCCAAAAATTTAGGCTTCTTTTCCTCACGTTCAGGGTTTTTTTTTTTTTTTTTTTTTTTTTTGATAAACTTAGGTTCATCTTATTTTTCCAAAAAATTAGCATTTATTTTATTCATTTTTCATCAAAATAAAACACCTCCACTTAAAAAACAAAAAAAAATACCCGTTGCCTATTTATATTTCCTTCACTTTGATCATTTTTGCCCCTAAAATTTAGGCCTTTGTTTTCCTTTTTCATCTGACAAAAACACTTCCAGTGTTTTCTTTTTTTAAGACACCTCTTAGCTACATACAATTACTAATAATTTAACAAAGAATTATTTATCCTTATTTTAATCTTTTCTCTATATCACTTTGATTATTATTGTAGAGGCCCCACTACACCACATTCAAATACATGTTCAAAAAATAAATTACAATTGCTACATAATTCTATTTCATTCACAAAAACATAAATTTCATCACACTCCTAGGAATTTTGACGATTGGATAATACAAGAACCCTGAATTAGTATATATGAAAATTTTTATTCTTTAGAAGGAAAAAAAAAAAATAGAAAAAACACTGCCTATAACATGATTCTCCTCTTTAAATTGGACTTTTACGTGATTCAAAAATACCTCAAAACTCTATGTTTAACAAGGAGAAAACTTGCTTTCAAAAAAAAAAAAAAAACAAGGACAAAACTTGGGGAAAACTTGGTAAAAATATATATCAAACTCCATCTAAAACACTAACTACAAAATAAGACACTCTCTTACTAACTCATGCCTTCAAAACAAACTTATCCAAAAATAAAATAAAATAAATTCTCAATCCACTTTGTATATTTTCTCCAAGACCACATTCCACCTTTTTTTTTTCATTCTTTTTTTTACTTTATCAAGACTTACCAGTTTCTTTTATTTAATTTTTTTGAACTTTCGGTTTCCTTAATTCCTAATCTCACTTTTTTGTATTTTTTTTTAATATCAAATTTTCTTAATCAATCTCACGTTTATTTTTCTCTTCTAAAACCTCCTTTTCTTTATTTTGAATTTGAAAAAAAAAAAAAAAAAACACTCCTACTATAAAACCATTACTATAACTTCTCATCCATATCCCTTAAATTTAGGCACTACCATGTATTCTCATTTAAACAACCCACATTTCAATAATTTAGAACTTCACCAATATATAATTATATCTCTCTCTACTTCATCTCTTTTAATACCATTCAATTTTGAAAAGAATTCCGCCTGCACCCAACAAATTGGTGCTCTCCCACAGAGAAGTTAAGGGTTACATGGTTGGTTCATAATGATTTTTGGTAGGTCCATTTTTTTGTTACTTTCTCTTTATCTTTTGCTTTTTTAATTCGTATATTAATTTTTGTTGAATCTGTGATTTTGTTAAAACACCATTCCAGGCCAAGAGGGCCAAGAATTTCAAACTTCTTGCTCATTTTGTACTAAGAACAAGAATGAAAAAATAAATTGAGATGACATCGTTAAATGACAACTCTAAGGCTAATTTTTTTATGTACAAAGCGTGTGTGATGAGGCTAGTTTTATGATACTACATATACTTGTCATTATCATTATGCCCAAATAATATTTACTTCCAAACTCACATTGAGCGATTTTAGTTCATAAAGTTTAAATTGGTCACTTTTAACCTTTAATAAATTCAAAACTATAACTTTTAGTCTCTAAAAAACTTATTTCTTTTAGTCCCTAACAAACTTAAAGTGATCCCTTTTAGTTCATATGGAGCGATGACTTATTGGTCATCTATTAAACATTAGGGACCATCACTTGGTTTATAGCCAAATCATTAGTAAAAAACTTGATAAATATGATAGGATTTGAAATCTATGATGTCTACTTGAAGTTGATTACTCTTTATTATCATGCTTAGACACTAATATAGTTTTTATTTATTTTTTTCCCCTAAAATGTAGGTAGATTGAAACCTAAGTAATTTTTTTGTGATAATTCGATAGTTACAATATTGGGGGAGGAGAGATTTGATAAGAAACTTTACTAATGAAGTTAACTAAAACATACGAAATAGATAGAATATTAGGATTATGGGGTTGAATGTATAAGGTAAAAGCATGAGATTAGCGTGGACGCCTAATTTTGTCCTCAGGTTTAGTCTCACATTGGGTCCTTGGCTATGTGATTCTTCTGTGCTTGTGTTTCTAGGTGGTGTGTGTGTATGTGAGCCCCTTTTTCTTATTTTTATTTTAGGAGTCGCCACCAATCGTTGGTTTTGTATTAGGTGTAATTGGTCACCTAGATGTCTAATTCATTTTCAGTTACCTAATTAACTAAACCAAATTTTAAAGGATTTGTTAATTAAGGTAAACCAAGAGTCTTTAAACCAAAGATCATGGACTCGAAAGTTTGGTTATGTGTGGGGAAAGTGTTAGGCACCCCACAACGCCTATCCAAAGATAGTACCTCATTTTAATTTATTTCAAACGTTAACTTTTTATGAAAAAATAGAATACTTGGGTTTTTTATTTATTTATTTTTTTTGAAAAGGTTTTTGCAAACAATATACCTATATGTATATGTGAGTAAATACTTACGTATAGCTAACATGTGAATATTAACTCCAAAGAATATATACAGCCAAGGCATGTGAGGTGTATACATAAGTAACATGCGAGAGAACATACAAGTATACTATACAATAGCATATGTGTATTTATTTACTATATAGCTAACATGTGAATACTATACAAAAATAAATTACAACGTAAAAATAAAAAGAGGGAGTTAGAAGAGTAGCACCTTGTTGTCATCCACAATTTTCTCTTTTTTTTTTTTATCATGCAAAAAAGATGACAAAGGAAACTACTAATCAATTTTCTCATTTTTTATCATTCATTTTTTTTTTCTATTGCTAACGATTAAGCTTAAATGAGTTTGTCCAACCTACACATTTGACACCTACTTCTTTAACAATTGAAAGTTCAGCACAACTGCTTCCATGCCCAAAAACGTTGAGAATATGCTCTTGTGCAGGGTTAGGGATGAATTGATTAGGAGAGAGAAAGAAAGTTGAAAAGAAAATAATATAATATTCTCTCAAATTAATTAGGTTAGCTAGTATGGAAAGCAATTAATTTTAAAGATGACATTGATTATAGTGATTTTCTAACCATTAGATTTCTTAGAAATCTACGGTTTAAAAAATATGTAACTTTTGTAAAGTTAAACCGGGTGTAACATGAACCCATCTCTCTCTCTCTCTCTCTCTCTCTCTCTCTCTCTCTCTCTCTCTCTCTCTCTCTCTCTCTCTCTCTCTCTCTCTCTCTCTCTCCAGTCTAATTCAATTTTACGTATACAAGTAGAATTCTTGTGCCATAAATTAAAATTTTATGTAAAAGAAAGAAAAACATTTTACTAATACTATCAAAACCGTTTAATAATTAGTGGGTCATGAATAAATTAACTATCTTAATAATTAGTTAGGCACATGACAAAAACTCTTTAATTTTACGAGCAATATATCTTCAGTCATAGCTAGAGCACGACATGTAACATGCAATTTACTACATTAAAACACAAAACTATAATAGATGATCAAAAACTAAGTATTAAATTTTATTTTTAAAATTTTTAATATATGAATTTTAGGTGTAATAGAATATTAAATTTATTAAAGCTTTGGTAATAGACTTTACATGGAATAAACATCTTAACAATTATTAAGCAACTTAATATTTTGGTAATAATTAATAGATCTACTTAGCATAAGCAAAAGATAGTCACTCCGGCGAGGAGATTTGAACTTTGGATGTTTTAAAAATATTAGGAAGTGTCAACCAATTGAACTACAAGGCTCTTCGCATCCAATCTCCATTTGTCAAGTCCATTAAAACAACATCCTTTTGAAAAGTGAAAAAAATAAAATAAAATAAAATAAATAAATAAAAAGTTAAAATTGGACATTGAACTGATGAAATGACTAAATTGTAAAAAAAAAAAAAAATGAAAATGAAATAAAAAAATATTAAAATTACAGCAACAAAATAACATAAAATTAGTGGATATAATTTGTAATATATATAATTTTTTTAATAAAATTTTCTTCATGTAATTATCAATTTTGTTTTTGTTAAAAATAAAAATGATTTGAGCAAAAAGAAATATATGACATTAAACAGTCCCAACTAATACCATTTCTAGCATGGTTAATTCAGACACCCAAACAATATTGCTAGGCGTTTAATGATTGCTTGCTACATGTTCAATTTGCAACGACTCAGTGGTCTGAACAAACAATTCTCTAGTCCAAAATTTAGAGTAGGTAATAATAGATGGATCCCACAGAAAAACATGACTTCCCAAGTCTTTTCACGTTAAACGTCAACACATTACAATCCAAAATTCAGGCTGGTTAAATTCTTGTAATGGTGAAATACGTTTCCAACGGATGAAGGAATCTCGTAGCAGAGTAATGACTTTAAAAAGAGGACTTTGGGTAGAAACATAGACAGGTCTTTTGACTCTTTTCTGTAGCAAATGAGAACTGAGGAATTCAACAATTATTTTTATAAGCTGATGGTAATAAAAAATTAAAAATATATAAGAAATAGTAATAAGGGTATCTAGGATATATGTAAGAAATAGAAATAACTTGGAATTCAACTTTTATTAATTGGACATGTCTTTTTGCCTCTTTTCTATAGCAAATGAGAACTGAGCAATTCAACAATTATGCCAAGAGGATGCCTTATTTCTTATTTGCTGGGTGCTCGGGTCCTTTACAATGTGCTAAATGTCTAGCATAAATATCAGAGGTTTATTATTTTTATAAGCTGATGGTAATTAAAAAAATTAAAAATATGTCCACTAAAGGTATCAATATGAGTGAATCTAGATCTAAAGTATATGAGATTAGTTTAAAATTTTTAAAATCTGACGCGGATAATCTGATTTTCTTTTTCTTTTTTCTTTTTTTTTTTTCAGTTTCAAGACTAGTTCTTATAAATAAACAAAATAGAGTAACCCATCCAGTAAAAAAAAAAAATTAATAAATAATAGAGTAATCCTAAAGAGATTAATTTTCCATGTCTTTAACAAGTGACAACATTTCCACTGATCAATTCACGCTATAGTTAACAGAGTGAACCCACAAGACCTTAATTTTTCTCATTTTGAGGAGACACAAGACCTTAATTTTCCATCTCATTGGCCAAAGACTTTTACAGAATTAAAGACTTTTAAGAAAATGAGAAGATAAAGAAAATTAAAGCACCCAACCCATTAAATACGCTAACACTAGGGACTAGAATTCTTACTTGTGACTGATAATCGTGGTTATGGTCTACCACTAGGTTGAGCTGGTTAGAAACTAATTTATTACGAAAAACACATACATACATATATATATATATATATATATATATATAGACATATAATGAATCAATGAACTAAAACTTGAACCCATGGGCCAGTTAGCTTGAAACTCTCCAATAAAAAAAATAAAAAAAACTAAAACTTGAATCCAAAAGGTTCATCTAACGCTTGTATAGGGTAAGTGAGTTAAGTATAATAGAAATGATAATTCCCATTTTAATTTTTACATTAATTACTATCTTACTTATTTTCATATCTAAAAAAAAAACTAAATTAAATGTAAATATGATTTAATCTACAATTTTGTCCTTCTTCCCTCTTATTTGTTATATAAATAAATTGAATTACATTTGTGTTTATTTAAACATTACTATTTACTTTGAGTAAAAAGAAAAGAAATAGAGATCCGTATAACATGATTGCTATATGATAACATGGTTGCCACATGAACATGATAAATTGATAACATGATTGTTGGGTCAATACCGGACCCAGATAACATGATTCCTACATCTTCAATTTGCAACTTTGCAATTTGAAATAAACTATTTTATAGTCCAAACTTCACGCTGGTTAATAGAAGGAAGACTATAACACATAACTTTTTATGTCTTTACTTCTAGAAAAAAGAAATAAAAAACACCAAAAAACCTTTCCACGTCTTCAGAATTCCAAAAAATCATTACAAAAGACATGGTGAAACGTTCTTCACAATTTTATACCTCTATCCCACACGTATACCTCTGTCCCAAACGTTTTCAAGATTGAATGTATGTGGTAGATCAAGGACTCAAAAAAACAACAATGATATATATATATATATATATATATTTCTTCTCATACTAATTTTAAGAGATAAAGCCAATAATTAAACTTTTCTTAGTTGTTACATTGATAGTCTCGGCGTTGTTTGATCCATTTTGTGTGTTCTATTCTATGCAAATTTTTCCCATTAAAATAGGCGAATGGATGGGAGAGATTTAGCTCGTCCCACCATATCTTGCATAAAATGTACATATTCATTTAAATTATTTAATGTATAATATCTTATTTATTGATTATCTTGAACATTTGTTTTATTATCCCCTAAATACTCTCTCTCTCTTTCTCTCTCTCTCTCTCATAGTGTTATTTAATTTTATGTATTCTAGTAGGATTCTTCTGCCACAAATTAAAATTTAATGAAAAGAAAGAAAACATTTTACTATTACTATCAAATCCATTTTAACAATGACTGAGTCATGAGTAAATTAACTATCTTAATAATTAGTTAGTCACATGACAAAAACTCTTTAATTTTATGTGCAATATATCTTGAGTCACTCGGCTTGAGCACGACATGTAATATGTAGTTTACTACATTAAAACACAAAACTATAATAGATGATCAAAAACTAAGTATTAAATTTTATTTTTAAAATTTTTAATATATGAATTTTAGGTGTAATAGAATATTAAATTTATTAAAGCTTAGGTAATAGACTTTACTTGGAATAAACATCTTAACAATTATTAAGCAACTTAATATTTTGGTAATAATTAATATATCTACTTAGCATAAGCAAAAGATAGTCACTCCAGTGAGGAGATTTGAACTTTGGATGTTTTAAAAATATTAGAAGGTGTCAATCAATTGAACTACACGGCTCTTGGCATCCAATCTCCATTTGTCAATTCCATTAAAACAACATCCTTTTGAAAAGTGAAAAATATAAAATAAAATAAAATAAACAAAAAAAAAGTTAAAATTGGACACTAAACTGATGAAATGACTAAATTGTAAAAAAAAAAATGAAAATGAAATAAAAAATATTAAAATTAAAGAAACAAAATGACATAAAATTAGAGGATATAATTTGTAATATATAAAATTTTTTTCATGTAATTATCAATTTTGTTTTTGTTAAAAATAAAAATGATTTGAGCAAAAAGAAATATATGACATTAAACAGTTACTACTAATACCATATCTAGCATGGTTAATTCAGACACCCAAACAATATTGCTAGGCGTTTAATGATTGCTTGCTACATGTTCAATTTGCAACGACTCAGTGGTCTGAACAAACAATTCTATAGTCCAAAATTTAGGGTAGGTAATAATAGATGGATCCCACAGAAAAACATGACTTCCCTAGTCTTTTCACGTTAAACATCAACACATTATAATCCAAAATTCTGGCTCGTTAAATTCTTGTAATGGTGAAATACGTTTCCAAAGGATGTAGGAATCTCGCAGAAGATTAATGACTTTAAAAAGAGGACTTTGGGTAGAAACATAGACAGGTCTTTTGACTCTTTTCTGTAGCAAATAAGAACTGAGGAATTCAACCATTATGTTTATAAGCTGATGGTAATAAAGAATTAAAAATATATAAGAAATAGTAATAAGGGTATCTAGGATATATGTAAGAAATAGAAATAACTTGGAATTCAACTTTTATTAATTGGACATGTCTTTTTGCCTCTTTTCTATAGCAAATGAGAACTGAGCAATTCAACAATTATGCCAAGAGGATGCCTTATTTCATATTTGCTGGGTGCTCGGGTCCTTTACAATGTGCTAAATGTCTAGCATAAATGTCATAGGTTTATTATTTTTATAAGCTGATGGTAATTAAAAAAATTAAAAATATGTCCACTAAAGGTATTGTAGTTGCATGATTTTCCTGGTCCAAATCCTACTGATCAGGCCTTGACCCAAGGCGCAACACACAATAAATCTTTGTAGAGGATGGGTCAAAGAACTTAGCCTCAGTGAACTGAGTCGGTCTGATGCATGGACAATGTTATTGCAGAAACAAAAACACAAGAATGGATATCCAGCAGAAGATTCTATTTCCTGGGTACAGATAATACATTTTTTCGTCCCCCTCTTTGAGGGACTCCACTACATTATATAGGTCTTTCATTCTTATCTGAACCTTACACTTGTTGATCATTTATGCCCCCACTTGAGCACCTGTCCTATCAGACACCCTCATCACTCCCTTGTGAGTTGCAGTGGCCAAGATAGCACTGTTCAGGGGTCTTTTCCTCATTAATGCGGCCAAGAGAGTGGTTGTGACACATTTAATGTGGTGGTGGCAGCTTTCCATGAGATATTTTGGGTTTTATTCTTTTTTATATGCTTGGAGGATGAACTGCAATGGTTGGGGCGAGCTCTTGATCCGGACTTCGTAATGTCCGAGGAGGAGTTACTCCTCGGACAGGTTTCTTTTACTACAATTGGGCTTTAATAATGTTTGGGCTATGACTTCTCCTCGGACAGGATTCTTCTCGGACGGGCCCGTAGTTTAATTAGCCCATTATTTTGGGCCGGACCCCACAATAGCCCCTCAAAACTCCGGTTTTTATCTCCTTCCGAGGAGAAAAGCGGGGTTTTGATGTTAGTGAGAGGGTGGAAGTAAGGAGGGTTTGGGGCGCGCGTGTGGGCAGTTACTTTGGACGCGCTACAATTTACGAGGCGCGGCCATTTACTCCCGGAGGCTTTATGTCCCCTTCATCCAACGATGAGGCGTGGATCGGACGGCCAGCATTTTTTCTCGAATTTTTAGGCGGGAGCGATCTTTTCTCTCTCCTCCCGGCTATATAAGACGTCAGAGAGGCTCCTTTTTTCTTTTTTATCCGCACATCAGAATAGAGACCTCCAGAGAACTCCAACGCCTAGAAATCCTTGAGCACCTCCTTCCTTCAAATCTTCATAATCGTTTCTGCGAAGCGCCCTTCATAGAAGAGATTTCCGATCACCTCACCGGTCATTTGAGAAGATATCTGTAAGTTTCGTTCGCTTCGTCACTTCAATTTCCTCCTCGGATTTTGTTTTTCTCCTCGGTCTTTATTTCCATTCCTCCAGTTCAGCTTAGATGGGTAGATTCAAAAAACTAGTAGACACTCCGGCTGCCACGGAGGCTTTTAGGGCAAAATACCATATCCCGCCGAGGGTGGTTCTGCGGTACTGTCCCCCAGAAGGAGTACTGTTAGATAGAGGAGTGGGTGAAGTAGTCATTCCCAAGATTGCCTTTATTCAAGGGGGAATGACGCTCCCCATGCGTAGGATTACCCGGGACTACTTGTTCCACCATAGGTTGACACCACACCAGTGCGCTCCAAACATGTTCAGGGTATTAGGCTGCATAGACGTCTTGAACGAGCGAATGGGTCTGGGTCTGACTTGGCATGACGTGGTACGCATGTACGAGTGTCACTACGTCGAGAATGGAGGGTATTACCTTAAATCCCAATCCGAGATGGTTAGGCTAATCTCCTGTCTCCCCATTTCCAATAAGATTATGAAGGATGATTTCCTTATTGTCTCAGGAGAACGGAGTGATGGTCTTCATTGTCCTACTCATGCAGGAACCCTAGGTGCGGTGCCTTTAGGCCCAATCCTTTAGGGGAGGGGCTTAGCTCCTCGGACTTACTCTCTTTTCCGCTTATCATAAATCTTTTAGTTTAATTCTAATTTTCTTCTCGGCTGTATTGCAAATAAAGCGTTGGTTGCTCCCAAGCTGAGCCACGTGAACTTTCCGGCCCTAAATTATCTCTTAAGGTCAGAAATTTACGTCCACGAGGATGGGCAGCTGCGTGTGTGTCATTTGGTTTTGGGCTATCAACCACTAACCCGTGCTTTCCAACCCGTTGGCCACGCCATTAGAGCTGGTAGTCCCCGGTTAGCTAGGATTGACGTGTCCAAGCCTGGGTGTTTAGCCCGAGTAGATCTTAAACCAGTCGTGCTACCTGGAGTTCGGGATCCTCCACCGGTCGTGCAACCGCCTCCAGAAGATTTTGAAGTCGCCGTGCCAGTTGAGGAAGAGGCCGAATCATCTCGTATTTCCCTTGAGGAGGAAATAGACGAGTTTTATTTTGAGGAGGAGGTTGACAAAGCCCCAGTAGTTGAGCTCTCGGACCCTGAAGGAGAGCAGGACCGCAACTCCGTGGCTGGCGGTCCAATCATTATAACTTGCTCGGACGACTCTTCGGACGGGGAAGTAGGTGATATGGCTGGTAAGGGAAAGTCTTTGCGAGAACTTATGTCCAGCCGAGGAAAGGGTCAATTCTCAAAGGCGCCTGCCAAGGCACAAACCCAGGACCCTCCTCCAATCGCCCCTCAGGTTCCTTCTGACTCTGGCCTCAAGGTTAACCCTGACCTAAAAAAGAAGAGGCCGGCTGACATTCCTGAGGAGGGTGAAGTGGCCCCCCGCCTGGCCAAGCATCAAAAGGCAACTCGAGGATAGAGGAGTAAGAGGGCTAACTCCACGGAGAGCCGGGATGAGGAGAACCGGGCTGAGGTGCGCGTTAATCCCTGCGCATGGAGTCCGAAGATGGAGCTAGACGGGGTTGCTATCCCCTATACTGCCTCTGTTCGCGAGTACAACAGGGGCAGAGCGGGCTACATAGTTGAGGCCCTGGAGCAGCCAGTGCTCCTTCCTCGGGATATGGAGGCTTACAGGCGGTTCTCCCAGCCCGAGCTTTTTCTGTCCCTTAAGAGGGACCTTGCGATGGTAAGCCATTCTTGCACCCTTTTATCAAGCCATCGACATTATTGCATTCTGTCCTAATTCTGGTTTTATTTTGTTGGCAGATCACCCAGCAGGTGTTTGTGGCTGAGGAGTTTTGCCGCAGCAACCGCAACTTGGCTGAAGCTGAGGTTCAATCTCGGGCTGAGGTGGAGAAGACTGTGGGGTCCCTCAAGCAAGAAATCTTTGAACTAACGGAGAAGTTCAAAGAGTCAGAGAAACAGCACAAGAGCGCAGAGGCTGGCCTGAAGAGTGCTGAAACGCAAGCAGAGGATCAGCGCCAGAAATTGTACGTAACTGAAACCAGTCTCGCTACTGAGCAGCAGAATGTACTGGATCTCAAGGCCGCTCTGCAGAAAGCTCAGGATGAGATAAGGCGGGTTAAAGAAGAGGCCCAGCTGATCCGAAAGGCTGCAGAGGCTGAAAAGAAAGCTCATCATCAGCTCGGGGTCCAAGAAACGGAGGCCAGGTTATCCGAGGAGATCCCTGAGGTATGTAGGGAATACTGCAGCATTTCATGGGCTCGCGCCCTTGATGCTGCAGGAATTCCTGCGGATTCGGCGCTGAGATTGCCTGAGAACGTCTTCTACCCTCCGGAGATTCGAGAGAATCCTGATGGCGTCCAAGCAGCTTCTGAGTAGGATTTGGCGGTGCCTGATGCCGTCCCCGTGCCTGACAGAGCGAAAGATCCCGCCGTGGACTCTATCTCCGAGGCTCCTCCTTCTCAGCCAGAGCAGAAAAAGGATCCTCCTGCTAAGGCTTAGCACTTAGGCTTTTAATTTTTGTACTTCCCTCTTTTTTTTTGAATGAGAGTTGTCCTGTTTTTGGTGTTCTTTTGTAAGGATCTCTCTTTGTATTGACCTCGGAATATTAATATAGAATGTTTCCTTTGTTTTCTATGGATTTATGCTGGTACCATCCCTTTATTTAACGCTTGCAATGATATAAACGGTCAAGGTAAAAAGGATGTCATGTAGCGAATTTGAATAAGGGTTGCAATGATGCTAGACTACGAGCACACCTTGAAATGATTTCCCTTAAGTAATAATCTCCCCTAAGTCTGTGGTCCGAAGAGCCATGCAGGACTTAGGTTCTGTTTAAAACTATGAATAGTTGCCATAAGTAATAATTTCCCCTAAGTCTGTGGTCCGAGGAGCCATGCAGGACTTAGGTTCTGTTTAAAACTATGAATAGTCGCCATAAGTAATAATTTTCCCTAAGTCTGTGGTCCGAGGACTTAAGTTCTGTTTAAAACTATGAATAGTTGTCATAAGTAATAATTTCCCCCAAGTCTGTGGTCCGAGGAGCCATGCAGGACTTAGGTTCTGTTTAAAACTTGGATAAATTGTCATAAGTAATAATTTCCCTTAAGTCTGTGGTCCGAGGAGCCATGCAGGACTTAGGTTCTGTTTAAAACTATGAATAGTTGTCATAAGTAATAATTTCCCCCAAGTCTGTGGTCCGAGGAGCCATGCAGGACTTAGGTTCTGTTTAAAACTTGGATAAATTGTCATAAGCAATAATTTCCCTTAAGTCTGTGGTCCGAGGAGCCATGTAGGACTTAGGTTCTGTTTAAAACGTGGATAAATTGTCATAAGTAATAATTTCCCATAAGTCTGTGGTCCGAGGAGCCATGCAGGACTTAGGTTCTGTTTAAAACTATGAATAGTTGCCATAAGTAATAATTTCCCAAGTCTGTGGTCCGAGGAGCCATGCAGGACTTAGGTTCTGTTTAAAACTATGAATAGTTGCCATAAGTAATAATTTCCCCTAAGTCTGTGGTCCGAGGAGCCATGCAGGACTTAGGTTCTGTTTAAAACTTGGATAAATTGTCATAAGTAATAATTTCCCCTAAGTTTGTGGTCCGAGGAGCCATGCAGGACTTAGGTTCTGTTTAAAACTATGAATAGTTGTAAATAGACCGGTAGGCACAGGATAATCACAAAACAAAACATGGGCAAAGCCATTTTCATTAATAATAGTATCTTCTTAGGTTATTTACATTCCATGGTCGAGGTATAGTTTTTTCATCCAGATCTTCTAGATAATAAGCGCCTATCCCGGCCACGGATGTGATGCGATACGGTTCTTCCCAATTGGGCCCCAGCTTGCCCCAAGATAGGTTTTTTGCGCTGCCGAGAATTTTTCTCATTACGAGATCACCCGGATTTAAAGGTCGCAGTTTAACATTGGCATCATATCCTTGTCTTAGCTTCTGATGATAATAGGCCATATGGATCGTTGCTTTTTCCCTTCTTTCCTCGGCTAGGTCTAGACTTCTTCCCAATAGCTCGTCGTTACTGTTTTGGGTGAATGAGCTAGACCTCAGTGTGGGAAAGTTGTTCTCGATTGGGAGCACGACCTCAGCCCCATAAGTCATCGAAAAGGGGGTTTCACCGGTTGACCGTCGTAGCGTTGTCCGATAGGTCCATAAGACGTGTGGGAGCTCTTCTACCCATCTCCCTTTTGCCTCATCCAGTCTTTTCTTCAGTCCACACACTATGACCTTGTTCACGGCCTCGACCTGCCCATTTCCCTGGGGGTAGGCGGGAGTGGAGTATCGGTTAATGATCCCAAACTCGCGGCAGTACTCCCTAAAGTTCTTCCTGTCGAACTGGAGACCGTTGTCCGAGATGAGTGTGTGTGGAGTTCCGAAGCGGGTGATAATGTTCTTCCAGATGAATTTCTGGGCATCCACGTCCCTAATGTTGGCCAAAGGTTCAGCCTCCACCCATTTGGTGAAGTAATCGGTTCCAACTATTATGTATCGCTTGTTTCCCGCAGCTTTGGGGAAGGGGCTGACAATATCAAGACCCCATTGTGTAAACGGCCAGGGGCTAGAGAGGGGTTGAGGACTCCTCTAGGTTGGTGGATATTCGGGGCGAATCTCTGGCACTGATCACACTTCTTGGCGTACTCTTGGCCCTCTTTTTGCATGTTCGGCCACCAGTATCCTTAGGTGAGTGCCCTGTGTGCTAGCGACCTTCCTCCGGTGTGACTTCCACAAATCCCCTCGTGTAACTCTTCAAGTAAAGACTCAGACTCTTCTGGATGTATGCAGAGTAGGTATGGCCCAAAGTAGGAGCGACGATATAGCTTGTAGTCCTCCGATAGCCAGAACCGAGGAGCATTCCTCCGTACCTTCTCGGCCTCCAATTTTCCCTCTGGTAGGATGTCGTCTTGGAGGAAGTTCTTTATGGGATCCATCCAGCTGGGGCTCTTTCTGATCTGATGGACCTGGGCTGGGTTTCTTCTAATAGGACTTGCTTGGACTAGATCTTCGACAAGGATCATTCGCGGTAGATTATGCGCCATGGACGTGGCGAGGGTGGCCAGCGAGTCTGCATGGGTGTTTACACTCCTGGAAATGTGCGTCAGATTGAAGGATTCAAAACTCGTCTGTAAGCGTTTAACTTGTCCTAGATACTCTTGCATCCAGCTCACCCATCACTTGGCCGACGACCAACCTGGAATCCGAGAATGCTTCTATTACTCTTCTGCCCAATCTTTGAACCATCATCATCCCTTGAAGTAAGGCTTCGTATTCGGCTTCATTGTTCGTAGCCGAGAACCCGAGCCTCAGTGATTTTTCAATGGCAGCACTGTCCGGTGATATTAAAACTATCCCAACTCCAGATCCTCTCTGGTTGGCCGCGCCATCCACGTAGACCTTCCAATGCAAGGTCCCCCCTGCTGAAATTGTGCCAACCGATTTTCCATCCATGTCTTTCTTCTCGGTTATTGTTTCTATAGAGGGTTCAGCAAACTCTGCGACCAAGTTTGCGAGGACCTGACCTTTGACGGAGGATCTGGGCATATATTTAATATCAAAGGCCCCCAAAAGCGCACTCCACATGGCGATCCTTCCTGTGTAGTCGGCGCTTCGAAGCACCGCTCGAAGGGGGAGCTGAGTTAGAACGATGACCGTATGCGCCTGAAAGTCGTGAGGGAGCTTCCGTGTGGCGTGCACTATCGCCAGAATTGCTTTTTCCAAGGGTAGGTATCGCACCTCAGCCTCATGTAATGACTTGCTCACATAGTAAACCGGTCGCTGCACCCCATTATCATCCCGTATCAGTACCAGGCTGACAGCATGGGGGGCTACAGCGACGTATGCAAACAGTACCTCATCTGCCTCAGGGCTGGACATGATGGGTGGTCGTGATAGGTATTTCTTAAGCTGCTGGAAGGCCCGAACACAATCCTCCGACCATTCAAACCCTTTCCACTTATTTATCAAGAGGTAGAAAGGTCGACATCGATCCGCTGATCGTGATATGAACCTATTTAACGCTGCGATCATGCCTGTGAGCTTCTGCACTTCTTTCGGATTTCGAGGAGCATGCAGGCTGTTAATTGCTTTGATTTGATCGGGACTTACTTTTATCCCCCTGTGGGTTACCATGTACCCCAAGAATTTCCCAGACCCGACCCCAAATGAACATTTGGAAGCATTGAGCCGCAGCTTGTGCTCCCTTAGGACAGCAAAGATTGTTTCGAGGTCTTTTACGTGCTCGGACACTTTACTCTTTACGACCATATCATCTATGTAGACCTCAATGATTTTGCCCAGCTGTGGCTCGAACATCTTGGTCATCATCCTTTGGTAGGTTGACCCCGCGTTCTTCAATCCAAATGGCATCACCTTATAGTGATAATTTCCGACGGGCGTCATGAAAGCTGTCTTCTCCTGGTCTTCTAACGCAAGGGGTATCTGGTGATAGCCCTGGAAGGCGTCCAAGAAACTCATTCGAGGGTGACCCACGGTTGCGTCCACTAATTGGTCGATTCTTGGTAAGGGAAATGGGTCCTTTGGGCACGCCTTGTTCAGGTCCGTGAAGTCCACGCAGACTCTCCATTTCCCTGTCTTCTTCCTTACCACCACCGTGTTTGCCAACCATTCGGGGTAAAAGACCTCTTTGATAGCCCCTGCTTTTTTCAGTTTTGCCACCTCGTCTCTTACGGCACTAGCATGTTCCTTTGAGGGGCGTCGGGGTGGCTGCTTCTTCGGAGTGGAAGAGGGGTTAACGTTCAGGTGGTGACAAATAAGGCTAGGATCAACTCCCGGGGCGTCGTAGGCGTCCCATGCAAACACATCGACATTTCCTCTGAGAAATCTGACCAGTTCCTCTTTTTCTTGAGAAGGTAACTTGGAGCCGACCTGAAAAAACTTCTCCGGATCGCTGTTGACAGCGAATTTATCTAAACTTTCACACCTTATCTCCTCGGCTAGTTCATCGCCTTGCCCTGCCGAGGCGGCTGGTTGCTATAAGCTCTCAGGGGCCGAGGACTCAGCACGGGGCCGATGTAAGATGGCGGCCACCATACACTGCCTGGCCATGGCCTGATCTTCTCGGATCTCTTCTACTTGTCCTCTGGATGTGTATTTTATTTTTTGGTGGAGTGTGGAGGATACGGCTCCTAGGGCGTGGATCCATGGCCTGGCAACTATCGCGGTGTAGGGTGAGTAAGCGTCGACCACGATAAAATTTACCTCCACCACCTCCAACCTAATCTGTATGGGTAGTCGGATCTGCCCCTTTGGCGTAACAATCCTCCCTTCAAAACTGAGAAGGGGGGAGTCATAAGCTGCCAAATCTTCCGGCTTCAGGTTCAGCCCCTTGTATAGATCAGGGTACATTATCTCTACCGCACTTCCTGAGTCTACTAACACCCTTTTCACATCGAAACCTCCAATTCTTAACGTAACCACTAAGGCATGGTCGTGAGGTTGAATAGTTCCTCTCTTATCCTCGTCCGAGAATCCCAGTATCAAAGAGCTTCCCTTTTTTTACCTTTTGGGTTCCCTTTGCCTGTCCTCGGAGGGGAGCCGATCAACAGCCAGTACCCTGGGGAGGGGTGGCCCAGTTCTTCCTAGTGCGGCGAGGATGACATGTATCGTTCCGGTGAGGGGTCTTAAGGACACATCCTTTCGAGACTCTTGTATTGCTTGATCGGGATGGCCGCTCGAGGGGTGCAAAAGGTGACGTAACTTCCCTTCTCGGACCAACTGATCTAGGTGATTCCATAGATTCCTGCAATCCTCAATGGTATGCCCATGGTCTTGATGATAGTGGCAGTACAGGTTCTGGTTACGTTTGGAAGGGTCTCCAGCCATCTTTCCCGGCCATCTGAAATAGGGCTCGTTCCTTACTTTCTCCAGCACCTGTTGTACTGGCTCCCTGAATACGGCGTTCACTGTCTGCAGGTTGCTCTGTCCAGCCTGTCGTGAAAAATCTCTCCTCGGCTGGCTGTGGTTGTATCGTTCCGACCTAAAATCATTTGCTTTGGGAGGAGTGATCTTCCCCTTTCCTCTTCCTTGCAGCTGATCTTCCTCCACCCTTTTGTACTTGTCGATCCTATCCATCAACTGATGAACGTTGGCAACCGGTTTACCAGTGAGGGATTTCCTTAAGCCATGCTCGGTGGGGAGACCGCTTTTGAATGTGCTAATAGCAACATCATCATGGTTGTCATCTAACTCGTTATACACCTCTCAATATCTATCCGAATATGCTTTCAGGGTCTCTCCTTCGTGCATGGATAAGGACAATAGCGAACTGAGGGGTCGAGGGACTCTGGTGTTTGTAATAAAGCGGGAGCAGAAGGCCTGAGTGAGCTGCTTGTATGAGCTTATGGAATTTGTCTTCAGGCTGTTGAACCACCTCATCGCCATTGATCCCAAGCTGGATGGGAAGATTTTGCACATTAGGGCTTCATTCTGCGAGTAGATCGCCATTTTTTGGTTAAACTTACTCACGTGCTCTACCGGGTCTGCTCGGCCGTTATAGATGGCGAACACCGGTTGGTTGAAGCGTCGAGGCAGCTTAGCCCCTTCGATTCTATACGTGAAGGGTGACCTTGAAACCTGGTCTAGCGCCCTCTTCATAACATCGTTTCCTGAACCCTTGCTAGATGGGCTCTCATATTTCCGTACAGGGCGTGGTTCCCTTTCGTAAGAAAAGGTTTCACTTGGGGGGGTCCTCGACCTCCGTCGGTAACTCGCATCCTCCGCATTAGAGGACTCGTCTGAGTCAGAGGGAGATCGTTTTCGCTGCACACGTCGCAACTTCCTTTTCAGGTCATCTATCTCTCGCTGCATGGCCTGATGACAATTTCGCCTCTAGGACACGTGACTACCTGTCTGAGTGTGACTCTGGCTCGTCCGGATAGTATGCACACTTCCCTCACGATTCCCTCTGCCACCTGGGTTGGCAGGGTTATTTTGCCTTTGGGACTCAACGGGTTGTGTCTGTTGGGAGTTAGCCTGGTGAGGATTCTCCTGGTGTGGACCTAGTTTTGCCATGCTCGACCGTTGTGCTAGCTGATACCCTAGTTCTTCCCACAGACGGTGCCAATTGTAGTTGTACGGTTCTCCTGGTCCAAATCCTACTGATCAGGCCTTGGCCCAAGGCGCAACACACAATAAATCTTTGTAGAGGATGGGTCAAAGAACTTAGCCTCAGTGAACTGGGTCGGTCTGATGCATGGACAATGTTATTGCAGAAACAAAAACACAAGAATGGATATCCAGCAGAAGATTCTATTTCCTGGGTACAGATAATACATTTTTTCGTCCCCCTCTTTGAGGGACTCCACTACATTATATAGGTCTTTCATTCTTATCTGAACCTTACACTTGTTGATCATCTAAGCCCCCACTTGAGCACCTATCTTATCAGACACCCTCATCACTCCCTTGTGAGTTGCAGTGGCCAAGATAGCACTGTTCAGGGGTCTTTTCCTCATTAATGCGGCCAAGAGAGTGGTTGTGACGTATTTAATGGTTGTCATCTAACTCGTTATACACCTCTCAATATCTATCTGAATATGCTTTCAGGGTCTCTCCTTCGTGCATGGATAAGGACAATAGCGAACTGAGGGATCGAGGGACTCTGGTGTTTGTAATAAAGCGAGAGCAGAAGGCCTGAGTGAGCTGCTTGTATGAGCCTATGTAATTTGTCTTCAGGCTATTGAACCACCTCTTCGCCATTGATCCCAAGCTGGATGGGAAGATTTTGCACATTAGGGCTTCATTCTACGAGTAGATCGCCATATTTTGGTTAAACTTACTCACGTGCTCTACCGGGTCTGCTCGGCCGTTATAGATGGCGAATGCCGGTTGGTTGAAGCGTCGAGGCAGCTTAGCCCCTTCGATTCTATACGTGAAGGGTGACCTTGAAACCTGGTCTAGCGCCCTCTTCATAGCATCGTTTCCCGAACCCTTGCTAGATGGGCTCTCATATTTCCGTACAGGGCGTGGTTCCCTTTCGTAAGAAAAGGTTTCACTTGGGGGGGTCCTCGACCTCCGTCGGTAACTCGCATCCTCCGCATTAGAGGACTCGTCTGAGTTAGAGGGAGATCGTTTTCGCTGCACACGTCGCAACTTCCTTTTCAGGTCATCTATCTCTTGCTGCATGGCCTGATGACTATTTCGCCTCTAGGACACGTGACTACCTGTCTGAGTGTGACTCTGGCTCGTCCGGATAGTATGCACACTTCCCTCACGATTCCCTCTGCCACCTGGGTTGGCAGGGTTATTTTGCCTTTGGGACTCAACGGGTTGTGTCTGTTGGGAGTTAGCCTGGTGAGGATTCTCCTGGTGTGGACCTAGTTTTGCCATGCTCGACTGTTGTGCTAGCTGATACCCTAGTTCTTCCCACAGACGGCGCCAATTGTAGTTGTACGGTTCTCCTGGTCCAAATCCTACTGATCAGGCCTTGGCCCAAGGCGCAACACACAATAAATCTTTGTAGAGGATGGGTCAAAGAACTTAGCCTCAGTGAACTGGGTCGGTCTGATGCATGGACAATGTTATTGCAGAAACAAAAACACAAGAATGGATATCCAGCAGAAGATTCTATTTCCTGGGTACAGATAATACATTTTTTCGTCCCCCTCTTTGAGGGGCTCCACTACATTATATAGGTCTTTCATTCTTATCTGAACCTTACACTTGTTGATCATCTAAGCCCCCACTTGAGCACCTATCTTATCAGACACCCTCATCACTCCCTTGTGAGTTGCAGTGGCCAAGATAGCACTGTTCAGGGGTCTTTTCCTCATTAATGTGGCCAAGAGAGTGGTTGTGACGCATTTAATGTGGTGGTGGCAGCTTTCCAAGAGATATTTTGGGTTTTATTCTTTTTTATATGCTTGGAGGATGAACTGCAATGGTTGGAGCGAGCTTTTGATCTGGACTTCGTAATGTCCGAGGAGGAGTTACTCCTCGGACAGGTTTCTTTTACCGCAATTGGGTTTAAATAATGTTTGGGCTACGACTTCTCCTCGGACAGGATTCTTCTCGGACGGGCCCGTAGTTTAATTAGCCCATTATTTTGGGCCGGGCCCCACAGGTATCAATATGAGTGAATCTAGATCTAAAGTATATGAGATTAGTTTAAAATTTTAAAAATCTGACGTCGATAATCTGACCCTTTTTTTTTTTTTTTTTTTTTTTTTTTTTTTTTTCAGTTTCAAAACTAGTTCTTATCAATAAACAAAATAGAGTAACCCATCCAGTAAAAATAAATAATTAATAAATAATTGATTAATCCTAAAGAGATTAATTTTCCATGTCTTTAACAAGTGACAACATTTCCACTAACCAATTCACGCTATAGTTAACAGAGTGAACCCACATGACCTTAATTTTTCTCATTTTGAGGAGACACAAGACCTTAATTTTCCATTTCATTGGCCAAAGACTTTTACAGAATTAAATTCTTTTAAGAAAATGAGAAGGTAAAGAAAATTAAAGCACTCAACCCATTAAATATGCTAACACTAGGGATTAGAATTCTGACTTGTGACTGATAATCGTGGTTATGGTCTCCCACAAGGTTGAGCTGGTTAGAAACTAATTTATTATGAAAAACACACACACACACATATATATATATATATATAATGAATCAATGAACTAAAACTTGAACCCATGGGCCAATTAGCTTGAAACTCTCTAATAAAAAAAATAAAAAAATAAAAAAACTAAAACATGAATCCAAAAAGTTCATATAAAGCTTGTATAGGGTAAGTGAGATAAGTATAATAGAAATGATAATTCCCATTTTAATTTTTATATTAATTACTATCTTACTTATTTTCATATCTATAAAAAACTAAATTAAATTTAAATATAATTTAATCTACAATTTTGTCCTTCCTCCCTCTTATTTGTTATATAAATAAATTGAATTACATTTGTGTTTATTAAAACATTACTATTTACTTTGAGTAAAAAGAAAAGAAATAGAGATCCGTATAACATGATTGCTATGTGATAACATGATTGCCACATGAACATGATAAATTGATAACATGATTGTTGGGTCAATACCGGACCCAGATAACATGATTCCTACATCTTCAGTTTGCAACTTTGCAATTTGAAATAAACTATTTTATAGTCCAAACTTCACGCTGGTTAATAGAAGGAAGACTATAACACATAACTTTCTAAGTCTTTGCTTCTAGAAAAAAGAAATAAAAAACACCAAAAAAACTTTCCACGTCTTCAGAATTCCAAAAAATCATTACAAAAGACATGGTGAAACGTTTTTCACGATTTTATACCTCTGTCCCACACGTATACCTCTGTCCTACACGTTTTCAAGATTGAATGTATGTGGTAGATCAAAGACTCAAAAAAACAATAGTGATATATATTTATATATATATATATATATATATTTTTTTCTCATACTAATTTTAAGAGATAAAGCCAATACTTAAACTTTTCTTAGTTGTTACATATACCTCTGTCCTACACGTTTTCAAGATTGAATGTATGTGGTAGATCAAAGACTCAAAAAAAAACAATGATATATATATATATATATATATTTCTTCTCATACTAATTTTAAGAGATAAAGCCAATAATTAAACTTTTCTTAGTTGTTACATTGACTGTCCTGGTGCTGTTTGATCCATTTTGTGTGTTCTATTCTATGCAAATTTTTCCCATTAAAATAGGCAAATGGATGGGACAGATATTGCTCGTCCCACCATATCTTGCATAAAATGTACATTTTCATTTAAATTATTTAATGTATAATATCTTATTTATTGATTATCTTGAATATTTGTTTTATTATCCCCTAAATACTCTCTCTCTCTCTCTCTCTCTCTCTCTCTCTCTCTCTTATAGTATTATTTAATTTTATGTATTCTAGTAGGATTCTTCCGCCACAAATTAAAATTTAATGAAAAGAAAGAAAACATTTTACTATTACTATCAAAACCATTTTAATAATTATTGAGTCATGAGTAAATTAAGTATCTTAATAATTAGCTAGTCACATGACAAAAACTCTTTAATTTTACGTACAATATATCTTGAGTCACTCGGCTTGAGCACGACTTGTAATATATAGTTTACTACATTAAAACACAAAACTATAATAGATGATCAAAAAGTAAGTAATAAATTCTATTTTTAAAAATTTTAATATATGAATTTTAGGTGTAATAGAATATTAAATTTATTAAAGCTTAGGTAATAGACTTTACTTGGAATAAACATCTTAACAATTAATAAGCACCTTAATATTTTGGTAATAATAAATATATGTACTTAGCATAAGCAAAAGATAGTCACTCCGGTGAGGAGATTTGAACTTCGGATGTTTTAAAAATATTAGAAGGTGTCAACCAATTGAACTACAAGGCTCTTGGCATCCAATCTCCATTTGTCAAGTCCATTAAAACAACATCCTTTTGAAAAGTGAAAAATATAAAATAAAATAAAATAAACAAAAAAAAAATTAAAATTGGACACTAAACTGATGAAATGACTAAATTGTAAAAAAAAAAAATTAAATAAAAAAATATTAAAATTAAAGAAACAAAATGACATAAAATTAGAGGATATAATTTGTAATATATATAATTTTTTTAATAAAATTTTCTTCATGTAATTATCAATTTTGTTTTTGTTAAAAATAACAATGATTTGAGCAAGAAGAAATATATGACATTAAACAGTCCTTAATAATACCATATCTAGCATGGTTAAGTCAGACACCCAAACAATATTGCAAGGCGTTTAATGATTGCTTGCTACATGTTCAATTTGCAACGACTCAGTGGTCTGAACAAACAATTCTATAGTCCAAAATTTAGGGTTGGTAATAATAGATGGATCCCACAGAAAAACATGGCTTCCCAAGTCTTTTCACGTTAAACGTCAACACATTATAATCCAAAATTCTGGCTGGTTAAATTCTTGTAATGGCGAAATATGTTTCCAAAGGATGAAGGAATATCGCAGCAGATTAATGACTTTAAAAAGAGGACTTTGGGTAGAAACATAGACAGGTCTTTTGACTCTTTTCTGTAGCAAATAAGAACTAAGGAATTCAACAATTATTTTTATAAGCTGATGGTAATAAAGAATTAAAAATACATAAGAAATAGTAATAAGGGTATCTAGGATATATGTAAGAAATAGAAATAACTTGGAATTCAACTTTTATTAATTGGACAGGTCTTTTTGCCTCTTTTCTATAGCAAATGAGAACTGAGCAATTCAACAATTATGCCAAGAGGATGCCTTATTTCTTATTTGCTGGGTGCTCGGGTCCTTTACAATGTGCTAAATGTCTAGCATATATGTCATAGGTTTATTATTTTTATAAGCTGATGGTAATTAAAAAAATTAAAAATATGTCCACTAAAGGTATCAATATGAGTGAATCTAGATCTAAAGTATATGAGATTAGTTTTAAATTTTAAAAATCTGACGCCGATAATCTGACCCTTTTTTTTTTTTTTTTTTCAGTTTCAAAACTAGTTCTTATAAATAAACAAAATAGAGTAACTCATCCAGTAAAAATAAATAATTAATCAATAATTGATTAATCCTAAAGAGATTAATTTTCTATGTCTTTAACAAGTGACAACATTTCCACTGGCCAATTCACGCTATAGTTAACAGAGTGAACCCACAAGACCTTAATTTTTCTCATTTTGAGGAGACACATGTACTTAATTTTCCATCTCATTGGCCAAAGACTTTTACAGAATTAAATTCTTTTAAGAAAATGAGAAGGTAAAGAAAATTAAAGCACCCAACCCATTAAATATGCTAACACTAGGGGCTAGAATTCTGACTTGTGGCTGATAATCGTGGTTATGGTCTCCCACTAGGTTGAGCTGGTTAGAAACTAATTTATTACGAAAAACACACACACACACACATATATATATATATATATATATAATGAATCAATGAACTAAAACTTGAACCCATGGGCCAATTAGCTTGAAACTCTCTAATAAAAAAAATAAAAAATAAAAAAACTAAAACATGAATCCAGAAAGTTCCTCTAAAGCTTGTACAGGGTAAGTGAGATAAGTATAATAGAAATGATAATTCCCATTTTAATTTTTATATTAATTACTATCTTACTTATTTTCATATCTATAAAAAACTAAATTAAATATAAATATGATTTAATCTACAATTTTGTCCTTCCTCCCTCTTATTTGTTATATAAATAAATTGAATTACATTTGTGTTTATTTAAACATTACTATTTACTTTGAGTAAAAAGAAAAGAAATAGAGATCCGTATAACATGATTGCTATGTGATAACACGATTGCCACATGAACATGATAAATTGATAACATGATTGTTGGGTCAATACCGGACCCAGATAACATGATTTCTACATCTTCAGTTTGCAACTTTGCAATTTGAAATAAACTATTTTATAGTCCAAACTTCACGCTGGTTAATAGAAGGAAGACTATAACACATAACTTTCTAAGTCTTTGCTTCTAGAAAAAAGAAATAAAAAACACCAAAAAAACTTTCCACGTCTTCAGAATTCCAAAAAATCATTATAAAAGACATGGTGAAACGTTTTTCACGATTTTATACCTCTGTCCCACACGTATACCTCTGTCCTACACGTTTTCAAGATTGAATGTATGTGGTAGATCAAAGACTCAAAAAAACAACAGTGATATATATATATATATATATATATTTTTTTTTTTTTCTCATACTAATTTTAAGAGATAAGGCCAATAATTAAACTTTTCTTAGTTGTTGCATATACCTCTGTCCTACACGTTTTCAAGATTGAACATATGTGGTAGATCAAAGACTCAAAAAAACAACAGTGATATATATATATATATATATATATTTCTTCTCATACTAATTTTAAGAGATAAAGCCAATAATTAAACTTTTCTTAGTTGTTACATTGACTGTCCTGGCGTTGTTTGATCCATTTTGTTTGTTCTATTCTATGCAAATTTTTCCCATTAAAATAGGCAAATGGATGGGACAGATTTTGCTCGTCCCACCATATATTGCATAAAATGTACTTATTCATTTAAATTATTTAATGTATAATATCTTATTTATTGATTATCTTGAATATTTGTTTTATTATCCCCTAAATACTCTCTCTCTCTCTCTCTCTCTCTCTCTCTCTCTCTCTCTCTCATAGTATTATTTAATTTTATGTATTCTAGTAGGATTCTTCCGCCACAAATTAAAATTTAATGAAAAGAAAGAAAACATTTTACTATTACTATCAAAACCATTTTAATAATTATTGAGTCATGAGTAAATTAAGTATCTTAATAATTAGTTAGTCACATGACAAAAACTCTTTAATTTTACGCGCAATATATCTTGAGTCACTCGGCTTGAGCACAACTTGTAATATGTAGTTTATTACATTAAAACACAAAACTATAATAGATGATCAAAAAGTAAGTATTAAATTCTATTTTTAAAAATTTTAATATATGAATTTTAGGTGTAATAGAATATTAAATTTATTAAAGCTTAGGTAATAGACTTTACTTGGAATAAACATCTTAACAATTAATAAGCAACTTAATATTTTGGTAATAATTAATATATGTACTTAGCATAAGCAAAAGATAGTCACTCCGGTGAGGAGATTTGAACTTCGGATGTTTTAAAAATATTAGAAGGTGTCAATCAATTGAAATACAAGGCTCTTAGCATCCAATCTCTATTTGTCAAGTCCATTAAAACAACATCCTTTTGAAAAGTGAAAAATATAAAATAAAATAAAATAAACAAAAAAAAAGTTAAAATTGGACACTAAACTGATGAAATGACTAAATTGTAAAAAAAAAATGAAAATTAAATAAAAAATATTAAAATTAAAGAAACAAAATGACATAAAATTAGAGGATATAATTTGTAATATATATAATTTTTTTAATAAAATTTTCTTTATGTAATTATCAATTTTGTTTTTGTTAAAAATAACAATGATTTGAGCAAAAAGAAATATATGACATTAAACAGTCCTTAATAATACCATATCTAGCATGGTTAAGTCAGACACCCAAACAATATTGCTAGGCGTTTAATGATTGCTTGCTACATGTTCAATTTGCAAGGACTCAGTGGTCTGAACAAACAATTTTATAGTCCAAAATTTAGGGTTGGTAATAATAGATGGATCCCACAGAAAAACATGACTTCCCAAGTCTTTTCACGTTAAACGTCAACACATTATAATCCAAAATTCTGGCTGGTTAAATTCTTGTAATGGTGAAATATGTTTCCAAAGGATGAAGGAATCTCGCAGCAGATTAATGACTTTAAAAAGAGGACTTTGGGTAGAAACATAGACAGGTCTTTTGACTCTTTTCTGTAGCAAATGAGAACTGAGGAATTCAACAATTATTTTTATAAGCTGATGGTAATAAAAAATTAAAAATATATAAGAAATAGTAATAAGGGTATCTAGGATATATGTAAGAAATAGAAATGACTTGGAATTCAACTTTTATTAATTGGACAGGTCTTTTTGCCTCTTTTCTATAGCAAATGAGAACTGAGCAATTCAACAATTATGCCAAGAGGATGCCTTATTTCTTATTTGCTGGGTGCTTGGGTCCTTTACAATGTGCTAAATGTCTAGCGTAAATGTCATAGGTTTATTATTTTTATAAGCTGATGGTAATTAAAAAAATTAAAAATATGTCCACTCAAGTTATCAATATGAGTGAATCTAGATCTAAAGTATGTGAGATTAGTTTTAAATTTTTAAAATCTGATGCGGATAATCTGATTTTTTTTTTTTTTTTTTTTTTCAGTTTCAAAACTTGTTCTTATAAATAAACAAAATAGAGTAACCCATCCAGTAAAAATAAATAATAGAGTAATCCTAAAGAGATTAATTTTCCATGTCTTTAACAAGTGACAACATTTCCACTGATCAATTCACGCTATAGTTAATAGAGTGAACCCACAAGACCTTAATTTTTCTCATTTTGAGGAGACACAACACCTTAAATTTCCATCTCATTGGCCAAAGACTTTTATAGAATTAAAGTAATTTAAGAAAATGAGAAGGTAAAGAAAATTAATGCACCCAACCCATTAAATACGCTAACACTAGGGACTATTAAAACACAAAATTTTTAATATATGAATTTTAGGTGTAATAGAATATTAAATTTATTAAAGCTTAGGTAATAGACTTTACTTGGAATAAACATCTTAACAATTAATAAGCAACTTAATATTTTGATAATAATTAATATATCTACTTAGCATAAGTAAAAGATAGTCACTCTGGTGAGGAGATTTGAACTTTGTGTTAGGTTCTAAAAGTTTAGAACAATTGGCAAATTGTGAACACAAACTTGTGTAAATATAGATCTTAGAGTCTATAGGTATTATTAGACAATGCTCAAAGTGATTCAAGTCAAGATTCAAGAACATACAAGTTGCAGGAAGAAGATTTCATAATCGGTCTGGTTCGATCAATCGAAAAACAAGCTCGATCGATCGAAAGTCGTATCTGCAGAATTTAAATTAAGCCCAAACAGCAGTTCAAGCCTATTATGGATTAGGGTTTCAGATCTACTTCTCCCGGTATATAAAGGAAACCCGAAGCACGTTTTTATAAGGCTTTTCAAAGAGAGAAGGGAGTGCCTCTTTTGTATTTTGGGTTTTGTTCCTAAAAATTTCTCTCATATCTTCTACCGGTGTTATTACTTGAAGAATCTCAAGATCCGATGTTGTGGAAGTTGCTGCCTTCTCTAGTCATCAAATATGCAGATGATCTAAACCTTCAAGGGTAGTCTTGGAGTCACAAACAGAAGAGTTTGTGTTGCTAAACCTTTGAGTGGGATCTCAAAGTCACAAACGTGAGTGTTTGTGTTTTGCAAAGGCTAAAGAAAGAAGGAGTCCGTGGTCTCGGAGCTTGCACGTGGTTGTGTCAGTAAGTTTCTACTGGTGGGCAGCAATAGGATGTTAACGGTCTAAGTCCTATTGTAAAATTTCGATTCTTTCTAGTGGATTTGCTTTTTACCTTGAGAATAGCTAGGTTAAATCTTCCCCAGGTTTTTTACTGGTTTGGTTTTCCTGGGTTATCATATCATTATGTTTTTTATTTTCCGCTGTTATACATTGATATGATATATTTTTGTTAACCTAGATTTGTTAATTTGACTAAGTAATCACTTGGCTAATTACCTAGGTTAATCTGATTGTGGTTTTAAGGGGTTTAAATACTATCACTTTGGATATTTTAAAAATATTAGGAGGTATCAACCAATTGAACTACAAGGCTCTTAGCATCCAATCTCCATTTGTCAAGTCCATTAAAACAACATCCTTTTGAAAAGTGAAAAATATAAAATAAATTAAAAAAAAAAAGTTAAAATTGGACACTGAACTGATGAAATGACTAAATTGTTAAAAAAATGAAAATGAAATAAAAAAATATTAAAATTAAAGAAACAAAATGACATAAAATTAGAGGATATAATTTGTAATATATATAATTTTTTTAATAAAATTTTCTTTATGTAATTATCAATTTTGTTTTTGTTAAAAATAACAATGATTTGAGCAAAAAGAAATATATGACATTAAATAGTCCCTACTAATACCATATCTAGCATGGGTAATTTAGACACCCAAACAATATTGCTAGGCTTTTATTGATTGCTTGCTACATGTTCAATTTGCAACGACTCAGTGGTCTGAACAAACAATTCTATAGTCCAAAATTTAGGGTAGGTAATAATAGATGGATCCCACAGAAAAACATGACTTCCCAAGTCTTTTCACGTTAAACGTCAACACATTATAATCCAAAATTCAGGCTGATTAAATTCTTGTAATGGTGAAATACGATTCCAAAGGATGAAGGAATCTCGTAGCAGATTAATGACTTTAAAAAGAGGACTTTGGGTAGAAACATAGATTGGTCTTTTGACTCTTTTCTGTAGCAAATGAGAACTGAGGAATTCAACAATTATTTTTATAAGCTGATGGTAATAAAAAATTAAAAATATATAAGAAATAGTAATAAGGGTATCTAGGATATATGTAAGAAATAGAAATAACTTGGAATTCAACTTTTATTAATTGGACATGTCTTTTTACCTCTTTTCTATAGCAAATGAGAACTGAGCAATTCAACAATTATGCCAAGAGGATGCCTTAATTCTTATTTGCTGAGTGCTTGGGTCCTTTACAATGTGCTAAATGTCTAGCATAAATGTCATAGGTTTATTATTTTTATGAGCTGATGGTAATTAAAAAAATAAAAAATATGTCCACTAAAGGTATCAATATGAGTGAATCTAGAACTAAAGTATATGAGATTAGTTTAAAATTTTTAAAATCTGATGCGGATAATCTGATAATTTTTTTTTTTTTTTTTTTCAGTTTCAAAACTTGTTCTTATAAATAAACAAAATAGAGTAACCCATCCAGTAAAAATAAATAATTAATAAATAATAGAGTAATCCTAAAGAGATTAATTTTCCATATCTTTAACAAGTGACAACATTTCCATTGATCAATTCACGCTATAGTTAACAGAGTGAACCCACAAGACCTTAATTTTTCTCATTTTGAGGAGACACAAGACCTTAATTTTCCATCTCATTGGCCAAAGACTTCTACAAAATTAAAGTCATTTAAGAAAATGAGAAGGTAAAGAAAATTAAAGCACCCAACCCATTAAATACGCTAACACTAGGGACTAGAATTCTGACTTGTGGCTGATAATCGTGGTTATGGTCTCCCACTAGGTTGAGCTGGTTAGAAACTAATTTATTACGAAACACACACACACATATACATATATATAATGAATCGATGAACTAAAACTTGAACCCATGGCCCAGTTAGCTTGAATCTCTCTAATAAACAACAACAAAAAAAAAAAAAAAAAAAAAAAAAAAAAAAAAAAAAAAAAACTAAAACTTGAATCCAAAAAGTTCATCTAAAGCTTGTATAGGGTAAGTGAGATAAGTATAACAGAAATGATAATTCCCATTTTAATTTTTATATTAATAACTATCTTACTTATTTTCATATCTAAGAAAAACTAAATTAAATGTAAATATGATTTAATCTACAATTTTGTCCTTCCTCCCTCTTATTTGTTATATAAATAAATTGAATTACATTTGTGTTTATTTGAACATTACTATTTACATTGACTAAAAAGAAAAGAAATAGAGATCCGTATAACATGATTGCTATATGATAACATGATTGCCACATGAACATGATAAATTGATAACATGATTGTTGGGTCAATACCGGACCCAGATAACATGATTCCTACATCTTCAGTTTGCAACTTTGCAATTTGAAATAAACTATTTTATAGTCCAAACTTCACGCTGATTAATAGAAGGAGGACTATAACACATAACTTTCTAAGTCTTTACTTCTAGAAAATAGAAATAAAAAATACCAAAAAAACTTTCCAAGTCTTCAGAATTCCAAAAAATCATTACAAAAGACATGGTGAAATGTTCTTCACGATTTTATACCTCTGTCCCACACGTTTTCAAGATTGAATGTACGTGGTAGATCAGAGACTCAAAAAAACAACAGTGATATATATACACATATATATATATATATATATATATTTCTTCTCGTACTAATTTTAAGAGATAAAGCCAATAATTAAACTTTTCTTAGTTGTTACATTGACAGTCTCAGCGTTGTTTGATCCATTTTGTGTGTTCTATTCTATGCAAATTTTCCCATTAAAATAGGCAAATGGATGGGACAGATTTTGCTCGTCCCACCATATCTTGCGTAAAATGTACATATTCATTTAAATTATTTAATGTATAATATCTTATTTATTGATTATCTTGAATATTTGTTTTATTGTCCCCTAAATACTCTCTCTCTCTCTCTCTCTCTCTCTCTCTCTCTCTCTCTCTCTCTTAGTATTATTTAATTTTATGTATTCTAGTAGGATTCTTCTGCCACAAATTAAAATTTAATGAAAAGAAAGAAAACATTTTACTATTACTATCAAAACCATTTTAATAATTATTGAGTCATGAGTAAATTAACTATCTTAATAATTAGTTAGTCACATGACAAAAACTCAGCCGACATGTAATATGTAGTTTACTACATTAAAACACAAAACTATAATAGATGATCAAACAATAAGTATGAAATTTTATTTTATATATCTTTTAATTTTTCAGAAATGAACTTTAGGTCCAATTGAATATTAAATATATTAAAGCTTAGGTAGTAGAGTTTTACATGGAACAAACATTTTAATGATTATAAGCAACTTAATATTTTGGTAGAGTTTCATTTGAAATAAATTATTTAAAACACAAAACTATAATAGTTGATAAAAAAATATGTATTAAATTTTATTTTATAAAATTTTTAATAAATGAACTTTAGGTGTAATAGAATATTAAATTTATTAAAGCTTAGGTACTAGAGTTTTACATGAAATAAACACCTTAAAAATTAATAAGTATCTTAATATTTTGGTAATAATTAATATATTTACTTAGCATAAGCGAAAGATAGTCATTTAGGTTAACTGATTTGAATGTTGGTTGTCTTAAAAATACCAAGAGGTGGTCAACTAATTGAACTATAAGGCTCTTGGCATCCAATCCCCATTTGTGAAGTCCAATAAAACAATATTTTTTTGAAAAGTGAAAAATATAAATAAAGAAATAAAGTTAAAATTGGACACAAAACTGATGAAATGACTAAATTGAAAAAAAAAATGAAAATGAAATAAAAAAGTATTGAAATTAAAGAAACAAAATGAAATAAAATTAGAGGATATAATTTGTAATACATATAACGTTCTTATTAAAATTTTCTCCATGTAATTATCCATTTTGTTTTTGTTAAAAATAAAAATGATTTGAGCAAAAAAATAAAAAAGAAAAAAAAAAAAGAAAAAGAAAAGATGACACTAAACAGTCCCTGACAATACCATTTCTACAAGTTCAATCTAGCATGGTTAATTCAGACACCTAGACAATATGATTGGTATGCATTTAAAGATTGCTTGCTACACGTTCAATTTGCAACGACTCAACAATCTGAACAAACAATTCTATAGACAAATATTCAAGGTAGGTAATAATAGACGGACCCTATAGAAAATATATGACTTTCCAAGTCTTCGCAAGTTAAATGTCAACAAATTATAGTCCAAAATCAAGCTTGTTAAAGTCTTGTAGTAGTGAAACACATTTCCAAAGCATGAAAGAATCTGGCAAATCAATGACTTTCAAAAAGAGCAGTGCTGTTATTTTGTCCCACACAAATTTTAAGGGATAAAGGCAAAGTTACTAAATTAAGGGTTTGTTTGGATTGAGAATGGAATGAGGGGGAATAGAGTAGAGTTGGTTGAAAATAGACTAATTTTGGGCCAAAACTATACTACTCTAGTCTACTCCTTTTCCCTCCCCTTCATGGTTTTCAAACCCAGACTGTTCAAAGAACCATTAAAGGAAGAGGTTCAAGGTTTTAAACGTTCAACTGAGGTTCGACCAAGGTCGAACCATGATGACATCATAATTAATTTAATAATAAAATAAAATAAATATAAAGATGTTAAATTTGTAAATATTAGCAATTTTGACTAAAATATCTTTAAAAATTGAAACAAACTTTCAAATATAAGATTATTACTTGTTCTTATTATACCTAAATGATATAAATTATTCAATTACCTATAATGTTAAAAAAAAAAAAAAAAAAAAAAAAAAAAAAAAAAAAAAAAACCAAATAAGAGTTGAGATGATGAGATTTAAAAATAAAAATAAAAAGAAGGAAAAAAAGCGAGTAAAAACTCAGGACTTTTAGTAAATAAAGTAGTACTACTAGTGCACTAGTACAATGGGGTAATTGATGTTCATCAAAAAAACCATGGGGTATTTGACTATTTGCATTTTTCAAAACTTGAGAAGAGGGTTCGTTTTCAATTTTAATCTCATTATTACATTCTGACTGATTCTCAATAATAATTTAAAAAAAAAAAAAAAAAAAAAAAAAAAAAAAACATTCTGACTCCCACCTACACCCCACCCCACCCCACCCCACCCCACATCATTTCAGATTTATCTCTTCACAGTATTACTTTCCTTTTGTGATGCTTTACTTCCTTTACATAGTTTGCCAGCACCAGCTCCTACTCCCATCTCCTTCTTCCTCCTCACATTTGCGACTCATCTCATCATCTTTTTTTTTTTTTTTTTTAATATCTCACCATACCATTGGTGCTTCTTATATTTTTTGCTTCATTTTCGGGTCTTCTACATCATTCTCTCTTTTTATTATGTTTTATTATCACTTCAGATCCAGGCCAAAATTTCAAATCGGAAAGCAAATTTCTTCATAGATACACGGTTGAACTGATTTATGGTTTGAACGGTTTTACAGGTTAGACCTCGGTTCAAGCAGTTCTCTCATATTGTTTACATGCCCGGTTCTTGTATATAAAAAACATTTTCATGAACGGTTCATGGTTAACCCGGTTGGACCGTATGGTCCAGTTCGGGTTTAAAAACCATGTAACAAAGGAGGGGGAATTTGAATAATGGAGACTCTGAGAGGTTTCAACTCTACCAACATTTTGGCACAAGTTTTGAAGTATATTCCCCTGTAACACGAGTTTTCAAGTATGAATGAATTTAGAGAATCAATGACTTAAAGTCTGTAGTTGTATATCATCAAACAATTATATAGTTCAAAAGTCACGCTAGTCGATAGTGGGACCATTTGGCCATTACTTTCTAAGATTATTATTTTTTTATTTGTTTTATTTTTATGAACGTTAACCAAAGACTCATTGCAACAATATTAGAATTAAAGTCTTCTAATAGTACCGCCCATTTTGAAGTTTTTTTAATTTATTTTTTTAAAATTTAATAGTTGTAACGGGGGAGAGAAGATTAGAATCCTTGATGTCTCCATTAATAGTTATATCTAATTATAATATAGTATCTTTTAAAATAAAGCAACCTAACAGTAAATAAATTTTAATTTAGGTTCAATTAAATTTCCTTGAACAAATTTTAATTAATAGGCATATTATACTCTAAAAGTTCTCTAATTGGCTTTTTATTTATTAAAACTTATTAAACGAAGGCTAAATTACAAATTACACCTCTAACTTTAACTTGTTTTTAATTCAGTTTTTTAGATTTCACTCTTTTTCATTTCAATCCCTTAACTTTCATTTGTTTTCATTGCATTCCTTCTATCGAATCCACATTGGACAATATTAAGCTAATAGTAAAATTGGACAATACTGATAGAATTACTAAACTAAAAACATATTTAAGTTTAGGATTGAAAAAACAAATGAAACTTAAATGACTAATTTGAAAATAAGTTCAAGTTGGAGGATGTAATTTGGAGTAGTTAAACTTAAATAAATATGTTTTATGTAAAAATAAAATTTCTTGATCATTACATGGGATGTTGATGAGTAGATAAATAGATATGTAATTATAGTCCATTTTTATTTTTATTTCATTTGAGGAAAAAGTAATCGATGATGTAAAACTGACCTAGATATCATGATTGCTACACATTTGATAATTGCCATACATTTAGTGTGTGTTTGTATTCAGCTTCTGCGTCCACGTTTAGCGTTTCCTGCATTTCAGCTGTTTTTTTTTTTTTTAGCCGCACTTGTTGATTTTTTGTCTGTGAACAGTGCATTTGTGCACTGTTCATGGACCCACAAATTACATTTTTCAGCAACTTTTTCATTAAAAATGGGTCCCAGATACTATTCACACATTTAAAAATTATTTTGCTACAGTGTTTTCAGTTTTCAGTTTCAGCAAAATAAGTTCTATCCAAACACACCCTTAATATGCAATTATGCAATCTACATCAAACAATTATTATATAGTCCAAAATTTAAGATTATAACTTTCCAAGTTTTTGAAAGTTTCAAACAATGACCAAAAGATTTTGGAGGTTTTGAACAATGACCAAAGACTAGGTGACAAAGTTTTCATGATTAAAGGTATTTGGCATATCAATGACTTAAACAGAGGCGCGATTATTTTCTTCCATACGAAATTTTAAGAGATAAAATTACTAATTAAACTTTTCTTACCTATTATTTTGGAAGATTTTGTCTTCCCCACAAGTCCACTCCCCCCAGTAACTTCTTAAAATAATATTAGAAATATATGTATACATATTTAGAAAAAGCAAGTCCATATTATGAAATATTAATCCAAACAATCATGTATTATATTGTTTAAGTTGCACCAATTACATTCTTGTTACCAGTTTATCATTTTTTTGCAATACACTTTATTACTCTAAACAAAAATGTAGTACAATTTATAGTATCTTTAAAATTTTAGTAATAGGGGAATCAAAGATTAAGAAATAGAAATAACATTAGGTACATAAGAAAAAAAAAACAGTTCTACTTAATGAAAATAGTAAAGATGATTGTTGGCTACGCCATTGTATGCATGAAATACAATACCAAATTGGATCCTCTAGACCTTATCACTTTATGTTCAACTTTTATTAAGATTTTTTTTTTTTTTTTGGCTGAGATTATTAAGAAATTTTCTGCTTTTACAATGATCTTGGATACAATAATCCTAAGGGTGTTTTTTCATAAGTGCTTCCACTCTACTAAAGTAAACTTCCCTTTAAACCAATTGCTTGAGTACTGGCCTTTTTTATTTGTGCATTTGGCATATGCCTAGATTACATTGATTTAATTAATAATTATGCCAAGAGGATGCCTTTCACTTATTTGTTGGGTCCTTGACAATGTGCTAAACGTGTAGCATAAATGTCATAATAAGTTAATTATTTCCATAAACTGATGATTCTAATTAGGCAAAGACAAAACTTATAATAAAAGATAAATATATATATATATATATATATACATATTACTATATATTAATAAAAATCTATCCGATATCAAAAATAAAATAAAAATCTATCCACTAGAGGTATCAGAATGAGTGAATTGAAATATAAAGTAGATAGGATTATTATTATTTTTGATAAACAATAAATAGAATTATTATGATACCTAACCCGGATAACCTGATTTTTTTATTTTCAAAGCTAGTTAATAGAGTGAGCCACATAATCCTTTCCTGGTTATGGTCCCTTCTGATAATCGTGGCCGCCTATAAATATAGATGCATGTATCTATGACACCTCAATTCCAAAACACCCAAAATATATTATACATCCTTCTTATTTCCCTCAAAGCCTGAGCAAACATGGTACTCTTCTTTCTCATTTTCTTCCTCTTCCTTTCTCTACCTAATTCATCTCTCTCTTCTTTTTCTCTCAATTCATCTACACCTCTTTGCCATTCAGACCAAAGCTCTGCTTTGCTCCATTTCATAAACTCTTTTTCTGTCGGCGTTTCTCGTTGTGACGATTCTTATTATCCTCCGAAGAATTCGTGGAAAATGGGTACAGATTGTTGTGGGTGGGATGGGGTCACCTGTGATACGATGACAGGTCATGTTATTGCTGTCGACCTCAGTTGCAGTCGGCTTCATGGTCCCATCCATCCCAATTGTACCCTTTTCTCTCTTCGCCATCTCCAGAGGCTCAACCTTGCTTACAACGATTTCCATGGCTCCACAATTTCATCTAAGTTTGGTGGCTTTGCAAACATGACGCATCTCAACCTCAATTACTCCTACTTTGCTGGTAATTTCCCATCCGAAATCTCCCACTTATCCAAACTGGTTTCACTTGATCTCTCTTCGAATAATGACATGAGAATAGAAGCGCCTAATTTGAAAAGGCTTATTCAAAACCTAACCCATCTAACTGAACTTGTTTTAGTTGGGATTGATATGTCTTCTGTTTCAACTAATTGTCTCATGAATTTGTCGTCTTCTTTAACATCTCTTCGTCTTAGTTATTGCCAATTGAAAGGGAAATTTCCAGATAATATATTCCACCTTCCAAACCTCCAGATGCTCCGTGTAGCTTACAACTACCATCTCACTGGTTCCTTTCCAACGTATAACTGGAGTACTTCTCTCAAGTTCTTAATTCTCTCTGAAACCAAATTCTCAATTGACTTACCTTATTTAATAAGCAACCTCAAGTCCTTAAAACAGTTGTTTGTTGGTGGATGCAATTTCATAGGTTCATCGTATCCAACATTTCTTTCAAATCTCACACAGATAACTTATTTGGACCTTTCATATAGTAACTTTGGTGGTCAGTGTCCATGGTCCCTCCTAAACATTACAGGACTTACTTTCTTGGATCTCTCATACAACAATTTCATAGGGCAACTTCCGGACTTCTCTTCAAATAATTCATCTAATAGTCAACTAGTCAACAAGATTCCTTCCAATCTAGAATATCTCTTATTATCTGGTAACTTATTGAATGGGGCAATACCATCTTGGGTGTATACAATACCATCTTTGCGTTACTTTTATCTTGATCACAACCAATTCACTGGGCATATTGGTGAATTCCAGCATAACTCATTGGTTTATCTAAATGTTTCCTTCAATAATTTTAGTGGCAATGTGGAGTCAAAAATATTCTCAAAGCTCAAAAGTCTTCGATATCTTGATATGTCAAATAATCCTCACCTATCACTACACTCCTTCACATCTGCCACCAATATTTTGTCCAAAATTCACTCCTTACAATTGTCTTCTTCCAACATAACCGAAATTCCACAGTTTTTACGAACTGCAGAATGTATAGAATACTTAGACCTTTCCAACAACCATATCAAAGGCAATATTCCATCCTGGGTAATGGAGGTGGGGAAGGATTCATTGTTATACTTTTCACTCTCAAGGAATAATTTAACTGGACACATCCCTTCCTTGATTTGCAATCTCAGTTCCCTCAAATTCCTTGATTTCTCTTATAATCACTTGAATAACATGATTCCTCCATGTTTGGGAAAGTTAAGTGATAATCTCAAAGACTTGAATTTACAAAGTAACAATCTTAATGGCACTGTCCCAGCAACATTTGCAAAGGGATGTCAATTGAGAAGTCTGAAACTCAATGGCAACCAATTGGAAGGGGCATTGCCACAATCATTGGTCCATTGTAGAAAGTTGGAAGTTCTGGATTTTGGTAACAACAAGATTAATGGAACCTTTCCTTGTTGGTTGGAAAGTCTTTCAAAGTTGTGCGTTCTTGTCTTGCGATCAAACAACTTTCATGGTGCCATAGGCAATCCCAAGACCAAATTCCCGTTCCCTAATTTGCGAATCATAGACCTCTCTCACAACAAGTTCCATGGTCTTTTGCCAACAAAATTTTTCATGTATTTAAAAGCCATGATGAATGTGAGTACAGACAAAGGTGAATTGAAATATATGGGTGATGATTATTATCAAGATTCTGTGACAGTGGTGATGAAAGGGCTTTCCATTGAATTGGTAAAAATCCAAAGTCTATTCACAACCATTGATTTTTCCAACAATAATTTCAAAGGAGAAATTCCAAAGGCAATTGTAGAGCTTCGGTCACTGAAGGGGCTTAATTTTTCACACAATAATCTTTCAGGTCATGTACCTCCATCGTTGGGAAATTTAACCAATCTTGAATGGCTAGATCTCTCCTCAAACAAGCTCACAGGTGAAATTCCTATACAATTGGCAGATCTGACAATGCTAGCATTTTTAAACCTATCAGAAAATTATCTTTTTGGACATATACCCCAAGGTAAACAATTCAATACCTTTATGAATGATTCTTACTATGGGAACCTTGGGTTATGTGGATTTCCAATGACAAAAGCTTGTGGCAATGATGAGGGACAACAACCATCGCCATCATCAACCATTCAAGAAGATGATTTCGAATTTGAAAATGGGTTTCATTGGAAAGTTGTATTGTTGGGGTATGGCTGTGGATTCATGTTTGGATTGGGTTTGGGTTATCTTGTGTTCTCAAGTGGAAAACCGAAATGGCTAGTGAATATTGTTTATGGAGGAAGACATAACAAGTTACAAAGATCCTAGGAGAATGCTCGTGGACGAACTCATTGAAGAAGAATTTAGTGGATACAAATACTGATTCTAGGTATATTTTTATATACTAGTATATTTGAAAATATCTATTTCATAATTTTTTGCTTCCTTAAAACTGTGTCTTTATATTGGTAAGAAGATTCTTCATTTTAAATTTCCTTTATGCTAGTTTGGAATGGTTGTACTTGTGTTAATGTGAGGCTTATTACTAGTGTTACTAGGTGCATAAGCTTCTATGCTTCCTTTAAAAAAAAAAAAAAAAAAAGCTTTTATATTTAAGGTATAGCCATACCAGAGAGTACATAGGCTACTACCATGTAACCACCACATTTTAATGCTTTATTTATGTCAGACTTCATTTAATGACCCTGCTTTATGCTCTAGTGTGAGAAGAAATTTTTCTACTCCATTGCAATTCTAACTACATCTTGTGGTCAGGGTAATTTTTTTTTTTTTTTTAATGGGTAACTTCACTGCTTAGTTCCAGCTTCAAATAATCAGGTTATATTCTATTGCATATTTCAATTATTATTACATCCTTATAATATTACCTTCGTTTTACAGATTAAAAATCTTGTCGGTTGGATTTCATGAAGAGTGGTTATTTATTTATTTATTGAAGAGCGGTGTTAATTACCCTAGTGCTACCTAGGATGCTTGGAGGAGTAGACTAATTTCCTCTATATTTTTAATTAGATAAGATTCTAAAGTACATATTGATTGTGGGGAAAGCTTAGAAACTTAATGAATTGAATATATGTTCCTAGTGATTTTTGCTATTTTGGTTTCCACAAATTGATACATACACCTTTACTAGTTGTTTCCGGGAACTTTTTGGTTATGGTTATTCAGGTTTAAAATTTCAAAAAATTAAAAAAAAAAAATTGAAATACTTTTCTTATTCCAAATTTAGTTAAACTAACAATAAAGAACAGCTATTAGTAATTCTTTTTGTTGGAGTGCCCTGATGTGCAGGCTGGTGGCCCTTTCTATCTCTCTAACAGGATGGAGGGACAGCATTCATTCATAGTTTAGATCACTGGCCGACATTCCATGACCACGTGATGATAAAAAATTGTATGTTTTGATTTTTGGCGTTGTAATTTCCTTCCATTTATTTTTAGGTACTAATTTGTTGGTTTTAATTTTTTGTGGGCTTTTCTTGATCAGCGTTGTGGTGCTTCGATCCTTTTTGATGACAACAATTGTAATAAAAACCATTTCAAACCTTGAGGGTTTCAATAAAATTGATTTCATCAAGGAGGAGCTTGAAAAGGCTTGTCCAGGGGTAGTTTCATACGTTGATATTGTTTCTATTGCCACAAGAGATGGCATTATGTTGGTCTGTTCTTGATCCTTAATCTTCCTATCCTCTCTCTCTTTAAAGATATTTTTGTTAACATCTAGAGTCCTTTAGCAACACTTTAAGGTTTCGGATTTGATGATTGTTTCTGGACAATGATTCTTGAATGAAACTTTGGTAAAATGTAAGAAACAGACTTTAAAAGAGTTGGTACCTCTTTACATTTTTTTATGTCGAGAGGAGTCTATAAAGTACATATTAGTTGTGAAGAAAGTTTAGAAAGTTAATGAATTGAGAATATGTTCCTAGTGATTTTTGCTGTTTTGGTTTCCACAAATTGTTAGTCACCTTTAATTAGCCAACTACTTGTTTCAAGCATTTTTTAATTATGGTTTTTCAGGTCTAAAATTTCAAAAAATTCAAAAAAAAAAAGGAAGAAGAAGAAAGAAAGAAAAGAGAAATACTTTTCTTATTCCAAATTCTGTTAAACTGACAGTAAAGAACAACTCTTGGAAAGTTTGATGATGTGCTTGGGCCCAGATGCCACTGTTTGCCTTGGGTTTTGGGACAGTAGTTAGCTGGCCACCTCATTGTGCGTGCAGCAGCTGGATGTTTGATGTGAAACAAAGACAAAAGGTTTGTTGCATATTTGTTTTTCCTTGATTTCTCATATCTTTTTCTTCTTAGGAATTCAACTGGAACATGCTTGTAATCTATTGTATTATTTGATAGCCGCATAGTATCATTGGGTCTTAGAGGGATTTATTTTTTTTGAATTAGTAATTGTGTGAAAAAAAGTTTCATATACTTTGGATATTATATGGGAAGACAAAGGCAACATTTTAAATTTGCATTTTACAATAATTTTTCTGTTTTGTAGCAATCAGAGAGAGTAAAACAATCAATTTGTCTCAGTATAAATGTCTTTACTTCTTTTCTTGGTTTGAAGCATGGGAAGCCAAAACTGATTGGACAGAATTAATATTATACAGATCGCAAGAAATGTTTGTTTGAAGATATGTTTTGCTTTATTGTTGTCAAGTCATGAGTGATTGCAGAATTTATCTAGAACTTTTTATTTATTATTTTTTTTTTCAGTTAAAAGCAGTAAAGCATGAATATACTAGGCTAAGCACTATTCTTTTGTTTTAAATTATTTTATATGCTTAAAAGCATGATTCTTCGGCCTCTTCTGATCTATATATATTTTATATATATATATATATTTTCATGATAATGTGCTTGTTACTGTTGTTACTTCTATTCAATACCAGGCCTTGTCAGACAAATCTGCTAATGCTTTTTACAAACTCAGCAATACCAGAGCACAGATCCTATCTCTGTCTTTGATGGTATGGGTGTGTAACTGGACCTTGAAGTTGAAAGTCACCATGTTTGCCCTTATAATGAAATTTAAGACTCAATTCCTTTTTTATTAAATAATGTCACATGGGTCTATATTTGTTAGGAAAATAAATAAATTCTAAGAAGTATGGACTTTCCTAATTTGATATTGACTTTTTGAAGTTTATGCTGAGAAGTGAGGACTTCTTTTTCTAGCTAGACATTGATTTTTTGAAGTTTATGCAAAAACAATTAAAAGGTCTATTCTTTGTGAAACAGCTATATAGGATAATCGTTTTATGTTTTAATGATCTTTATGATTTTCTTAAAGCATCATGATTAACTATGTGCATGACAAGCCTTGGAAAAGTGATTATTTTAACAATAATGTTCATGTGGAGAGGACCATGGAGGTAATGTATCTTATGTGAATATTATGAGGACAAATGGTGCATAGTGACCGGAAAAGAGAAAAAAAGTTCTTATAGTGGTTATGAAATTTGCTGTGTTGAATATCTTTGAGGTTGGGGCAAGTTTTTTGTCACTATCAATGCATATACTTGTTATGTCATAATTTCCATTGGAGACAATTTTACCTATTTGTATATCGTTTTGAGAGACTGACAGGCTTATGTCTCTATTCTTCTAGTTATTAAGTGTTCCGAAGTTGGTGTTGGATTCTATTTTTGAACAAAAGAATGAGATTGTGATAACCGTGGAAGAGGAACTTGAAAGGTATTTCTCCGTCTGCGAATTTGGTTTAGTATTAGTCAAGTTACAAGGTAAATTTGTTTCTTTATAATATCTTTGAATTTCACATGCATAGGCCATGTCAGCTTATGGATTTGAGATTGTTCAAACGCTCATTGTGGACACTGAACCTGATGAACATGTGAAGAAGGCTATAAGCGAGGTAAATGCGGGTAAGTGTTCATTTTCAATTGAACATTGTTTCTCTTCTCTCTCATCTCATCTTTCTTTCTAGTCTCTCTCTCTCATTGGAAAAATTCCTTCCTTGATTTGTAATGACTTTCCTTAATGTCCTTGATTTGTTTCATAATCACTTGAGTAACATGGCTCCTCTCTGCTTGGGAAACTTTAGTGATTCTCTCACAATCTTAATAATTTTCTTTTTATGATTTACAGTCCATTCCTCTCTCTTTCTCTCTCTCATAATATATATATATATATATATATATAATATATATTAGTGATTCCCTTATATATCTTTTGTTCCCACTTGATTCATCCCTGTCCACATTATTCCAGTTTCTTTGAAGGTGAAAAGATAAACAAACAAATTTGATGTTCTTGATTGATTCTTCAACTTCTTGCAGCCAATAAATTAGATTACACTTGGTTTAGTTGAATATTTTCTCCTTTATTGGGGGACCAAACATAGTACTTTCTATGCTTTCCAAATCCTTCACCTCAACTTCACAGCAGCCAAGCTGAGGATAGCTATTTTATGCTTCTCTCTGTTCTCTCTTTATTTATTTATTTTACAATATTTTGCTGTTCTTTTTATTGGAGTTCTTTGATGTAAACTGTTTTACTTGACATCACAGGCTTGTGGCCCCTTTCTATCCAGTGTTAACAGGCCGAGCATTCCTTCATACCTCAACAAAGCACTGCCTAAGATTCCATGACCGGATGATTATACTATACAGACACTTTACCTTTTTGGCATTAGAGGTTTTGATGAAAGAGAAATAGTCTATCTTTTAGGTACTTACTAGTTCTCTGCCTTTTCTCATTTTATGCCCTTGTTATATGGAATTGAAAAAGGTTTAAAATGTTACTTTGGTTTGCATTGGTTTCTTGATCATCTGAAGGTGCACACAAAATTGGGAAGATTGGCTGTGAGTTCATACACAAACACCTTTATGACTGCAATGGTACAGGGCAGCCTGACCCAACCAAAGCTTCTGATTTCCTCACTGACATGAGAATGAGGTGCCAAGACAGTAATAGGACCAACACTCAGCCTTCTTCTTAACCCATGTAATCATTGGAAATGAGTGAGTCTGCATGAATTCACAGCCAGTCATTAGAAAGGGGAGAAGACCCCTTTTTGCTGATCAGCAATAGCTAGCTAATGAGAAGACCACAAGACTGGTAAGGGCCTATGCTTCAGATGACAGATCAACCAACCGTAAGACTAGACTTTGCATGGGCAATGATGAAGATGCCAGTGCTTAATGTTTTGGCTGGATCTCAAGGTCAGGTCCAACGCAATTACTCCTCGCCTTTTGTCAGTTCCTAAGTGACAATCTTGACCATAATGAACTCTTGACATCGTTATGTTTTCATATAAGCTTCTCTTTATGTTCAATGTTTGATTGTAGATGCAGTGACTTTTAAACTTCTTGCCTATGCTAATTTGAGTCTATATATAAAGGCAATGGCTTAGCGTAGACATTAGACACAATGATGAAATATGTTATGGCTGTTGAGTTCTTTAGAAATATAGAATTAAAATGTTTGGAATGTTACCAAAAGTTAACTAATATTTGGGGAGATCATAATCTGTGCTGCAGCATCCAAATTAATTTAATTGGGTGTCAGTGTTTCTAACAAGTTTTGGCTGATTATTCATCATCTGAAGGAGATTTTAGTTCGTTCTTTTTGAGTTTGAACTTCAGAAATAGGAAAGTCTACAATTCTGTGTCATGAAACAAAGAAATTGATTTGTCTATAATTTTCTTTATTTCTTTAATCACCAAGTAGAATATAAAAGTGACTCATAGGCATAGCTTTCAATCAGATGCCATTATGTTTTATTGTCATCAGTTAGTATTCAATTACACTTATCATGCCCGCACATCCAAAGTCATGTTTAGCTGGGAGCCACTCATGGAGAAGACAACAATGGTACAATCCATGTGTAAGGCATAAAAAAAATAAAATAAAATAAAAAAACCTTTTATGTTTAAGGTATAGTCATACCAGAGAGTATATAGGCTACTGCTATGTAACCACCACATTTTAATGCTTTATTTATGTCAGACTTCATTTAATGACCTTGCTTTATGCTCTAGTGTGAGAAGAAATTTCTCTACTCCATTGCAATTCTAAATACATCTTGTGGTCAGTGTATATATATATATATATATATTTTTAAAGGGGCAACTTCACAGCTTAGTTGCAGCTTCAAATAATCGGGTTATATTCTATTACATATTTCAGTTATTATTATTATTACATCCTTGTAATATTACCTTCCTTTTACAGATTAAAAATCTTGTTGGTTGGATTGAATGAAGAGTGGTTATTCATGTATTTACTAAAGAGCAGTGTTAATTACCCTATTGCTACCTAGAATGCTTGGAGGAGTAGACTAATTTCCTCTATATTTTCAATAAGATAAGATTCTAAAGTTACATATTGATTGTGGGGAAAGCTTAGAAACTTAATGAATTGAATATATGTTCCTAGTGATTTTTTGCTGTATTGGTTTCCATAAATTGTTACATACACCTTTACTAGTTGTTTCAAGAACTTCTTTGTTATGGTTTTTCAGGTCTAAAATTTCAAAAAAAAAAAATGAAATACTTTTCTTATTCCAAATTCTGTTAAACTAACAATAAAGAACAACTCTTAGTAATTCTTTTTGTTGGAGTGCTCTTATGTATAGGCTGGTGGCTAACGTGATGGAGGGATAGCATTCATTCATAATTTAGATCACTGGCTGACATTCCATGACTAGATGATGATAAAAAATTGTATGTTCTTATTTTTGGTGTCTAATTTCTTGCCATTTATTTTTAGGTACTAATTTGTTGGTCTTAATTTTTTGTGGGATTTTCTTGATCAGGGCTGTGGTGCTTTGGTCCTTTTTGATGACAACAATTGTAACAAAAACCATTTCAAACCTTGAGAGTTTTCAATAAGATTGATTTCATCAAGGAGGAGCTTGAAAAGGCTTGTCCAAGGGTAGTTTCATGTGCTGATATTGTTTCTATTGCCATAAGAGATGGCATTATGCTGGTCTGTTCTTGATCCTTAATCTTCCTATTCTCTCTCTCTCTCTTTAAAGATATTTTTATTAATATCCAGAGTCCTTTAGAAACACTTTAAGGTTTAGGATTTGATGATTGTTTGTGGACAATGATTCTTGAATGAAACGTGGGTAAAATGTAAGAAACAAACTTTAAAAGAGTTGGTACCTCTTTACATTTTTTTTGTCGAGAGGAGTCTATAAAGTACATATTAGTTGTGGGGAAAGTTTAGAAAGTTAATGAATTGAGAATATGTTCCTAGTGATTTTTGCTGTTTTGGTTTCCACAAATTGTTAGTCACCTTTAATTGGCCAACTACTTGTTTCAAGCATTTTTTAATTTATGGTTTTTCAGGTCTAAAATTTCAAAAAAAAAAAAAAAAACGGAAGAAGAAGAAAGAAAGAAAAGAGAAATACTTTTCTTATTCCAAATTCTGTTAAACTGATTGTAAAGAATAGCTCTTGGGAAGTCTGATGATGTGCTTAGGCCCAAATGCAGTTAGCTGGCCACCTTTCATTGCGTGTGCAGCATCTGGATGTTTGATGTGAAACAAAGACAAAAGTTTTGTTGCATATTTGTTTTTGCCTTGATTTCTCATTTCTTTTTCTTCTTAGGAATTTAGCTGGAACATGCTTATAAACTATTGTGTTGTATGATAGCCACATAGTATCATTGGGTCCTAGAGGGATTTAATTTTTTTGAATTAGTAATAGTGTGAACAAAAGATTCATATACTTTGGAAATTATATGGGAACACAAAGGTAACATTTTAAATTTGCATTTTACAATATTTTTCTATTTTGTAGCAATCAGAGAGATTAAAACATTCAATTTGTCTCAGTATAAATGTCTTTACTTCTTTTCTGGGTTTGAAGCAAGGGAACCCAAAACTGACCAACTAGTTGTTTCATGCACTTTTTAGTTAAGGTTTTTCAAATCTAAAATGTCAAAAAATTAAAAAATAAATAAATGAAATACTTTTCTTATTCTAATTTTTGTTAAACTGACAATCAAGAACAGCTCTATATTGATAAGTCTTTTATTGGAGTTCTCTGATGTAAACTACTATACAGGACATCACAGGCTAGATAGCATTCTTTCATATTTCAACAGGTACCTAATCTTAGGCGTCTTGGCCTCTTTGATCATCTGAGGGTGCACAGAAAATTGGGAAGATTGGCTATGAATTCATACAGAAACATCTCTCTGACTTCAAGGGGACAGGGTAGCCAAACCCAACTATAACTCTTGATTTCCTCAAAATCCAAAACATTGCCAAGTATTTCCTGGTAAGTCTATTTGTAATTTCTAGATTAATAGTATAGTATGTGATATCTTGGAGCTGTAACTAGGACTGTGTGTATATTCTCTTTTGGGTGGTATACATTTTGTTATTTAGGCTTGACTAATTCATACACCATTTGGTCTTTTGACAATTAGATCAGGACGGTGATATAGTCAGCGTCAGACTTCTTCACAGGTAGACTAACAAGGAAGGAGAGAAAAAGAACAATTGCAACTGAGTTGTTATCTGATTGTACCCATGCTGATTACAGGTGAGATATGCAAATCTATCTTGTGTTTGGGTTGAAAACCATATGACCATATCACAACATGATGTGTTGAGTTTAAAGGGTAAAAAGAATGTGGTGGTGTTGTTGTCATTCGTAAAATTTTGTTCTTCTGCCTATTTAGAATATACGGTTAAGATGAGTTCAACTAATTTTTGTCTTAAATGCCATAAGAGCATGCTTATCTCAATTGTCATTTTCAAATGGACTTAAAAAAGAACTTCAGAGTTTAGACAGATATAATTTGTTAAGAAAACAGCTATAATGTGAAGCATGGTCATCATACATAACAAAAATATCAAAACTTGAGAGAGCATATACTATTATATGGGGCAAGAAGGGGCGGGGGGCACCAAAAAGATGCCCTTGTTATTTATGATTTGTATTTCTAGAAATTATTTCCAGTAGAAACTTCCATCTTGACTCACCCCTTTATAAGCAAAAGCTAATTTGGAGTCCTCTATTGTGCACCTTACACGTTTCCATTACTACATTTAACCAAATCGGAATGATTTGATTATATTTTAGGAAGTTGTTCCTTTGTCCTTGATTATGTGAAGAGCCCAATTATTTTTATGATTATCCGTGTTTGTATTTGATTTAATTCCTTTGCGATAGCCAAAATCTCTCTATGAAATGAAACTTTAATTTCAGTTTGTAATGTGTCTTGCTTCGTTTTCCTTTTCGTGTGGAAACCATTTTCAGGAAGTGCAAGTTTCAAGAGATAGAAGAAAAGAATCAACCAGGGGGGAATGAGAAATGGAAGATAAAAGGTCAGCAGTTGCAGAAGCGTGCAAAGCAAAGAAGGCATTGAAATATCTTCACCATTTTTTGTCAGAATCCACTGAACTAATTTATAATTCATAGCTATATTCACATGTGCCGTTTCTCTTTGATGTTGGCTCCTTCCCATAGTTTTCATTATAGAGTTGATCATTTTTGTTGTAATGTATAAATTCATGCTTCAGGAAATATTATTTATTGATGGGAATTTTGGTTATTTATTGATTAGAACAAAGATCTTACTGGTTGATCACTTCAAGAGTGGAGTTAAAAGTTACTTTTTATTTCACATTTACTTTCAGAACAAAGTTGGTTACCCCGATGAACTTATGAATTGACTAAGTCACTGAGCACTTATTACAAATAGCAACAGGTCAACACAAAAACTTATGGCCAACTTCACCACAAGACTACACACATGGAAGAATGAAGGATGTGCATGATTTTCAAACTCTCTTGGTTTCACGTTTAACTTATCTCTTATCAATAACAAAACATACACACACTTGCAATGTTAGAATGGAAATAGAGGTTGTTTTACTAAAAATGACCAACGCATGAATATTTTAGATTTTATATTTTATGAAGTACATATAACTATTAACAATAATAAGCCACTAACTCTAAATTTGTTCAATACAAACTTGGGAATGCGGTTTTTTTAAAACAATTTTCTCATAAGAAAATTCAATGCCAGTCTCAAAAGTCTACCCTACTAGAATGAAGGATTTCTTTAGGAAATGAGGGTCAAGGTAGAATTTGATATCACAGGTGATAGTTTTTAGACCCCTTAAAATCACAATTGGATTAACCAAGGTAATTAGTCAAGTTGTTACTTAGTCCAAATTAACAAATCTAGGTTATCACAATCATATCATGCAAAATAGAGGAAAGATAAAAAAGACAATGATATGATCACTCAGGAAACCAAACTGGTAAAAACCTGGGGAGAATTTAACCTAGCTATCTTCAAGGTAAACCTGAATCTACTATGAAAGAATCGAAGTTGTTCAACAGGACTTAGACAACTAACATCCTATCGCTACCCACCAGTAGAAACTTATTGACACGACCACGTGCAAGCTCCGAAACCACGAACTCCTTTCTTGGATTCTCTAGCAAGTACAAGCACAACCGCTTGTGTTTCTTTAAATTCTTATGGCAGCAACTGAGTGATCATCAAGCTCTTGAAGCAATCTCCTTCTTGATAACCCTAAGCTTGTGTAAAGGGAAGCTCCTTACAGATCTCACAAGAGATTTACACAAATAGAAATATGAGCAACTCTAAAATGTGGCTAGGGTTTGCCTTTTATACCTAGGGCAAATTAGAAAACCCTAAACATTTTAAACAAACTAGGACTGAGTTGGTATTCTACAGAAAAATGCCTTCGAGCTGATTTTCGATTGATCGAGCCTAAGTTTCGATCGATCGAACCAGGCCGAGAAGCTTAAATAACTTCTACAATAGTTTATTCCAACTTTACATAAATGAACTAACTTTGAGCAAGTCTAAACATGACTAACCAACTTATTTTGAACATGATTTGCCAACAATACACATTAGAGTTCTAAATACATAAAAACCTAAGTCTTTAGAACCTAACAAACTCTTCCTTTGGCAATCCATGACAAAACACAACTAAAAACTCAAAGTTTACAAAGAAAAGCCCTTTACAAAAATAATGCTCATAAAAACAAATTCAATCCTAACTACTATCCATCAGTTGCAAGTGTAGACAGCAGCTCAATTGAATCAACCTCTATATTTCCTGGAACACTTAACAAAATGCATAACCGCATGTGTGAAAAATACAAGTAAACAAAATAAATTCTTGATATCAACCAACACACAATAAAGACATATATCAATGAATAACCCATAAATATAAATCAAGAAGCAGTTGAAACAAGAAACATATAAAGCAATTAAAGTATCTCCCCCTAACATGAATATCCCAACAAAAATATGGCAAGAGCTAAAAAGATAAAATACAATGTGAGGCACCTAAATACAATCTAAACTCTACACGCTCCAACCAACAAAAATGCTCTCCCCCTGAAAACAAAACTCTACAAGAGCTCAACTATGTACTCCCCCTTTTTGTGACAAAATGCCAAAGGGCAATCAAAATCCATCATCAAAAGGAGGTGGCGGTGAAAATCGTCTAAACTATGCCAACTCTGCGTGCAAAGCATGGATCTCATCGAGCACATCCACCAAAATCTGTCCATGAGTTGCCAAAACGGTCAAGACATGATCCAACATACGTCGAATGTCTGAATCATCCGAAGTTGTTGGTGGAGGAACATCAGTTTCAGCAGCAGCAACACTAGACGCCTCAGCCGTATCAGCACCTGTAAAAGAGGGAGGAGGGGGAACAACACCAGATGATGCACCTCTAGGACGCGTAGGACCAACTCTCAAGTGAGTAGCCCTTTGCCTAAAGAAGGTGGAACCTATGGGAGCTACAACATGAACGAGCTCACTAAAAGGGAAACTATCTAGACCAAGATATAACAAAATCCTATGAATGAAAATAGGATGAATAAGAGCATGTGCTACTGCAGAACTCCTATGAACTTCATTCAAAGAACGAAGAAACAGATGAGGAAAGCTAATAGACGCACTAGACACAAAAGCATACAAAAACACACATCGCTCAAGAGGGATGGTATGGAGATGAGAAATAGGCCACAACGAATGACACGCCATCCTAAAGAAAAGATAGGCAGTCTCGATAAGCTCAGAAGACGTGATCCGAGGATCAAAACCCTACTAGATAGAAGACCTAGTGATGTATGACATGACATCATCTAAGGGTGGAGACTCCTCATAAGGATAGTCAGGCTCTCTAACGACCGGAACCCCAAGAGCATCAGCCACTACCCGAGGAGTAATGGTGAACTCAACACCTCGTATCCAACTCCTAACAAGGGTGTTGGAATCATATACGTGGCAAGAGAGATTTGAAAAGAACTCTCTAATCAAGGCGATCGAGGGTGGATGATCTATCTCTAACAGGGACAACCAACCTCTAGACTCAAGGTTTGCCCTAGTGGCCGGATCAACCTCATCTAAAACCACAAAATGCTTAACCCAAATCTTACACTTACAATTCAGCTTCTCATAAACCTCTTTGCTTTTGTCATTCCTAAACACCTCACTTCTAGTGGGAGACTCAGAGGAAGTGGAAGGGGTCCTATGGGCTCTAGTCTTCCTAGGCATAGTGCTAGGATAAGGACAAAGACACAAAGCAAGAAAAAAAAAACCAATGGCAAACTGCAAGTTGGCACAAAAAAATATAGAACAAAAATCTATATGATGCATGAACAGATTAAATGACGTGATGCATGCCCTAATGCAGTGAAATTAAGTTCAAATTTATATCAAGATCACAAAATTTGGCTTGAGCATAGAGTTTCTAACAAAAACCCCAAATATTTGAAAAACCACTTGATTAATTGTACAAATTGACCAATTGATCATCATACAAGATAGATTTCAGAAAACAATGACCAATTTCATCAATTCAACAAGCCAATTTCATCATTTGAAACCAATTTGAACAAAATCCCCAATTCGGGTTCAATACAAGCCCTAGAATTTTCTATTTTTCATAAATCCCCAAATTGATCAAATTAACCATTATAAATCATGAATATATCATTGTAGCAACAAAACCCATTGATCAAATTCACAAAATAAGGTTTGATTCATCAAAATTCCCAAATATGCATAGTCCGAAAATTTTACCCAAAAACCATGAAATAATGCATGAAACATGAAAAACAATGCAAAAGGAAGGGTAACATAGACATACCGACTTATGGAGAGAGAAATTTAGCAAAACATTTGGAGGAAAACGACAAAAAATTCTTTGTGGAGCCTTGCCAAGTCGGAGAGAGAGAGAAAGTATTGAAAAAGTTTTGAAAAAGTGGTTTGAATAAGTCAAATCTGATTTTTTTTAAAAACCTGATTCATGATTTTCGATTGATCGAAATAGATAGAGACTTCTCAAAAATTTTAAAACAATTTCAAAGACACTTTCGATTGATCGAAAAACAGATTGGATCAATCGAAACAGACAGAGGCTTCCTTAAACAATTTAAAGCAATTTCGATTGATCGAAAAACAGATTGGATCAATCAAAACTGGCAGAGGCTCACAAAATTTGAGGAAAAACACAGTTTTTGAAAAAAATTTTAGGAACAACTCAAAGCATTGAAATTGATGAAAAAAATGCATGAGTATGTGATGATATGATTTTCAAAAACGAGTTAAGCCCAATTTTCCCAAAGTTAAAAATTCTTACATTCTCCATAAATTTTCAATCATCAAATCAGTTTTGCATAAAACTCAATGTATTTGCTAACTTAGTTGGTCAGACCAAAGACACACACAATAACATGTACAATGTTTAGCAAAGAGTAACTTGTATAGTGTGTGCAACTAGCAAAAGCTTGAGATACATGTGAGGTGATATGTGTATAGCAATTAAACACAAAGTCTACAAAATTCATCACAAGGATTTCAAAAAGACTATTACCAAAAGAGTTACATTATATAACTCCCACATCTCCTAGATCATAAGTTTGCAATCATGTTAGTTTCTTGATTTGCCTCATATTGTACACACAAATTTTAATTATTTAGAAACTTATTAAAAATAGCCGAGATAATGTACACACCAATTTTATTTGATAGATTTAACATTAAGTCCAATAATATACATACCAATTTTAGCATTTAAACCGAGGCTACACCCTATGATCTTTTTGTGCATGTGCTACACTTTCTCGAGTACAAAATTTTACGATATGTACTAAGGTGTTCATGATTGGCTAGTGAACAGTGATGAGATGGTTATTTATGCCTTTCTCTAAAGGTTCAAGTTCGACAGTCAAAGACATGTGACTTCAAGATCAAGACAAAGTGATCAAAACTATAAACATTTTTCCTACACAACATGCACTACAAAGCTTCAACTAGTAGAGTGCAATGAGCAAGCTCATCAAAGCTAAACAAGGTACAGAAGACATGTTATGTGAAAATAAATTGACCAACCATGTTTTCAAAAACCAAGAAAATAGTGCAAAACATAATTTGGTTCCTTTTTCCTTTTTTTTTTTTTTTCGAAAAATAAACGAAAAACAACCTAGAATGAAATTCATGAATGTTATGCAATGCAAATCCTAGAAACAAAGAAAACAAAAACCAAAGAACAATGGTCACAAAGAATAGGAAAGAAGCACAAGGACCATGTCAGAAGGACTCAACTAGATTGAACCTTTTGCATCCAAAATTTTTTAGATGCACTACGAGTATTGGAGTTCTTATTCACTTGGGAATGATTACTAAGTTCAGGATTGGAATAAAGGTTTAGAGCCTTTACCAATTCACCAATGAGTACCATAGGATCTTGTGCCTGAGGCACGGGTACTTTTGGTTTGTTTACTCTCTTAGCAGCTTGCAGCTTGTAATAGTTTGGACGAATGTGTCCAGATTTTCCACAAAAATGACAGACCCATGCAAGCTTATCATATGACTTGTCCTTAGAAAGGGTAGGCTGCTTAGGTTTAGACTCTTTCAGATCAACGCTAATCTTCCTAGATGGTGAAACTTCTATGGGTTTGACAACCTCACTCACAGGGGGTTTGACAGTTTCACTTACAATCTCACTCACAGAAGGTTCAAAAGAAGATGAAGGGACAAATTTTGTGGAATGGGGAGCAGACACAAAGATGCTTTCAACAAAACCTAATACAAATTTGTCAGAATGAGACTTTTGAACACTCAGTATTTGATCAAGTTTAAAACTAGCAGATCTAGCAACAGATAAATCAAGTTCCAAATATTTAACTTTATCAAGCAATAGCATATTCTCAGTTTTCACATTGTTCAAAAGTTCATTGGCATCAAACAGTTTTACAAGCAAGTTCTTCTTATCAAGCTCAAGAGATGCAATTTTCTTTAAGCCTAATTCAACATTCATAATATCCTTTGCAGCAACTTTGCGAAGTTTATTGTAGGCTTCTTGAAGATTTGTGTCCTTAGAGAGTTCCCCATCAGAAGGGTTCTTTTCAGCAAATATGCTTTCATTGACTACAGTAGTAGCAGTGAAAGCAATGAAGTTTCCATTCTCGTCACATCCAGACTCATCATCAAAAACTTCACTATCACTAAGGGTTACAACCATAGCTTTACCCTTAGACTTCAAGTAGGTAAGACATTCAGATTTCATGTGACCATACCCTTGACATTCAAAACACTGGGGACCCATAGAATTATTAGAAGATTGACCTACTTTTTCTTTAGGTTTATCAGTATTGTTAACCTTAGTAGGATCATTCTTTCTAAAGTTTCTAGGTTCAGCAGTGTTCTTATCTCTTGCCCTTCTGTTGTTGTTTCTAAGGAAATTCCTGGAGTTCTTGGCAAGGTAAGCAATCTCTGTAGCAGAGAGCTTATCATCAAATCCACCAACATCAACTGACTTAAGAGCCATTGATTTGGATTTGCTAGTCTTAGGTAGGTCCAACTCATAGGATTCAAGAGATCCTACAAACTCATCAATAGGGATGGATTCCACATCCTTGTACTCAGTGATGGTAGTCACCTTGGGTCTAAAATCTTCAATCAAAGATCTAAGAATCTTCCTAACAATTTTAGGTTGATCATAGATTTCACCCAAGTTATGTGCAGAATTAACAATATCATTAAGTTTAGCATAGAATTCATCAAAAGATTCATTATCAGACATCCTAATGCTTTCAAATTTAGTAGTTAACTGCTGCAATTTGTTGATTTTGACAGCCTTTGTACCTTCATGCACAGTCTAGAGGATATTCCAAGCAATATGAGCAACCTCAACATTAGAGATTCTCTTAAATTCCTCCATAGAAACAGCATTAAAGATAGCATTTATAGCTTTGCTATTGAACGCGGTTGCTTCTTTTTGAAAAGTTTGCCACTCACTACGCCTCACTAACAGGAGTAGTGGGCTTCTCCCATCCGTATTCGACGGAGTTCCAAACTCTCTTATCAATTGATTTCAAGAATGCTTTCATCCTTACTTTCCAATAAGCATAATTATTCCCATCAAATTGAGGAGGAATAACAAGAGAGTGTCCATGTTCCATAACAACAGGGGTCAAGGATCAGCTCAGTGATCAAAAGATCAACAACAAGAGAGCAACCTGCATTGATACCACTTGATAGTTTTTAGACCCCTTAAAATCACAATTGGATTAACCTAGGTAATTAGCCAAGTTGTTACTTAGTCCAAATTAACAAATCTAGGTTATCACAATCAAAATAATCATATCATGCAAAACAGCAAAAAGATAAAAGAGACAAGGATATGATCACCAGGGAAACCAAACTGGTAAAAACCTGGGGAGGATTTAACCTAGCTATCCTCAAGGTAAACCTGAATCCACTATAAAAGAATCGAAGTTGTTCAACGGGACTTAGACCACTAACATCCTATCACTACCCACCAGTAGAAACTCACTGACACAACCACGTGCAAGCTCCAAAACCATAGACTCCTTCTTTCTTGGATTCTCTAGCAAGTACAAGTATACCCGTTTGTGTTTCTTTAAGTTCTTATGGTAGCAACAGAGTGAGCATCAAGCTCTTGAAGCAATCTCCTTATTGATAAACTTAAGCTTGTGTAAAGGAAAGCTTCTCATAGATCTCACAAGAGATTTACACAAACAAAAATATGAGCAACTCTAAAACGTGGCTAGGGTTTATCTTTTATACCTAGGGCAAATTAGAAAACCCTAAACGTTTTAATCAAACTAGAGCTGAGTTGGAATTCTGCAGAAAAACGCCTCTAACTCGATTTTCGATTGATCGAGCCTAAGTTTTGATCGATCAAACCAGGCCAATAAGCTTAAATAACTTCTGCAACAGTTTATTCCAACTTTACATAAATGAACCAACTTTAAACAAGTCTAAACATGACTAACCAACTTGTTTTGATTATGGTTTCTCAACAATACACATTAGAGTTCTAAATACATAAAAACCTAAGTCTTTAGAACCTAACAACAGGTAAATTTGAAATGGATGGTGAAGACATATCTTTCCTCTGTAAAAGACCTTTAAGTGGAGTATAAGGTAATGTGACTAGGATAAACAAGGGTAAAAGGTCTTTAAGTGAAGTTCAAGTTTCAAAATCCATGTTTAGAAACCCTCTTAGGCCTCAAGATAGATCTAAGTGTTGTGTGCCTACTTGTCACCGTTGTGGTGTTGTTGGTCATATGACTCATATTAGACAAATTGTTTTAAACTGAGGTTTTAGACTGAATTCATATGAAGTCCTTCAACTAGGAAGCAAAGTAGACCTAAATCTAATCATGCTTATTTGAATTATGGTGTTTTTGGACACACTCATTCCTATTATTTCAAATTATCTGAATATAGACTAAACACATTTTCCACATTTTGAAGAGTATACATCATTGGCATCATAATAGCGTAAAGCTGATTTTTCCAGGGAGAAACAAATTAGAATCTGCACCTATTGCATTTAAAATTAAGAGACAAATATAGTATTGTAAAAAGCACTACTTTGAAAGCAGTCATTATTTCTTAGATTGAATTAAATTACTATGCGAGGCTTGCTTTTTTTTTTTTTTTTTTCTAAATAATTTATTATGAGGGGTTTTTAAAGGGAAACTCATACCAGCTAATGCAAATACTCTAGTTCAATTAGGCTTTTTTTTTTTTTTTTTTTTACCCCTATTTCTTACGAAGGACCCTTGTTTTTTGAAATGAAATTATAAAAAGTAAACAACACATTTAAAAAATAAAATAAAAATAAAATAAATTAAAAAAAAAAAACCACAACACAAATAAATAATTTAACCCCAAGGTATGATGAAACCATTGCAGAGAACAATACTCTCACATGTTTCCTATAGGAAGCCCCTTGTAAAAACCGTTAAACTTCAAAATTTTTATTTATTAAGTACATATAACCTAGTATGAAATAATATCTCCTCAATCATATGGGTTTTCAATGAAAATGAGTTCACTTTGAATGGAAATCAAAATAGTCAAAGGCCCCAATTGGGATCAAAACTGAAATTGAGCTCAAAGAGAAGAACAAGCTAATACACATTGAATAATGTGAGAATGGGATGACAGAAAGCATTGTTCCGCGAGCACATCATCATCATGGGACTCTAGCCTCAGCAGGGGTGCCGTTTCATTAATTGTAGACACATATGATTACTTAGGCAAACGGTGGCGTTTCACTGATGCCACTTTTTTTTTTTTTTTTTTTTTTTTTTTTTTGACTGGACTGATGCCACTTGAAGAGGAAAGTGTTAGCTCACTCAAACGGTGACGTATGGGATTAGAGATGTTAATACGAATTAGTTAGAGTTCTAAAAGTCCGTTAGAGATGCGTAAAACGTGGGAATGGTTGTTAGGAGATAATTTATCTTTGGATTTCAGCTTTTAAATTGTAATTGAGATAAAATTAGTTTGTTTGGCATAAGCTATAAAATCTCACTTTTTCTCACTTAGCACACTTTCAACAAAAAAATTTCAGTAAAAGGTTAGATAAATAATATTATCACAGAATTATTCCTCACAATTCTCTTTGTTTTTCACTTCGTCTTCTCCATTATATAATGTTTTCTATCTCTTCCTCTTTCTTTGTTACTCAATTAATCTTACTTTCTAGTTTATTCATAGCAACTTAAGATTTCTTAAAGACAAGGTCCATTGAACTCAAAATTATTAGGTGCTCTTAAAGTACAGTGATATAGTGCTCCTTCATCTCATATTCATGATGGACCCCACCATAAATCTAATTAGTGGGACTCACTATGAATGTGAGAGGAGATAAAACCACATCACCAAATTTTAGGAGTATCTAATAATTAAGGTTTGTTTGGATACTGCTTATTACTGAAAACTGAAAACACTGTAGCAAAATAATTTTTAAATGTGTGAATAGTCCCGTGGGACCCAATTTTAAAGAAAAATTTGCTGAAATCCGTACTTGCGGGTCCTGTGAACAGTGCATGAGACCCACGGAAAAAACGCAGACGCACAGTTTTTTTCCTTTTCATCACAATCCAAACCCAACCTTACTCTTGTTAAACAAGCTTTTTGGGTTTTACCAATTAGAGAACGTTTGAATTTCCTTCAAAATATTGAATTTTTTGTGCCTCATTCCACACATCAATTTAGAGCATTCGTATCAGCTCATGTAAATATTCATGTCCATTTTTGCATATGAACTTATTTTTCCACTTTACATACTTACTTTTCAAAACACTTCATATCAGATTATCAATTTTACATTGCTATATTTCATTAAAGTATCAATTTTTTTTTTTAATTATTTCTCTTTCTTCACCAACAATAACCACTATCTACTCTCTTCCTCGATCCCCTGTGATATGTAAAAAAAGAATAAAATAAATAAATGCAAAATGAATAGCGCTAAGTGTAAATTTACACGATTACAGTAGCAACCATATATTTTTATATAATTTTGCATGGTCTGATGTGAGTGAATTTTTAGTTTAATTAGCTAAAATATGGTCCTTTTTTATTATACAAACATTGATGTGAGTGCTTTTATGAAAATGGATTTAGCTAATGAGCTTGTTTGGATAAGCATATGTGAAAACATGCATTTTAAAAATGACAAAATTTAGCTACAAAATTGATTGTACCTTTAGGATACAATCTTACTCAATAAAATAAACATTACTACATATTTTGAAAATCTAACTGTTGAATTGCATGTTCTTTACACTCTTAATACACATGTCAAATTTTGTGTCAATTGGATATTATTTACTATATAATTTATAAGCTTATATTTTATGCATAATTTTAAACTACAAAAACTTGAAATTTAAACAATTTATTAATAATATAACTATTGATATTTAATTTTCTTGAAATTTTACAATCATAGAGGATATAAGAATAAGATGTAATCTAGTGATGGATTTATCAAAATTCACCTCCAATAAAAAGATATTAAGTAAGGTTGTAGTCTAAGGCTACAAACAATTTTGTAGTTAAACTTTGTCCTTTTAAAAATATGAAAATTTATTTTTGTTTATAATGTAAATTTGTAAAAAAGCTAACTATTTGAAATATATATATATATATATATATATTGCTTCTTTAAAAACACAAATTCTTTGGAAACACACATTTAGGCTACATAGAGGCCAAACAAATGAACCCTATAAGCCGAAGCCATCACCGCATAGATGACAGAACCAGCATCGCTGTTGGGAGGCAGCCTATAAGCCACTGTGAATGAGATGAAGGATAACGCGACTACGCAAGCATTGAGTTTCTAAATTGGAAATTTACAATAGGTTAAACTTAAAACCTATTTTATATTTGTGGATGAAACAAAAAATATAAAGTATCAAAGAGTAGTACTTACTACCTATCATTAATCTATATATATATATAAAACCGAAGCCTTTGCTGGCACTACAATTTTCCACGTCAGTACAATATTTAAAAAATAATAAATAAATAAAAATTATAACTCCTCAAAACCCTAACAACCTTACCCCTCTCTCTCCAGACGTAGGAAGCCCTAAAGCATTTTCAGGTTTTGTAAGGTTAGTTTTGTTTATATATTAATTAATACATAGTACTTTGTTCACCATTGAATACTCATATAATCAATTTTCAATTCAGTGTTCAAGAATTAAACCAAAATTCTCAGCACAATATTTAAAAAATAAAAAATAAATAAAAATTATAACTCCTCAAAACCCTAACAACCTTACCCCTCTCTCAAGTCTCTCCAGACGTAGGAAGCCCTAAAGCATTTTCAGGTTTTGTAAGGTTAGTTTTGTTTATATATTAATTAATACATAGTACTTTGTTCACCATTGAATACTCATATAATCAATTTTCAATTCAGTGTTCAAGAATTAAACCAAAATTCTAACTGCGCTTCAAGAATTAAACCAAAATTCTTTTAAATTATCTATAATATTCTGTCCTCTGAAAATTTTATTTCTTTGATTTTATTATATTGTGTTTCTTAAGCTATAGAGAGATTTTCTTTGGTTTCTACAAACTCTCTCTCTCTCTCCAGATGTAGGAAGCCCTAAACGCACGGTATAGCATTCAAGATCTACAACTCACAGTATAGATTTTAGCTTATAAAGTTCAGCTTTTGTAGGGTTAGTTTGTTTATATATTTAGTCCTTACACTTAGGTTTAGGTTTAGGTTTAGGTTTTAAGAGATTTATATATTACTACTATGTGGCTAAATTTCCTGTGACATCAGTTTTATATTTTTAACCAAATACATCAGGAAAGCAAGAGAAGGCGCATAAATATTTAGTCCTTACGCTTAGGTTTAGGTTTTAAGAGATTTATATATTACTACTATGTGGCTGAATTTTCCATGACATCAGTTTTATGTTTTTTTTTTTTTTTTTTTTTTTTTTTTTTTTTTTTTTATGTAAGGTTAGTTTGTTTACATCAGTTCTTTATCTCAAAGATAAGACTTTTATTTCTACCGCAAGAACTATTTAGGTCTGTATCCCTTACAAGCACACATGAACTTAAATTGTCTTTTAATATATGCATGCTTTATTATTTTCTAATAGTTTTCCCGTGTATCGCACGGGTTAGCGACTAGTTATATATATATATATATATATTTTTTTTTTTTTTAAAGCATCGTTTTTCCATATAAAAGAAAGTATTTTTATATTTATATATTTTAAAAGCATCGTTTTTCCGTATAAAAGAAAGTATTTTTTAATTAAATTTACTTTTTGATGTGAAGAAAAGGTAATACTTATAAAGGGAAATATCAACAGAGAAGTATGATATTTATTTACAACAAGGAAGAAAATGAAAAAGAAAAAGAAAAAAAGGAAGTGGAAATCACTTACGGGCATCGGATATCAATAGAAAGTACTTTTATCTAGGGACCAAAACAATATTTTAGTCTTAATTATCCTTTGCACCAGTTTTAGTTTAGGATAAAGCGCTTAAAAAAGAAAAAGAAAATGATAAAAAAAAAAAGAAGGAAAAATGGACATCGCATAACAAGAAAGTACATCATTACAATATGGCATCTACTAAAAATATGCTATAAAACTAAGTTCATCTCCCATCATCTAAGTCAAATATTACTTGGTCTCTCACACTATCGTACACATTAGTACTTTTATTACTAGCATTATATTTGTAAGAATCTGATGTCTCACCAAGAATTTGGTTTCTTATGAGTTGGAATCAACATTGACCCACAAATGTATCTCCACCTTTTTTTAAACCCTCCAATTTGGTTGCTACTTCCTTCATAGTAGGTCTATCTTCCCCTTTCAATCTTAAGCACCTCTTTGCAAGATTGCCACTTCCTTCAGTTGCTCCGCATTTCCTTCTTTCGCTATATGTTTCTCAAGAATTTCAAATAATCTATTATCTTTCGAAAAAAATATAAAATATATAGCTAGACTTCTTTCCTCCTCTAATCTATCAAATGAAAGAGCCATTTTTCCTGTTAATAACTCTACAAGGACCACTCCAAAGCTATAAACATCACTTTTCTCCGTCAATTGACTTGTTTGCATGTATTCAGGGTCCAAGTATCCCAAAGTTCCTTGCACCATTGTAGCTAATTGTGTTTGGTCTAGTGGAACTAATCTTGAAGCTCCAAAATCTGATACCTTTGCTGTGTGAGTATTATCTAGCAATATGTTTGAAGACTTAACATCTCTATGGATTATAGGTGGAAAAGCTGCAAAGTGCAAATATGATAGTGCTTCTGCAGTTTTTGCAGCTATCCTAAGACGAGTCTCCCATGATATGGTGGATGCCTGGCTTTCATGATGAATGTACTCAAAAAGAGTACCATTGGGTATGCATTCGTAAAGTAGTAAAGGAACCTGTGTCTCCAAACAACAATCCAATAGTTTAACTACATTCCTGTGGTTAATTTCAGAAAGTACAAGTACCTCGTTTATGAATTGCTTAATTTGGTTTTCATCGACAGTTTTGGACTTCTTGATGGCCACAATCCTATTATCTGGTAAAATTCCTTTATAAACTATACCAAAACCTCCTCGGCCAATAATTAAAGTCTCATCGTAATTGTTGGTAGCCTTTTGCAACTCTTCTTCGTTGAAAATTTTGGCTATTGCAGTTGAATTTTCTTGTTTGGAGAGTTTTTGTTGTAAAATTAAACCCCCCCCCCCCCCCCCCTCTTTTGTTCAAAGAACCTTTGTTTAAGCTTGATTAACCTTCTTTGCTTAACTATCAAGTACAGCCAAGAACTACAGACAAGCACATCTATGAAGCTTATGCCAACACCTACATTTGAAAGAAATAGAATATTAGCTTGCTAATCTCTATCAAGTACATCTAGGAGCTACTAAGAAGCAAAACGATGAAGCATATGCCCATAGAAATAAACATTATTAATGGACTTTTTATACCATTCTTAGAGGGCCCAAGGGGGAGATGGATTACAATTTTTCAAAGAGTCATTTTTTATATTTTTCTTTTGGACATGATACAGGTTGCTGGTTAGATTTAAATTCATAAGAATTTTTATGGCAATTCTTTTTTCCACTCTTAAAATTTGCATGAATTTCCATTTTTGTGCTAAGCTGTTAAAACTTCTTTTTTTCTTTCAGGTAAGTATTATATTAGTTAATTTGACTTGGATCCCACAAATTAAAATTTATGGTAAGATTCATCATGAATGTGAGAGAAGAGAGTACCATATCACTGTATTCTAGAGCCTCTAATAGCTCCTAATAATTTTCCTATTAACTAATGCTTACAGATATTAATTAGTGCTCCAAATCAAATGAACTAATATGAAATAATCATTAAATAGTATCTCTAGACATTCTATTAAATAAGATGGATAATTTTTTTTTTTTTTTTGAGAAACCAGACTATGAGTCTGGAAATTTAAGATGGATAAAAAGTTAAGTAGACCGAAGAGGACAAAGTATAACATTTTTAATAGTTTTGAGATGAAACCAAACTAAATGTAAGCTTAAGGAGTGAAATAATACTATTTAACTCTAAAAGTTAAAGATAGGTTCCAATTAGTCTAACTAGTAAAGCCTCTTATTTAAAAACTAAATCTTAGTTTCAACTAAATAACCTATTCTCAAATGGACTCTTGAGTATACTTACCAACAAAAAGTTTAACTTGTAGCGATGGTTGATTGATAACACAAAAGACGTCTACTCCTGCACTTCGGTCCAAATGGTACCCCTCGATGCAAGAACGCGTAAATTTCCCTAGTACGTTCATACACTGTTCTCCCGGGGCCTTACAGTTATCATCATTTTCACACTCGTCAATGTCTGTAGATGTAAAGCCCATCGTTAAGTGACTTAAAATAAATATAGTAAATATAAAGCAATGACATATTCAAGACCAAGATTTAAAAACAAAAATAAACAAAAAAACCAAAACAAACAAAAAGTAAAACAATTAAACAAGGACTTTATTCTTTTTGCTGAGAGAAAAGCAGTAACATATTGTTAAAATGAAATGACAAAGTATTGCAACATAAGAAGTTTTAAAGAGTTTCTATCTGTTAATTTTCAGTTCAATTCGTTAAATTTTATTTTGTATCTTCATTTCAGTCCTTCAATATTAATCTCTTTTCAATTTAATCTTTCTTTCTAATTCCATCCAATCATGTTATTGTTTATGAGTTTTTTTCACTTCCCAAACCCACATTCCTTTGAGGATTAAATAGTCCAATACAGAGGTGGACAAAAGAATTACATTATATATTAATTAATAAAATTTAAATGACAAAATTGATATATATATATATATATATATATTAAAGGACTCAATTGAAATTAGGTTAAAATAGAAGAAATAATAATAATTACTATTATTATCGAGAAATTAACATAGATACATGAATTATTACCTTGACAACCACGGCGGAGGTATGGGTTCCATTAGGAATCAATACACGTGCTATTACCTCCACATATGTAACTCGATTTGTTGGTAACATCAGTGGCGGAGCCAGGATTTCAAGTCAGGAGGGGTAAGATTTAAAGACAAGATTGAAGGTAAAATTAATCTAAGAAATATTAATCGATACTAATAACAAAATAAATAAACAACTATATGCCAAAGTCATTGTCATACATAATCTAATATAAAATTTTACTTTAATTCTTTTTTTTTCATTTCTAGTTAAATTTACTCAATTGCAAAATCTACTTCGACACAAGCTCGTTTAGAATTTGACCTGGACATATTACTATGAAGTATATATATGTTCCTCAATGCCATAAATGCTTTTAAAATCTTATATAGACATTTGAGTTTATAGCAAAAACTCAGGTTTTTTTTTTTTTTTTTTAGATCAGCAAAAACCTCAGGTTGAGACTGAAAATGGTTGTTTACAAGAGAAAAAAAATTGTAAATAAGAGGCTGACTGGTGAGGTTCTACAGTTTGGTATCACTATATTTTTTTTCCCAGTCCTATTCAATGAAGTTGTGTGCAAAACCAATGTACTTGTACGCAGGACCTATTATTTAATAAAAGTGCTGCTTCAGTGCTTTGTGGATGTAAAATTGTCTTCTTGTTGACTAAAAAGTTGCTTCTGTCAGGAGGGGCAAATAACCTTTTACTATGTTTACTAATAGTATACTACTAATACATAGAAAATTTTTGAGAAGGTCAGGGGGGGCAGCTGCCCCCCTCGACCCCCCCTCTCTCCGCCCCTGGGTAACATCATTACATGTCTCAGTACCGATCGCCCAATCAAGAACCATTGGCATATCACTTCTATTTCCCGTAGAGTGCGAAGGGAATCAATGGAGAAAGTGAACGTGCCTTGTTTGCTAATAAACGCATGGCCACAAGGATTGAAACTCTCTACTTTTGTGTAATTATTTATAGAATTGAGCTTGATACTAATATTCCTTAACCCATTAGGAATATCTACCTCGCAACACCCAACACCAGAGCAAGAGCTGTTGACTATGTACTTAGTGCTTTCACATTCGGAAGGCAGTTGGGCAGCGCTATTGGAAATGCTACTGCTGCGGCTGTCAATTCAAATAATACCACAGCAACCCAAGTGAATTGTATAAGAATCCCAATGAAACCCATATCTCCACAGTTTGGGAGAAAAGGAGGTAATTACATATACTTCCTATAATTACATCTAGTCTAAAATGTAAATTACGCTCGTTAAATTTTGTGGTATTTTATTTTTTTCTATAACGTTAAATTGTTTACATTAATCTAGAACTAATTCAACTAATTTAATATATTAATGAGAGGAGAATAATCCTCTCTTAAGTTACTACGACTTTTGAGTGAAGTTTGTGGTATGTCTTTGTATTTAAATCTTATTCCATCATTTCTATGCGTTTGTTTCTCACAAATAATAATAATAATAATGATGATGATGATGATGATAATAGGGAAGAGCGCAGAGTACATCATAGGCTAGGATATTTTGTATGTGGGATATTCAAGGTTTATGGGTGGATTTGAAGCATGTATCGTGGAGAGAGATAATAGCACAAAGCACCGAATAAAAGAAAAGTACTCCAGCTTCAACCGATTTTTTTTTTTTTCTTGCAAAGAGACTTGATAAATTTTTACACAGGAATCATTTATGAATTTGTTTTCAATGAAATATTATTGAATATACTTTGTTATCATTATTGCTACACGTTTGATAATTGTCATACACTTAGTCTGCAATTATGCAATTTGCATCAAACAATTATTATATAGTTCAAAATTTTAAGATTATAACTTTCCAAATCTCTGAAAGTTTCAAACAATGACCAAAAGACTTAGGAAGTTTTGAACAATGACCAAAGACTGAGTGAGACGTTAACAAGATTAAAGACTTCTAATGGTGTCACTCGTTTTCAATGAGTTAAAAAAAAGTCACGATTAATTTCTCCCACACAAATTTAAGGAGATAAAACTACTAATTAAACTTTTCTTACTTGTTATTTTGAAAGATGCTGTCTTCCCCATAAGTCTACTCCCCCCCCCCCCCCCCAACTTATTAAAATATTACAAAATATATGTACACATATTTTGGAAGGCTCATACAGCTACTTAAATCTAGTAACAAAGTTCAAGTAGAGATAGACTATATTTTAGATGAGTTTTCAATAGACATTGCATTTAGATTTATTTTTCTTTTATTCTGAGAACTCATTAAGGCTTTAGGTGTGACTAATAGTTGATTTTGGTTCTTCCATTAGCTACGGAGATGATAGGCAAATAAAAATGAAAAGAACTTAAGGAGGAAGCTGCAAAGAAAATCTAACCGAAGAGTTACTTTAGCTCCAAAACGTTAAGATTAAATCTGAAGAATTTTTCTTTTACTAAAATTTTAAACCCTAAATATGTTTGTGATTTTAATTTTCGTAAAGTTTTAGTTTTATTGGTTATATTTTTCCAAAAATTCCATGTGGCAACTCATTTGACATAAAAATAATATTTTAATATTACCGTTAACTATATCATCATTTTTTATCCAACACTTAATGCCCATGACCATTTTAACACAATACCAAAAGGATAGAGACTAAATTAAAAAACAACCAAAAGGATAGAGACCAACTATATATAGTTTACCCTTTTTTATATTAATAACTAACTAATATTTATATCTAAAAATCTAAATAAAATGTAAATATGATTTTATCTATAATTGTTTTCTTCCTCTTATTTGTTATATAAATAAATTGAATTACATTGGTGTGCTAAAAATAAATTAAATTACATTTGTGTGTTATTTGAACATTATTATTTATTTTAGGAAAAACATGCAATTCTTATAACATTTAATTATTATAAGAAAGAAAAACTATAGCAAATATTAATATACTTTAAAAAAAAAAAATTATTCTTTTATCATGATACAAAATAAAAATCTATTTTCATAAAAAAAAATACAAATATATATTTTGACTCTATTTTGTGCTTATCTTGCCCCCTTTTTTTTTTGGATAATAAACCTTGCATATGATTAAATATTAGTGATAGTATCAATATTCCTAATTTAAGGATAAATCGGAAAACTCTATCATAAAAATAGTGATCCCATGGATAAATTATAAAGGAGCATTAGCTCTAGCATAGTTAAAACTGACCAGAAAACATGATTGCTACGTGTTCAATTTAGCATAGTTAATAGAGGGACTCCAAAAAGAGCACTAGCATCAGGCATGTTATATCAAGCTATTTTACCACATCAAAACTTACTTTTTCAATTTTAGCACATCATTTTACAATACGCTATACATCAGATCTTCTATTTTAACATTACACCACATTAAAATAATATTAAAAAAAAACCCAGCTATATTAAAAAAAAAAAAAAACAAAAACAAAACAAAATTGTACCATAGCGATTGTTATTTTTTATTTATCAAATTCCATCTGGCCTAAACAGAAAATTGAGTGAAGGTAGCAGCTAGGGATCATTGTGCTTTCTCCTTCTTTATGTTCTGAATTAATTACTTGAGTGAAGATAGGAGCTAGGGATTGTCTTGCAAGTTGCAACTAATGGTATCGTGTGTATACATGGTGTTGAACTTGGCCATAGTATTGGCAATATTCTTTTTTATGGCATGAAATGGTGTTGATTTGGGTAATTTTGCGGCATCCTCTGGTGTTATATGCAATTTAGTAACAGCTGTGAATGGTTCCCTTTAGTAGGTTTGCTTTAAAAACAGACCAAAATTTTTACTGGTCTTGGTTTTTGGGAACAGACCAGTTGGACAACAATCGTACTAGCTATGTAAGTAGAGAAATTCTCCTGTATCTTATCAAGCCATGGTTCAAGCTCAATGTTATTGTTAAAGTTTACTTCCCCATTAGTTATTTTCATAATTTGGTCAGTAAACATATTGGTGCCATTGAATGGTCCAATATAGAGAATCTAATGACAACCAGTCTTACCTTCTAGATATATTATCTCAATTAAGGTTTGATATATTAGTTAATGGGATTAGCATATTGCATGTCGTGCGTAGTTTTTCACCTATATAGCTATAACACCCCATTCGGTGGTTTCCTCAACTCCAGACCATGCGCTAGAGATGATCTTTAAAGCAACCTATAACAAAGTCAACAATAGAAATCAATGATCACTGCCAAGAAGTGGGATAAAAAAGGGAAGTAAAAAAACTAACAGCATAGAAATTGATTTACTTACTAAAATTATTATGATTCAATTAAAGTTTGCATTGTCCCTTTCTATCAACAGTTAAGAGTCAAACTCAACATCTACCAAAATGGATGTGTTTTGCGCCTTTAAAAAATAAGCAAGGGCCTGCCTCTTTTGCACACAGGTGGGACTTGGGAGAAGAGGTTCCATTTGAGTTAAATCTCCTTGGCTTCCAGCACAAAAGTTTAAAGAACAAATAGAACCATATCTGATCATTTTGATTCAACAGAGATCCTAGCCAATTTCGTTTTGTCCTTTTATTATTATTTTTAAAATTATGTTTACGCTCTTCCCAATGGAACAGATCCTCTCCATTTTATGTACTCAAGCAAATTATTATGGGGTTTTTCAGGGGCACTTATATTCCCCTACAGCAATTACTAACTTACTAAAAGGAGCAAAGAGATTATGACCTCCTTACTAGAGAAATCTGAAGATTTTTCATTATCCTGTCTAGAAAAATTAGGCCTTTCTATTTCCTCTTTTTCATGAAGGAGCTTTCTTTCTTAAAATGATAGGTTTACAATGTAAACAACACACTTCAACCAAAAAACAGACAAATATTTTATTCCCAAGGTATGATGAAACAATTGCAAAGATCAATACACTTATATTTCTTATAGATATTCACTTGTTAAAAATTTAAAACATCAATAGTCTTTTCAATTCAACATTTATTTTGAGCATAACATAGGTTACGGTGATTACGAATTCAGTAAGTTGCTGCATGCATAGCACAAAAAGCAGTAGGCCAAGGCAACAAGGTTGTAGCTGACTTTGCTACATGACCACAAACATGGAAAAAGGAAGGAAATCAAAACATGATTTTCAAAATCCATTGGTTTCATGTCTAACTTTTTTTTTTCTTTTTTCTTTTTTTTCTTTTTAAGAAATGTTTCATGTCTAACTTACTAATAACAAAACACACATAACAGATGGAAAAGACATTAAAATTTGAAATATATAGGTGGTGAAGGTATATCTTTCCTCTACATAGAGTAGTAAACTTAAGCCAAAAGAAACTAAGAGTTGGCTTAATATATGCAAATCCAAAAAGGCATTCGTTGATGCATTATCAATCCCAACAAAACTGCTACAAGCAATCCCCAGAACAATACTGCTAAACTTCTTGAGAACTACTTCCAAGGCTAAAGAACTCCTATTTCACGACATAAGAGCAATCATGTTCAGAACTACAACTTGGATTTTCAAATTGATTACTTTTACCACAAAGTCCTCTGTAAAAAATGGATGTGCTTCTGTAGGTAAGATGTAACAGAGTTCAACCTTTTAGATTGAGCTTTCTTTGGAATGGAGACATGCTTAGAAGATTCTAGATGTCAGGAACATCAATATGACACTACAGAATCTCCTTCAACATCTCCTTATAGCCAGTCAAAATCAAGTATCACTCCATAAACCATTATTATGAGAAACCTTCTTTACAGATTCATTAGAAAATGAACTTCCAAGTTTGTAATGTTGACCATTAGCAAGTCATGCGTCAAACTTCTGGATTATGAAGATGGGGGGTTGTGGCTGGGTTTGATGAAGGAGACGAACCATTTCTAGTGACTGTTAGTTTTGTCAGAAAATAGAAGGATTTGAGAAAAACAAAAACTAGACCAAAATCGGTGCCAAACAGAAATAACAAAAAATGAATACAGGATTTGAGAAGAGAAATGAGTACAGAAAATGAAAATTGAAAAGGAACCAAACAGCACCAAAAATTCTCTTTTTCTTTTCCTTTAATTGCCAATAATATCCAGGCAGAAAGGGCACTGTACCACAGATATCAAACTAGTAACAGAGCATTATGAAATCTGTTAGATTCTACCAAGATTTTCAAAAAGAGCTGAGAAGGTAAAACCATATACCAGCAAACAAACCAAATCTACACTTCACTTGTTCACAAAGCAGTCAAAATCATTTAAAAAGACTGAGAAGAAACACCAGGTTAGGCATAATACTGAAGAAATCAAAATACATCACAGAATGAAAGGCATATATAAACCACAAATTTGTATTAGATTTCTCTATCTGCACTATCCTTATTTTTTCAAAGGAAGTAAATTACTTTCAAATGATAATGAATATTAAAATTCAGTTGCTTTGATAAAACAGTATATAATTTTCTGTTTAATGGCATGGAAAAATCAGACCAACTGATCCAATTACTAAAATGACAATTCTTCTAATGTTTCCTTTCATACATAGAGGCTCATGCACCTTCTTCCACATTACTTTATCCTATTAATCTTCCACTATTTTAATCTCTATGTACAGTAAGAAGAATAAAAAATTCTATCCCAATGTGTCCCATATAGGTTCATTTCATCTACATATACGAAGGAATTGAAGAAAAACAGGGATTGCAGTGGCAGAGGAATGCTTCTTAGAGTACTGAAACAGCTACATACAGTTGGGTTTTAGCTGATTTTTCTCGCATTTTCTGGTTTTATTTCTTCAACTTATTCTTCTTCATCTGTGAACTTGCCCGTAAGTAATTCTATCGATTTTTTTCCATTTGGAGGCAGGAATTGAGAGGGAACAAGAAAGACCATGAACATAGAAGTAGAAAATGGGAAACTAAACGGACTAGATTAACCAGGCCAAATCCAGTGGGTTGAACGAATCAGAAGTTTTTTTTTTTTTTAATCTGTGTAACACCTTAAAATTAATTAACGAAATCAAATTAATTTTTTTTATGTAATTGCAACCTAGAGTTCCCTTTTTTTAAAAAAAATAGAATAGAATTTCAACTTATGGCATCAAGTCTTTCATAATTGTTCTTGTTATCACAGTAAGACATCAATTAATTTTTGGTATAAGTGGATTTGAATTCCACATCTATAATTTGACAATAAAAAATTTCCCAATTGAGTTACCTGTAACAAAAATAAATAATAAATAAATAAATAAAAACTTAAATGGTCTATTATTTAATTTTTTTTTTTTTATTTTACTTGGAGGATCAATAATACTTAACATTAAGGAATCCAAAAGTATAAGTATAAAAACACGAATTGGAAACCACGACTAAGCCAAGAGTCTTGTAGCATAACTGGTATAAAGTGGTGTTTTCCTATAGAGCTATCCAAGGTTCAAATTCCTCATTTTGCATTGTAACTACCAAAATCAAATTAATTAATTATTTAACAAACATTTCTTTTAAGATTTGATAGTTGGGACTTGGGGGAGGATTTGAACCCATGATATTTTTACTAAAAACTTCCGAATGTATCAATTGAGTTTCAAGGTTGTTGGCTTTTATTTTTTATTTTTTATAATAATTATATTGGAAAAAGCAACATTCATAATTCTAATCTCTTTTCATTTCCTCAACATTCCAAGAAACCAAACAGAGCATAAACGATTTTACATTGGCAATTTTAATGAACAACACTATAAAACTTTAAAACCCAAATTCTAACAATTGAAGAAAGAATTCTTCGAAACTCTACCTGGCGACTGAAACTGCAGTGACTCGACGAGGCTGAGTGACGCCGATGATTCCAGACTTGGTTTAGCCTCTGCGGTGCAGAATCTGAGAGAGCTGGGTGCTCTTTCCTGAACCGGTCTCTCCGATTATCACCACCACCGGGTTCCGGTCCACCGTTTCTACGATTTGCTCCTCAAATTGGAGGATCGGAAGGTTCGCCATTGACGAACCAAACAAAGCTAACATGCAGAGTGAAGTAAAATTTAATTGTTGACTAACAAATGCTTTTAGAATATTTATTAATTTTTTCCTTTAGTTTGTACATTAAAATAGAGGGATTGATTAAAATTCTGTGCAACTTAATGCAAAAAATAAAATAAAATAAAAAATTGTTATCATCATCACGTTAAGACACTAATCAGTTTTTGAAGTAAATGGATTCAAATTCTACATCTATAATTAGATTGTAAAAAATTTTTAGTTAAGCTAACTTTAACAACAACAACAACAACAACAAAAAAACCCTTAAATGGTCTATTCTATTGTTGTTGTTGTTGTTATTATTATTATTATTATTATTTTAGTTTGGGGATCAATACTACTTAACATTAAGAGCACTAGCATTCGAGAATGCACACAAAAAAAAAAAAAAAAAAAAAAAAAAACTTTTTTACATCCTCAAACACCACTTTGTCTATTTTATCATCTCATTTTACAATTTACTCAACATCTCAGCTTCTATTTTTACATACAACTCATTAAAATAATATAAACTACCATCATTAAATAATAAAGGGATAATTACAGCAAACCCACTTGAGGTTTGGCCCGTTTACATTTTACCTACCCGTGGTTTAAAATTTATCACTTTGCCCACCTGAGATGCCTTCCGTTAGAGATCTGTTACCCACCTCTCCCTTTGCCATTAGAAAAACACATTTTTAGAGAAAAAAAAACATAACAAAGATCAAAAAGTTAGGGTTTTTTATTGCTTAAGAACTTCGCCTTAAAACTGCATAACTCAAACTCTCTCTCTTTCTTATGAATCAAATCAAAGGAAGAAGAAAAGGAGAGAGAGATCTGTGAGTGTTGTAATCTCTAAACTCTAAATCTATCATTTGTTATGACAAAAGAGAGAGATAAAGAGATTTCTTGGAGTCGGAGTCTTAGGAGAGTAATAAAAGAAAAGAAGTTGAACATCAAAGCCCACGTGATTTTACGATCAGAATGATCGATCACCATGAGCCCAGATGCCAAGGCGGCGAGTGATACCATCATCCCAGTCACACTGCTCAAAAGCAACGGGTAAGAAAGAGCTTCACCCAGCCAACACGGTACACCTCGTTGAACCCACGTGGCAAAACGGTGTTCCTCGAGGAAGATTCGAAGTGGTTCCAGACGGTTCTTAAGGACTCACCGTACCTGAAGGCCCACACGGTCAAGTACTGAACCCAGCTCTCCTAGGCCGACCATCTCCTCTCCTCGTACCGCTTCGAACGCCTCTGCTCGCCGTCTGATGCGTACCTACGTGGCAACACGCGGTGTCGTTTGGCGCTCGAGAATCTTCCCGATGAGGTGTACGAGACAGAGTGGGATTTGATAATGATCGACGCACCGAGAGGGTACTTCGCCGAAGCGCCAGGTAGGATGGGTGCGATTTTCTCGGCGGCGGTCATGGCGAGGAACAGGAAGGGATCCGGTGTGACGCACGTGTTCCTGTACGATGTTAATCGGAGAGTAGAGAAGGCTTTTGCTGAAGAGTTTCTTTGTAGGAAGTACTTGGTTAAGGCTGTCGGGAGGCTCTGGCATTTTGAGATTCCGTCTGCGGCTAATAACGCTAGTGTTGCTGGGAGTAACTCAGTTACTTTTTGCTGAGTTTAATTTTTGGAAGACCTCTTTGGTCCACCCGATCTGGAAGTTGACGATGGTGCAGATGATGGGAGGTTGGGATTGAGAGCGGTTGGTGGTGATATAGGCTTGGAGTTCGAGGGCAGATTGCTGGCGGGTCGGATTAGATCTAGGGCGCATAGGAGGACTTGAGATGAGTGGGTTTTGAGAGAAGGAAGAGGAAATATAAGTGGTGGTGGTGCCGGAGATGGAGGGAATGACGAGGGTAGTGTGGAAATTACGGGAGGAAAGGTGGGTGCAAAGCTCCATGCAAGGGTGAAGGATTGAATACATGTTTGAATAACCAATGGACAAGAGAATAGCAATACTGTTGGTTTGTGTTTTGTTCTAAAAGAAGTTCTTAAGCAAAAAAAAAAAACCCTAACTTTTTGATCTTTGTTATGTTTGTTTTTCTCTAAAAATGTGTTTTTCTAACGGCAAAGGGAGAGGTGGGTAACAGATCTCTAACAGAAGGCACCTCAGGTGGGCAAAGTGATAAGTTTTAAACCACGGGTAGGTAAAGTGTAAACGGGCCAAACCTCAAGTGAGTTTGCTGTAATTATCCCAATAATAAAATAGATATAAAACTACCTATCTTTCTCCTCTTCCATCTCTTCTCTCTCTTCCTCTCTGTCTCTCTCTTTCTCACCCAAACTCAACTCCTCCACCGCCCACCAGCCAAACCCAAATCAAGCCAACCATTGAAATTACCAACAACCACTATACCACGACCACTCTAATCAACAAACACCACCAAAACCACAAACCCAAAACAACAAACCCATCCACCACCCACCACTCCACCATTCACCACAAACCATCGGAACAACCACATCACCACACCCAAATCGAAAAAAACCACATAACCATACCAAAATATTGCATACGGATGTATACATATTTAGAAAAAGGTTGTCCATTATATAACAAATAGTAATAACTTAAGGGTATTTATGAAAGAAAATTATTTGCACTCTCCCCAAAATTATCAAAAGATGGTTAAAAAGATTAAAACAATACTAATTTATCTCTTCATATTATTTATCAAACAACAAGAAATATGAGTTTTACATAGTGAAAAAAAACAAAATTCTTTGAGCACGGTAGAGTCCCCTCCTTGTTTTCTTCCCCACATCAAAGATGCACGTAGTAGGCAATGAGCATATGCCTCATGGTTTGATGCGTTGAACAATTTTGTTACAACCTAAAAAGGATTATAAGCTAACCAAGGGCTTTGTAGTTGAATTGACATCTCCCCATGTACAAAATGCCTAGCAACATGTTGTAATTATCTATATATATATATATGTGTGTGTGTGTGTGTGTATAAAAGATAGAGTACTAAGTATAAAGGGAAACACAATATTTTTATCTATATAAATGTCATCCTATTTGAAAGTAGCTCTTGTGATTTAGTATGAAGGAAAATAAAAGTGACAACGGTTAAATTTTTGTCAATAGTTGATCTAGATTCAACTTCCTAAAAAGGGTTTAGAAATGTGTCATTGACAAGGGATGAGAATACAACTGGAATACACAAGAATTTTATTGGCATATATATAATTTCCTTAGCAAAAAGGAATGGAAAATATCTTCGAAATTGAATCTAACGTTCTGTTTTTTGGAGACTCTCAAAAGAATGTAAGTTTACAGCTATAATAAATCAAACAGTTATGAACTTTTTTCCATAACAAAAGGAAAGAAAGAAAAAGAAAAGAAAAGAAATGGTCGTCTATTAATATTCTATTTTATATTTTATTTTAAAGTATTTTTAATTGAATCAAATTGTAAATAGTCAGTCATTAATTAAATCCCCCTACTTTTTCTCCCAAAAAGAAACCGAGTATTATGTTGGCTCCACCACTGTATGCATGAATTGGAATTTTATAACACAAAATTAGAACCGAGTAATGATATCACAACATGTCACATACTCCATAATACACACTCACCTTACAAATTCTACCACGTCAACTGAAATTCTACTTTTAAACAATGATTTCAATTAAATTGTAAAATAATGATTTTAAAACACGATTTCGTAACTAAAACATGATTTATATATATAACTTTTAGGCATAAATACACTTTTGGTCCCTAAATTTTGGGTTATTTTTCGATTTGGTCCCTAAACTGATTTTGCTCCTAGGTTAGTCTTTGATTTTTTTAAATCGTTTTTAAAATGGTCCCTGCCGTCAACCTAATTACGAAAAATGTTGAAGTGGCAAACGGATTTCACTGTTTGCTGACGTGGCTAATAAAATAATAGTAAAAAAATATATTTAACATTTTTTAAATGCCATGTCAACATTTAAATTAATAAAAAAAGCCAGCTAAGAAAATTTTAAAAAATAAATTAAATTTAAAAAAAAAAACCTAAAATCTAATTTAAACTAAAATCATTTCTTAAAAAATAAAAATTCATAATCGTTTTAATTCTTTTTGCTTTTGTTTTTGGTTAACCTCATCAGCTTAAACCCATAAATTGAGATGAACATCAAACCCAGAAATTTACATGAAATCCAAAAAATGAAGTGAACATCGAACCCATAAATCAATGTCAAATAACAAACCCAGAAAAATTACATCAAACCCGCAAATTTACAACCCAGAAATAAACATATAGAGAGATCAAGCAACAAACCCACTGAGATGAACAACCCAAAAACCATAAGCAGCTCCTTATTTCAGTCATCAACAAACCCAGACCTTAAAATCTCTGCTTCGGTCATCCACTTCGTCAATGGCTAGATCTGAAACGTCACACCGAGTCACTGAATTGCAAGGCCAACAATGATGGCTTTCGTGACTCAATTTCAACGAGCTCGGTCTGGACTCACCCATTTCATGGCTTTCATCTCTTCAGAAGCGCCACTTAAGACCCACAACCAGCAGCACGATCAGCTGTCGTCACCGTTTCCTTCTCCACGGCCACATCGATCTCCATGACCACAGCCCACCCCCACTGAAACCCAGAAAAACCATTAATCCAAGACCCATGGATTACCGATCTCCACCCCAACCACCAATCTCCACCTCCATTACCGACCACCCCATAGAAAACTAGAAAAACCTAGAGATTAGAGAGTTGGGTTTAGAGAGAGAAAATGTTAGAGATTAAGAGAGAGAGAGAGAGAGAGAGAGGGATTGAAAGCTTGAACAAAGAAAGATACAAACACAAATACGCACCAAGAGACAGAGAAAGAAAGGATTTGAAAAAAAAAAGAAAAAAAAAAGAAAAAAGAAGAAAGATATAGACACAAACACTGAGAAAGAGAGGATTTGAAAAAGTTTTTTTTTTTTGTTTTTGATTTTGAATTTTTTCAGTTTAATTTTTAAAAAATTATTTTAATTTTTTTATTAATTAAAATGCTGACTTGTCATTAAAATGCTGACATAGATGCTGATGTGGTATTTTTTAATATTATTTATTAGCCACGTCAGCAAACAGTGAAATCCGTTTGCCACTTCAGCATTTTCCGTAACTGGGTTAACGGTAGGTACCATTTTAAAAACAATTTTAAAAAATCAAGGACTAACCTAGGAGCAAAATCAATTTAGGAACCAAATCGAAAAACGACCTAAAATATTCGGACCAAAAATGCATTTACATCTAACTTTTATTAATTGGAGCACTCCCATGTTGGTCATGAGCGTACTAAATCATAGTACAATAAAAATGTGGGAAACCAGGAGGCCAAGAACATCCTTCAGGAGCTGCACCATATGTAAGCAATGATTAGGAATTTCAAAACCATAATCATTATGAATGGGAACTGAGCAATGATTAGAAATTCCCAAACTCTCTAAGATATTAAGGGGGTGTTTGGTTTGTGTTTCCAAACAACCATTTTTAATTTTTAAACAGCATTTCATGTATTTCCACATATTTTTTCACCCACACGTATTTTCATAAATGTTTTTAGGCGAAAAACACATTTTGGTTCCTACATTTTGACCCGATTCCCGTTTTAGTCCCTAAGTTTTTTTTTTACCGCTTTTAGTCCCTCTCCAGAAAAACGGTTCCATTTTAGTCCCTGCCGTTACATCAGAAACGGATATTGCTGACGTGGCAAACGACAAAGTCAAAAAATAATAAACTAATGTCCACGTGGCCTAAATTAATAATAAAAAATATTTTTTAATGCCACGTCAGCATTTAAATTAAAAAAATTAATTTATTAATTTTAACTAAATAAAAAAAATTAAAAACAGAATTAAAAACTAAAAATCTTATGTATTGAGATCTAAGTGTGCCTTGAACAAGAACAACAAGAACACAAACCCAGATCCAAGAACACAAACCCAGAAATTATTTAATAAAAAAAAAAAAAAAAAAACTAACCAAAGCCAGAAAAAAAAAAAAAAAAATTTCATAAAAGAAGCAAAAGAATCTACAGGAGAAGAAGATCGCGAACCTCAGAAATGGGACTGTGAGACGGATCGGACAAATGCGGCGGCAGAGAGCCGGAGTGCATGGACCGAGTGATTCTCTCTCTACCTCTGATCGCTTCCTTCTTTCTCATCCGCCGCTCGTCGGAGCTCTCTCTGACACTCGGACTCGGCGACAGAATCTCATTCATCTCCCAAAGCGTCGCCGCCAGCTTCCTCGCCGACACGGGCGGGGGCAGCGGCTGCTGTTGCTCCGCCACCGCCGCCGCTCAACCCAGCACTCTAACCCCCCTACCCATTTTTCCCTTCACACTTTCTCTCTCACGAACCCAGATTTGTTCTCTCTTTTTCAACTGAAACCAGCCAAGACAAAGAAAAATAAAAAAAACAACAAAAATCCATAACAATATCCACGAACCCAAATTTGCTAACAATATCCATCAGCTCCTAAGAAATTGTTTTTCTTGTCTTTTATTATTATTTTTTGCTGTCTTTTGGTTTAGATTTGAGCTGTTGACATTTTTTTTTTTTGGGTTTGTGGCTGTGGGTTGATTTTCTTGGCCTGGGTTGTTGTGTGAAACAAAACAAATGAAAAAGGTCGAGTTTTTGAGGATGGCCGACGAGGAATGTGGCTCTCTGCAAATATGGGTTTGAATTTAATTTTTTGAGTTTTAAATTTGCCGTGTTTGTGTTTTGTTAATCTTGTTTTTGCTGGGTTTTAAATTTGTTGTTCTTGCTGGGTTTAGTTTGTTCTTGCTGGGTTTAGTTCTTTCTAGGTTTTGTTGTTCTTGCTGGGTTTAGTTTTAAATTTGTTTTTGATTTTTTTTTTTTGATGAAAGTTTTTAATTTTTTTTATTTAGTTAGAATTAATAAATTAATTTTTTTTATTTAAGGATTTTTTTTATGAGAGTTTTTAATTTTTTTTTTAATTTAGATGCTGACGTGGCATTAAAAAATATTTTTTATTATTAATTTAGGCCACGTGGACATTAGTTTATTATTTTTTGACTTTGCCGTTTGTCACGTCAGCAATATCCGTTTCTGATGTAATGGCAGGGACTAAAATGGAATCGTTTTTCTGGAGAGGGACTAAAAGCGGTAAAAAAAAAACTTAGGGACTAAAACGGGAATCGGGTCAAAATGTAAGAACCAAAATGTGTTTTTCGCCATGTTTTTAAACAACAATTTTCAGTTTTTAAACACATGTATCAAACGGGTTAATTGGTCTTTTTTTACTTTTGCATTTGGCATGTGTCTAAATTAAAATAATTTAATTAAACAATTATGCTAGGATGATGCCTTTTTCTTATTTTGCAGTGTCCTTGACAACAGTCATCAGTCCATTATAGCCAGAGAGACAAGTTTCTAAAAAAAAAAAAAAAAAAAAAAGAGAGACAAAACATAAATAATAATAATAATATTAATATATTCACCACAGGTATCAATATGGGCTAATATAAATGTAAAGTAGATAGGATTATATATTATGATACTTGTTTATAAGGAGTTTTTATAAATCTCACCCTGATATTCTGACTTTCAGAGTTAGTTTTTTAGGGTTTTTTTTTTTTTTTTTTAAGTTTTTATTAATCAATGAATCTGCATCAAAGAATTCTGCTATATATAGTCCATAGTGTACGCTAGTTAACAGAATGACCCTTAAATTCTATATATATAGTCCACAGTATACGCTAGTTCCATCCAATTCATCCTTAAGTTCACTAAAATAATATCATTTAAGAATATGAAAAACATTAAAGTAATGGCAAGATTGAACACTGGATTACTAACTTGAAAACATATTTGAAGTTAAAGACTGAAAAAGAAAAAGAGAAAAAAAAAAAGAAACTTAAATGATTGATTTGAAAATAATTTTAGATATGACGATGTAATTTGGAGTTTAAACTTGAATTTTCTTGATCATTGCATGGCATACTAAAAAGTAGATAATTAGATATTTAATTATAGTCAATTTTAATTTTTAATTTATTTGAGGAAAAAGTAATGGATGATGTAAAACTGGTCATGATAACTGTGGGGCCCAATGGTCTATGGGCCCGGCTCGCTCGCTTATGGGAAGTCCACAGGTCACCAAACTAAAGGAGGCCAGGGCCCAAGCCCAAAAATAGTGAGCTCGATGTGGTTCAAAGATACGTCCGAGGACCTCTCAGTCCTCGGAAAGCCCAGAAACCCATTGACGAGAATGGGATAAAGGCAAACTTGAGAGATCAGAAAATATCTCACGGAAATAGTCCTTAATACCCTTCATTGACATGACACCGCCCCAAACAGAGCCGGATTTTTAGGCTTTGTGGACCATCTCCCCCAATTCAGGGATTAGACTGATGGGACAGATATCTGCCCTGGAAAGATCGACCCTACACGTGGACGAAGGACGACGAACGTAGGCTAGTATAAAAGGGAATGTTATGTGACCAAAAAAAGGGGGGGGATCCCATCTAGCTTCTGGAGAAAGACTTGATGAAAGAGAATGTCTGGATAATACACGCCGGACTCCACATAAAGACCCTCCGACGGGTAACTGGGGACAGCACCCTCGCTCCTCGGACATGGTCCGAGGAGCCGAACCCTCCTAGATACAAGATTGATGGGCCAGGATATCCAGCCCAAAGCTCTATCTCATATCGGTTCACCTATAGTCCGGCCCGAGATGTCGCCCTATGACCCAACGCTGGCCTTTCAAGCCCACTCTCTACAAATATTATTGTGAGGGACCTTCCGTGTGCAAGCCCAACATCGTTGCTGGGCCGCCAAAGATTTTGTGCCCCTACAATAACATAATTGCTACAAGTTTGATTATTGTCACACGTTTAGTTTGTAATTCTATAATCTACATCAAACAATTTTTACATAGCCTAAAAATTCAAGACTATAGCTTTCCAAGTCTTTGGAAATTTCAAACAATAACCAAAGACTTGGCGAGACGTTAACAAGATTAAAGTCTTCTAATGGTGTTACTTGTTTTCATGGTTGAAGGGATCTAGTATATCAATGACTTAAAAAAAATGTGATTATTTTCTCCAAACATACAAATTTTAAGAGATAAAGGTACTAATTAAACGTTTCTTAAATATTACTTTGGAAGATTCCTAAATCCCACCACCCCCACTCCAGCCCCCACAAAAAAAGGAAAAAAAAAGTATGTATAAATAATTAGAAATGAGCAATGATTATAAATTCCAAAACCCTCTGATCCTGAGTTCTTGATTGCCTCTTTTTTACTTGTGCTTTTGGCATGTGCCTAAATTACAATGATTTAATTAATATATAGTATCTATAAGATGATTCATCTGTTTGAACTGGACTTTTATTTGGTTAAAAAATATTCTCATTAATGAAGGGTAACTTCTCTAAGAAATAGAATTATAAATGTTAAATAACAAATTTCATTTTAAATTAAAAAAGAGAACTCCTAAAATTTAAGATTTTTTCCCCTCACGTTCATCTTTTTATTCCCTAAAATTTAGCCCTTTTATACTTTTTTTCTTCCAAGTAAAAGTAAAGCATCCCCAATTTAAAAAATTAAAAATTAAAAACTAAGAGAACTCCTAAATTTAGCATTTTTTTCCCACACGTTCATCTTATTTTTCTCCTACCCAAACTTTTCTCCATATCACTATACCATTTTTAAACAAACATTCAAAAAAGAAATTATAGTTACCGCTTATTTCTATAATTTATTTTTTTATTTTTTTGAGAAATAAAAATATATGTTTCCAAATATTAATAAATGTAAATTATTAATTTTTATTCAAAAAAATAAAAGAGTTATTGAGACGCACATGCTTATTGTCTATTTAAATATAATTTTGTCAAGAGGATGCCTTTGTCTTATTTGCTACTGGGTCTTTGACATTGTGCTAAATGTCTAGCGTTATTGTCATAAGCTAATTATTTCCATAAACTGATGCTCCTAATACTAAATAGGCAGAGACAAAACCTGAAAGTATGAGCGAATTGAAATCTAAAGTTGATAAAATTATTAATAATTTTTTTAATAAACAGTAGATAGTCTTATAAATAAATAAAAATAAACAATAGATAGGATTATTATTATGATAAACAGTAAATATAACTAACCCGGATAACCTGATATTTTTTCACTTTCAGAGCTACTTTTTAGAGTGACCCACAACCGCAAGACCATAATTTTGTCCCGCAAGACCATAGATACGAATTTTTTTTTAAAATAACAATAAATATTAAACAATTTAGTTAAATGTCATATTTCAAAACAATTTTGAAAAATAACATCTCGAGTATCTAAAACTCGAGTTCCAGATGGAACTCGAGTTTTTAAGTCTCGATTTGGGGAAAAAAAATTGCGCTGAAAATCGAGTTTTAGAGACTCGATTTCCATAAATTGCAAAAAACGCCGCTATATGGCTTTAAAACGTCACTATAGGGATTAAAAACGCCACTATAGGGCACCCTAAACCTGGTACTTACAAAAATTTTTTGCAGAAAAACGCCGCTATAGGGATTTAAAACGTCACTGTAAGGCTTAAAAACGCCACTATAGGTGAAATTTTTTGCATAAAACTCGAGTCTTAAAGACTCGAGATCTATGTGGCATTTTCCCACTCAGAATGCGAGTCTTTGAAGGTCGAGTTTTGTAAGTGGATCTCAATTTTTTGAAACTCGAGATGCTATTTTCCAAAATTGTTTCAAACGTTGTCTAACTTACAAAATAGAAAGGCTGAAGGAGGTTATTTCGCTCAAAACCTCCCATAGATACTATTAATAATTAACGGGTTGAAGATATATAAATGTAATAGAGTGACCCACAAGACCTTTAATTTTCCAAATCATTGGCCCAACCCATAAAATAAGTTAACACGACACGATAGATTAATAGTCCTGTTACTAATAATCGCGGCCTATAACTATAAATATATTTATCTGTGCCATCTTAATTCCCATATCTTCCTAAATATATTTATATTCTCATTTCTCAAATCCAAAGCAAATATGGAGCGTGTATTCTTTGAATTACGGCCAAGTCAACTACTCTTAACTCATTTGCTTCCTCTTGCTTTCTCAACCTATTTGCTTCCTCTTCTCTCTCTTCTTTTTCCTCATTTAATTCATCAAGCTTTGCTTTGCTCCTTTTCAGAAACACTTTTTTTCCAACTTGAAGAGAGGTGGTAAATATTCTAGTGCTACCCAAGATGCTTTAAGCTGTAGACTAATTTCCTCTATATTTTCAATTAGATGCTTATTTCAATCATTTTTTATCTTGCTTGATTTATAGCCCATGAAGTGACATTTAATTCTGAATTCTTGTGAGTAGTGTGATTCTTAGTACACGTATCAATTTTTGTATTAAAAGATTAAATAAGACAGCAATTTGTATGTTATGATTTCTTGCCATTTATTTGTAGGTATTAATTTGTTGGTCTTAATGTTGTGTGGGATTTTCTTGATCAGGGTTGTGATGCTTCGGTCCTCTTGATTGACAGAAATGGTGATAAAAACTTCCATCGAGAGGCAGGTCATACCCAATCAGACCTTGAGGGGTTTTGATAAAATTGAAAAGGCTTGTCCAGGGGTAGTTTCATGTGCTGATATTGTTTCTATTGCCGCTAGAGATGGCATTATGCTGGTCTGTTCTTGATCCTAAATTTTCATATGTTCTCTCTTTTTAAAGATATTTTTTGCTTATAGTACAGGTCAGCTCACCTAAGGGTTTTAGTAATAGTTTAAGGTTTAGGATTTGATGATTGTTTTGATAAAGATGCTTAAATGTAGCTTGGGAAAAAAGTAAGAAACAAATTTTAAAAGAGTTGGTATCTCTTTACATTTTTATATGTTGAGGAGCCTATCAATAAGATTCTGAAGTACATATTGGTCATGTGTAAAATTTAGAAATTGAATGAATTGAGAATATGTTCCTTGTGAATTTTGTTGTTTTGGTTTCCACAAATTGTTATAGTCACCTTTACTTCACCAACTAATTGTTTCAAGCACTTTTTGGTTGTGTTTTTCTAGTCTAAAATGTCAAAAAATTAAAATAAATAAAATGAAATACTTTTCTTGTTCCAATTTCTGTTAATCTGAAAATAAAGAACAACTCTACATTGATAACTCTTTTTATTGGTGTTCTCTGATGTAAACTATTATACTTGACATCACAAGTTGGACAGCATTCATTCATATTTCAACAGATACCTAATCTTAGGCGCCTTGACCTCTTTGATTTCAGCATTCCTTGCCACGTTTGCAGCTTGATCTTCTTCAAATGATCTTATTTCTTTCTCTTTCTCTTCTCCCAAATCAACAAAAAAGGAAATCTACTGAAAGGTACCCAGGGGCAGTGACAACACTGGCCCAAGATTCCACGACTGGATGATAACATAATACAGACACGTCACCTTTTTGCCCATAGAGGTTTTGATGAAAGAGAAATAGTCAGTCTTCTAGCTACTTACTAGCTCTTTGCTTTTCTTTCTTTTTCCCCCTTGTCTTATGGAGTTGAAAAGGTTTAAAAAGTTATTTGGTTTGTATTGGTTTCTTGATCATCTGAAGGTGAACACAACATTGGGAAGATTGATTGTGAATTCATACAAAAACGCCTCTCTGACTTCAAGGAGACCAGGCAGCCTGACCCAACTATATCTCTTGATTTCCTCACTGAGATGAAAATGAGTTGTCAAGACAGTAATAGGAACCACCCAGCCTTCTTCTTTATCCATGGCAACAATGGAAATGACTGAGTCTGCAGTGGGGATGTCATAATTTCAGGCATTGTTATCTTCGATATCATCCAGGGCAGGTTTTGACACTCACTACCATCAGAGCTTGTAAAAGGGGAGAGGACTTCTTTTTTGCCCATCAGCAATTGATGGCTAATGAGAAGGCCGTGAGACTGCTAAGGGCTTATGCTTCAGATGACAGATCAACCTTTCGAATGGACTTTGCTTGGGCAAGGATGAAGATGTCAGGGCTTAATGTTCTTACTGGATCTCAAGGTCAGGTCCGACGGAACTGCTCCTTGCTTTTGGTCAGTTTCTAAGTGACAGTCTTGACCGTAAAGAACTCTTGAGATCTTTACTCTTTCATATTAATTTCCCTTATGTTCTATGTTTGATTGTAGATCCCTACTTTTACATTCATTGCCTGTACTAATTTGAGTCTATATATAAAGCCAATGGCATCATTGGCCATGGTTACAATGATGAAATAGCTAGTTAAAACTGCATATAAATATTTTTTTGGTTGTTGAGTTCATTTGAAATATAGAATTCTAATGTTTTGAATGTTATCAAAAGTTCAGTAATATTGGCGGAGCTTATAATATATGTTGCGATGATAATAGCCAAATTAATTTCAATTGGGTGTTTGTGTTTCTAACAAGTTTTGGCTGATTATTCATCATATAAAGGAGATGTTAGTTGATTCATTTTGAGTTTGAACTTCAGAACTAGGAAAGTCTACAATTCTATGTCTTGAAACAAAGAAATTGATTTGTCTATAATTTTCTTTATTGCTTTGATCACCAAGTAGAATTTAAAAGTTTCTCGTAGGAATAGCTTTTAATTAGATGCCATTGTGTTTTATTGTCATCGATTAGTACTCAATTACACTTTTCGTGGCTGCAGAAGGTTTTGGAATGCTGTTATGCACGTTTAACAATGCTATAGTTGGGATCCATTCACCTGAATCTAACCCATAATTCTCACTCAACAAGTTACACTTCTTGTATGGCACTACTATGCTACAACTTGAATTTACATTTTCCTTCACCTTATTTCATTTAGTGAATCTACCATCAATCTAGTAGGTTCTCCTTAATGGCTTTAGGTGGTACTGATTATAGTTATGTTTTCCTCAAATTGGTTATAGTTCATGGAACAAGCACTTTTAATTTATGCGTAGGAGGAGATTTTTCTTGTTATGGATGTCTTCATTCATCTCTTCGTCTGTTACCTGAGAATCTAATTTCGTCAAATTTGAAGGTTATGAGTGCTGCTGATGCCGTCAAAAGTGTCATTTCTATTACCTCTGGTTGTCTGAGAGAGAGCTTGTTTGATGCAAACTCAAATTTCCAAAAATTTTGAGATGCACAACTGTTGGCAGAAAACCAATTTTAGAGGGTGAGACTTAGTTTTGGATATGCGAAATATGCAATTGATTCCATTTATCAGTATCTCACAGAATATTTTCCCTATCGTAGGAACTGGTATGACTGCATATCCTTGACTTTGATAGCTATTTACTGAAATTAAGTTCCTTATCTTTCCTATGTGTCATGAAGATGGTTTGTTCCTGGAAACCTTTTCAGTTAGTATCTTTGCTTAGAGATTTTATCATTATCTTGTGTTTTAAGTAGAGTTCTTAAAGTTAGTTTACTTCTTGTGCTTATAGGCTTCCTCCTCTCTTGCCAATTGCATAAGGCCATTCTTTAAAAACAAAACAGCATTCATTATGTTAAACATCAAGCACTGCCTCTATCTTTCTCTAGAAATTTCTAGAATTTCTCATGCAATCTTTCTCTCCTGAATTCTCTAAGAGCTTCCTTGCATAAGTTAATCTCAGCCACTAATTTACAAGATGTCTAGAAGATTGGAGAAAGGCATTAATTTAATGCCAATAAAAAGGAAGAAGCTAGAAGCTTCAATAGATGTAATGATGGCCAAGAGAGAAGAGTGAAGTGAGGTGATGTGAAGTGTTAGGTGAAGTAAAGTGTGTGAGGTGAAGTAGTGTGAAGTCAGGTGCAGTGTGAAGTGAAGTAAAAAGAGAGCTATAGTGTCAGTAGGTGTGCATGAGTATTTGGTGAGTGAGTGTATTTAAGGTTAGCGTGTGTGAATGTAAAAGTGCTGTGTGTGCATTGGTGTAATAATGGTGCTCGTAAAGTGTTGTAATTTAAAGAGTCCAGTTTTAATAAAAAAGCTCTTTGTTCAGTCTTTTGTTAAACTCATTTTAGGTTCGCAGAGGCAAGAGTACTCATCCATAGTGCAATGTGATACTTAAAACGAGATACTATGTACATTTTCCAACATACCACAAAACTTGAGTCAGTTTACTTTACTTTGGAGATATAATGCCATTAACCAATGAGTTATGGAGAAAAATGAAACCATCACCATAACTTTTGCAGAGAATCATGTTCATGTTCTAATGCAAAAAGTGGAACTTCTACAGTTATGCCATTTTAATTTCAATGATAATGATTTTATTCATTTATAAAAATCTGCATTGGATCATTGGTTAGGTTTGCTTGCCTACCAATTGGTATATGATCTTGTTATTCATGTTGATAACTCTTTCTATGAGCCCTAAATGCCTCTTGAATTTATGAAATCAAAAATATTATGTTACAACAAAACCATAAGATGCTAAACAAATATGAATTTTCAGACTCCCTCCATCTTATAGGCCCCAAAGACAGCACAAAGGAACTTTTGAAGAGTGGCTGATTATTATGCATCATTTAATAATTGCAGTATATAGGGGTAGCAGCTATTATGCTTGAATAAAAAATATCCAATTGCTCTTATATATATTTTGGAATCATTAAACTTAGAACAAAATGCTTTCCCATTGATATATATTCGCAATATCTATAAAATATTAGTCAGCCTCGCTTTTTCAGCTAAATACCAAGATCTCATAGGCTAATCATTTTGGCTACATAGAGAAAGTGCTTCCAATATTAAGAAGGAATATAATTTTAAACATGCTGTTACAAGACCATGGAAAGGCATGGATAATTCAATATGCAAACAAAGTGGAGCATTAGCCCACAACCTTAACTTCCATCCAAGTATGATGTGAAGAGGAAGTGCCAATTGAGTTATTTTCAACTAAGAACCTGAGAGTTTGTTTAGTTTGGTAGATTTTAGGAGGGATGAAAAGGGCCGGGTAGAGAAAAGTGGAGAGAAAAAAAGGTATATAAAATTGGTGTTCAAACTTCAAAGTTCCTTCCTCTTCTTCTTCTTCTTTTTTGAGTGGAGTTCTTGAGGTTTCATTCCAACTTTTGAGATTGTTGTGGGCTGCAAATTGATTGGGTACTATTTAAAAATTTAATTTAACGTTTTTCAGATTTGTTATAGAGAAATGGAGAGAAGATTGGGTGGTGGTGACGGCAGCGACTCTGGTGAGATGTGTGTGGTGGGTTGCTGAAAGGTATAAGGTAATGTATCTGATGTGAATATTATGAGGACAAATGGAGGAAAAAAAATTCTTTTAGTATTGTTATGAAATTTGCTGTGTAGAGTGTCTTTCAGGTTGGGGAAATTTTTACACACTATCAATGCATAGACTTGTTATGTCGTAATTTCCATTGGAGACAATTTCACCTATTTGTATATTGTTTGAAGAAATTAAAAGGTTTATGTCTCTATTCTTCTAGTTACTAGAGCAAGTGTTCTGAAATAGGAGTTGGTTTCTGTTTTTTAACAAAAGAATGAGATTGCGAAAGCTGTGGAAGAGGAACTTGAAAAGGTATATTTCTTTGTCTGCTAATTTGGTTTAGTATTAGTCGGGTTACAAGGTAAATCTGATTCTTTTTAATATCTTTGAATTTTACATGCATAAAGCCATGTCAGCTTACGGATTTGGGATTGTTCAAACACTAATTGTGGACACTGAACCTGATGAATATGTGAAAAGGGCTATGAGCGAGATAAATGCCGGTAAGTGTTCATTTTGAATTGAACAATTTTTCTCCTCTTATCTCTGAATAAGTTTGGCTTCTTTTTTCCTGAAAACTAATTAACCTGTCATTGACCTTTCACATGTAATGAACAGCTGAATCTAATTATCTGGCTGGGCTTGTAGTTGGGCTGAGGGACAGTGTACTTGCTTTCTCTATGAACGTACCTGGCACTATGTCAAAGGATTTCTTGTACATGGTTCTGGTGACTCAATATTTCGTCACAATGAAAGAAATTGGCGCATTGTCAGAGTCCAACCCTGTTTTCATCACACATGGACCAGGTACTGTGAAAGACATTGCTTCACAAATTACAGATGGCCTCCTTCAAGTAAATACCACTCAGAATTAGTAACTTTATCCCAGCATAATGTTGCACGAGTGGCTTTTCTAATGGTATATGAAATGATTGGTGCTAGTATCTTAGATTGGTGTGGTGTGTATACATGGTGTTGAACTTGGCCATAGTATTGGAAATATTCTTTTATAGTATGAGACGTATTTTTGGGGGGCATCCTCAGTCTGGTGTGATATGCTACTTTGTATACATGATGTTGAACTTGGCAGTTGGCAATTGGCACTTTATCCCTACCGAACTACTAACTTAGTAGAAGGAGAAATTATTAGGTCCACTGGGAGAAGCTGATGTAGTTCTCCTTGACCTCTTAACAAATAAAATGTTGTTATTTTATGCAAATGTGATATCACCTAATAATTTTTTATTTTTTATTCTTTATACTGATTATGAAGCTCACTCACACATTTGCATAGATGGCATCGTCTCATTGGTCGGGAGGACCACATTAGTAGTCCTCTCGGTGGACTTAATAATTTCTCCCTTACTAGGGCATTTTGAAGATTTTTCATTATCCTGTCTAGAAAAATTAGGCATTTCTTTTTCCTCTTTTTACGAAGGAGCTTTTTTTTCTTCTTAAAATGAAAGGTCTACAAAGTAAACAACACACTTCAACCAAAAAAAAAAAAAAAAAATTAATACCAAGGTATGATGAAACTATTGCAAAGATCAATGCACTTTTATTTCTTATAGAAATTCACTTGTTAAAACTCTTAAACATCAATGTTCGTTTCAATACAGCATTTATTTTGAGCATAGAATAGGTAAGACTGTTTGTGACTTCGGTAAGTTGATATGCGCTTTAGCACAAATTGCAGTAGGCCAAGACAATTAGGTTGTAGCTCACTATGGTACATGACCACTAACATGGAAAAATGAAGGAAAGGATAACATGATTTTCAAAATCCGTTGGTTTCATGTCTAATTTTTTTTTTTTTTTTGTTGAAAAATATTTAATGTCCAACTTACTCATAACAAAACACACACAAAAGATGGAAAAGACATAAAGAATGTTTTACCAAAAATGAACAAAAGAATAATTAGTTTGATTAATCACATGAAAAATTGGAATAGGTGGTTAAGGCATATCTTTCCTCTGCATGCGGTAGTAAACTTCAGCTAAAAGAAACTAAGAGTCAGGTTAATAGATGCAAATCCAAAAAGGCATTCCCAAATGCATCATGAATCCCAACAAAACTACCATAGGTAAGATGTAACAGAGTTTTTTCTTTTGGATTGAGCTGATTTGAAATGTGGACGTACTTAGAAGGTTCCAGATGTTAGGAACATCAGTATATGACAATTCAGCATCTCCTTCGACATCTTCTGATAGCCTGCAACTTAACACAGTCAAAATCAAGTCACTCCATAAACCATTATTATGAGAAACCTTCAAATAATTTTATGTGATAGTATGTTGTTCACAAAAACGATGGCAGTCCCAGAGCCTTATGGCTCACTTGCACTACCCAGTTCTAATTTTATCTGATAGTAAAAGAGTAAAATGTTTTCCAAGAAAAGCCTTGGCTTCTTTGAGACAATCTATGTATGTTCAGCAGAAACTCTATTGAAAGCAGAAATCATATTTAATTTTTTAATTAGAGAATCTTGGAAAGGGTTATGCAGCTCTATTTGGTAAATGAGAGTGATTGAATGGGACATAAGGGAGTTATAGACAAGGAATTTCAGAGCTATTATCTATAACCTTGCTCTGGCTGCTACAGTTTACAGATATGTAGTTGCTGCACTCTATTTGTTTTGGGCCGTGAGCATATCAATAATTTTTAGTTCGGTTTCGCTTTCTGCTGTATGTTGTTGTGTACTGTTTTCTTAGGTGCTTTAGCAGCCTGTTTGATGCGGCTTGTGTGGTTTGTTCTTGGTTAAGGAAGTTATTGCTTGTTCATCTACGAAATCAAAATGAATTAATATTCTAGAATACCAAACAACTACTACAACAACAACAACAAAAAAGTGAGCTTCTTAACCAAATATTCACGCCATCATTGCCTCCTACACTATTAGCCGAATCGAAGATGGCATTTACTAACTTAGATCTAGGTGCATTATGAGTTTGGTGCCAAGGGTTCAGACACTAGGGCGCAATCTGAGCAAATAAAATGTAAATTCGGCTGCACTTCATTCTCCCCTCTCTCTCTTTCTTCTCTTTTCTTTCTCTCTGTCTCTTTTGAATCTTGCTGGGTTTCCATTTTATGTTGTGAATCTCTCTTTTCTTCGTGTTTTTAATATATATATTTTGGTTATCAAATCTGCTAGATCTGGGTTTTTTGATTTTGGTCCAAAAAACATAAGACTGAAGTAGATTGAATAGATTGAAGTGGACCTAATTGATCGATTAGACTGAAATGAACCAAGATACACTAAACTAGTTGCTAATCCATGCTATGCATGAGAACTTACCTATTTTGAGGTAGACTAAAATAATTTTATATAAAATTAAAGTCATACATCATTATATGACTTCAATTTGTGTTACAATTTGAAGAAGAAGTCATTCCTTGAACATGCAATGACTTACAAAAAATTTGTCAAACAATTTCAGATACTGCCAAAAAAAAAAAAAAAAAAAAAAAAAACTCAAAAATTCAGATATTAAAACTTCTGAAAGACCAAAAAAATCAAAGAATCAGATAATTCACTTCTTATAAATTATTGAAACAAAAAAAAATATATATGATTAAATAATAGAGAAATATAAGGGAAAGATAGATTATATTCGAAAGAATAATTTCAATTATTGCAAGCAATTTTATCTTGGAAAAAAGGGCTAAAGAGAGTTTGGTGGTTCATGTATGAAAATTATTTTTACAAAAATACATGAAAAACCATAAAATAATTTATCTATTTTAACAAAATAGAGGAGAAGAAAATAATGTAAGAAGAGCTTATACCTCTACTCAGCTTTAAAAAAAATATATTAGGATTTGCTTTGCTTTTATAGCGTTCATAATTAAACTCACAAATTTGGATATCAATTATCAATGTTTGAGTTTGAATTTAAGTTAGACTTGTTAGAGAGATAGAGTTTCACTTCTTGTAAAGTTTGGATTAAACGAAAATAATTTTCTTTTAAAAAAATGATAATGATGGGTTTGAGTTTAAATTAGACTTGTTAAAAAGATAAAGTTTCACTCCTTGTTAAGTTTGGACTAAACAAAAATAATTTTTATTTAAATAAAATGATAATTTTATTTAAATATTGTGCTGACGTGGAAAATTGTGAGAGTTTCAGAGGTTTCGGTTATATATATATATATATATATATTATAGACTGAATGGACTGAAGTAGTCTGATTACATCCTAATGTAACTAATCCTAGTAATTCTCCAATTGTCGAGCCTTCTGCCAAGTCCACCTTTATCCAAAATTCTATAAAGACTACAACTCTCCAAGTCTTTGAATGTTTCGAACAGTTACAAAGATTTGGTGAAAACTCGTGTAGGCTGAATGAATGAATAATTTAAAGGATGTACTCAAATAACATGTATTTTAACTGTAAATAATATGGTCATAATTAAATGAATTTTTGTTGGACTTTCAGACCAATCATTGTTATTGAATTCATATTTTAAAAATTTTCACCGTTAGGTTACATGTTTTACATTTTTATATGTTCTTAATATACATACTAATTTTCATTTTAATTAGATGTTATTTACCATTCAATCCATAAACTTAAATTTTATGCATTATTTTTTTTATATATAATTATTTTATGATTATTTTAAATTACAAAGACTTGAATTTGAAAATTTGATTAATGACATAACGGTTAATCTTTGATTGCTTTAAAATTTTACAAGCATGGAGACTATATGAAGATAATGTAATTCAACAGTGAATTTTTCCAAATTTACATCTAATTAAAAAATATCATGTGGTGTAATCCATATATATATATTTGAAGAAAAAGAAAACAGATGATATTAAAGTTAAAACTAACCCAAAAACGTGATTGTCAAACATTCAGTCTAGCACTTCTAATAGAGGGACCTAGATAAGGATAGCCTGATTGCTATGCCTACGCATCCAGATTGCAACTCTGCAATCAGAGTACAACAATTATTATACATAAAGTCCAAAATTCCAAGACTTCAACTTTCCAAAATCCAAAGTCATTGGAAGTTCCAAAGAATCCACACAATGACCAAAGATTTGCGAAATGTTTGCAAGGTTCATTGAATCTTTTAGTAATTAAGAATAGTCGTATTTTGTTTTCTTCCATTCAAATTGATGGCAGATATCTTTCATTCAAACACCATTGTGTTTCACCAAGTCTTTTGGTCTTTGCTCGGAACTTCCACAAGACTTGGGAAGTTATAATCTTGTCTATTACCAATGTGCATTTTCAAAGTTGATGAATGATTGAGTCAAAAGCAATGAACAAGAAACTGAAAAGAGAAATAAGAGAGTATGGGATGCAAAGAGAAAAGGAAACAAAGAAGCAAGAGGCATTTAGATAAAGAATAGAGAATCAATGAAAATTTATATACACGCTTTAAAATTTATTGTAAAAGACTTAACTTCCACACTTTTCACTTTATATACATGCTTTAAGGTTTTTATTTTTTAAATAAGTAATGAAAATTTTACTAGGAAAAGCTTTTTAGTGCACTATTTTAGAAAAGTTTTTATGGGAAAATAAAGAAAACAATTAATTTTTTGAAAATAGTTTCTATTTCCCATAAGAGTAGTATAAAAAATTTCATGAAATGATTTATTATTGTTATTTGATGGTGTAAATTATATTATTTTAATATGTTGTATCTAAATATATAAAAATTGGGATGTGGATGAGTTGTAAAATGGTATGATAAAATAGATATAATAGATTTTTCAAGTGTAAAATTTGTATTTTTTTAGATACTCAAATGTGAATGCTATGAATCTTTTATAAATGTTCAAACCCACATTTGTCACTAATGACTACTTGATTGGTATGGTCTCTAGCTGTACACATCGTGTATACTTTGGTGACTCTTATTTTATGATTTCATAATTTGTTCAACTTCCTCTATCCTTAATCCTTGTATGGGATACTAATGAGTAAATTTGAGCATATATGTAATTATAAATGAGTTTCTTAAAAAAAAAATATATGTGTAAATAAAAAAAGAAATAGAGATCTGTATAACACGATTGCTATATGATAACATGACTGCCACATGAACATGATAAATTGATAACATTATTGTTGGGTCAATACAAGGACCTGGACTATAATACTTAACTTTCAATCTTTTCTTCTATAACCAAAAAAAAAAAAAAAAATCTAAAACAAAACAAAACAAACAAAAAAACATTACAAGTCTTTGGAATTCCAAACAATTATTATAAAAGACATGGTGAAACATTTTTCACGATTTTATACCTTCGTACATGTTTTCTAGATTAAAGGAATCTTGCAAATCAAATACTCAAAAAAAAAGCAATGATATATATATATTTTTTCTCTCATACTAATTTTAAGAGATGAATCCAGTAATTAAACTTTTCTTAGCTGTCATGTTGACAATCCCATCCTTGATTGATCCATTTTGTGTGTTCTATTCCGTGCAATGTTTTCCCATTACAAATAGGAAGATGGATGGGACAAATTTTCCTCGTCCCACCATGTCTTGCATAAATGTACATTTTTTTTTTTTGTTAGAATGCATAAATGTACATATAATTTAAATTATTTAATGTATAATATCTATTTGGTTTTTAGATCCCTATGAACTAAATTTTTTAGCCTAATTAATTAACCAAGTGAATACTTAGATTTATTATTTAGATCTAGGTTAAAACAATAAAGTCATATCATGTAAAACAGCGGAAAATAAAGAACATAATGATATGATCACCTAGAAAAACCAAACTGGTAAAAAACCTAGGGAAGATTTAATCAATGCAGCAGGAGGAGGATGCTCTACATCCAGAAGAGGTAACCAACCTCGACTCTCAAAGTTCCTACGAATTTCAGGATTCACCTCATCTAGAATGAATTTTCTCTTGGCCCAAACAGACCTAAAGATGTTTAACTTCTCATAGGCATCATTATTAGACTTGAACTAAAATATCGTCCTATCAAAATCAGAAGAGGAGGAGGAGGTAGTTTTTTTCTTTGCTCTAGTTTTCCTAACCATGGCTTTAAAGAATAGGAAGGAAAATAAAAACAAAAACAAAACACAATACACAAAACCAATGGCAGATTGCATTAGAATGGGTTAAAGCATAATTTATATCAAGAAATTGACAAACTATATGATGCATGTAATGAATGCATATATGATGCATGCTCGAATGCATAAAATTTGTTCAATTTTCACATTTCACCAACAATTGACTTGAACAAAAGAGTTTTAACATAAAACCCCAAATTTTGAAAAACCCACTTTTCAAAACCAAACCAAATTGATCAATTAAACAATATACTAGTCAGAAAACAACATATAATGGCTTAATCCCTTAATTTCACAAGTCAATTTCAACAATTTAAGCTTAATTGAACAAAAGCCCCAATTTTGAATAATTTCAAGTCCTAGATTTTCCAAATCTTCTCAAATCACAAAATTGATCAAATTAATGCATGGGAATCAAGTATATATCATCTAAGAACAAAAAACCAATGATTAATTTTGATTAAAAACAACTAGAAAATCAAAATCCCCGAAAAATCATTTGTTCGAAAATTATAAGGAAAATGCATGAAAAATGCATGAAAATTGAAAATAAATGAAAAAGAAAGGGTATTTAGGTCTTACCTACACTTGAGGACAAAAACCCTTGAAGATTTGAGGAGGAAAATGACAAAAACATCTTGGATTGGATCGATCGATAGAGAAAGGGACAAAAAGAAAAGAAAATTTTTGAAGAGCTGAAGAACACATGATATTGCAGAACCTTTTTATTTTTCTTTTTTTTGAAACTCGATTGGTCATGTACCAATTGGGTACCAATCGAACCAGACAGAAAGTTCTCTTTAAAACAGCTTAAGTTTTCAGTCAGTCAAAAAATAGCTTCGATCGATCGAAATCTAAATAAAACAGATTCGATTGATCGAGTACCAATCGAGGAGCAATTGAACCAACCTAAGACCTATCTTTAAAAATCAAGGGATTTTCGATTGGTCGAAAAACACATTCAATCGATCGAAATGCTGGAAATATGAATTTTTTGAAAAACTACAGAAGTTTATGCAAATATTTTGGGTTGTAAGCCGCAAATATTCTTTTTTTCCATTCCATATGCAATATTTTAAAGACATAGTACATGTCATTATGGCTTGTACAGGTCACAAAACTGGTACAAACACTCCACTATTCCATAACAATGAAAGTACTAGATTATATCAATTGATTCTAAAAATTCCATATTATTCTAGCTGAATTTTACTTTTTAGTCCAAATGTTAAACAAAAAAAAAAAAAAAAACAAAAATGAGGCTTTGTAAGGGAAGGAGACACTGTCCTTTTGAAGGTGTCATGCCATCAATGAAGTCTTCCCATATTCATCAACATTAATTAAAGCTGCCAAGGCATGACTTGTGAGGGGCATCAACTTTTCTCATCGCTCTCATCAACAAGACCGCTACTTGTTCTTGTTTTCTCATTGCTTCACTACTAGCGTATTCTTTGAAAATTTAAAATAGTAAACTAAAAAAGACTTTACTTCAACACTTTTCACTTTTTTTTTAGAGGGAAAACTTTTCACTTTATTTACACGCTTTAAAGGTTTTTAATTTTTTTTGATAAGTAATGGAAATCTTATTAGGAAAAAGTTAATAGATGCTCTAAGAATATTTTATTATGCACTATTTTAGAAAAGTTTTTATGGGGGAAGTAAAAAAGAAAGCAATTAATATTTTGATAGCATTTTATATTATTTCTCATAAAAGTAGTATCAAAACTTTCGTGAAATGGTCTATTATTATTTGTTGGAGTGATCTATATTATTTAAATGTGTTGTATGTAAATATAAAAATTGGAATGTGGGTGAATTGTAAAATAGTATGGTAAAATAAATAAAGTAGGTTTTTAGAATATAAAATGTGTATTTCTTTAGATACTTTTTTTTTATTTGGATAAGAATTTCTTTAGATACTTGAATGTGAATGCTTTGGGTCTTTTATAAATGTCCAAACCCACTGATGTCACTAATGACTACTTGATTGATATGGTCTTTAATTATAAACGTCATGTATACTTTGGTGACTATTTTTCATGATTTCATAATTTTTTTTTTTTTACTTTCTCTATCCTTGATCCTTGTACGGGATACTAATGAGTAAATTTGAGTATATATGTAATTATAAATGAGTTTCTTAGGAAAAAAAAATTTATTTGAGCAAAAAGAAAAGAAATAGAAATCCATATAACATGATCGCTATATGATAACTTGATTGCTACATGAGCATGATAAATTGATAACATGATTGTTGGATTAAGACAGGAACCCAAAAAACATGATTCTTACATCTTCAGTTTGCAACTTTGCAATTTGAAACAAACTATTTTATAGTCTAAAATTCACACTACATAATAGAAGGAAGAATATAACACTTAACTTTCCAAGTCTTTGGAATTCCAAACAATTATTACAAAAGACATGGTGAAATGTTTTTTTACAATTTTATACCTCCATGCCACACATCTTCAAGATTGAAGGAATCTAGTAGATCAAAGACTGATCAAAAAACAACAGTGAGATATATATATATATATATATATATATATATATAATATCTTATTTATTGATTATCTTGCATATTTGTTTTATTTTCCCTTAAATACTTATTATTTCTCTCTCTCTCTCTCTCTCTCTCTCTCTCAATTTTATGTATACAAGTAGAATTCTCGTGCCATAAATTAAAATTTTATGTAAAAGAAAGAAAACATTTTTTTTTTTTTTTGGCTAGGTAAAGAAAGAAACCATTTTACTAATACTATCAAAACCGTTTTAATAATTAGTAAGTTAACTATCTTAATAATTAGTTAGTAACATGACAAAAACTCTTTAATTTTACATGCAATATATCTTGAGTCACTCAGCTTGAGCACGACATGTAACATGTAGTTCACTACATTAAAACACAAAACTATAATAGATGATCAAAAATAAAGTATTAAATTTTATTTTTTATTTTTTTAATAAATGAACTTTAGATGTAACAGAATATCAAATTTATTAAAGATTAGGTAATAGAGTTTTACATGGAATAAAAATCTTAAAAATTAATAAGAAAATTAATATTTTGGTAATAATTAATATATCTACTTAGCATAAGCAAAAGTTAGTCACTCGGGTGAAGAGATTTGAATTTTGGATGTTTTAAAAATACTAGGAGGTGTCAACCAATTGGACTATTATGCTCTTGGCATCCTATCCCCATTTGTCAAGTCCATTAAAACAACATCATTTTAGGAATTGAATAATATAATAAATAAATAAAGTTAAAATTGGACACAGAACTCATGAAATGAATAAATTGAAAAAAAAAATTAAAGAATCAAAATGAAATAAAATTAGAGAATAAAATTTGTAATATATATAATTTTTTATTAAAATTTTCTTCATGTAATTATCAATTTTGTTTTTGTTAAAATAAAAATGATTTGAGAAAAAAAAGAAATAAATGACATTAAATGGTCTCTAATAATACCATTTTTTTTATGCGAATAATAATACCATTTCTAGCATGGTTAATTCAGACTTTCTTGTTTATTTATTTATTTTTTTATGAATGTTAATTCAGACATATAGACAATGGGTCTGTTTGAATTGAACTTATTTTTGTTGAAACTGAAAACTGAAAACACTGTAAAAAAATAATTTTTAAATGTATAAATAGTACTGTAAGACTCATTTTTAATATTTTTTTGAATAGAGTTATTGCTACACTATATAAATAGTACTGCTACAGTGCTGCTACAATAACAATTATCCCCTGCCTTTCAGCAAAACGTGTGAAAAAAAAAGGAACAGTATTGTTACAATACTGCTACAATGATAATTGCTCCTCACCTTTCAGCAAAACACTTGAAAATATATATATATGTATATATATATATATTTATATGAAGAAGAAGAAGAAAAGAGCTTTCAACCCAATTCATACGGCACCATTAAACCCGATCCAAACGGCACCATTATGATTGCCAAGCGTTTAATGATTGATTGCTACACATTCAATGTATAAGACTCAGTAATCTGAACAAACATGGTCAAAATTCAAGGCAAGTAATAATAGAGGGAGTGAGGGACCCTCCAGAGAAATTTGACTTCCCAAGTGTTTGCAAGTGAAACACGTCTCTAAAAGGACGAAAGAATCTGGCAGATCTATGACTTTAGAAAGGCAAAGTTACTGATTAAACATTTCTCTAGCTGCTACCTTGGAATACGGATGGTCCCCATCAACTTTTCTTTCCGCAAATCAAATTTAATGAATGTGCGCTATTCAGGTTGTTCTTTCATGTGAGTACTCTGGGTGCAATAGCTCAAATCCTAGCCTTCCATTCAATCTAATGGTTCTAAAATAACTCTACGTCATCAATCCGCGTCAACTTAGTAAAAAACAATTTTAATTCACTCTCATTCCTTCTTTCTCTCATTTTTTTCCTGTTCATGTCTTTCTCTCTGCAACTTTTCACTCCTTAGTCCTCTCCTCTGTTCTCTCTAATTTTCAAAATTTTCAAAAAATCCCGATGTTGTTACCGCTTCGCTTGCGCTCTCGCGGCAAACTACCGTCATCGTACGGACCAAGTCTCGAATCAGCCACCATTGCGCCACCCACCGGCCACCATTTCTCTCCCCCAATGATCTATCAGCCCCTGCTACGCCTCTGTCGGCTTCACTGCTTAGCATCTCTAAACTACACTGCCAGCCCAATCACTTCCCAATGAGTTCTCTCTCTGACTTTCCATATATATTGGGAACACGAAAGAAAATAAATTGAAATTGCAATTTTTTTTTTTTTTTAGTTAGTTTTGAGATTAAGGATTGAAATTAGATGGTGGGTTTTTTGGCTATGGGATTTATGGGTTCTTTTAATCTGGGTTTTTTTTTTTTTTTTTTTTTTTTTTTTTTTTTTTTTTCATTCTCACGGTGGTGATTTGTACTAAGACCCAAGAAATTGTTGATGGGTATATTGTTTTGCTCGGTATTATGGGTTGGATTATTAATTTGTTTATTTTTGAACTTGAGCAGAATTTAATGCTTCTTCATTGTTGAACTTGAAAGGCACTATGAATACCTTTATCTAACTTAAGTTGGACATATAGGTGATATATGTGGACAATTTAGAGATTTGTTTTATTATTATTTTTTAATAGGGTATTGCAATGAAGATTAGGCATATCAAAATCTGTTAGTGATTGGAATAATTCATTATTACAGAATTTGCATCAATGTGAAGTTCTAAATTTATACATCAATTTAGTGTGTTCATTTGCAGTTAGATGGCATTAGTTTTGATGATGGAGAGTCTCCATTGTAGACCTCTCAAAGTTGAAAAGGTAGATTTTGCTGTGCACGGGTAATGTAGCATTAGTGGAATGCTTACATTTTTTTTTTTTTTTTGGGTTGGTTGTGATCTTGCTAGTTGTGATCTAGGTTGGTTTTGATGTAGCTTGTTTGAAAGCTACTGTAAGAGCTAAAGACCATGGGCGTGATTTCTTGTTGCGGTGATAGTAGACAGTTTGACATTGGTAGTAAACAATAGATACTAAAGACAGATGCAGTTTGACATTGGTAGTAAACAATAGGTTCCAAAGACAGATTGTCTTTCAGTGTGTCATTAAATATTCATACTATGCTTTGGTTGACTACATTTTTGTGGTAATATGCTCTCAATTTGTAGTAATAGTTGAAATTGATAGCAATTAAACCTTGTAATGTAGGTTTGATAGTTCATGTACAAGCAAAATTGGTTGTTTCTTTGCTAAGTTCTGTGTAGTCATAGCTATGCTTTTGATATATAAATCACCCCCCTCACCAGGGCCCAAGTCTGTCCATCATCTTAATAGTAATATTCTTGTTTTTTTCTAGCATTGTTTCAACCTTTCAATATTATCATCTATGTAGTTTGAATTTGAAAATATTATTGCAGTGAGTCACAATATTAAATGTTGCTACCTTTTATTATCCACTATGCAGGTGATTTCTTGGATGCAATTGAGCACTAAACCTGTTTTTTCTGAATTGGTGGCTCAATAATCTCAGCATGGTTATACATAAGGGCTGGCACTAACGGGCTACCATAGACAAGCCACTTGAGATCGAAAAAGCATATGATCTTGAAGCACACACACTTATTTCCCTCTTTTCTTTGTGTGGAAATTATATATATTCTACTAGCTAGTGGGAAAAATTGGCCTTATAATCAAGGTCTATAATTCAGTAGAACTCTTGTTATCTTGTTATTTGGCATTTTGATCAAAGTATACATTTCAATGAAATTTGAACTCTATTGGAACAAGTATTTTTTGTTCCTTTTATGTGTTTGTTTTAATATTGCATTTGTCACTAAATTGGTTACTCAATTATTTGTTGTCTATTGATTTTGATGAAAAAAAAGTTTTAAGCTTGGTAAAATTTCAAAAGATAAATCATAAAAATCATTACAGATATTGAAATATCAAGAAAAGAATAATTGCACTTTATTACATTCTCTTGATTTGTACTATACATCATTGTAAGGGTTTTTGTATACATAAACAGGGACACTCAAGTGTCAAAATTGAACGATACAACATAAAACTCAAGCAAGTCTTTTTTGTCTCATTACATGTTTCGAAGTAAAAAGAAGTTCACTCATATCAAGTCTAAAACTTTAATGACACTGAAAATTAGTCTTGCTAGCATCAAGATATCAATCCATAAGGAATGCTTCAAAACCTTTTCTGGCAATATAGCTTGGCTGGAGCTCTATGCTCTATCATCCTGCAACGTTAAAAAACAAATTTCAATCAATACAGTAACATCTTAGAAGACCAACCCTCTATTTACTTGTAAAAATCTTATATGATTCGTTGGTTTCAAGTGAAATAAACCAACAATTTGACTGGAACTTGAAACATAATTGCTATATATAAGTACTTTTCTAGTGCCCCACACAGCCCACACCTTTTGAAATTAGAACAACCCTTATTTCAAGCTTGGCTAAGAACCGACAGAAATTTCCATGACAAAGACAACCCAACAGAAGAAAAACTACATCTACCAAAATTCAAAAATTTATCTATAATTTACTGCAATTAGAGCAAAAGTTAGCCTAGCTGCTGTATACTTGAACAGATGCATCCCCACCATTTGTAATTGCACTTTGAACCAACCAAGTGATGTAAGAAAACTGCCAACTTATGCTCAAATTGTAGTGGCAACCGAAGCAACTAAAGAGTCTAAGACAATGCATATCTCTACATTATTAACATTTGAGGAACTAAGGAGGCAATATTAACATGATAAATTCTAATATTTGGAAGAAAAATATCCTCTTTGCCAACAAATGGGATTTTCACAAACTTCACAATGTCAGGTAGTTGAACGGAAATAGTAGAAGAAACAGCCTTGTCTATGAGCACATTCTTGGCAAAATCAAGACCAAGTGTGATGCTTGCACATATATGAAGCCTTCCTCCTCAGATTGAATTTGAGTGTTATTAGGAGTTAGTAAAAATGATAGAACTATTAACAAATTAATGGGTGAAATTAATAAGAAAAACTCAAAAGACAAGTAGTTCAAAGGAAAACCAAGAACCCAAACACTCAAATTACAGTGATCTTCTCTTGAAGAAACTACGAGAGCAACACGTAGAAAATCAAAACAAAAATTTTCCAATTGGTACTACCAGTGACATCAACTACAGACGAAATTCTTCATTTTTTTTTTCCATCCTGAAGATGGTAAAATATAGAGCCTGATGGGCCTACCTTAATGGGTCTGACGGATCGGAACTGGTGGGCCTGTATAAAGATGATCCCCTGCACTTTGAAGGCCCATTGCTGACAGACGTAGTAAGGGCCCATGATCCGAGGTCCATATCGCCTAGAAAAGCCTTAAGAGCCAAAAATGGAAATCCTTGCTCACCACGCTCAGAGGAATTTGTATTAGAGTCCCACATGGAAAAGATTTGAAAACCAAGAAGAAAAGTTAACCCTTTGCCACTATAAAAGGCCTGCCACCCTCAGAAATCGAGGTACGCTTTAATTGACCCTCTCTATACTCTAAGTAAAATAGAAGAATTCTAACTTGACCGTCGGAGAGCTTTTGGCCGGCACCACACCGGTGCTCTCTGAAGGACTTCTTTTGATTGCTTCTGTCGTGCAGGTTCGTTTCGAGTCGCGAGTACGGTGTGACCCATTGGTGACAATTTTCGACGTCATCAGTTGGCGCCGTCTGTGGGAATCACGATCGTCATAACACATTATCGCTTCTTAGACAAAAGAGTTACATGGTACTCACATGCTCGATGGCAACCACTAACAACGCTCAAGAAGAGGAAGCCCCTACGACTGCCCTTGAGAGACAGGTCAGGACGCTCGCCGCAGCCGTGGAGCACCTCACCAAACAAAACCACGACCTAGAAGAGCAGCTAAACCAAAAGAGTGCAGCGGTCAATAACCAAGGAGCGGATCAAGAAGGAACCAGCGCTGAAAGGAGGAATCATGACAGACCACAGGAGAGTAACGCCCCGAGCAAACAAGTGCGACGGGACGCTAGCATCCCTTCAGTGACGGATACAGCTCCACAACCCATCATCGCGGAGATGCAGGCGATGAAGGAACAGATGGAAGTACTGATGAACGCTCTCAAGGGGCGAGTGTCCAATGATCTTGACGACCTTGTCAACCGGACTGACTCGCCATTTACGGCAACCGTCAATTCCTTCCCCCTACCAAGTAAATTCCGCATGCCAAGTATGGATAGTTATGACGGAATCAAGGACCCTCTCGATCACCTAGAGACCTTCAAGACCCTGATGCACCTTCAGGGAGTGGCAGACGCAATTATGTGCAGGGCGTTCCCTACAACCCTAAAGGGCGCAGCAAGGATTTGGTTCAGCCGGCTAACACCAAACTCCATCGGCACCTTCAAGGAGCTGAGCGCTCAATTCACTACGCACTTCATCGGAGGACATCGGTATAAGAAATCCACGGCTTGTTTAATGAATATCAAGCAGAGAGAGGAGGAGACGTTACGGGCCTACATATCACGCTTCAATAAAGAAGCGCTCTCGATCGACGAAGCCGACGACAAGATACTAGTGGCAGCGTTCACGAACGGACTGAAGGGGGGTAAGTTTTTGTTCTCCCTATACAAAAACGACCTAAAGACCATGTCGGAGGTGCTTTACAGGGCCACCAAGTATATGAACGCTGAAGACGCACTACTAGCTCGAGAAGATAGACCCAAGAAAAGAGACAGACAAGAGGATCCCCGACAGGACCAGGGGCAGAAGAAAGGAAGAATGGGAGATCGAAGGGAGGAGAGACGTCCAAAACCCATGGGCGCAAGGTTCACAAGTTTCACCCCGTTGACCGCTCCGATAGACCAAGTCCTAATGCAGATTAAGGACGAAGGATCCCTGACGTTTCCGGGAAAGCTGAAGAGTGATCCCAACAAAAGGTCCAGAGACAAATATTGCCGCTTCCATCGTGACCATGGTCACGACACGGTCGATTGCTACGACTTGAAGCAACAAATCGAAGCCCTTATCCGACAAGGGAAGCTGAAGAAGTTCGTCAGCAAGGAGAGAACAGATCAACCCCCACAAGAACAACACCCCCGTCGAGAAAACTAGCGACCAAGACCCCCATTAGGGGACATAAGGATGATAATTAGAGGAACAGCCGCGGCCGGATCGTCGAAAAAGGCTCGCAAAACATACCTTCGGATGGTACAGAATGTCCAGTTGGCGGGTACAGTGCCAAAGATGGCAAGAAGGGAAGGCCCCATTATCGGGTTCTCGGAAGAGGATGCAAGACGCCTACACCATCCACACGACGATGCCCTCGTCGTCACCTTGCGGGCAGGCGACTACAATATCCACCGAGTGTTGGTCGACAACGGTAGTTCGGCCGACATCTTGTATTATCCGGCGTTCCAACAAATGAGGATTAACAGGGAGCAGCTAATACCGACAAACGCCCCGCTGGTTGGTTTCGGAGGGAGTAGAATATTCCCCTTGGGCGCAGTCACGCTATCGGTGACAGTAGGAGATTACCCCCAACAAATCACCAAGGACGTAACATTCTTGGTGGTCGATTGCTCGTCAGCCTACAATGCTATTATTGGACGACCCACGCTCAACTCGTGGAAGGCGGCAACATCAACTTATCACCTGATGATCAAGTTCCCAACGGAGTATGGGGTAGGAGAGCTACGCGGAAGTCAAATTGCCGCACGAGAATGCTACGTAGCTATGATGGAGGTGGAAGACCAGATCCAGGCCTTGAACATAGAAGAACACCGAACGACGGCAGAACCTACAGAGAAGCTAGAGGAGATAACTCTCGACAGTTCCAATCCAGACCGAACCACCAAGATCGGAACGCTTGCCAAACCCGCAATCCGTCAAGAGCTCGTAGCTTTCTTGAGAAGCAATAAGGATGTGTTCGCCTGGAGCCATGACGATATGCCAGGAATCGATCCCTCGGTCATGGTACATAAGTTGAATGTGTTGCCCTCGTTTCCACCCGTCCGACAAAAGAAGAGAGTATTCGCCCCGGAACGAGACCAAGCAATAGCGGAAGAGGTCCGCAAACTCCAAGAGGCAAGCTTCATCAGGGAAGTCTACTACCCCGATTGGCTGGCGAATGTGGTAATGGTGAAGAAAACGAGCGGCAAATGGCGGATGTGCGTGGACTTCACCGATCTTAACAAAGCATGCCCCAAAGATAGCTATCCCCTTCCAAGGGTCGACATCCTAGTAGACTCGACGGCTCAACACCAATTGCTAAGCTTCATGGATGCTTTCTCGGGTTATAACCAGATCCGCATGCACGCGGACGATCAGGAGAAGACTTCGTTTGTAACCAGTTAAGGACTCTTCTGTTACAAAGTAATGCCATTCGGCCTGAAGAATGCAGGGGCAACATACCAGAGACTAATGAACAAGATGTTCGCACAGCAAATAGGGAGGAATGTCCAAGTCTATGTCGACGACATGCTGGTGAAGAGCCGGAAAGAGGAAGACCACTTGGAAGATCTCAAGGAAACATTCGGCACGCTTCGATCCTACAACATGAAACTCAATCCGGGAAAGTGCGCATTCGGTGTAACGGCAGGCAAATTCCTAGGATTCATGGTATCTCAAAGGGGGATTGAAGCTAACCCGGACAAAATCCGAGCCATAATGGAGATGGCCCCCCCGAGAAACGTGAAGGAAGTACAGAGCCTTAACGGCAAGGTAGCGGCATTGAATAGATTCGTGTCGAGAGCGACGGACAAGTGTTTACCCTTCTTTCGAACATTGAAAAAGTCATTCGAGTGGACGGACGAGTGTCAGCGAGCCTTCGAGGAGTTAAAAACCTATCTATCTTCACCACCTCTACTGAGCCCCTCGCAACCAGGTGAAGAACTCTTCCTCTATTTGGCTGTCTCCCCGGTGGCCGTCAGCGCGGCCTTAATCAGAGAGGAGGACAGGGCACAGAAGCCCGTGTACTACGCCAGCCGGGCGCTCCGCGGTGCCGAGGAAAGATACCAACCTATGGAGAAACTCGCTTTTGCGTTGGTCATGGCGGCTCGCAAGCTCAAGCCCTACTTTCAAGCCCATACCATGAACGTAATGACCGACAAGCCCTTGCGAAGGGCACTGAGTAATCCTGAAGCCGCGGGTCGACTAACGCTATGGGCAATAGAATTGAGTGAGTTTGACATCAAGTACCGTCCACGTGCGGCCATTAAAGGACAAGCTGTAGCCGACTTCATAGCAGAGTTTACGCGTGACGGGGACAAGGGGGCAGAAGAACCCCCCCAGTGGAACATCTACACCGACGGATCATCCAATAAGCGAGTTGGAGGAGCCGGCATAGTATTGCTGTCACCTGAAGGAGACAAGATTGAATGTATGGTCCGTCTCGACTTCCCCATTACCAACAATGAAGCAGAATACGAAGCGGTGGCAGCAGGACTCGACCTAGCCAAAGCCGCCGGAGCTGAAAGTGTGGTCGTGCATTGCGACTCTCAAGTCGTGACCAATCAAGTAAACGGAGATTATGAATGCAAAGGGGAAAGGTTGAAGAGATATCTTGATCAAGTAAGGGCGAGAGTCGACGGGCTAAGAGCAATGTTCGTCCAGATCCCTAGGGGAGAAAATGAGCTCGCCGATCGGCTAGCCAAAGCCGTTTCAGCAGAACATATGATGACATCGGGTAATGTACTTTCCTTTGTTCAAATCTTTCCACTAATAGACCCCGACAACATGCAGGAGATACGCTCCGAAAGAAACTGGACTACGCAGATAACTTCATACTTAAAGGACGGGATATTGCCAGAAGAGAAGGAGGCAGCGAGAAAGCTAAAAGTCCAAGCGGCAAGGTTCGTCTTGATAAAAGACATTCTTTACAAGAGAGGTTTCTCCCGTCCTTATCTAAGATGTCTCGGGGTTGAAGAGGCAGACTACGTAATGAGGGAAGTACACGAAGGAATATGCGGGAACCATTCCGGATCGCGCTCGTTAGTGCACAAACTGGTACGAGCTGGGTATTACTGGCCAACCATGCAGAAGGATGCCGAGTCCTACGTTAAAAGCTGCGACAAATGCCAAAGGTTCAGCAATTTCATCGGACAACCAGCTGAGGAGCTAACCTCTATAACGGCTCCATGGCCGTTCGCTCAGTGGGGACTAGATATCATGGGACCTTTCCCAACGGCGGTAAGGCAGCTGAAGTTCTTGGTAGTGGGTATTGACTACTTCACAAAATGGGTAGAGGCGGAAGCCTTGGCCACCATTACAGAAAAAAACATTAGAAGTTTTGTCTGGCGGTGCATCGTATGCAGGTTCGGTATTCCAAGAGTTCTTGTCTCAGATAACGGGAGGCAGTTCGACAACGGCCACTTCCAGGATTTCTGCACTCAGCTAGGAATAAAAAACCACTACTCATCACCCGCCCATCCTCAGGCTAATGGCCAGGTTGAAGTCACGAACCGATCCCTGTTAAAGATTATCAAGACTCGGCTCGAGGGGGCAAAGGGCATATGGCCCGAAAAATTGCCGAGCATACTATGGGCATACAGGACAACGGCGAGGACTTCGACAGGAGAGATGCCATTTCGACTGACATACGGGAGCGAGGCGGTCATCCCAGCAGAAGTTGGACTCACAAGTTACAGGGTTCACAACCATGACGAATGCAGGAATGACGAATCCCTGAGGCTACAGCTGGACCTAATAGATGAGGTTAGGTCGGTGGCGGAGCAAAGGATCGCTAGGTACAAGGATCGCATGTCCAGACATTACAACACCCGGGTCCGACATAGAAACTTCCAAGTTGGAGACCTCGTACTCAGGAAGGTCATGGGTGCAACTAAAGACCCTGCACAGGGAAAACTCGGCCCCAACTGGGAAGGACCTTATAGAGTTACGTCATGGAAAAGGAAAGGAACGTACCACCTGGAGACAACAGATGGAGAGAAGCTGCCACATCCATGGAATGCCGAGCATTTGAGGAAATACTACCAGTAGTAGTGACACGGCAACCAGTTTTTGTTTGAGCTTTTTATAAGTTTCCCTTTTAACTGTCTTTTTGCTACAATTTTGTTGTGCCCTTTTTAAGCCCAAAGGGGGCAGGCACTTTTTCCTTTACGCATTTCTATAATCAGATATTACTTTGATCTTCTACTTGGATGTCATTATAATTGTCTACAAAACTAACAGAAACTAAATAAAGTCCACAAGATGGACGGATACAAATGCAGTCCACAAGATGGACGGATCATCCTACGGGGATGATAAGATACTACAGGAATAATCATTCAAGTCCACAAGATGGACGGATACAAATGCAGTCCACAAGATGGACGGATCATCCTACGGGGATGATAAGATACTACAGGAATAATCATTCAAGTCCACAAGATGGACGGATATAAATGCAGTCCACAAGATGGACGGATCGCCCTACAAGGACGATCGCCCTCAATCCACAAAATTGACGGACACAAAATGTCCACAAGATGGACGGATATAAATGCAGTCCATAAGATGGACGGATCGCCCTACAAGGACGATCGCCCTCAATCCACAAAATTGACGGACACAAAATGTCCACAAGATTGACGGATCACCCCACAAGGACGATCACTGTCAGTCCATAAAATGGACAGACCCAAAATAAAGTCCACAAGATGGACGGATTATCCTACAAGGATAGTAGCCAAAGTCCACAAGATGGACGGACCATCCCACAGGGATGATGACTCAAGTCCATAAGGTGGACGGATATAATCGAAAGTCCACAAGACGGACGGATCGTCCTACAAGGACGATCACTGTGAGTCCTTAAATGGACGGACATAAAATAAAGTCCACAAGGCCGACGGGCCATCCCACAGGGATGATGACATCCTATAGGGATGATAACTCAAGTCCACAAGGTGGACGGAAATAATGGAAAAACATGCAAGCGAAGTGGACGGACCACTGACTACGTTAAAATTTTTACAAGTCCATTAAATAGGCATTACATTTAAAAAGTGATGTACAACGCCACAAAGTGGACGGGTCCTCATAATGAACCTCTAAAAATAGACGGAAAAGGAAAATCCTCACGGATGTAAATGCTCAATCAACACAAGATAACAAGTCTGCAATGTGGACGGAGTATCACAGAAACAAATATTCTCACAAAAATCCTTCCTTAAGAAGGAGGACGGACCTTTAAACAAAGTACCAAACAATGATAGAAAGCATATATGAACATTAAGCCAAAAGCCCCAAAGGCAAGCGTTTAATACAACTAAAGAGGACGGATTGTTCTGGAATGTAAATAAAAAAAAAAAGAAAAGGGACGGATTGTTCTCAAAATAAATTACATAGACATTAATCTTTCTTTTGTTCAGCGACTTGGACATCCTTCAACGGGACGGACTCTCCGTCTCCTTGAGCAGCGTCTTCGCCAAAGAGGTCCTCCGTATTTTCGGAGGCGACGGGGAGGGCAGAAGTCTGGGCTTGGTCCTCAAGTTTGACCATTGACAAATCCAACTCTGGATAGGCCTTCTTGACTTGACGGAGAGAATCATCGAAGCCTTGTAGGAAAGAATCTGACAGCTCGCCCAAGCAGGTCTCTGAGCTTCGGTACTCCTCGACGGCTACCTCTTTCACATGACGGATCTCTTCCTTGAGTTCTTTGATCTCCGCCTCCTTTTTCTCTATGACCGTCAGCGCAGAGGCCGTCTTCTCCTCCAGCTCCTTCCTTGCCTTCTCAGAAAGCTCCAGCTTCTTCTCCATCTTGGACCTCCATTTATGGAGTTGTCCGAGCTCTTCCTCCGTCTGCTCCGCCTTCGCGCGCACCCGGTCTAAGGTACTCTCACGGTTGAGACACCGGTCCAGTAGTCCCTTCATCATGACCAAGGACTGCGAATAGAAAAGAGACCGTCACATAATGTAAATAACAACGAAAAAGAAAAATAAACTTATTTGACGGACATAACCAACCTGAGCGACGGCAAAAAGGCCCGTCTCCCCCATGGCCTCCGTCGAGTGGTTTCCAAGATCTTCATAGTCTTCCGCCGTGATGATGGACGACAGCTTCTCCAATGCATACTTGGAGTCGTCGCGGAGAAGGGAAGTGTAACACCCCAACCTAATTGCCTAATTAATTTATGGGTTTATATGCATGTCATTATTTTAATTACTTTTAAGTGCATGAAACTTTGATTTTGTTATATTATAGAACATATATGCCATTTTAATGTGTTAGAGATAACTTTATAAAATTAAGGATATATATTTGTGTGTGTGGGTAATGTGTTATTTATTCTTTGTAGATAGGTGTGAATGCAAAGAAAAATAAAAGTAAATGTGAATGCAAAGTTTATATATATATATATATATATATAATTATATGTGTGTGTGAATGCAAGAAAAATTGGAAAAGGTGTTTGTGAGATTTGTTTCTCCCTAGCCATACACGTACCCAAGCCCCAAAAGTCTTCTTACTTTTCTGATTTTCTTGGCTGCTTCTGAAGTCCAGCAGCTGCTTTTCTTCTTTCTCTATTTCCCCTTTCTTTGTTCTTCTTTCTTCTTCCTTCCTTACACGGCAACATCTCTCCCTCCCTTTCTCACCAAAAAATTCTAGTTTCTTTGAAGAAGAAATTAGACAATTAACCCTAAGATTTTATCTTCAAAGTGTGTGGGTAAGTAAGTTAAACCTCATCTGATTTTGTGTATTTGGATAGTAAAATTTGTTTGTTTATTTTCCCTCTTTGTTCTCTACTCTGTTTCTGGAAGTTGATTTGGTGATTCTGTTTTATTTACTTGAAATATTGATGATATTGTGATCAATTGAATGCTTATTAGGGTATTTCAATATATATACTATAGGTATAAAAATACCCAAATGAAATTAAGACCTATTGCTATTTGTTGATGATTTTGTAAGAATATGTACTGAAGCTGTCTCTGTGACAGAGTTGAGGTTTACTACAAGAAAATTCTGTGTTAAATTGTATTTTGTGAATTAGGATGCAAGGAGTAGTTTTTATGAATTCTAAGATGCATATGGTTGTTATAGATTTGGTTTCACAGCATTTGGATGAACATAAAATTAGTGGTTTAATTTGAAAGTTGCAAGAAATTCTGTCAGGACAGATTTGAGTTTACTGTCTTGTGTGATTTTTAGTAAATCATGGGTTAATGCTTTGACTCCGAAATTTTTATGGTTTATACTGGACATACATGGGAGTAGTACTGTAAAATTTCATGACAATTGGAGGTGCGTAGACAGCCCGTTTGTATTTTACAAATGGAGCATACGTGGCTGTAATGAGCAGTGAACAATATATACTACACCTAACTTTGTGGATTTAATTCTCAAGTTAGGGTGTATGTTTTGAGTTATAATTTTATACACTCATCCTTTGGTATGTTTGAAGCATATATAAATTTTGTGGATTGATTTCTCTACGGTTTGGCTGCAAAATATGTTTGATGATTGTATCATATGTTTTGGGAAACTTTATGTGATGGGAATTAGGATTTCCTTGAGTTTGAGAGTTAGGTGGTGATTTAGGTATAAGTTTATATATTAGGAAGAGTTGGTCCATAATAAGTTTTGGTTCTTTTCATTTAGGTGACGAAAACGAGAACACGGACGCCTGAGCTCCTCGTATACAATCTCTCGCGCCTTTTGTTTTCAGGTAAGGGACTTGTGACGTGTGCTTTTAATAAGTATAAAGTTTATTTCGAAAACTAATATGCATTAAAACTTGTCGATTTGAGATATTACATATAAGCATGATTTAAGTAAAGTTTATGTTCGTGAGTTGTTCAATCTTATGTATATGATAATTTTGCATATTAATGCTAGTACCTATGTCACGAACATAATATTTTAGAATGAAGTGGATATGCTACTATTATGAAATAATTATGTAAAAGTATAGTTATCAGAAAAATATAGCGTTCGGGTTATTCCACTGTTATGTTCTGAACTCAGCCAATAGGGGTTAATTATTGGCTTTCCATGGAAAGATGTTATCTGTTTGGCCATTTAAAGTAGAGAAAATGGGGTTGCCCGTAACTCTAGGCCATTTAAAGTAGAGGAAATGGGGTTGCCCGTAACTCTAATCTGAATAAGGCCTTCTCCCCAATGTGTACGGACGGCGGGGAGGAATAAAATCTTGAGGAGATGTGCCATCAGGCCTCTCAAAGAGGACAATATCATGCACACGAGGTTACCCAAATGTGATGAGGCCTTCTCTGTACAGACTTATCAAAGGTGGACTAACCAATATGTTATGAATAGCTACATTATGTTATTGAGCATGAGAGAATGATTTTGTTAAAATGCATTATGAAAATTAAAAGCTCTCATGAAAAGAAGTTTATGATGAAACATTTTATAGTCTTTGTTCTAAAGATAAGGTTACGAAATTATACGTATGTTCCTTATTATGTCCTTTTATTTTTTTATATGAAAGGAAAATGAAATATTTTTATTTGAAAGGTTCATAAGTTATTTAAGAGCAATATGAATAGTATGAAGGCTATTTGATCAAAGTTGGCATATCCATAAACTATTTGTTTTACATGTATTCTTATTAAAGGCCCATGGAGCTTTAAAACCTTACTGGGCTTCGCAACTCACCCTATTATATTTCAGTGCACAGGTTCTTCCTGGAAGCAGCGAGAGTATGAGAGGTGGCAAGGATTCTGTGTTTTCTCGTTTTGTTAGAATGTAGAGTTTTGTTGTATAACAGCTAGCTCTTTTGTTGTATAGAAGGAATCAAGATATACTTGATCCTTTGAGCACAGATGTAATTTGGTACTCTAGTTTGTTTTGAACCCCAGTTGTATGTCTTTGGGGTTAGGTTTGTAATAAGAGTTTTGCTAAACGTTTAGCTATGTAAATTTTTACTTGAATACCTTAAGTTTCAGACAGGTGGTATTTGTTTCCAAGTTCGAAGGAAATGAAATTTCAAGGTTGCCATCATTTTTGTTTATATATTGGCTTTTATGCAAGAAAATAAGCAAGAAGTCAAGCAATAGTTCTTGATAAGTACCTTCAGATTAGGTTGGTTCGTGTTAATATTGAGATAAACTTGATATTAACATGCCGGTCATGCTCTAAACTCTGAAATACAGATTTGGGTCGTGACAGGAAGGAGGTCTCTCTTGCTTACCGTCTGGGGCCATCATCAATCCTTTACCCGTCCCTTGCTTAGCTGGGGTGATGGTCTTGTTACCCTCAGCCATTAAACCGACCACAGGTTCAAGAGAGACCTTTGGCTGCTTAAATGGACGGTCGGATTTTGATGTCGGTTTCCTCTTAGGGGCTGAAGCCGTCACCTTAGGTACCACCTCGCCGGATTCCCTCTTCTTGACGGCTTGGGATTTGATCAAAGCTCTCCTTTTTGCGTCTTCCATCTCTGCAAATAATGACAGATGAAATTAAAACTAAGTAAAGTCGGTTAAATGGCAAAGTAAAGTTGACGGGCTTACGTCTATGAACTCGCTCGTCGTATCTAATTGCCTCTTGGGTGGGCTCAGGACCGTCACAGTACCAATGTATGGTCCTCGGGTTCACCAACTTAGCCCAAGTCCTTTCCTCCGGCGTAGTTTTCCTGCAAATCTTTTCAAGGAAACTAAACTCCTCAAGGCTGACTTGTGGGCGCCGTCTACCTGCAGAGAAAGACGATCAAGATATACACATAAAAATGGACGGATACGAAAAGCTTTACAAAATTAAGACGGATGCATACACGATTGATTTATCACTGCCCAAGTTGTGTCGACGGGCATGTACTCTGTCTCCCCTGGATGGCTCATCCATCTGTCACCCTCCAGGAAGAAGTAGCGACTCTTCTAGTCTCTGTTTGAGTCTGGGGTCTCAAAGATCACCTTCAACAAGGGGCTCCGACTGGCAAAACTATACATCCCCCTTGATCCAGAAATCTCGTCTGGACGGTAACAGTGAAGAAATTCACGGACCGTCAGTTTCCTTTCCCCATCCGACATTGCACCGTAAAGAATCTCCATGGCTATGAAGACCCTCCAGGCGTTAGGGGATATCTGGGTGACGGACAACCCCAGATACTGTAAAAGTTCCCTATGAAGTGTAGAAAGCGGGAATCGAAGTCCAGCCTTCAACGCCTACTCGTACACTCCGACACCGTCTACCCCTTCATAGTAACACTTCTCCGACGCGTATGGTAGACGGATGGAAACATAGTCCGGGATTTGGAAGTTGGTTCTGAAGGTGCTGAAATGTTTCTCCCTGATGACGGATGTAAACCTATGCACCGTCCACTCTGGCAACATGATGAACTGCCTTAGTCCATCAGCGCCTACATTGGACTCCAGTGCTTGATCCCCGTCGTCATCAGAACCCTCTATTTCAACTATCTCTACATCCTCATTTGTTGAGGATGAAGAGGAGGCAGACGGACTCCTATCTTCGCCGGGGCTCTCTTGGTCTTTATGACCGGACGGGTATACATCCTCGTATTCCGTCCCATCACGAACCACCGACTGGTTACTTGACGCACTAGACATTTCCTACAATTGACAATGAAACCTAAGACCGACGGGTTTGAAAGTATTGACGGGTATGGAAAGCCTAACAACAATGCATGGACGGAAATGTAACTTGACTATAGTATATTAGAAGTACTTACCAAACTTAGCAGAGGAGAGGTGACGGTTGGTGTAATCAGTAGATCTTCGTCCTCGACGGATTACTCTGACAAGGTTGACGGCTTCGCTCTGACAAATGATTTCTGAGTGAAAATTGAAAAATGAGAGAGTGAGGCGCCTTATATATATAGGAGATGCACGGAAGACAAAGCGACGCTTCGATCCTATACAACGGCCATTCAGAGAGTGACACGTGGCATGCTTAATAAATGCTGACAACCTGTCAGTACGTACCAACAGATTTGTACCCGTCATGTAACCATCAACTTGATGAATCTTCCTCTGATGGGTTGATCCATCTGGAACCATCGTCCTATCTTGCATGAATCCGTCATAAAATGCCCGTCATACCCATACGTAAGGATCGTCACCCCATTGATCCTTTGACCTAAAAGGTGACGGACCATTGGGGTGAAGGGGGCAACTGAAGATGGTAAAATATAGAGCCTGATGGGCCTACCTTAATGGGCCTGACGGATTGGAACTGGTGGGCCTGTATAAAGATGATCCCCTGCACTTTGAAGGCCCATTGCTGACAGACGTAGTAAGGGCCCATGATCCGAGGTCCATATCGCCTAGAAAAGCCTTAAGAGCCAGAAATGGAAATCCTTGCTCACCACGCTCAGAGGAATTTGTATTAGAGTCCCACATGGAAAAGATTTGGAAACCAAGAAGAAAAGTCAACCTTTTGCCACTATAAAAGGCCTGCCACCCTCAGAAATCGAGGTACGCTTTAATTGACCCTCTCTATGCTCTAAGTAAAATAGAAGAATTCTAACTTGACCGTCGGAGAGCTTTTGGCCGGCACCACACCGGTGCTCTCTGAAGGACTTCTTTTGATTGCTTCTGTCGTGCAAGTTCGTTTCGAGTCGCGAGTACGGTGTGACCCATTGGTGACAATTTTCGACGTCATCACATCCTAACCCACACAATCATAGAGAAAAACGAACAAGTGAAACTTAACCAAAAAAAAAAAAAAAAAAAACCCAATCCATAATACCGAGCAAAACAATATACCCATCAACAATTTCTTGGCTCTTAATACAAATCACCTCCGTGAGAATGAAAAATTGTAAAAAAAATCACAACTTTACCAAAAAAAAAAAAAACACCCAGATTAAAAGAACCCATAAATCCATAGCCAAAAAACCCACCATCAGATTTCAATGCCTAAGCTCAAAACCAACTTTTAAAAAAATATATATATAAAAAATTGCAATGTCAATTTATTTTCTATCGTGTACTCAATATATATGAAAAGTCAGAGAGAGAGAGAACTTACTGGGAAGTGATTGGGCCGGCGGTGCAGATTGGAGATGCTAGGCAGTGGAGCCGACAGAGGCATAGCAGGGGTTGATAGATTGTTGGGGAAGAGAAATGGTGGCTGGTGAGTGGCGCCATGGTGGCGATGACGGTGGTTTGGCGTGAGAGTGGTAGCGGCAAAAGCAAGTCAGCAACATCAGGATTTTTTGAAAATTTTGAGAATTAGAGAGAACAAAGGAAAGGACTGCGGAGTGAAAAGTTGGAGAGAGAGATATGAACAGAAGAAAAAAAAATGAGAGAAAAAAGGAATGAGAGTGAATTAAAATTTTTTTTCCTAAGTGACGCGGATCGATGACGTGGAGGTATTTTATAGCCATTAGATTGAATGGAAGGCTAGGATTTAAGCTATTGCACCCCGTGCAATACCCTAGGTATTGCACGGGATCTCAATCCGAGTACTCTCTGCTCTGGTCTTTAGTCTTTATAGGGACTGTTCAATACTGCGCGGCGACCCACACCCACGAGGGACGGTGTGCCAAGATTGAGAGACTCAAAATAGTTTTGAGACCCTAAAATAAAATCAAGTTCTTTGTAAAACAATGCAACTCTTCTCAAAAATTATTTTTAGACCATGGGTTTTTAGATCGGTAAACTACTAAGTAGCATATGTTGTTGTCATCATGTTCAAGATATTTGCATTACACGAGCATACTTTATTTTTAAATTAAAGAATACACCAATATGCTTGTAGGCTGCATTTGGAAATTTGGATTTGGATTTTAAATTAATGAATTTGAAATATCATGATTTCAAATTTATTGATTTTAGAAGTTATTTCAAATATAAGCATATTAAAAGTTTAAATTTCTTGATACATTTGTCAAATCTAAATCTTTGACATTTTTTAAACTTCGAAAACAAGTTATTTGGATTTTAATTACCCAACTCTAAATCCAAATGCCCAAATCATGTCATCCAGATACATCATTAATAATATTAAAGACTGATACTTAAAGCGCATAGAAAATAGGGTAAATTCTACTAACATACCCTAAGGTTTTGATTCATGCCAATCAAGTCCATGACTTCTCAAAATTAGTCAATTTAGTCCCTTAAGCCAACTTAGTCCCTAAACAATTGGTTATTTTTTCTCAACTGTTTAATTACTAACTTGGCTTTAGAGACCAAATTAGTTATTTTTAAAAAATCTTTGATCTAATTAGCATAAACCTAAATCTCAAGGGTGTGAATTGAATTTACCCTAAAAAATGATAGTTGCCATTATATTTGTTTGCTGGGCCATACTTAATTTTATTGATTGGTTCTTGAAGAGCTTTTCAACTTCTTCTTTCTTTTTTTGCCCTCCCGTGAATAAAGGCTAAGACGTAACCACCTCATCACTTTCTTTGTTACGGAAATTCCATAAAAAAGATAAAAGAGGAGGAATGGAAAAACCTTGTAAAAAGTAGGGAAAAGTAGGAAGATGTAAAAGTAAAAGGATCAAAAATATGATTTTAATAAATTTACTATTAAACCTTATTAGAAAAGAAAACGATAGAAAAAAGTTTAACTAAAAAGTTAAAATAGAAAAATTTCACCCACATAAAGATGGAAAAACTAATGTGTATGGACCTTCAATGGAACTACGAATGCCAATAAAGAGTCTTTTGATTTTATGGATGACTCTTCTGACAAAATATTAATTTTCTAAAAAAAATATTTGTACAATACTCCTTGAGGTATATGGATGAATGAATATCTCAAAAAAAAAAATAAAAAATAGTATATGAATGAATGACATTTCGCTCTTAAGGCTCGTATAAGAATATTTTTTTTAAAATGTAATATTCTATTGCATTTAGACACACCCCAAGGTAAATTGTCACTTTGTCAAATCTCAAGTGAGGTTTGTGTAGTTTACCCTATTATTAAGTAACTAGACTTATCACATGTGCTATGCACGTGTAATTAGGCTCTTTTTTATTTTAAATTTTTTTTAGGTTTAGTGAAATAATATTTAAAAATGAAATAGAGATAGTGTCTTAATTTTTAAGATTTTGATAAAAGTTTGAAAGCCTAAAAGTTAGGAACTCTTTTAAAAATAGTAAATTACTCTTTTAACTAGTTTGTGTTTTTAAATTTAAAATTAGTATTTAATTAAAAGATATGGGTATTTTAGGGAATTTAAGAATTTGGGTGAGAACATTGTAGTACGCAAAATGATGAAACCCAATCAGGAAATCTTGTTTTTCTTAATATTAGACTCATCACCTATGCTTTGCATGTGCAATAATGCTCTTTTTTATATATTTATTTTTTGGTTTAGTGTTATAATGTTTAAAAGTGATATATAAAATATAAATAACCTTTTTTTTATATTAAAGGGAGAGGTAAAGATAAGGATAGTGTTCTAAGTTTTAGACTGAAATGAGAAGATAAAGGAAAAAAGCCTAATGTTTAGTGTTATAATATTAAAAAGTGTTATATAAATAACTATGTATATATATTTTTTAAGAAAGAGATAAGGTAACGTGAAATAATGTTTAAAAATGAGATAGAGATAATGTCCTAAATTTTAGGTTAAATGGAGAAGATAAAGAAAAAAAAAAACTTAGGAATAGTAAATTTCTTTTTTAACCAAATTTTGTTTTTTAATTTAAAATTAGTTAACTAAAAGATGTACTAAATGGTTCTCTTCTCATGCCAGGTGAGTATTTTTCTCTCTAGGGAGAGACTTTTCTTCTCACACTCTGGGTAAAGACTAGTTAACTCTCAGTGTTTGTCTACAACAATTCGCTCAAGTTCCATGGGGTCTATTCAGTGTTTTCCTATTTATATGATGGATTCGGATTTTATAAACAAGTTACAAAGTATAACGTTGACGGAGGAGGAGGGAGACGTCATTAAGGTTGGGGTCTCACAGAGGGAAAGGATGTTGGAAGAATGTTCCCTTAGTTTGTTAGGGAGATGTCTCACTACACGAGCTTTCAACCAGCGTGCAGACAAGGATTTGCTAAGGTTTATGTGGAGGTTGGGCTCAAACTTATGCATTGTTGACGTGGGGGATGATCTTTTTCAATTCAAATTTACAATTGAGAGTCAATTGAAGTGGGTGCTAGCAAATGGTACGTGGAGTTTTGAGGACCACCCTCTGGCATTACGAAGATGGGAGAGAGGTATGACAGACTTTTCGGTTAGATTCACTTCAATGCCGATGTGGGTTCAGGTATAGGGTTTACCTTTTGATTTGTTATTGGAAGAGATGGGTAGGGAAATTGGCAGTGGTTTGGGAGAAGTACTGGATAAACCATTACGTGGAGGAAGAGTTGTCGCCAATCCTGAAGGAGATAAGGTTTGTATTGGTTTCAAGTATAAACATTTAGTTGGGCTTTGTTATCAGTGTGGTCAGATTGGTCATGAAGTTAAGGATTGCTCTGTTCAAAGGGATCGAAAATAGGGGTGTCTACCTTAAGGGGAGTGGTTGAAGGCAGGGTATCATAGAAATTATGGTAATACAAACAAAGCAAGACGTAGCCCAGGGCAGCAGGATGATGATGTCTAAACTAATCAGGGGTATAAATGAGCAGGTTTATCCAACAATTGGAAGTGGAAATGGAAGGATATCTTCAATGCAGGTGGGCAGTTTACCTGAAGATGATAGTTTCAATGGTGCTCCGACAGATGTTGGTATTTCAGTTGAGAAGGATGCAATCTTGCCTGTGAAGAATCACGTTCCGGTTCCTGAGGAGTTGATTACGGAAATTGATTGTGCCATCCAAACCGATTCAAAGTTTTCAAATTTAAAAACGACTCCAATTGACTGCGTGCCAGATAATAGCGTGATTTCCTCTGAATTGATTGAGGTGGTAGTCATGGATGAGGATACTGTCATCCTCAATTGTGACTTAATGGGGAAACAAGGCACATCAATTTTTAAGGGATCAGATATAGGTTTCAAGGTTGGTTGCAGTGAAGTGAGAGGAAACAAGACCACTGGTAAGGGCCAGCCCAAAAGAAGTGGTAATATAGATAAATGTGTGAGTCAATCCTTGCATAGCCCAAAAAGAGTTGAGTCAGTGGAGAAGTCTACAATTGGAAGCCTAAAAGAAATGATGAATTGGAAGAGGCTTGTCACAAGACCTCAGACTCTTATCAATTCTCCAATTGTTGACGTGGAACCTAGGCATAAAAGGAATCAAGCAAAAAATATGAATAAGGAGGCTACGAGTGTTAAGGGAGAAAAGAAACATAGAATTGTGGAGAATGAGCAAGGTGTTGTGTCAACTATGGGATCGATGGAGGTTGCAGGGCAACCATGCCAGGCATGAAGCCATTCCTAAAAAAAAAAAAAAAAAAAATAAATAAATAAATAAAAACCATAACGTTGATGTCCATGTAAATCAAGAAGGTGTCGTTTGACATTTCTTTTTTCAGGTTTTCTGGGCATCTAATTGAAGATTCGTTTTTCTTACTATTATTTGGATTTTGAAGTTTTTTTTTTTTTTTTTTTTTTCTTTTCTTTTCTTTCTTTGTTCTTTACAATGTAATCGAGCTTCTCTAGCGTATGCTAGTGATGCAAAAGAGAAAAATGGGGTCATATGTCCCTATTTCTCTTTCCCATTGTATATCTAGTTTCTTAATTAATAAAGTCTACTATCATTTCCTCTTCAAAAAAAAAAAAAAAAAAAAAAAAAACTAAAAGATAGGGGTATTTTGAAGAATTTAAGAATTTGTGTGAGGATATTTTAGTACACAAAATGTTGAAAACCAAATAGAGAATCCTCTTATTAATAGTATAAATAGATAGATAAAATAACATGTAACAAGATAGGAATGAGGCTAAAATATATTAAGGAAAAGGAAAACGACGGAAAAAAGTAGAAAAAAAAAAAAAAAAAGGAGAGTAGAGGGGAGAAGAAAGAGATAATCAATTATATATATATATATATATATATGTATATGAAAGCTTGAAATTGTGTGAAAACACAAGAGCTGTTTAGACCCCCAAATTAAAACTTACAACTCAGTTGATTTTACTCTAACTTAAACTAAGTGTGGAATAGAGTAAATGCAAGCGAACAAACAATAAAACTACTCTAAGCCTTATTCATCAAGTCACAATAGTAAAATGAAAACTAAAAGAGTAGGGAAGAAGAATGCAAATACAAAACAACACTCCAATGTGTTATTGAAGAGGAAACCAAAGTGCTCGGTGAAAAACCTCTCTACTGCCCTCCAAGCGGTAAATCGATTCACTAGAGAATAAGTTGGAGTATACGAATAACAAAAGACCCTCCAAGCCTAGTCTACCTCATGTACTCGAGTCCTCCAAGTCTCTGCTACCAACTGACTTTCCCAAGCCTTGTCTTCTCTAGCTCTTCGGATCACGCAATTTAGCCTGATTGTATCCACCAAACAAATGGCTTCTTTCAATACTTCCCAGTAGTACCAAAACCTCACTTTACACTCAGATTAGGTGTGGTAAGTGTCTGGGCTATTAACCTCTCAAGATTTGGAAATGGAGAGGTAGGAGTTGAGGAAAACTACAATGAATTGTGTGGAGGATTATGGGTATGACAATTTCTAACTCTCAAAAGTTTTGTGATTAGGGTTTTCTCTCTGAAAGCACTCCTCAACATATGTGGGTAATGATGGTATATATAGTGTGGGTGAGGATGTAGTGGAGCAAATATGACAAAATAGCAAAACAAAACATTTTGCGGTATCTCACAGGAAGGCCTTACTTGCGAGACACTCACAAAAACTAGTTGTCACCATCTGTCATGACTCTTCACATTCTAGTTATGTGCTAAGCACATGCTTCACTTCGCGAGAAGGCTACTCGCGAGCTACCCGCAAAAACATCTTTGGTCTTCAATTTTCCTTGAGTCTTCACACTCTCTCTCACACAGACAACCCTTACAAAGAAATTATGCATAAAATACAGGGTATATAAGATTGAACATAATTACAATTAAATTTGGCACGGAATTAAAGCCAACACAAAAATAGTTGTAAATCACAACTTTACAATATATATATATATATATATATATATATTAAGATGGGTTCAAGACTTCAAGTTACACCTAATATAATTTTTTTTTTTTTTATACAAGGTAAAAATTCTTGCAGACTTAAACCCTAATCCTTACCCCCCCACACTTAATATAACTTTTAAAGTTGTTGGTTTTCACATCCAAAAAAAGAAAGTGTGTATATATGTGAGTGTATAATAAAAAAAGTGCATGTGTGTGTATATATATGTGTGTGTGTGTGAGAGGTTGTCTTGATAAATATATTAGTATTGCAACTTAGCCCTCCCAAACAAAAATTTATGGCTTCCCCCCTGTTGGGCCCACCATTAACATCATTTTTTTCATTTACCAATAACCACATGTCACATTAGTAGTTTGTAATTTTTTTTTTTTTTTTTGGGGTAGAAAAGTATGTATCTCTAGCATTTTCCTTGTTGAAAAGGGTTTGGTGGTTTTCGCCAACGGTTCCTCCCAAATGGGAAGAGGAGAAAGTTCCTAGAAGAATATGAATTAGGTTTCTTCAAATAATAGTTGGTCAATTATTTGGGATTGAAAGATTACCCGTTGTTATGTATTGAGAATTTGTTATTTTGTGGGTGTGAGTTATTAGGTGTACTAGGGCTTTAGGATTATGAGTTTGTGTTTGTGAGAGGTTTTGTTTATGTTGGTGAGGCTTTGTGAGTATTTTTGTGTGAGTTGTGAGTATTAATTAATGTCGTTCTAATTCATATCATTGATAGTGAATATTTTAATTAGTGTTGCCTGTGAATGTAGGTATCACAATAATTGATATTAGAGATTTTGTTGTTGAACAACATGTGTGCTATTTGAAAAATATTTAATTATGAAAAAAAATGTAATTAATATAAGTTTTTTTTTTTTGAGAAAGTAATTAATATAAGATTTAGTTATTATAAGAAAGAAGAATTGTAACTAATGTTATATACTCTTAAAATATAAGGTTTTTTTTAAAAAAAAAAAAAAAAAAACTCTCTTTTATTATGATACATTTTATATCATTCATAGCTGATATTTTGGTTGGTGTTGCTTGTGGATGTATGCGTGAAATCGACCAACCACATTAAATATTGTTGTCTCTTGGGAATGTTTTATTTTTCTTGTTCAAGTGAATGTGCTTCCACTAACCCCAAATTACAGTAATCTATATCTAAATCTAAATCTATATAATAAGAAAGGTGCTACGTTCACAACATTTTTACAACAAATCGTAGGTGATTGGTTGTTATTTGTTCTAATTTGAACTTACTACTAAAATTACTTTTTTACCCCACTAATAACAACTTACCACATTGAATTTGTTGTAAAAATATTATGAAAATGTTATGAAGTTAACATTTCTCATATATAATAATATAAAAGCGAAATGTCAAGCTTTTCATCTACCTATTCACATAACTATACAAATTTATCTTGTGATTACTTTTAAAAACACCGAAAACACGTGCCTTTTCATTTTGTGGATTAAGGCTTTGTTTGGTTTGATGAAAGAGAAAGGAAACAAGAAGAAGAAGAAAGGAATGACTTTCCTTTGTTTGGTTAGAAAAGAAAACAAAAAGAAGGAAGAATGGGAGGGAAAAAGGATTTTGTAGATTCCATTTTTTTCCCCTTAAAATTACCCTTATACCCTTAAAAGGTCTTGTTTATTTTTGTGAAATGACATTTATACCTCACATCTTTCCTTTCTGTTTCTCTTCGTATCCAAACACACTAAAGGAAATACTTTCTTTCCCCCACTCTTTTTTCTTTTCCTTACTTTTTTTTTTCTCTTCTCTTCCTTTCCCTTCCCTTCTACTGAACCAAGTAGTCTAAGAGCATCTCTAACAACTTCTTTAAATTTTTATACTGTTTGGAGAGTGAACAGTTGCATTTACTTTTTACCTACTTACTTTTTTAAATATACATTCCAACAAACTCTCTATCCCATTTAAATATTATTTTTTAATTCTTTCTTTAATTTTCTTTTATTCTTTTTTTAGTATTTCTTTATGCATTCCCAATTATTATATTTTTCTAATTGCCAATAACTATATTTTTAAATCCCCCAATGGTAACATTTTAAAATTTTTCAACAATCATACTTTCCAATGGTTTTTTTTAGTGATCATATTTTTCATGCTTGCATTATTTTTCATTTATCAAATCTATATAAGTCTTGAAATTTATCAAATCTGTGTAATTTGGAATGAATTTATGCATTAACTTTTTTACAACTTATTTTTTAGATTATTATTATTATTATTATTATTATTATTATTTAATTATTAAATAACTTGCAATTAATTAATTAATTAATTATCTCTTTCTATTTTTTCTCAAAAAAAGAAACCTATCTAATATTAAATACCATATCACATGGTTACATACACAAAAAAAAAAAAAAAAAAAAAAAAAAAAAATCCAAAATTTTAAAGAACACACATTTTCACACCCAATTGATTACTCAACTCCAACCGTTCTTTTTATCAAAAAAAAGAAGAAAAAATTGAGACACGTTATTCTATTTACTTCACAGTTAGAGTTTGGTTGAGCTTTTTGATATTGTGCTTTTTGAAAAAGTGCGTTATGAAATTGGACTTTTTGAAAAAACTAAGTGTTTGGTAAAAGATGTTAAAAAGTGTTTTTTGAAAACGCTGAGTGTTTGGCTAACACTTATAAAAGTGATGGTTTGAGTAATAAATTACCAAAAAGAACAATATATATAAAGGAGTTTATTTTATACTTAAATCAACTATTTCATAATACTTACTAAAAAAAAACTTAATAATAATAACAATAATAATAATATAAAATATATTATTGATATTATTTTATAATATTATTTTGCAAGGAAGCTTCCTTTTTCACTCTTTAACAACCCCCCCCCCCCCCCCCACCACATATATCTGACCACATCTTGAAGCTTCCTTTCTTACTCTTTAAATACCCCACATCTTGAAGCTTCCTTTCCCTCATCGTTGTCTTTTCTCTTCATCTTCATCTTCATCTTCTTCTTTTTTAATCTTTTCCCTTGCCATGCTACTAGAGCTCTCAAGTTCTTGTTTCTCCCTTGTCATCTTCAAATCTTCTTAATCGTTTGTTTCATTCACCTCCTCAGTTTATCAATTTTCACAGAGGAGAGGAACCTGGGGTTGCACCCTTGTTTTGTGAATTTGTGATCTGCTCTGGTTCTCTGGGGCTGCTATTGCAATCTTTGATTTGTGTTGCTCACTTTCACCATGTAAAATTGTGTTATAAGCAAAGGGATAAAATTGGGTTTTTAAGAATATATAGTGGGCAATTTTGGGAAATTTGCGCAACCTCCAATGATAACCTGAAAAGCACTTTAGTACAATGATGCTATTTGCTGCTTTCTCGATTTGTGTTTTTCTTCCCAAATGAAAATGCAGCTTTTAACAAAAAAAAAGTTTTTTTTTTTTTCAAGAGGAAAAAGGAAAAAAGAAAAAAAAGAAAAGGAAGCAACTTTGAAATCCTTGCCAAACGCACGTGATATATTTTTTTTTTGTTTCAAAACGTGCGTTTCAGCTTCTAAAATGAAACAAACGGCACTTACACGTTTATCACATCAGAGAAAATAGAAGAGAGAGCGAGAAAGAACGCAGCACAAAGAGAGAGGGAGAAGGCCGGTGAAGATCAAAGTGTCGCCGGAAGGACAAAGCCGGCGGAGATCGGCGTTCACCAAGCGGCAGCGCCTCGTCCGCCTCCCCACTGCCAGAATGGGTTAGATCGGCTTAACCTTTTTTTTTTTCCTGTTTTGATTCAACCTTGCTGTTATAATAAGAAATAGATTTTGTTTTGTGTTTTGTGTTTTGATTATGTGAGACGTTTGAGTCTATGAGGGAGAAAGAATTGTTTTTTATTGAGTTGTTTGATTTTTTAAAGGAGAAAAATTCATTTGGAGTTGCTACAGTGCTCTCCAAGTCAAGAGAGCTACTGTAGCAACTCCAAAAAAAAAAAATTTTGGAAAAATATGAGGGCCTATACCACCGTCAGACCAGGTTTCCTCCGAAAACATGACCGGTAAATTTTTAATTTTGTTTTATAAATTTTCCCGTTAAATATGATTTAGGGTTATGTTTGGGAACGTTTTTCTTTTGAACGATCGGCATAGTCTGATGGGTTTGGAGCCTGTGGTGGGTTTTGTCAATTTCAATCAAAATTGTGTCTCCTAAGATAGTTTTAAATTTGTGGTTGAAATTTGGTGGTGGGTTTTTCTTTTTATTTATTTATTTATTTTTAATGTTAAGATAGTTTTCAATTTGTGGTTGAAATTTGGTTTTTATTTATTTATTTTTATCTTGGGTCTCATACTATTTTTCTCATTGTTCAATCAAAATGCAGAATTTCAGTTTCAGGGTCATCAAAGCTGTTGGCCAATATTCTGTACTCATGGGCTTATCTGTTGGGAACTTGATTGCTAGATGGGATGAAATGGTAAGTGCTTTTTCTGAATCATCATCTTTTTGGATTGCTTTGAATTAACTTATTCTATAGGTGTTCGTTTGGTGTTGCATGACATATGCTTGATGAAATTACTATTAAATTTGATGTGAGATCTTTTCACTCAACCTTTTTTCCCTCCTTATGTTGTGCTAAATCTGAGTAGCTATACTATGGTTGTAAAAAATTAATTTTTTAATGGAAATTATTAATTTGGTTATAACAGAAAATTTTCTGATTATATTTATTTAAATCTGAAATTACATGTTCTTTTGGTGTTGCATGATATATGTTCGATGAAATTCCTTTTAAATTTGATATATGATCATAAATCTGAGTAGTTATACTATGGCTATTTGAAATCAAATTTTTATGGAAATGAATAATTTGGTTATAAATATGGAGATTAACCCAAATACTCAAAAGAAAACCAATTCTAAACAGAATAGAAGAAGAAGACTAAGCCAAAACTACTCTACACTCCTCTATTCCCCCTCCATCCAAACTTAAGAAAGAAAATCTCAACCACAAATGAAAAACTACCTTAACTTAATAAAATAAAATAAGAGAGAGAGAGAGAGAGAGAGAGAGAGAGAACACTAATTTATGAGTTATTCTGGTTATATTCTTGCAAAAAAATACGGTTAGGAGATGTAGTTTTGATTGAATTATTGAAATACGAAAGAGAGAGCAATGCCCCCAATAATTAAAATTATCAAATTTTGGTGATACTTGCAAAATTAGTCTTCAATATGAATGAACTGATTGACATATTCTTGATGACTTAAATTAGTATATAATTTCATAATTATAGTCTATAGAGCATGATTCTTCCTTTACATATGGCATAATTAATTTATTCTGTGATTGTAGACAACTTAACTACTTGTATGACTCCATGAACTGACTAATATGTCATTTTCTTTGATATACAACAAATTTTGTGTGCATGTATTGTTTATAGGTTTAATTTCTTTCTTGCTTTCTTTGCACTTCCTACTCATGTTTTAATTTTTTTTTTTCCTTACTTGTTGTGTCTAATTTTGCTTATTGTTGACTTCTTCAAAGAGTAGTATTTACCAAGAAAATAAAGAAAAAAAGAGAAAGGGAGAATGAGGCTGTGGGTCATAAGCTTCTGCCACATCCATTAGAATTTGAAGTTGAATTATGCTTAAATGTTTTTTAGATCAAATAGCACTAAGTTATGTTTGAATTATTTGTAGGGACTTCCACTCTATCCAATTTTGGGGATGTTTGGAGTAGACAGATTTGATGCTATTCTTCTTCCAGGCTAGCTGAGTGATCAATAATAATAGGTAGGCTTTTTATTTGCATTCATGCCCATCATGGCTTTGAAATGATTGAAATATTTTGTTGGCAAAAGACCATGGAATTCATTGTGTGAGAGGTCTATGATTCGCAAATTAGGGAAAGAGAATTTGGTTTTGGGACTGGCTATGGCACCATGAAACTTGTTTGATCGCAAAACAAGAACCCGTAAATCTAGAAGACTCTCGAACCAATGAGGGAAGGTGCCACTTATCTTGTTGTTACCAAGATCTAGTACTTCCAACCTTCGGCAATTGATCAACGATCTTGGCAATGACCCTTCCAATTGATTGTCATTGAGGTTAAGACTTCTCAAGTAGTTTCCCTTTGCAGAAGTTGCTGGAATGGTGCCATTAAGTTTGTTACTTCTCAAATCTAAGACTGTGAGAACTTTAGTCATTCCCTCACAGTCTTAGATTTGAGAAGTAACAAACTTAATGGCACCATTCCAGCAACTTCTGCAAAGGGAAACTACTTGAGAAGTCTTAACCTCAATGACAATCAATTGGAAGGGTCATTGCCAAGATCGTTGATCAATTGCCGAAGGTTGGAAGTTCTAGATCTTGGTAACAACAAGATAAGTGGCACTCTCCCAGAGTTACGGGTTCTTGTTTTGCGATCAAACAAGTTTCGTGGTGCCATAGCCAGTCCCAAAACCAAATTATCTTTCCCTAATTTGCGAATCATAGACCTCTCACACAATGAATTCCATGGTCTTTTGCCAACAAAATATTTCAATCATTTCAAAGCCATGATGGGCATGAATGCAAATAATGGTAAATTGAAATATATGGGTGAAAGCTATTATCACGATTCTGTGATGGTCACCATGAAAGGATTTTATATTGAAATGGTGAAAATCCAAAATCTCTTTACAACCATTGATTTCTCAAACAATAGTTTCAAGGGGGAGATTCCAAAGTCAATTGGAATGCTTAAGTCACTCAAGGGGCTTAACTTTTCACACAATAACCTTATAGGTCATATGCCTCCAACATTGGGAAATTTGAGCAATCATGAATGGTTAGATCTCTCCTCAAACATGGTCATAGGAGAAATTCCAAGACAGCAGATATTACATATCTTGAAGTTTTAAATCTATCATAAAATCGTCTTGTGGGGCCAATACCTGTAGGTAATCAGTTCAATACATTTGCAAATGTTTCTTACTTTGGAAACTTGGGGTTGGGGTTACGTGGATTTCCATTAACAAGACTTTGTGACAATGTTGAGGGACAACAACCATGCCATCATTAACCATTCAAGACGATGATTTCAAGTTTGGGAATTGGTTTCATTGGAAAGTTGTATTGTTGTGGTACAGATGAGGGTTCATGTTCGGATTGACTATAGGTTACCTTCAATTCTCAAGTAAACATCCAAAATGGCTGGTAAATGTGGTTGGCAAAGAACAACACAAGGTACGAAGATCCAAGAAGAATGCTCACAAAGGAATTAGTCCAAGAAGAGTTTGGTGGAAACAAATAGTGATTTAAGGTATATTCTTTAGGACTTCAACACTAATATATTAGAAAATACTCTATTTCATAATATTGTTTCCTTAAAAAAATTTCTTTTTATATTGTCAAACAGATTGTTCATTTTTAATTTACTTTCCATTGGCCAAAAATGTTTGTACTTGTGTTAATGATGAAAAACCTTTGCTTACAGGTGGATAAGCTTTTATGCTAGCAATAGCTACACAACAAAGTAAACTCGCTCACTATTGCAGAACTGCACGTTTTGGTCTAGCCCTAGTTTATGCTATAGTATAAGAACACATTTCTCTACCCCAATACTGTCATGGTTGAACATTTTAAATGGGGTGGCTCTATTGTTTGCATGAAGTAGTAAATACTTTGGGCATATTGTAAGTTTACAATATTGTCATTTGTATTTGTATTTGTATTGTTGTTGTTGCTGTGATCCTTATGATTAGTAGTTAAACAATGTGAAATAAAGAATATACGAGATAGTGTTTGTTGGATTCATCGAATATCTGGAGTTAACATTCCTAAAGTTATTTTAGATGCTTCTAATAGTAGTCTAGTTAATAGCCCCATTGTTGTCTAACAATATCATTTTTTTTTTTGGCTAGTTAATAGCCCTAGAATTATACTTTTGTACTTTCATACTGGTTTAAAATGAAATTCTATTATTCATCCGCAAAAAATTTATTAAAGTAAACATGGTATTTTCAGCAGTAAATTTTCCAGAAATATTAATTTCAGACAAAAGTTAGAAATTAATATCCAAAGCCTTATGGAAGTTATCTGCTCTAGTGTATCACCTGGTTCTCCTCTTGTATAGTTTTTAAAAACTTACATTTATAGCTACAACTGTACGTTTTGAACATTTTCAACAATCAGCAAATAAGCGAAAAGTTAATCCAAACACAATTAATAGTAGAGCAATATAATCTAGGTATTTCCAAATCTCCAACAAGCCACTGGACCGTTAACCAAATTTGGTATGACTGGATACACTTTTGAAACAGTTCAGATTATGCACCTATTGCTTTACAGATGGTGTGACACTAATCTCTCATGTCAAGAGGAAAGGTGGTCATATGGTCAAAACACATACTGTTTACCTTCATCATTACATGGGTGGATGGAGCATCTATACTACAAATGTGGCATATATAATTGGAAAACCTTACCAAAAGTGGGCACGTTACTTATTTCTTGGACTCAATCAAATTACTATAAGGGGCTCTTCAAGGAGGACTATGTGAATTTGTCATTGATATTATTAATATTATTATTTTTTCGTTTTTCATGTGATTATGTATTAGACCCTGGGTAATAAACCTTGCCCATGATTAAATTTAAGTGATAGTATCAATATTCCTAAAATTAGGATAAATCAGAAAACTCTATGACAAAAATAAGGATCCCGTGGATAAATTATAAAAGAACGTTAGCACTCTTGACCAATATTGACGTGCTAGTGTATTTACTATTTACCAAAAAAGGACATGCTTGTGTGAAATAAATAAAATAAGTAAATAGTGTAATATTAAGAAATTCATTGTGCCTAAAAAATAATATACAGGTCTATCATAGTAAGAAAATTTGGTACATTTTTTTTGTTAAGACTACCATTACTTCTCTTTTACTCCAATGAAAATTTTGGATTCTAATGGCATGGGTTTCTTGTGTTCACAACTCTCTCTCTCTCTCTCTCTCATGCACATACATACACACAATTTTAGTAAAAAATAATTGGAGAGTATTTGATGGAGTTGTAGCTTGAAACTAAAATCTTTAACACCACTGTTAGTTTTATTTAAGACCTTCTCCTAAGTATTTGAGGTAGTGGAATACTAAGTATTTGAGGTAGGAGGATGTAATTTGGAGTTTAAACTTAAATAGATATGTTTTATATAAATAAAAAAAATTTCTAATCACTACATAGGATGTGGATGAGTAGATAACCAGATATGTAATTATAGTCCATTTTTATTTTTATTTTATTTTAGGAAAAAGTAAAGAATGGCGTAGAATTGATCCAGATATCATGATTGCAACATGTTTGATAATTGCCACAAACTTAGTCTGCAATTATGCAATCTGCATCAAACAATTATTATATAGTTCAAAATTTAAAGATTATAACTTTCCAAGTCTTTGAAGTTTCAAACAATGACCAAAAAACTTTGGAAGTTTTGAACAATGACCAAAGACGTAGAATTGACCCAGATATCATGATTGTAACATGTTTGATAATTGCCACAAACTTAGTCTGCAATTATGCAATCTGCATCAAACAATTATTATATAGTTCATAATTTAAAGATTATAACTTTCCAAGTCTTTGAAGTTTCAAACAATGACCAAAAAACTTTGGAAGTTTTGAACAATGACTAAAGACTCAGTGACAGTGAGACATTAACAAGAATAAAGACTTCTAATGGTGTCACTCGTTTTCATGATTAAAAGTATCTGGCATATCAATGACTTAAAAAAAGTCATGATTATTTTCTCCCACACAAATCTTAGGAGATAAAGCTACTAATTAAACTTTTCTTAACTGCTATTTTGGAAGACTTTGTTTTCCCCATAAGTACACTACCCCCCCCCCCCCCCCCCCAAAAATATTATAAAATGTATGTACACATATTTTGGAAGGCTCATACAGGCTTACAGCTGCTTAACTCTAGTAACAAAGTTCAAGTAGAGATAGGCTATATGTTAGATAAGTTTTCAATGGACGCTGCATTCAGATTTATCTTTCTTTTATTCTGAGAACTCATGAAGGCTTTAGGTGTGACTAACAGTCGATTTTGGTTCTTCCATTAGCTACGGAGATGATAGGCAAATTAAATAAAAAGAACATAAGGAGGAAGCTGTAAAGAAAATCTAACCAACGAGTTCCTTTTGCTCCAAAATGCTAAAATTAAATCTGAAGAGTTTTTTCTTTTGCTGAAATTTTAAACCTTAAATATGTTTGTGTTTTAATTCTCGTAAAGTTATAGGTTTTTTGGTAATATTTTTCAAAAAATTCCATGTGGCAACTTTTTTGACATAAAAATAACATTTTAATATTATCGTTAAATAAAATAACTGATTTTTACTTAAGCACATGCCAATAAGTAAATTAAAACAATACTGGTTTTGGAATACACAAGTCTCACCAATAATTCCTTAGCACAATGGATGAAAAATAACATCAAAATTGAATTTGACGCTGTGTTTTTTGTATACTCTCAACACAATATAAGTTCACAACTATGCAAAACCAAATCATTTTGCATTTTTTCCATAACAAAAGGAACGAGGAAAAAGAAAACAGGGAATTTTTTTTATTTTATTCTAGTTTATATTTCTTTTCTTTTTTTAATTCTTTTTTAATTGTATTTCATTGAATCATATTGAAAATAGTCAGTCATAAGTAATCCCCCCTCCCCTTTTTTTCTACCAAAAAGAAATTGAGTATGATGTTGGCTCCGCCATTGTATACATGAAATTGAAAATGCAACACCAAATTGGACCTTCCAGATTTTTTTTGATGAACAGAAAGACTACTAAAATTTAAAACACAAACAGCAAGATTACAAGGCATTAGACAGAATCGTTATCTTGACTGTCCAGCAAGATAGTATCAGAGATGGTGTTTTGATCCTCCAATGGGTTTGTTTCTCAAAAAAAAAAAAAAAAAAAAAAAAGATTCTCCAATGGGTGTTTTCCGAAGTGCTTATATTTCAGCCAACTTATACCTCAAATTCATACCTTAAGAGGATGTCTTATTTCTTATTTGTTGGGTGGATCCCTAACAATGTGCTAAATGTCTAGCATTTTTTGCCCAAAAAAAAAAAAAAAAAAGTCTAGCGTAAATGTCATAGGTTAATTATTTTTATAAGCTGATGGTCCTAAATAGACAATGACAAATATATCTACTATAGGTACCAATATGAGTGAATCTAGATCTAAGGGATATGGGATTATTATGATACTTGTTTATAAGGAGTTTTTAGTTTTTAAAACCTAAGCCGGATAATCTGATTTTTTTCACTTTCAAAACTAGTTCTTATAAATAAATAAAAATAGAGTAACCCATTTAGTAAAAAAAAGAAAAATAATAGTACTGTAACCCACAGGAGATTAAATTTTCCATGCCTTTAACAAGTGACAACAGTTCCACAAACCACAATTCACGATAGTTAATAGAGTGATCCACAACAAGACCTTAATTTTGTCTTTTTGAAGTGACATGAGACCTTAATTTTCCATGTCATGGGCCAAAGACTTTTTGAAACATTTTATTGGCTTAAAGTCTTTTCTAAAAGATAATGAGAGCTGAGAAAGTAAAGAAAAGCCCAACCAATAAAATACGCTAACTTTAGGGATTAGAATTGTGTGGCTGATAATCGTGGTTTTGGACCTTATGGTCTCCCGCTGGGTGCCTGTAGGCCACAAACCTCTAAAGCTTAGGTTACCAACCCATAGCCACAAAATTCACTTTCCTTTTTTATATATTTTCATCACCCTTTCACAGGGTACATAAACCGCTTAAGTCTGTATATATAGGAATCATTCATAGACACCAACCCAAGTAATTTTAGGATTTATTACATCCATCAACACCATCATTAGTGCGAAAATTAGTGATACTTTCCTCTCTTCTAAGAAAGTATAGGGTCTGACATGACTTGGTGAAAGAACAAAAGATATATTAAAAATTATAGGATGCCTTAACCAATCATATATATATATATATAGATATATAGAAAGATAGATATATATATATATATATAGAGAGAGAGAGAGAGAGAGAGAGAGAGAGAGAGAGAGAATTTAATTGTAAATTTAATATTAAATAATATCGTTATAAATGAATAATTTTGTTGAACTTTCTCGATCATTTTAAGCATACCAATTTTTTTTAATAATAAAATATTTGAGGAAGAAGAAACAAATGACATAAAAGTAAAATTAACCCAAAAACTTGATTGCTACACTCTCAATCTAGCATGAATAATAGAGCGACCCGGATAACATAATATCTACGCATTATCTCCGCAACTTCGCAATCATTATCAAACAATTCTTATACAGTCCAAAATTCCACAACTACAGCTTTCCAAAGTCTTTGCGAGTTCCAAATAATGACCAAAAACTTGAGAAGAATTAACTGGAAATCTAACCTATACCACATGTTTTCAATGGCTTTTAGTAAAAATAATTGTATTTTATTTTCTCCCACACAAATTGATGACAAATATCTTTCATTATGCCTTATAGTAAGAATAGTTGTATTTTGTTTTCTGGCATACAAATTGACAGATACCTTTCATTTAACCAGCGTGCATTTTACCTAGTCTTTGTCTAACCAGCACGAGCTCGTCCAATTCAACATCCCCTCTCAAACGAATGGCGAAAAGGAGATTCTAATGGCTATGTTTCTAACGGTCATATTCCAATGCAACCACAAAACAGTAATGTTTTGGTTCAATGAGGATTCATTTAAGTTGAGTGACATTGTTTGATAAGTCTGTTAACCTTATTTTGATCTTGCTTGTCTTCCTCCCAAAGCTTTAGCTTCCAAGTACCATTTGTAATTAAATGTACTATGTTAAAATGAATTTTCTTGATTATTACACAGGAAAAATGAGTATATCTAATCATAAATTTTCATTTTTAATTAATTTGAGCAAAAAGAAAAGGATGACATAAAACTTATTCGGATAACATGATTGCAACATGTTTAACTGGTTGTCACACGTTTTGTCTATAACTTTGCAAGTTGCATCAAACAATTCTAATATAGTCCAAAATTTCAAAACTATAGCAATCAAAGTAAAATATTCCAAGACTTGAATTTTCAAAGTCTTTCGAAGTTCCAAAGAATGATCAAAGACTTGTTAAAACGCTAATAGGATTTAAGTTTTCTAATGGTATTTCCCTAAAATAAAAAAATAAAAAAATAAAACTTTTGATGGTGTCAAACATTTTCAAAGTTGAAGGAATTTGGGGTATCAATCACTTAAAAAATGAATGATATCATTTTGTTTCAAAAAACTTTTAAGAGATAAAGCAACTAATTAAACTTCTCTTAGTTGTTACCCCTAAGCCAACTCCCCCCAATTAGTTGTTATTAAAATATTACATACGGATGTATACATATTTAGAAGAAGGCTGTCCATTATATAACAAATAGTAATAACTTAAGGGTCTTTATGAAAGAAAATTATTTGCACTTTAACCAAAATTATCAAAAGATGGTCAAAAAGATTATAATAATACTAATTTATCTCTTCATAGTATTTATCAAATAACAAGAAATATGAGTTTTACATAATGAAAAAAAATAAATTAAAAAAAAAAAAACAAAAGATTTTGAGCACGGTAGAGGTCCCCTCCTTGCTTTCTTCCCCACATCAGAGATGTACAGAGTAGGCAATGGGCATATGCCTCATGGTTTGATGCATTGAACAATTTTGTTACAGTCTAAAAAAAGATTATATGTTGACCAAGGGCTTTATAGTTGAATTGGCATTTCTCCATGTACAATGTGCTTAGTAGCATATTATAATTTTCTCTAGAGTGTGTATATATATAAAGATGAAGTACTAAGTATAAAGTATAAAAGGAAACAAAACATATTTATCAATATAAATGCCATCCTATTTGAAAGTAGCTCTTGTAATTTAGCATGAAACAAAATAAAAGTGACAACAATTAAATTTTTGTCAATAGCTGATCTAGATTTGACTTACTAAAAAAGCTTTAGAAATGTTTCATTGACCAAGGATGAGAATGCAACTGGAATACACAAGAATTGTATTGGCGTATATATAATTTCCTTAGTAAAAGGAATGGAAAATATCTTCAAAATTGAATCTGACGTTATGTTTTTTGAATACTCTCAAAAGAATGTAAGTTTATAGCTATAATAAATCAAACGCCAATTATGAAAATTTTTTTCCATAACAAAAGGAAAGAAAGAAAAAAAGAAATGTTCATCTATTATTATTCTATTTTAGTTTTTATTAATCTATGAATCCGCATCAAAGAATTCTGCCATATAGTCCATAGTATTTGCTAGTTCCTTCCATCCAATTCTTCCTTAAGTTCACTAAAATAATGTCATTTAGGAATATGAAAAAAAATTAAACTAGTGGCAAGATTGGACGCTATTGGGAAGACTAAATTGAAAACATATTTAAAGTTAAAGACTGAAATCAAAGAAATAAAAAACTTAAACGACTAATTTGAAAATAAGCTTAAGTTGGAGGATGTAATTTGTAGCTTAAACTTGAATAAATATGTGTTATATAAAAATATTTTTTTCTTGAATTTTATTGATCATTGCATGGGATACTAAAGATTATATAACCAGATATGAAATTATAGTCAATTTTATTTTTATTTTTTAATTTATTTGAGGAAAAAGTAATGGATGACATAAAACTAATCATGATAACATGATTGCTACAAGTTTGATTATTGTCTTTACATCAAACAATTTTTATATAGTCCAAAATTTCAAGACTATAGCTTTCCAAGTCTTTGAAAGCTTCAACAATGACCAAAGACTTGGTGAGACGTTAACAAGATTAAAGTCTTCTAATGGTGTTACTCGTTTTCACGGTTGAAGGGATTTGGTATATTAATGACTTAAAAAAGTTGTGATTATTTTTTTCCAAACATACAAATTTTAAGAGATAAAACTACTGATTAAACGTTTCTTAAATGTTAATTTGGAAGATTCCTAAATCCCACCACCCCCACAACAAAAAACAAGTATTTATAAATAATTAGAAATGAGAAGTGAGCAATGATTAGAAATTCCAAAACCCTCTGATCTTGAGTTCTTGACTGCCTTTATTTACTTTTTCTTTTGGCAAGTGCCCAAATTACAATGATTTAATTAATTAAATATAATTTTGCCAAGAGGATGTCTTTGTTTTATTTGCTGCTGGGTCCTTGAGAATGTGCTAAATGTCTAGCATTATTGTCATAAGTTAATTATTTCCGTACACTGACGGTCCTAAAGAGGCAGAGACAAAACTTAAAAGTTTGAGCGAATTGAAATCAATAGTTGATATAATTATAATTATTATTAATAAACAGTAGAGAGTCTTCTCAAAAAAATAAATAAATAATGAACAGTAGGTAGGATTATTATCATAAACAGCAGGTAGATATAATTATTATTTTTATAACAATTCTATAGTCCAAAAACTCCAGTGTACTGTACGCTACTGAATAGAGTGACCCACAACCACAAGACCATAATTTTAGCCCACAATACCTTAAAGATATAAATGTAATAGTGACCCACAATACCTTTAATTTTCCAAGTCATTGGTCCAACCCATAAAATAAGCTAACGCGACACGAGGGTTTAATTGTCTTGCCATCTCAATTCCTATCTCTTCCTAAAACACCTATATATATTTCTTATTTGCTGGGTGGGTCCCTTAAAATGTGCTAAATGTCTAGCATTTTTTACCAAAAAATATATATATCTAGTGGAAATGTCATAGGTTAATTATTTTTATAAGTCGATGGTCCTAAATAGACAGTGACATATATACACTCCAAATTTCATTTTTCTTCCACTGCCTCAAAATATATATATAAGTAGGAGAATGTAATTTGGAGTTTAAACTTAAATAGATATGTTTTATTTAAATAAAAAAATTTCTGATCACTACATAGGATGTGGATGAGTAGATAACTAGATATGTAATTATAGTCCATTTTTATTTTTGTTTTATTTCAGGAAAAAGTAATGAATGATGTAAAATTGACCAAGATATCATGATTGCTACACGTTTGATAATTGCCATACACTTAGTCTGCAATTATGTAATCTGCATCAAACAATTATTATATAGTTCAAAATTTAAAGATTATAACTTTCCAAGTCTTTGAAGTTTCAAACAATGAACAAAAGACTTTGGAAGTTTTGAACAATGACCAAAGACTTAGTGAGACGTTAACAAGATTAAAGACTTCTAATAGTGTCACTTGTTTTCATGATTAAAGGTATCTGGCATATTAATGACTTAAAAAGAGTCGCGATTATTTTCTCCCACACAAATTTTAGGAGATAAAGCTACTAACTAAACTTTTCTTAACTGCTATTTTGGAAGACTCGGTTTTCCTCATAAGTCAACTCCTCCCCTCCACCCCCCCCCCCCCACCCGGTTCCATTAACCTTATTAAAATATTACAAAATGTATGTACACATATTTTGGAAGGCTCATACAGGCGTAAAGCTGCTTAACTCTAGTAACAAAGTTCAAGTAGAGATAGGCTATATGTTAGATGAGTTTTCAATGGACGTTGCATTCAAATTTATCTTTCTTTTATTCTGTGAACTCATGAAGGCTTTAGGTGTGACTACCAGTTCATTTTGATTCTTCCATTAGCTACGGAGATGATAGGCGAATTAGATAAAAAGAACTTAAGGAGGAAGCTGCAAAGAAAATCTAACCAAAGATTTCCTTTAGCTCCAAAATGCTAAAATTAAATCTGAAGAGTTTTTTCTTTTGCTGAAATTTTAAACCTTAAATATGTTTGTGTTTTAATTCTCGTAAAGTTATAGGTTTTTTGGTAATATTTTTCAAAAAATTCCATGTGGCAACTTATTTGACATAAAAATAACATTTTAATATTATCGTTAAATAAAATAACTGATTTTTACTAAGCACATGCCAATATAAGTAAATTCAAACAATACTGGTTTCGGAATACACAAGTCTCACCAATTTCCTTAGCACAATGGATGAAAAATAACATCAAAATTGAATTTGACGCTGTGTTTTTTGTATACTCTCAACACAATATAAGTTCACAACTATGCAAAACCAAATCATTTTGCATTTTTTCCATAACAAAAGGAAAGAGGAAAAAGAAAACAGTGAAATTATTATTTTTTATTCTAGTTTATCTTTTTTTTTTTTTTTTTTAATTCTTTTTTAAGTGTATTTCATTGAATCATATTGAAAATCGTCAGTCATAAGTAATCCCCCCTCCCCTTTTTTTCTACCAAAAAGAAATTGAGTATGATGTTGGCTCCGCCATTGTATACATGAAATTGAAAATGCAACACCAAATTGGACCTTCCAGATTTTTTTTGATGAACAGAAAGACTACTAAAATTTAAAACACAAACAGCAAGATTACAAGGCATTAGACAGAATCGTTATCTTGACTGTCCAGCAGGATAGTATCAGAGATGGTGTTTTGATCCTCCAATGGGTGTGCTTCTCAAAAAAAAAAAAAAAGATTCTCCAATGGGTGTTTTCCGAAGTGCTTATATTTCAGCCAATTTATACCTCAAATTCATACCTTAAGAGATAAGAGGACATCTTATTTCTTATTTGCTGGGTGGGTCCCTTACAATGTGCTAAATGTCTAGCATTTTTTACCCAAAAAAAAAAAAAAGAGTCTAGCGTAAATGTCATAGCCTAAATAGGCAATGACAAATATATCTACTATAGGTACCAATATGAGTGAATCTTGGTCTAAGGGATATGGGATTATTATGATACTTGTTTATAAGGAGTTTTTAGTTTTTAAAATCTAAGCCGGATAATCTGATTTTTTTCACTTTCAAAACTAGTTCTTATAAATAAATAAAAAATAGAGTAACCCATCCAGTAAAAAAAAGAAAAATAATATTACTTTAACCCACAAGAGATTAAATTTTTCATGCCTTTGACAAGTGACAACAGTTCTACAGACCACAATTCACGGTAGTTAATAGAGTGACCCACAACAAGACCTTAATTTTGTCTTTTTGAGGTGACACAAGACCTTAATTTTCCATGTCATGGGTCAAAGACTTTTTGAAACATTTTATTGGCTTAAAGTCTTTTCTAAAAGATAATGAGAGTTGAGAGGGTAAAGAAAAGCCCAACCCATAAAATACGCTAACACTAGGGATTAGAATTGTGTTGTGGCTGATAATCGTGGTTTTGGACCTTATGGTCTCCCGCTGGGTGCCTATAGGCCACAAACCTCTAAAATTTAGGTTACCAACCCATAGCCACAAAATTCACTTTTTTTTTTAATATATTTTCATCACCCTTTCACAAAGTACACAAACTGCTTAAGTCTGTATATATAGGAATCATTCATAGACTCCAACCCAAGTAGTTTTATGATTTATTACATCCATCAACACCATCATTAGTGCAAAGATTAGTGATACTTTCCTCTTGTAGGGTTAAGGGCCTAAAGTGTATATTGGGCCTTGGGCCTGGTCCGAGGACACGAACGGTCCAAGAAGGAATAAATAGCTATGGGTAATTTCAGTCTAAAGCCTCATAAGTAGGGAATGAGTGGAAGGTGGTTCGAGGAGGAACATCTCCTCGGATAAACTGGGAACAGCTCTAGTATGTATCTTGATAATTAAGGTGACCTTCCAAGAAACTCCAGTGACAGGGCATGCATCATAAACGTACCAGGGTGATGGAAACTCAAAAATATCTAAGGGAAGTTGTTACCACCGCATTAAATGCATTACAACTACTCTTCTGGCCGCATTTATATGGAGAAAACCCCTGAATAGTACTGTCTTGGCAATTACAACTCATAGAAAGCTAAAGAGGATGTCTGATGGGAAAAGTACTTAAATAAGGGCTCAAATGATCAACAAGTGTAGGATTAAGATGGTCCAGAGGGGGCTATATAATGTAAGAGACCTCCCATGAGGAAAGGATCTGAAAAGTAGAGAATGAATACTGTAGCAATCAAAATTATACTTGTACCCAACTGTTATTAATTTGTATGACAATATACCTCCTCGAACAGTGAATTCATTCAGCTTTATTTTCTTTGTTCTTACTTGATCATCTTTTAAATCTATACTAGTCATTGTCAAATTCATTAGGGCCTAGTTCTTTGACCCATTCTCTACAAATTTATTGTACTAGGCTCATTGGGTCAAGATCCCATACATCTTGGGCTTAGGCTGCAAATCGTGTCCCTACAATTGGTGCCGTCTGTGGGAAGAACTTGTGTAATAGTGAGTACGACATTTAATTTTGGTAGGATCAAGTCCCCATCAAGAAGAATCCATGGGTTCCAGGCGACAAGATAACTTCCTTAACCTTGAACGCAAGTGAGATCGAGAAGGTAGCATACACACCACACATACTGGTAAAAGTCATTCTCGAGTTGGGAGTCACATCTCTCAGGAGCAGAACAATAGAGCCATGCAAAGGGAGATTGACAATTTAAAGAAGAAGCTGGGCCATACACAAAGGAAACAAACTCCTTCTAGTTCTGACATCTCCTCCAATGATGAAGAGGATGCTAGTTATAAGCAAAGGTCAAGAACTCCACCAAGCGAGTCTTTCTCCTACGATGAAGAGCACCACCACAAGAGAAGATACAAGAGCCCGCCTTGTAAAGGCTTGAGAAACGAAACTATGAGCAAGGCATTAAATCAAATCTCCAAATCACCTTTCATGCGCAAGATAGAGGGGGCAAAACTTCCTCGGCAATTCCATCAGCCCACGTTCACCATTTACAATGGTCGAACAGACCTTGTAGAACATGTGAGCCAGTTCAACCAGAGAATGACTGTCCACTCTAAGGACGAGGCTTTGATGTGTAGAGTATTTCCCTCCAGTTTGGTACTTGTGGTGATGAGATAGTTCGATGGTCTAAGGGCCAATTCCATAGATTCCTTTAAGGAGCTTACCCAGGCCTTTGGCTCTCGTTTTATCACGTGTAGTAGGGTACGTCGGCCCTTGGACTCACTACTGCCCTTATCCATGCAAGAGGGGGAGATCCTGAAAACGTACTCGGACAGATACTAGGAGATTTACAATGAGATAGATGGTGACTTTGATGACGTGACCATCAATACTTTTAAGGTCGGCCTCCCTACCGAGCACGGTTTAAGGAAGTCTCTGACTGGCAAACCTATTACCAGTGTGCGCCAACTCATGGACTGGATTGATAAATACAAGAGGGTTGAGAAAGACCTACAGCAAAGGAAAGGTAAAGTGAAGGTTATCCCTCAGGACAGGAGGAATTTTAGGTCAGACCGATTCAATAATAACCAATCTCGAAGAGATTTCGTTGGACAATCAGGGTCTGCCAACACCCAGGCGATTAATGCTGTGTTCTGAGAGCCAATGCACTAGGTACTAGAAAAGATTAAGAGTGAACCGTTCTTCAAATGGCAAAATAAGATGGCAAGAAATCCCATGAGACACAACCAGAGTCTTTATTGCCACTACCACCAAGACCAGGGACACACCACCCAGGATTGCAGAAATTTGTGGAACCATTTGGGCCAGCTAGTCTGAGAAAGAAAGTTGAACCAGCTCTTGTATCATTCCAATGGCCAAGGGAGCTAGGCAGGTTCGGAACCCCAGAGAGATGCTTCTTTAAGACCTCCTCTAGGAATGATCAATGTCATCTTTACTGCTCCAGGGAGAACCGGCTCCTGCCTCTTTAGAGTGATGTCCATGGCTTGGCTACCTGCTGAGGGCGCTAATTCAAGGCCAAAGAGGGCTAAGATGGATATCCCACCGGCATTGAGTTTCTCAGACAAGGAAAAAATTAGGACCATCCAGCCACATGATGATGCTTTAGTGATTATGCTTAGGATTGAGGGGTATGACATGAAGAGGGTAATGGTGGACCAGGGCTGTACAGCCAAGATTATGTACCCTGAGTTATACAAGGGGCTAAACTTAAGGCCTGATGACTTGACAGCCTACAACTCTCCTTTGGTAAGCTTCGATGGGAAGATTATCATCCCAAGGGGTCAGACCAGACTACCCGTGCAAGTGGATTTAGAAGTGGTGGAAGTAAACTTCATCGTGGTGGATGCTTATCCCCCCTACACGACCATTGTAGCCAGACCCTATCTTCATGCCCTGGAGGCCGTCTCTTCCACTCTACACCAAAAGGTGAAATATCCATTAGGGGGTCGCATTTAAGAAATCGTGGGGAGTCAATCCACAGCTAGGCAATGCCTAGTGGCTGCCATCTTACATCAACCCAAAGCAGAGTCCTTGGCTTTTAATTAAAGGGGCTTATAGCAATTAAAAGCTCCAGAGTTGCCTATCAATGGATCAGCCGAGGAGGCCAAGTGTGAAGATTTAGAAAAGGTTGTTATAGGTGGTGATTCGGAGAAGTTCTTTCAGGTTAGGGCTCAGCTGCCTCCTGAAGAGAAAGAAGAGCTGGTAGAATTTCTTAGTAGAAACGTTGATGTGTTTGCATGGGACGCTTATGAAGCCCCGGGGGTGGATCCAAACTTCATCTGTCATCATTTAAATGTTAATCCATCCATCATTCCCAAAAAGCAGTCACCTCGGCATCCGTTTAAGGAACATGCAGATGCTGTTAGAGATAAGGTGATGAAGCTCAAGTAGGCAGGGGCTATCAAGGAAGTTTTCTACCCTGAATGGTTGGCCAATACTGTGGTGGTGAAAAAAAAAGGAATGGGAAGTGGCGAGTGTGTGTAGACTTCACAGATCTGAATAAGGCTTGCCCAAAAGATTCATTCCCTATGCCTCAAATAGATCAGTTGGTGGATGCAACGGTAGGCCATCCTCAGATGAGCTTCTTAGACGCCTTTAAAGGGTATCATCAGATACCACTTGCCTTGGACGATTAAGAAAAGACAATTTTTGTCACTCTCATTGGAAACTACAACTACAAGGTGATGTCCTTTGGCTTAAAAAACTCAGGGTCTACCTATCAAAGGATGATTGCGAGAATGTTTGAATCACAGTTGGACAAAAGTATTGAAGTATATATAGACAACATGGTGGTGAAGAGCAAGGTGGTGTTCGAGCACGTTGGAGACCTCGGAAACATCTTTGAAATTCTGAGGAAACACAAGTTGTGCCTAAACACTTCCAAGTCCTCATTTGGTGTAGGATCAGGCAAGTTCTTGGGATACATGGTAACTCACAAGGGAATTGAGGTCAACCCCGATCAAATCAAAGCCATTAACAGTTTACAACCACCTCGAAATCCCAAAGAGGTCCAAAAGCTTACCGGAATGACTGCTGCCTTGAACCGATTTATTTCTCAGTCAGCAGATAGGTGCAGACCCTTCTTCCTCTTGATGAATAAGTAGAAGGGACTTGAATGGACAAAGGAATGTGCTTTGGCTTTCCAGCAACTTAAAGAATATCTATCTCGGCCACCTATCATGTCTAGTCCTGAGGTGGATGAGGTCTTGTTTGCTTATATCGCTGTGGCCCCTTATGCTGTGAGTTTGGTGTTGATACGAGTTGACAGTGGCGTACAATGGCCAGTCTACTATGTGAGCAAGTCACTACATGAGGCCGAGAATTGTTATCTACCACTGGAGAAAGCCATCTTGGCAATAGTGCATGGTACACGAAAGTTTTCCCGTTACTTCCAAGCACATACGATTGTCATCCTGACTCAACTTCCACTCAAGGCTATACTTCGAAGTGCTGACTACACAGGGAGGATTGCTAAATGGGGCACAGTTCTAGGGGTTTTTGACATCAAGTACATGCCTCGTACCTCTATCAAAGGCCAGGTCTTGGCGGACCTGATGGCCGAGTTTGCTGAACCCCCATTAGAAGAAATGGCAGCGACACAAAACATGGATGAAAAATTAGTTGGCACAATCTCCCTGCAAGAACCTTTATTCTGGAAGGTATATGTTGATGGTACAACAAATCAAAGGGGCTCCGGAGTAGGGCTAATTTTGGTTTCTCCTGAACAAATCACTATTGAAAAGGCATTAAAACTAGGTTTCTCGGCAACAAATAATGAGACTGAATATGAAGCTTTGCTCGAAGGAATGTCCATGGTTCAAAGAATGGGAGGAAGGGCAGTAAAGATGTTCTCAGACTCAAGACTAGTTGTCGACCAGGTGAAGGGCGTACTAGAAGCAAGAGATGAGAGAATGCAAGGGTACTTAAGTCAAGTTAGGCATTTGCAATCAGGATTTGAATCATTCAGCCTACTACACGTCCCTAGAAATGGAAACACATATGCTGATTCCCTAGCCACGCTTGCAACCTCCTCGATGCAAAACTTACGTCGGGTTATTCTTATAGAAGACTTGTGCAAATCCACAGGAGAAAAGGGAAAGGTGGTCCATGTTCACCAGTCAGAGTAGGGCCTAGCTGGATGGATCCCATAGTACTATTCCTGAGAGAGGACATCTTGCTAGAGGATAAATCAGAGGCTGACAAAGTACAGAGAAAGGCGCCTTGTTTTTGGCTATCCGAGTACCAAAAACTGTACAAGCGTTCTTTTTCTGGGCCATACCTACTCTGCATTCACCTTGAGGCATCAGAGCTACTCCTTGAGGAGTTACATGAAAGGATTTATGGAAGCCATACAGGAGGAAGATCTTTGTCTCATAGAGCCATCACTGAAGGCTATTGGTGACCAAATATGCAGAAAGAAGCGTAAGAATATGTGAAGAAATGTGATCAGTGTCAAAGGTTTGCACCAAATATACATCAACCAGGAAGAGTCCTTAACCCCCTATCCAGCCCTTGGCCATTTGCTCAATAGGGCTTGGACATCGTTGGCCCTTTCCCTAAAGCAGCAAGAAACAAGAGATATTTGCTAGTCAACACAAACTACTTCACCAAGTGGGTTGAAGCTGAGCCTTTGCCAAATATCAGGGACGTGGATGCTAAGAAATTTGTTTGGAAAAACATTATCACATGATTCGAGGTCCCTCGTACCCTCATCTCAGACAATGGCCTTCAATTCGACAACAAATCTTTCAGAAGATACTGTTGTGATCTTGGAATTACAAACAGGTATTCCACTCCAGCTTATCCCCAAGGAAATGGACAAGCCGAGGCTGTTAATAAGGTCATAGTAAATGGACTCAAGAAAAGGCTGGATGACGCGAAGGGTGTCACATGTCCTTTAGACGTATAGAACTACACCTTACAGGTCAACAGGAGAGACCCCCTTTTCAATGACTTATGGAGCTGAGGCTGTCATTCCATTAGAAGCTGACTTCCCAACATTAAGGACCAGCTCGTTCATTCCGAGCAGTAACAATGAGTTGCTAGAGAAGAGCCTAGACTTTATTGAAGAAAGAAGAGAAAGTGCAAATGTTCAATTGGCATACTACTAACACAAACTCAAGCAAGGTTATGATGCCAACGTAAAGATGAGACCATTAGTGCCTGGTGACTTAGTGTTGAGAAAAGTCCTGGGTACTGCAAAGAATCCAGCGTGGGGAAAGTTAGGGCCCAATTAGGAAGGACCATATCACATCACCTCGGTGGCTGGTATAGGAGCATATTTTCTGGAAGGCTTAGATGAGCATGTAATACCGCATCCTTGTAATGTAAACAACCTAAAAATATATTATTATTAATAAAAGTTTCTTTTGTCAATATGTTCATTTGTTGTATAAATGCATTGTACTTCCCTTTATCCATTCTTTATAAGTGTTAAACAAAATCTTAGTTATGCCTAGTCTCTCGGACCACATACTTTGGCAAAATTAACACTCAATAGCATCTTTATAAGTGTTAAACAGAACCTTAGCTATGCCTAGTCCCTCAGACCACATACTTTGGCAAAATTAACACTCAATAGCATCTTTATAAGTGTTAAACAAAACCTTAGTTATGCTTAGTCCCTCGGACCACATACTTTAGCAAAATTAACACTCAATGACATCTTTATAAGTGTTAAACAGAATCTTAACTATGTCTGGTCCCTCAGACCACATACTTTGGCAAAACTAACACTCAATGGCATCTTTATAAGCGTTAAACAAAACCTTAGCTATGCCTAGTCCCTCGGACCACATACTTTGGCAAAATTAACACTAAATGACATCTTTATAAGTGTTAAACAGAACCTTAGCTATGCTTGGTCCCTCGGACCACATAATTTGGCAAAATTAACACTTAATGATATCTTTATAAATGTTAAACAAAATTTTAGTCATGCCTAGGTCCTCGTACCAGATGTTTTGGGGATATTAACACTTAATGGCATCTTTGTAAGTTTTAAACAGAAACTTAGTTATGCTTGGTCCCTCGGATCACATACTTTGGCAAAATTAACACTCAATGGCATCTTTATAAGTGTTAAACAGAACCTTAGCTATGCTTGGTCCCTCGAACCACATACTTTGGCAAAATTAACACTCAAGGGCATCTTTATAAGTGTTAAATAGAACCTTAACTATGCCTGGTCCCTCGGACCATATACTTTGGCAAAATTAACACTCAATGGCATCTTTATAAGTGTTAATCAAAACCTAAGTTATGTCAGGCTCTTCGAACCACATACTTTGGGGAAATTAACACTTTCTGACACCTATTCATTTTTTTTAAGTGTTAAATAGAACCTTAGTTATGTCAGGCTCTTCGAACCACATACTTTGGGGAAATTAACACTCTCTGACACTTATTCACTTTTTCTAACTGTTAGACAGAACCTAAGTTCTGTATATCGAAATGATGAGCAGGAGGATAATTATCTATCCCTTTTTATTTTTTATAGGGTAGATTATGTATGTGCATTATGTTCAACTTTCATCACGAAGGGTTCCATTTTCAATACAAATATATGGCAAACCTTTTTATTGCTGGTACTTAGTCAAATTATTTAAGCTGATAGCAGGGTGTTGTTGTTAGTTTTTGTTAATCAAATCATAAAGTGAAAACACTTAGAGTAAAAAAGAAAAGAAAAAGTCAATTCATTGATTAAAAGGAAAGTACATAACAAATAATGGCAAAGACCACAACAAGAAGGAAATAACATTAAAATAAAAAAATAAAAAAAATCCTACAACTACTTCTTTGCTGATTGAAGGCCCTCCTTGGAGCCAGCTGCCTTAAGCTTAGCACTCTCAGTCTTGGACTTAGATTTAGCTTCTTTAGGTTGGGAGACAACATCCTTGATTGTAAGGGCATCCTCGGGTGAAGTGTCTTTGGCTGAGGGTAGGGTCTCCTTACCCTTATCTGCCCTTATGGAGGCCCTAGCATCAAGAGTAGGGTCTTGGATACTGGGGACCTACTCAGGAGGAGGAAGGGGTAGAGCAGTGGGAGAGAGGTCCGCTGGAATTTCTCGGATATGCTCAAGAAAAAATATCTTCTCAACTTTCCTTAGCTCAGAGTCAACAAGGACCCCTGCACTATTGAGCGCCTCCATCCAGGTCTCAACACAGTACTCCCTACACATTCCAGCCACCTCCTTAGCCAACCTATTTTTTGTATCCTCCACCCCACATTCGTAGGATGCTATCTCCACAGCTGTAGTAGCTTCTTTGGCCACCCGAGTTGCCTCTTTAGCTTCATCTTTTACTTTCTGCAGCTCGGCCTTAAGATCCATAACGAGTTGTTTCTGAGTGACCAACTCAATCTCTATTGTGTAGAGCAATTTGCGCTGGTCCTCGGCTTGGGCCTCAACATTTTTTAGGCCAGCCAAGGCACTTAGGTGCTCCTTGTCTGCCTCCTTCAGCTTGTTGGTCAGCTCTTGGTGCTCCTCCTTAAGAGCTCCAAGAACCTTCTCAGCATTAGCTCGGGAGTGGGCCTCAGCATTAACTTCATCGCGAGCATTCCTGACCTACTCCTCAGCTACAAAAACTTGTTGAGTGACCTGCATGATAATAGCAAAATGGTCAAATATATAAATATGAATAAGTATGCATCCTAACGTTGAACTCAGAAGGGTATTGACTGATTTACCATGGCTAGGTCCCTCTTCAGGGACATGAAGAGGTCGTGTTGCCTTGTATGCCTAAGGCCCTCCATGTCTCTGGGGAAGAGAAGAGGTTGCTCTAAAGCCTCGGCGAGGAAGGTGGTGTGCCCCCTTTGGGACTCCCAAATCGTGGCATCCCAAGGAATGGGAGCACCCCCCAACTCTAGCCGAAGAGCCCATGTGCGCGACCCTCGGCACGCTTCAGCACCAATCTCCTCCCTGCTCTCCACAGAGGGAGGCCGTTTGTCCCTAACATTCTTGGGCTGTTTCGCCCCTTTTAGAGGAATAATCTCCACCTCCTCCCCTTCCTATGCCTTTCTTTTTCTTTTTCTTTTTAAACGAGGACAAGGGAGCAGTCCCTCTGCGGTCACATGGGGAGGAAGAGAGGGAAGATTATGAGGAACTTGGGTTTTGAGGACTTCTTTTGAAGTTGACCCCTTATTCCGGTTGGCCAACAACCCTTTAAGCTGGACCTTTGCTTCAAATCCATACCTTCTTCTTCCTCCGAGTTGGTATCAACTCGAGCAACTATCAACCCTTGAGAATGAGCAGCAGAAAACCTATCCAAATTGGCCTCAGAGTCCGAGAGCTCTACCAGCCTTTTTGGCACTTCGCCTTCCTCCTCAAGGTGAAATAGGTCGATCTTGGCCTCAAGAGATAAATGTGTGGAGGCTGTCTCCTCTCTCGGAGTGGCTACCTCTTGAGGGGCACGTTGAATGGGCAACTCAATGGGTGGGAGGTCTCTCCGAGCCAAAAACCCCGACTTAGAGACGTCTATGCGGTTCAGCCTAGAGTCACCAGCCCTTATTGCCTAGCCTGTGTCCTGGAATTGGCGAGACAGAGGCTTGTAATCTTGGATTAAATGAGAAGCTCTTAACTATCCATCTTCACTTATAAATATCTCAGATCTCAGCAACTTGTTGAGACCTGGTACGTTGACCAAACTAAGTCTCAGAGCGACGTGATTTTTATCTACAAAAAGTATCCGAGGAGGAAATTACGGTTAGATGAGACTATAATCCGAGAAGACGAAATGTTAAGGTAGAGTTTTAAAAAAAAATTGTTAAAAAAATTGAGAATGCTAAAATCCTCTGCCAAAGGGGCTAATCCTACGGTACCCCACCTGGCTCTCTTGCCCGAGTTAGGCAGTAAAGACCGTCGTTCCACTCCCCGGAGACAATTAGGTAGTCATCCTTCATGCCCTTGTTAGATTTAGGGAGGCACGATATTAGTCTGACAATGTTGGACCGGGACTTGAGATAGTATCTCGTGCCGACAAGCTTGTGGCACTCTTACATATGAACTACATCATGCCACGTGAGCCTCAAGCGCATCTACTCGTTGAGAGCATCTAAGCAACCCAAGACTCTAAATAGGTTAGAGGCGCACTAATAGGGAGTCAGTCTGTGGTTAATCAGGTAATCCGGTTATCTTACCCATGGGAAGCGTCATCCCTCCCTCTATGAAAGCGATCATAGGAATGACGACTTCACCCACTTCTCTATTGGTAAGAATTTGGTCTGCAGGGCTACTCCTTATGGGATATGGTATTTGGCCCTAAAACCCTCCATACAGGCCGAAGAGTCCACTAAGTGCTTGAACTTATCCATCTAAACAGACGTAGATGACACAAAGGAAGTTTTCTAAAGAAGGAAGAGGGCCAAGGAGGTTGGCCGAGGAGAAAAAGAATGTTTAAAGAGACAGATACTTATGAAAGCAAGTGAGTGTATTTAACCCTGAACCTTTAGAAAAGTCTCTTGGAAATTTTTCAAGGAAATGAATTAGGGAGACTTAGGAGTGTAGGGAGCTTTGAGAGTTGGAGTGCTTGAGATCTCTGGAGAACTTGAAGATTCATAAAGTAAAGGGAAAATGATTTCCCTCGAGGCCTTATATGGAGAGTGGAAATGAATGAAAGTAATCCCGTTCAAAATTCCTAGAAAAATATCAACCGTTGGAACTGCGCGTCACCGTTGGATGTTAGGGACAAAATGGCGCCTGGAGCAATTAATGATGCTTCGCGGGCTTCGAAACGTCAGTAACAATTATGACGCATGTAAAACGGCACTCTTACACGTGTGAATCAAGGAATCAGTTGGTATTAACCCTTAAAAATCAAAACCCCATTTTTCTCCTCGAATGAGAGGGAAAAAATTGAGTTTTTAGGGGCTATTGTAGGGTTAAAGGCCTAAAGTATATATTGGGCCTTGGGCTTGGTCCGAGGAGAAATAAATAGCTATGGGTAATTCCAGTCTAAAGCCTCATAAGTAGGGAATGAGTGGAAGGTGGTTTAAGGAGGAACATCTCCTTGGATAAACTGGGAACAGCTCCAGTATGTATCCTGATAATTAAGGTGACCTTCCAAGAAGCTCTAGTGATAGAGACGTACATCATAAACGTACCAGGGTGATAGGAACTCAAAAATATCTAAGGGAAGTTGTTACCACCACATTAAATGCACTACAACTACTCTTCTAGCTGTATTTATGTGGAGAAGACCCCTGAACAGTGCTGCCTTAGCAATCACAACTCACAGAAAGCCAAAGAGGGTGTTTGAGGGGATAAGTACTCAAATAAGGGCTCAAATGATCAACAAGTGTAGGATCAAGATGGTCCAGAGGGAGCTATATCATGTAAGAGACCTCCTATGAGGAAAGGATAAGAAAAGTAGAGAAAGAATACTGTAGCAATCAAAATTATACTTGTACCCAACTATTATTGATTTGTATGACAATATACCTCATTGGATAGTGAATTCATTCAGCTTTATTTTCTTTGTTCTTACTTGATCATCTTTTAAATTCATACTAGCCGTTGTCAAATTCATTAGCGCCTAGTTTTTTGATCCACTCTCTACAAATTTATTATACTGGGCTCATTGGGCCAAGATTCCATACATCTTGAGCTTGGGTTGCAAATCATGTCCCTACACCTCTCTTTTTAATAAAGTATAGTGTCTAACATGACTTGGTGAAAGAACAAAAGATATATTAAAAATTATAGGATGCCTTAACCAATCATATATATATAGAGAGAGAGAGAGAGAGAGAATTTAATTGTAAATTTAATATTAAATAATATCGTTATAAATAAATAATTTTGTTGAATTTTTTCTATCATTGTAAGCATACTAATTTTTTTTAATAATAAAATATTTGAGGAAAGAGAAACAAATGACATAAAAATAAAACTGACCCAAAAACTTGATTGCTACACTCTCAATCTAGTATGAATAACAGAGGGACCTGGATAACATAATATCTACGCATTATCTCTGCAACTCCGCAATCAGTATCAAACAATTCTTATACAGTCCAAAATTCCACAACTACAACTTTCCAAAGTCTTTGCGAGGTCCAAACAATGATCAAAAACTGGAGAAGCATTAACTGGAAATCTAACCTATACCACATGTTTTCAATGGCTTTTAGTAAAATAATTGTATTTTATTTTCTCCCATAGAAATTGATGACAAATATCTTTCATTATGCCTTATAGTAAGAATAGTTGTATTTTGTTTTCTGGCATACAAATTGACAGATATCTTTCATTTAACCAGCGTGCATTTCACCTAGTCTTTGTCTAACCAGCATGAGCTCGTCTAATTCAACGTCCCCTCTCAAACGAATGGGGAAAAGGAGATTCTAAAGGCTATGTTTCTAACTATCATATTCCAGCCCAACTACAAAACGGTAATGTTTTGGTTCAATGAGGATTCATTTAAGTTGAGTGACGTTGTTTGATAAGTCTGTTAACCTTATTTTGATCTTGCTTGTCTTCCTCCCAAAGCTTCAGCTTCCAAGTACCATTTGTAATTAAATGTATTATGTTAAAATGAATTTTATTGATTATTACACAGGAAAAATGAGTATATCTAATCATAAATTATTATTTTTAATTAATTTGAGCAAAAAGAAAGGGACAACATAAAACTTATTCGGATAACATGATTGCTACATGTTTGATTGGTTGTCACATGTTTTGTCTATAACTTTGCAAGTTGCATCAAACAATTCTAATATAGTCCAAAATTTCAAAACTATAGCGATCAAAGAAAAATATTCCAAGACTTGAATTTTCAAAGTCTTTTGAAGTTCCAAAGAATGATCAAAGACTTTGTTAAAATGCTAACTGGATTTAAGTTTTCTAATGGTATTACCTAAAAAAAAAAAAAAAACTTTCGATGGTGTCACACATTTTCAAAGTTGAAGGAATTTGGTGTATCAATCACTTAAAAAATGAATGATATCATTTTCTTTCAAAAAAATTTTAGGAGATAAAGCAACTAATTAAACTTTTCTTAGTTGTTACCCGTAAGCCAACTCCCCCTAATTAGTTGTTATTAATAGAAGAAGGTTGTCCATTATATAACAAACAGTAATAACTTAAGGGTATTTATGAAAGAAAATTATTTGCACTCTAACCAAAATTATCAAAAGATGGTCAAATAAATTAAAACAATACTAATTATCTCTTCATAGTATTTATCAAATAACAAGAAATATGAGTTTTACATAATGAAAATAAAAAATAAAAAACAAAAACAAAAGATTTGAGCACTGTAGAGGTCCCCTCCTTGCTTTCTTCCCCACATCAGAGATGTACAGAGTAGGCAACGAGCATATGCCTCATGGTTTGATGCATTGAACAATTTTGTTACGGTCTAAAAAAAGATTATATGCTGACCAAGGGCTTTATAGTTGAATTGACATTTCTCCATGTACAATGTACTTCGCTGCATATTATAATTTTCTCTAGAGTGTGTATATATATATATAAAAAGATGAAGTACTAAGTATAAAGTATAAAAGGAAACAAAACATATTTATCAATATAAATGCCATCCTATTTGAAAGTAGCTCTTGTAATTTAGCATGAAACAAAATAAAAGTGACAACAATTAAATTTTTGTCAATAGCTGATCTAGATTTGACTTACTAAAAAGGCTTTAGAAATGTTTCATTAGCCAGGGATGAGAATGCAACTGGAATACACAAGAATTTTATTGGTATATATAATTTCCTTAGTAAAATGAATGGAAAATATCTTCAAAATTGAATCTGACGTTATGTTTTTTGAATACTCTCAAAAGAATGTGAGTTTATAGCTATAATAAATCAGACGTCGATTATGAAATTTTTTTTTTTCATAACAAAAGGAAAGAAAGAAAAAAAAGAAAAAGAAATGTTCGTCTATTATTATTCTATTTTAGTTTTTATTAATCTATGAATCTGCATCAAAGAATTCTGCCATATAGTCCACAGTATATGCTAGTTCCTTCCATCCAATTCTTCCTTAAGTTCACTAAAATAATGTCATTTTGGAATATGAAAAAAAAAATTAAACTAGTGGCAAGATTGGATGCTATTGGGAAGACTAAATTGAAAACATATTTAAAGTTAAAGACTGAAATGAAAGAAAGGAAAAACTTAAATGATTGATTTGAAAATAAGTTTAAGTTGGAGGATGTAATTTGGAGCTTAAACTTGAATAAATATGTGTTATATAAAAATATTTTTTTTCTTGAATTTTCTTGATCATTGCATGGGATACTAAAGATTAGATAACCAGATATGTAATTATAGTCAATTTTATTTTTATTTTTTAATTTATTTGAGGAAAAAGTAATGGATGACATAAAACTAATCATGATAACATGATTGCTACAAGTTTGATTATTGTCTTTACATCAAACAATTTTTATATAGTCCAAAATTTCAAGACTATAGCTTTCCAAGTCTTTGAAAGCTTCAACAATGACCAAAGACTTGGTGAGACGTTAACAAGATTAAAGTCTTCTAATGGTGTTACTCGTTTTCACGGTTGAAGGGATTTGGTATATTAATGACTTAAAAAAGTTGTGATTATTTTTTTCCAAACATACAAATTTTAAGAGACGATTCTCAAAAAAAAAAAAAAGAGATAAAACTACTAATTAAACGTTTCTTAAATGTTAATTTGGAAGATTCCTAAATCCCACCACCCCCAGAACAAAAAACATGTATTTATAAATAATTAGAAATTAGAAGTGAGCAATGATTAGAAATTCCAAAACCCTCTGATCCTGAGTTCTTGACTGCCTTTTTTAACTTTTTCTTTTGGCATGTGCCCAAATTACAATGATTTAATTAATTAAATATAATTTTGCCAAGAGGATGTCTTTGTCTTATTTGCTGCTGGGTCCTTGAGAATGTGCTAAATGTCTAGCATTATTGTCATAAGTTAATTATTTCCATACACTGACGGTCCTAAAGAGGCAGAGACAAAACTAAAAAGTATGAGCGAATTGAAATCAATAGTTGATATAATTATAATTATTATTAATAAACAGTAGAGAGTCTTCTCAAAAAAATAAATAAATAATGAACAATAGGTAGGATTATTATGATAAACAGTAGGTAGATATAGTTATTATTTTTATAACAATTCTATAGTCCAAAAACTCCAGTGTACTGTGCGCTACTGAATAGAGTGACCCACAACCACAAGACCATAATTTTAGCCCACAATAGCTTAAAGATATAAATGTAATAGTGTGACCCACAAGACCTTTAATTTTCCAAGTCATTGGCCCAACCCATAAAATAAGCTAACGCGACACGAGGGTTTAATTGTCTTGCCATCTCAATTCCTATCTCTTCCTAAAACACCTATATATATATATATATATATATATATTCTCATATCTCAAAATGGAGAGAGTATTTATAATTTTGTATTACAGCCAAGTCGGCTACTCTTACTCATTTGCTTCCTTTTTCTTTCCCTCTCTTCTTTTTCATTTAATTCATCAACGTCTTTGTGTCATTCCCACCTATAAAGTTGTTATTTATAACTATTTTGTGTTGACTTTAATTCTATGCCAAATTTTATTGTAATTTTGTTCAATCTTATGTACCCAGTATTTTATGTGGGATTTCATTGTATGGGTTGTGTGTGAGAAAGAGTGTGAAGACTCAAGACAACATTGAAGATCAAAGGAGTTTTCGCAAGTAGCTCGCAAGAAGACTTCCTACGAAGTGATGCCATGTGCACAGCACATGACTGGAATGCGTCATGACAACTGGTTTTCGTGAATATTTCACAGGTAAGGCCTTCCCCCGAGATACCCGCGAAACATTTTGTTTTGCTATTTTGGCATATCTGCTCCACTATGTCTTCACCCACACTATATATACCATCATTACCCACATATTGAAAGTAGTGCTTTTCAGAAAGAAAGCCCTAGCCATAATCCTTGAGAGTTAGAGATTGTTATACCCACAATCCTCTATACAATCTTGTGTGGTTTTCCTCAACTCCTACCTCTCCATATCCAAATCCTTGAGAGATTGATAGCCCAAACACTTACCACACTCATCTTGAGTGTAAAATGAGATTTTGGTGCTACTGGGAAGCATTGGAAGAAGCCATTTGTTTGGTGGATGCAATCGGACTGAATTATGTGATCCAAAAAGCTAGAGAAGATAAGGCTTTGTCAAGTCAGTTGGTAGCAGGAGCTTGGAGGGCTCAAGTACATGGGGTAGATTAGGCTTGGAGGGTCTTTTGTTATTTGTGTACTTCAACTTATTTTATAGTAGATCGATTTACCGCTTGGAAGGCGGCAAAGTAGTTTTTCACCAAGTTCTTTGGTTTCCTCTTCAATAACACATCGTGGTGTTATCTTGTGTTTGCATCATTCTTCCCTACTCTTTTAGCTTTCATTTATTGTTGATATTTGATTACTATGGCTTAGAGTAGTTATATTGTTTGTTCACTCGCATTTACTCTATTCCGCACTTAGTTTAAGGTAGAGTAAAATCAACCGAGCCGTAATTTTTAATTTGGGGGTCTAAACAACTCTTGTGTTTTCACACACATTCGAGCTTTCAATTGGTATCAGAGCGAGTGCACTTGCTGTGGTTTCATTACCTAAGTGTGATCCTAGACCCTTTTTGAGATGGATCGATCTCAATCGCTTAATTCATACTTTGATGGGAGTATTATGCATTTTGGAAAGTCCATATGAGGGCATTTCTATGTTCTATTGATGATAGTGCTTGGGACGCTGTTGAGATAGGATGGACTAGGCAGGAGGCCGCCAAATCCACATAGGATAAGGCAGCCTTTGCAGCAGCTAACGCCAATAGCAAGGCTTTAAATGCTATTTTCTGTGGTGTTTCTCCTGACGAATTTCACAGGATCTCTCATGTTACAATTGCCAAAGAGGCATGGCAAATCTTGGAGACTACCTATGAAGGCATAAAAAAGGTGAAGGACACCAAGTTGCAAATGCTTACCACACACTTCGAGGATTTGAAGATGAGTGAAGATGTTAAGAACTGAATTACGAAAAGAAGGAATGGAAGAAACAGAGAAATGGGAAGAAGAAATATGGGTCACTTCGAGGGGACCACCTCCAACAGAGTAAGAAGAAGAAAGGAAAAGTAAAGAGTCAGAACAAAAAAGAATAGTATTGAGTAATTCCAAGCCCTCTTCATTATTCCCAAAATTGGCCTTGTATACAATTACAACACTAACCAACTCAATAACTACCGATTGTAACTATATTGTAACTATCTAACAGTTTCCTAACTAACTGACACTAACAACTCACTCAACTGCACATGCCTCTGTTTAGCACCACTGCACACACGCCTCATCATAACAGTAGGCATAGCTCATCACACTATTAGGCACCTCCCACACACACCAGCTACGGAGCCAGCTATTGGCATATCAAACACACTATTAGCATAACACTACACAGCTAGCACAACACTACACAACCAGCACACCTAATCCAACAACCCAACATCTTAACAACTCCTCCCTCCTTAAAACAACTTGCCCACAAGATTAGGGAATTGTTGTTGAAGGATAAGCAAATCCTCCCAAGTAGCATCATCTGCATTTTCTCCTTGCCACTGAATCAGGCGTTGAGTTATAAGCCTATTTATAAGCTTGTGGGACCTGGTTTATAGAACAACAACTGGTTCAGGTGCAAGAATGCGATTAGAGTTCACTGATGGAAGCAAGGCAACAGCCACATGATTGTGTCCAAGCTTAGCCTTCAAGCAAGAGACATGGAATACTGGATGTATGGCAACATTAGATGGTAAGTCCAGCCTATAAGCAACCTCTCCAATTTTCTCCAACACCTGGTAAGGACCAAAGAACCTAGGGGAGAGCTTATGAGAAGCTCTGTGAGCCACTGATTATTGCTTGTAAGGCTGTAGCCTTAAGTAAACCCAGTCACCAACATTGAAAGCTCTCTCAGATCTGTAAAGGTCACTTTGTTGCTTCATACGAGCTTGGGCATCTACCAAGTTTTGTCTGAGTAGGGTTAAGATCTGCTGCCTGGATTGAAGGAGAGAATCCACAGGTGCCACTTGAGTTGTTCCAGGAATGTAATCCATCAAACGAGGAGGGGGAAATCCATACACAGCCTCATATGGAGTTATTTTTGTAGCTGAATGATAATTGGTGTTAAACCAATACTTAGCTAAGTAAAGCCACTCAGACCACTCAGTAAGCCTATCTGCAGAAAAAGATCTCAAGTATTGCTCTAGGCATTTATTCACTACTTCTGTTTGGCCATCAGTTTGTGGATGATATGCTGAGGACATGGCAAGTTCAACCCCTTGTAATTTAAATAGCTCAGTCCAAAATTTAGCAGTGAACACTGGGCCCCTATAAGAAACAATGGAGGTTGGCATACCATGCAATTTAAGGAAATTTTGAGCAAACAAGCCAGCCACCTTAGCAGCAGAAAAAGGATGAGACAATCCAATGAAATGGACATATTTAGTAAGCCTATCCACAATCACCATTATTGTATCCAACCTCTAAGAAATAGGTAAGCCACTTACAAAATCCATACTAACAGCAGTCCAAGGCTTATGAGGAATGGGAAGAGGCTGTAACAACCCAGCTGGCTTACAAGTTTCATACTTCATTTGCTGACAAACCCCACACTCTCTGATATGGAGCTTCAAGTCTGATTTCATCCCCACCTAAAAAAAAATCTTGTTTTAATCTATGAAAGGATTTGAGAAAGCCATAATGGCCACCCAAAGGACTGTCATAGACCAAGTGAATCACCTTGGACTTCAAACTACTTTGTGGATCTAAATAAACCCTCCCTTTGTACAAAATCAACCTATTGTGCAAAGAAAAGAACTTAAGGCAGGTTGAACCAGATTGTAGCTGTTGTAGCAGCTGCTGCATCACAGGGGAGGACTGATAGGTAGCCTTCAACTCTTTAATCTAGGAAGGGCTGGGAAAAGAAATTAGACACAAACATGGAGAGACCATAGTAGAGTTAGAAACAGCTGAATCCTCACACCTCCTAGACAAGGCATCAGCTACCTTGTTCTCACACCCTTGCTTATACTCTACCACAAACAAATACCCTAGCAATTTAGTTATCCATTTTTGTTGGGTAGGAGTAGCAATTCTCTGCTCTAGGATGTATTTCAAACTTTGTTGGTCAGTTTTTATAATGAAGGGCCTGCTTAAGAGATAAGTTCTCCATTTATGTACTGCTGTGACTAGTGCCAAAAATTCTTTTTCATAGGTAGACAATTGTAGTGCTTTGCCCTTAAGAACTTGACTATGAAAAGCAATTGACTTATGATTTCGCATCAAAATAGCCCCTAAATCACTACCTGATGCATCACACTCAATAATGAAAGTTTGATTAAAATCAGGTAGAGCTAGGACAAGAGGTTTACTTACAGTTGCTTTGAATTGGTTAAAAGTTGTTTCAGCTTCAACAGACCAATTAAAGGCATTCTTTCTAAGCAAAGCAGTCAGGGGAGCTGCAATCTGTCTATAGTTCTTGATAAATTTCCTATAATATCCAGTCAAGCCCAAAAACCCCTTCAAAGCCTTGACAGAAGTAGGAATTGGCCAAGCCTCCATTGCTGCAGTCTTCCTTGGATCTGTGCTCACGCCCTGGCCAAATATGATATGCCTAAGATATTCCACTTCTGAGCACCCAAATGCATATCTACTCTTCTTAGCATACAACTGATATTGCGGCAACAATTCCAAAACTGATCTAAGATGCTGAAGGTGAAGCTCCAAGATAGGACTGAAAACAAGAATATCATCAAAGAATACTAGCACAAACCTTCTCAAATAAGGCCTAAAAACATCATTCATAAGGGATTGAAAGGTAGATGGGGCATTAGTTAAACCAAATGGCATAACCAAGAACTCATAATACCTATCACGGGTCCTAAGGCAGTCTTCGAAATATCCTCCTCCCTCATACGAATTTGATGGTACCCTGATCTCAGATCCAACTTGGAAAAAATGGTAGCACCAGCAAGCTCATCCAATAACTCATCAATTACAGGTATGGGGAAATTATCCTTGATGGTAGCTTAATTCAAAGCCCTATAGTCAATGCACATCCTCCAAGATCCATCTACCTTCTTTACCAACAAAACTGGAGAAGAGAATGGACTGTGGCTAGGCCTAATAGAACCAGCTTCCAACAAGTCAGCAATGATCTTCTCAATTTCAGTTTTTTGAAAGTGTGGGTACCTATAAGGCCTTTGACAGATTGGAGTAGTACCATCCTTTAAAAGGATTTGGTGTTCATGCCCTCTAGAAGGAGGCAATCCAGTAGGTGTACCAGAACCCAAAGAAACTATCTGCAAAAAAATTCCCTTACTGACAAGCTTCCTAAAGAAGTGATCACCTTCTTGGAGAGTGGAATTAGTAGGATGCAACCCAAACAATGTAACAGGTCTGCCAAGATGCATGAATTGCATTGACAATGCCAAAAAATCCCACTGTATCATACCTAAAGATCTTAGCCATTGAGTCCCTAAGACCAACTCACAGTCTCCTAAGGGTAAAACATTCAAATCCAAAAAGAAGACATGACCTTGCATAACCACCTTAACATCTACACAAACACCCTTAGTCTTGATTGTTTCCCCATTAGCCACCTTAACCTCAAATGAAACAGTAGGGTCCAATTGTAGTTGTAATTTGGAAAGAATGGCAGCATTAAAAAAATCATGAGTGCTGCCAGTGTCAATCAAAATGACAACCCAATGACCATTAATTGTGCCCCTAATTCTCATGGTACTAGGTGAAGGACTACCTAGAAGCGCATATAGTGTAATCTTTGGTTCAAGCACATTATGTTCAGACTCCACAGATGCAAGATGAGGCACATCAAAATTATAAGCCAATGCACTATCACCCTCATTAAGCTCTACCAATTGTACACTAGAGCTAGGCCCTTGAAAGGGATAAAGACCTTCCAATAGAAAGAGTTTAGCAGACTTACAATGGTATCCAGGTTGAAATTTCTCATCACAATTAAAGTAGAGTCTTTTCTTCCTTCTCTCTTCCATCTGTGCTAGTGATAACTTCTGTAGAGGCAACTTGAACTTGGAATCCAGCCTAATCTCCGGTCTTAGTCCAAGAATTGAAGGCTTAGTCACTTCTTGTGAAGATGATTTTAGAAATTTCTTGCTACTCATCACATATTCCTCTTGAATCTTAGCCAAACCAAAAGCCTCATTGAGAGTTTTTGGATTAAGCATTTTTACAGGCAATCTAATTTCATCTCTAAGGCCATTGAGAAAACAGCTCAATTTGTGACTTTCAGACAAATCCCTAATTCTGTTTGAGAGGGCTTCAAATTGGCCTTTGTAATTAATCACATTACTGGTCTATCTCAACTTTGTCAAAGCCTTCATAGGATCTTCAGAGGCAGACGAACCAAACTTGATTAACAAGGCCTACACAAAACTCTCCTAAGCCATAAATACCCCTGATGCTTCATAATCTTGGAATTATACTAGAGCCTCACCATCCATATGAAAAGAAGCCATCAGAAGCCTCTCACTCAGTGGGGTGTGATAGATATTGAAGTACTGATTAGCCTTGTATACCCAAGTTACTGGATCATCTCCTTTGAATCTTGGAAATTCAAGTCTCACACTTTTAGCCAAACTTTGTAATGGCAGAGACATAGCTTGGGATGATGGTGTACTAGGAGATGATGGTTGTTGTCTCTTATCTTCAGCCTTTATTAACTTCTGCAATGCAACATTGATGGCATTCAACTGCTGCGTGATTTCTTGAAGAGAATGGGCATGGTGGTCTGTGATAGTACGTAAGGATGCAATGGATTCATTGATGTAGGTTGTAGATCAAGTTTCAGCCATGGTCGCAGGAAAGAGGGCTCTGATACCAATTGTTAAGAACTGAATTACAAAAAGAAGGAATGGAAGAAACAGAGAAATGGGAAGAAGAAATATGGGTCACTTCGAGGGGACCACCTCTAACAGAGTAAGAAAAAGAAAGGAAAAGTAAAGAGTCAGAACAGAAAGAATAGTATTGAGTAATTCCAAGCCCTCTTCATTATTCCCAAAATTGGCCTTATATACAATTACAACACTAACCAGCTCAGTAACTACCAATTGTAACTATATTGTAACTATATGTAACTATCTAACAATTTCCTAACTAACACTAATAACTCACTCAACTACACATGCCTCTGTCTAGCACCACTACACACACGCCTCATCATCACAGTAGGCACAGCTCATCACACTATTAGGAACCTCCCACATACACCAGCTACGGAGCCAGTTGTTGGCACATCAGACACACTATTAGCACAACATTGCACAGCCAGCACACCTAAGCCAACATACCCAGCATCTTAACAGAAGACGAGTCATTCAACTCATTTTATGGGAAGCTAAATGAAGTGGTGATTGGTAAAATTACTCCAATTCTGATTCAGAAGAAAGTTGTGATGGAGAAGGAAATTACTTCGCATTTATGGCCATTGCACCTGTGGACTCATTGGGAAGATTTGAGCCTTCTAATGGAAAAACTCGGTGAGCACACCAAAGTAGAGTTTATGGGAATTGGGGAAGAATCCGATGATGAAGATGAAGGAACCAAGGGATTGCAAGAATCCTATAATTCTCTTCTTGAGAAGACCGGAGAGTATGCTAGAGTGGCTAAGGCAGCCATCAGAAAAATGAAGAAAGCTGAACAAGACTACAAGAACATACTCGTGAGGTATAAAGAAACAAAGTGTGAAGTTGAGGCACTAAATGAAGAACTAACCAAAGCCTACTCCAAGATCAAGTTTCTTGAGCTTGAAGTGATTCAAGCTAATGCTAAAGTGGAGTGGGTTGCCTCCAAGAAGCTTGATGAAGTGCTTGCTCATCAAAAGCCTTTTTATGACAAAAGCGACTTAGGATATACCGGAGAGAATAGTTCAAGTGCCAATGTGTCCAAGGAGATGAAGTTTATTAAGGTTAAGGAACCAATGGTAGCAACTCCAAGTATTGAGAATGTGAAGGTGGAGAAGAAGTCAAATGGAACTGCTCAAAAGGTCTTGACAAAGCATCAAAATCCACTTATGGCCAAACCTAAGGCAAAAGGAAAGTCTCTCCCAAAGTCTCAAAGAGGTCCTCAAGTTCAACATTTTTGCCACCATTGCAGAGTCTCAAAGGCTATGAGGACAACGAAATGGGAATTGGAACGCCAAGCAATCAAAAGGGCGAGAACCTGATTCTGGTTTTAATGATGTGATGTAGATAATAGATACCATCACTTCTTGTTTAGCAAGCTTCAGCCAAAGGTTTGAGAATCACAACTCCAATATCCAATCCTCTAGGGATATCAACCCAAACACACGTGCCGTATGGGTGAAGAAGGGTACACATGCATAAGCATTTGACTATGTCCATGCATCAATTCTTCCTATATGTTGTGACTTTGGTTGGTTGTTTGCTTTTTTTTTTTTTTCATTTTAGTATGTTTCTTTTCAAGGTTGTTTTGCGCTTGTTTTTTCTGATCTTACTTTTCATATTCTGTTTTTTAGTGTGTTTGAAAAATTCAAAACCCATAAAAATTGAAAAATCTCCAAAAAGTTTGATCACTTGTTGTAAGGTTGAATTTATTCAATCATGTGTTGGCTTTATTCTATGCCAAATTTGCTTGTAATTTAGCAATTAGATACCCTATATTTAGGTGGGAATTATGTAAAGGTAATGTGTGAGAGAGTGTGAAAAAAACTCAAGATGTGTGCAATTCAAAGGAGTCTCGCGACTGGATCTCGCGACTGGCTCGCAATTGGCTCGCGACTAGCAAGTCGCCAGAATGGTACACATGTGAAGCATGTAGAGGGAGTTGAAAGGTCACGCCAGTTGGAGCACTACAGGACAAAACTTCCAGTCTAGCCAGGCAATTAGCTCGCACTCAAACTCGCGACTCGTTCCAGTTGCGAGGTTGAGTCGCCAGAATGCCCTATTTGGTTGAAACATGACTTTTCACATACCTCATACACACCGCTATAAATACCCTTATTCCCACGAAATGTAAAGAGCTTCTAGAGAGAATTTTGAGAGAGAAACCCTAGAGAAAAACAAGATTGACTTATCCACAATCTTCATCATTTGATTCTCCAAATTCCTCTACTCTCACCTTCTCCATTGACATATCCTTGAGAGGTACATTTAGCCAAATACTTATCTCACCATACCCATATCAATGAGGAGGTATTTTGGTGTTTGGGAAGCAGTTTAGAAAGGACCAATTCATTTGGTTGATGCAATGGGCTATTGCGGGATCCGGTAAGCTAGAGAAGACAAGGTTCGGCGTAACCTAGGGCTTAGGTGCACTGGGTAGATTAGGCTTGGAGGGTCTTCTGCTATTCATGTATCCCAACTTTATTCTCTAGTGGATTATTGACCGCTTGGAGGGCGGCGGAGAGGTTTTTCGCTGAGTACTTCGGTTTCCTCTTCGATAACACATCACTGTGTTATCTTTGTGTTTGCATCTCTCTTCCCTTACTCTTTACCTTTTAATTACTGCTGTGGTTGTGATTAATTTTGGTTTGGAGTGTTTTACCAATTTGGATTTAGCTTATATTCATCTTTCCACACATATATTGTTTGTGTATAAGCTTGTGTTGGTAATTTTTAATTTGGGGGTCTAAACGTTCATTGGTGTTTTATAGACTAATTGAACTTTCACTTGTGTTGTGTATTTCACATATGAGTTTGGCCTAGTACCTTCGTACTAATGGCGTAGTACATTTACGAGCTTAGCTTGTCTTATATGCATATCTATCTTTGTAGGAAAATTCTTGACATCTATGTGTGATTGCTGTAAATCGATCTTCAAGCTTATCATAAATGATTAGTCAATAGTCTTGATGGTTTTGATACATGCATTGACTTGTGCTTATATATCTTCCCACACCTTTATATTTTGGCTTTATAGCTCAGCCAATGTCAAATCTCGAAAAGAGATAATGAGTTGCAAAAGTCATCACACATACTAGTATTTGACTAGGAAAAAAGGAAAGTGACTTGTATTGAAATGTAGGTGCCTGAAAGCCAAAGGCTTACTCACAAATTTGAAATATCCAAAAATTTCAAGCATTGATCTCAAAATGAGACGTATTGTTCCTAAATGATCAAAAGTTACGAGTTGAAAAAAGCCAAAAGTAAAGCTTCCAAGATATGTGCTCTCCCAATGGAACAGATCCTCTCCATTTTATGTTCTGAAGCAAATTATTATGGGGCTTTTCAAGGACACTCATTAACATTTACTAACTTATCAAAGGAGGAAAAGAGATTATGACCTCCTTACCACTTACCAGAGCACTTTGAAGATTTCTTATTATCTTTTCTAGAAAAATTAGGCCTTTCTTTTTCCTCTTTTCCGTGCAGGAGCTTTCTTTTTTAAAATCTTTCTTAAAATGAAAGGTTTACGAAGTAAACATCACACTTCAACCAAATAAAATAAATAAATAAATATTTAAATCCCAAGATATGAAGAAACTTTTGCAAAGATCAATACACTTATGTTTGTTATAGAAATTCACCTGTTAAAACTCTTGAAGATCAATGTTCTTTTCAAATTCAATAATATTTTGAGCATTAAATAGGTTAAGCTCATTATGAATTTGGTAAGTTGCTGTGCACTTAAGCACAAATCGCTGTAGGCAAAGACAACAAGCATGTAGGAAAAAAAAAAAAAAAACTTTGTTACATGACCACAAACATGGAAAAATGAAGGAAAGGATAACGTGGTTTTCAAATCCACTAGTTTCATGTCTAAATTTTATTTTGAGAATGTTTAATGTCTAACTTACTAATAACAAAACACACACAAAAGATGGAAAAGGCATAAAGGATGTTTTACCAAAAATGAACAAAAGAATGATTAGTTTGATTAATCACATGAAAATTTGAAATAGGTGGATAAGGCATATCTTTCCTCTCCATAGAGTAGTAAACTTTAGCTAAAAGAAACTAAGAGCTGGGTTTATATATGCAAATTCAAAAAGGCATTCCCAAACGTGGCATGAATCCCAACAAAACTACTACAGGCAAGATGTAATAGAGTTCTTTCTTTTAGATTGAGCTGATTTGAAATGTGGACAGTATATGACAATTCAGCATCTCCTTCAACATCTCCTGATAGCCTGCAACTTAACACAATCAGAATCAAGTCACTCCATAAACCGTTATTATGAGAAATCTTCAAGACAGGTTCATTAGAAAATGAACTTCAACGTTTGTAATGTTGACTACTAGCAAGCCATGCATCAAACTCCTGAGCCTCTAACCTTTTTTCCCTCAACTTTTGAAGCATCCTTTCGGATACACACATTGGTGCTTGCCTGGTGCTATAACCAATGTCAGCTTATTATGCCCTTCACACCTTATGTCTTGCATCACAAAATGAAAGATAGCCAGGATTATATACGAAGAAAAAAAAGACATGAGTCTAAACAAAGTAGGAGCACCAAGAATTGAACAAGCTGCTATTTGTTGAAGAAGAAGACCAGCAACAGAGGTATCAGGAAAACGACACCGTAAGAGATAACACCTGCTGTCAATAACACGTGTGATCACTTACTCAAACGGTGCGTTTATCAAACTTGAGAATTCATAATGCTGTCAAACGGTGCGTTGCATCTCCAGTAGCAAGGCAACGGTTAAATGGATTGAAAATCAGTTATGGCACGTGTAGAGAGCAGTTATGCCACGAACTTAATTAGAGCATCTGCGCGGGAATTTCTGTTGAAGCTATTAGAATCTTCTAGAGATTATTTATGTGTAAATCCTGTGACCAATGAGAATTAGAGAACTATTATTAACTAGGGTTGTATGATATATTTTTCATAGTTAGGAGGACTTGGAGACTAAAACTACAACTTTGTTGGAAAGAACTAGCTTTTATTATTATTATTATTATTTTTATTATTATTTTATAATCCATAGTTACACTAAGGAATGAAGAATTTGTACCCTAGACTTTTCAATCATTTGAAATATTAAGAAATGATAGTTGAGCTACAAGACATTTTTGACTTGTAAAGAACTTAATGGAGTGAAGCACATAATATATGAAGAACCAATAAGAAAAAACAATTTCATATATAAGTATATTTTTGTACTCATAGAAAAGTTTCCTTATTGTAATTATTTGTAATCAGTCTATTAATATTTGTGAAGTATTTTTTAATGAAACAATACATATAATAATCCACTAGGATTTAGGGCCAACCCAAATTATTGGGATTAAGGCTTTATTAATTGTTGTTGTACGTATAATACTCCACTAAACTCACTCAATTAACAACAACTTCCTCATAGAACTTTTTAATGAACCCAGCATCAAAGCAAGAAGAACAATTAGTCAATTGGGATCACCTTCTCTCTTTGTCTTTACTATTTTGGCTTTTTATTATTCATTTTTCAGTAAAGTACGCTAAGAATTGTTGAACTTTTATGATCTTGTAGTAAGACTCCTTTAACTTTTTTTTTTTTTTTTTTGCCCAATTTAGTACATAAATCTTGATACTGTAGTAAATAGATCCCTTCTCTCAAATTCTCAACTGTCCATCTATTTCACCTCTTTCTTTCTTTTCTTTTTTTCTTTTTTTCATCCAAGTTATTAATAAATCAAATGATGGAAGGGGTCCATTTGCTGCACATTAAGGCCCGTTTAGTACAAGATTTCTAATAACATTGTTGTTGTTTTGTAGAGATACGTGTGAGTGAAAAAGTGTGTGAAAATACGTGTAATATTGTTTAAACACTGAAAACTGTAGATTGAACAACAGTACCAAACACCCCCTAGGTGATTCAGTGCAAAAAATGTTAAAATAAACGAAAAATGGAAAGAAGGTTCCATCTATTATTCTACTATAGTCTGCAATTACACAAAAGTTTTGGAGGTCATAGTTCATTTTATCCCCTTTTTTTTTTCTCCTCCTATTTGTGTGAGTGCTTGGGAGAGGTCTTAGCTCACAAACAGGGTAAGTTCGCCCCCACCCCCCCCCACCCCCCTCCCCAAATATTTGAATTAGTCCAATGATACTATTAAAAAAAATAATTGGTCTAATAGTTATAAAGACATAACTTTCTTATTCTTAATTTTATTTTTTATTGTAAAATATGCTCTTATATTTGTTAAATATTTGATAAAGTTTGGCACCGAACATGTTTAAATCTATCTTTTTCAACCCATTATATGGTGATTAAAAAGTTGTTGACTCATTAAAAAAATATTGTCATTAAAACTACACATGAAATGTCTTTTTAGTTATCACATAATAGGTTAGAGCAAAATAACTTCAAATATGTTTGGAGATTAACTTATTCCTCTAAGTTTTGAATTATTCATGTTTATTAAAATTTCATTAGTTCAATTGAAAGATTTTTGACTTACTTTAGCATAAAATTTGATAATTTGTATTGAAAATGAAAATTTTAAAGATTTCACTATGAAAATGGTAAAAATGAATTTATTTTATGAAAGATTACCATCAAACATAATTTTGATAGAAAATATTGAGCTTTTTTTTTTTTTTTTTTTTTTTGTTGGGTATGAGTTTATATATAACTTATCAAATTAAAAAGTGTGTGTATATATGTGAGTGTATAATAAAAAAAATGTGTGTGTGTGTGTGTGTGAGAGAGAGGTTGTCTTGATAAATATATTAATATCACAACTTAGCCCCCCACCCCCCCCCCCCAAACAAAAATTTATGGCTCCACCTCTGTTGGGCCCACTATTAACATCATTTTTTTCATTTACCAATAATCACGTGTCACATTAATAGTTTGTAATTTTTTTTTTTTTTTTTTTTGTAAAAAAGTATGTATCTCTAGCATTTTCCTTGTTGAAAAGGGTTTGGTAGTTTTTGCCCACGGTTCCACCCACATGGAAAGAGGAGAAAGTTCCTAGAAGAATATGAATTAGGTTTCTTCAAATAATAGTTGGTCAATTATTTGGGATTGAAAGATTACCCATTGTTATGTATTGAGAATTTGTTGTTTTGTGGGCGTGAGAGAGTTATTGGGTGTACTCGGGCTTTAGGATTGTGAGTTTGTGTTTGTGAGAGGTTTTGTTTATGTTGGTGAGGCTTTGTGAGTATTTTCATGTGAGTTGTGAGTATTAATTAATGTCGTTCTAATTCATATCATTGGTAGTGAATATTTTAATTAGTGTTGCCCGTGAATGTAGGTATCACAATAATTGATATTAGAGATTTTGTTGTTGAACAATATGTGTGCTATTTCTTTTCTCAAAAAAAAAAAAAAGTGTGCTATTTGAAAATTATTTAATTTATGAAAAAAAAATGTAATTAGTGATATTTCCTTGGAAATCAGTAGGCTGATGAGTCCCGGATGCTGATGATCTTTGGGCTTGAACCTGAAATAGAATACTGAGTCAGAGGGGACCGGCCAAAAGTCCTCCGATGATGAAGTTAGTAAACTTGAAATTCTCTGTAAAAGGAAGTGTTTTCTCAAGTAAAAAATGTCTGAATGAATCACCTTTCGGTAGAAAAAACCTTATATAGTACCTGTCAAAGGTAGTTATCTTCCCAATCGTTGTAAGGTTCGAAAGATTCACATATAACTTCCATAACTAACAAGGAAGTCATACCTTTTGGGGTTTGTCCTTGAAAACCGTTCATTGAGTGAGGAATTTGTAGCCTTGACAGGAAAACGAGTCCAAGTATGTTTAAGACATCGTAATCTTGTCCAACCAATTTTCTGGATGGACGAGATTATTCTGGATGAATAACCTGCATGCCTTCCTTGATCTTCTTAGGACGAGCCATATGGACAAGATTGGGAGTTGCGCATTTTATAACACCATCAATTAGTATAAGATTTTTTTTTGAGAAAGTAATTAATATAAGATTTAGTTTTTATAAGAAAGAATAATTGTAACTAATGTTACATACTCTTAAAATATGAGGTTTTTAAAAAAAAAAAAAAAAAAAAACTCTCTTTTTATTATGATACATTCCATATCAATCATAGTGGATATTTTGGTTGGTGTTCCTCATGGACGTATGCTAGAAATCAACCAACCACATTAAATATTGTTGTCTCTTTGGGAATGTTTTATTTTTCTTGTTCAAATGAATGCACTTCCACTAACCCCAAATTACAGTAATCTATATTTATATCTAAATCTAAATCAATATAATAAGAGAGGTGCTACGTACACAACATTTTCACAACAAATCATAGGTGGTTAGTTGTTATTTGTTCTAATTTAAACCTACCACTGAAATTACTTTTCTACCCCACCAATAACAACTTGTCACATAGAATTTGTTGTGAAAATATTATGAAAATGTTGTGAACTTAACATTTCTCATATATAATAATATAAAAGCGAAATGTCATGCTTTTCGTTTACTAATTCACTTAACTATACAAATTTATCTTGTGATTACTTTTGAAAACATTGAAAACACGTGTCTTTTCATTTTGTGGATTAAGCCTTTGTTTGGTTTGATGGAAGAGGAAGGAAAAAAAAAAAAAGGATTGACTTTCCTTTGTTTGGTTAGAAAAGAAAACAAAAAGAAGGAAGAATGGGAGGGAAAAATGCTTTTGTAGAATCCATTATTTTTTTCCCTTAAAATGATCCTTATACTCTCAAAAGGTCTTGTCTATTTTTGTGAAATGACATTTATACCTCACATCTTTCCTTTGTGTTTCTCTTCGTATCCAAACACACTAGAGGAAATACTTTCTTTCCCCCACTTTTTTAATGATCATATTTTTCATGCTTGCATTATTTTTCATTTATCAAATCTATATTAATCTTGAAATTTATCAAATCTATGTAATTTGAAATGAATTTATGCATTAAATTTTTCACAACTTATTATGTTTAGATTACCATTATTATTATTGTTATTTAATAATTAAATAACTTATAATTAATTAATTAATTAATTATCTCTTTCTATTTTTTCTCAAAAAAAGAAACCTATCTAATATTAAATACCATATCACATGATTACATTCCAAAAAAAATAAAAAAACAAAGGGATTAACTCAATTTTATTTCAACCTACTAATTTTAAAGTCCACACATTTTCACACCCAATTGATTACTCAACTTCAACCGTTCTTCTTATCAAAAACAATAAAAAAAAAAAAAAATTTGAGACACGTTATTCTATTTACTTACTTCACAGTTACACATTTGTCACATCAGAGAAAATAGAAGAGAGAGAGAGAGAGAGGGAGAAAGAACGCAGCAGAGAGAGAGAGAGAGGGAGAAGGCCGGTGGAGATCAAGTCAAGAGAGCCTATACCACCGTCAGACCAGTTTTCCTCCGAAAACATTACCGGTAATTTTTTAATTTTGTTTTATAAATTTTGCCCCTTAAATGTGATTTAGGGTTATGTTTGGGAGTGTTTTTCTTTTGAACGATCAGCATAGTCTGATGGGTTTGGAGCCTGTGGTGGGTTTTTTCAATTTCAATCAAAACTCTATCTTCTAACTATATCCTGTGGTGGGTTTTTCTTTATTTATTTATAATGTTAAGATAGTTTTAAATTTGTGGTTGAAATTTGGTTTTTATTTATTTATTTTTATCTTGGGTCTCATACTATTTTTCTCATTGTTCAATCAAAATGCAGAATTTCAGTTTCAGGGTCATCAAAGCTGTTAGCTAATATTCTGTACTCATGGGTCTATCTGTTGGGAACTTAATTGCTAGATGGGATGAAATGGTAAGTGCATTTTTCTGAATCATCATCTTTTTGGGTTGCTTGGAATTAACTTATTCTATAGGTGTTCTTTTGGTGTTGCATGACATATGCTTGATGAAATTCCTATTAAATTTGATGTGAGATCTTTTCACTCAACCTTTTTCCCCCCTTATGTTGTGATAAATCTGAGTAGCTATACTATGGTTGTAAAAAATTAATTTTTTAATGGAAATTATTAATTTGGTTATAGCAGAAAATTTTCTGATAATATTTATTTAAATCTAAAATTACATGTTCTTTTGGTGTTGCATGATATATGTTCAATGAAATTCCTTTTAAATTTGATATATGATCATAAATCTGAGTAGTTATACTATGGCTATTTAAAATCAAATTCTTATCATATGGAGATTAACCCAAATACTCAAAAGAAAGCCAATTCTAAGCAGAACAGAAGAAGAAGAAGTCTAAGCCAAAACTACTCGACTCTCCTCTATTCCCCCCTCCTTCTCCCTCCATCCAAACTTAAGAAAGAAAATCTCAACCAGAAATGAAAAACTACCTTAATAAAATAAAATAAAAGAGAGAGAGAGAGAGAGAGAGAGAGAGAGAGAGAGACAACAGTAATTTATGAGTTATTCTGGTTATATTCTTGCAAGCAAAAAAATGCGGTTAGGAGATGTAGTTTTGATTGATTTATTGAAATACGAAATAGAGAGCAATGCCCCCAATAATTGAAATTGTCAAATTCTGGTGATACTTGCACAATTAGTCTTCAATATGAACGAACTGATTGACATATTCTTGATGACTTAAATTAGTATATAATTTCATAATTATAGTCTATAGAGCATGATTCTTCCTTTACATAAGACATATATAAATTATTTTGTGATTGTAGACAACTTAACTACTTGTATGACTCCATGAACTGACTAGTATGTTATTTTCTTTGATATACAACAAATTTTGTGTGCGTGTATTGTTTATAGGTTTAATTTTCTTTCTTGCTTTCTTTGCACTGCCTACTCATTTTTAATTTTTTTTTTTCCTTGCTTGTTGTGTCTAATTTTGCTTATTGTTGACTTCTTCAAAGAGCAGTATTTACCAAGAAAATAAAGAAAAAAAGAGAAAGGGAGAATGAGGCTGTGGGTCATAAGCTTCAGCCACATCCATTAGAATTTGAAGTTGATTTATGCTTAAATGTTTTTTAGAACAAATAGCACTAAGTTATGTTTGAATTATTTTCAGGGACTTCCAATCTATCCAATTTTGGGGATGTTTGGAGCAGACAGATTTGATGCTATTCTTCTTCCAGGCTAGATGAGTGATCAATAATAATAGGTAGGCTTTTTATTTCTTTAATTTTTATTTTTTAATTTATTGTTGTGACTTGATGAGATTGTTCTGCCTTTTTGTAAATAGTTAGCCATTTGCTCTAACCTCTAAATTTGGAATGATGTCTGGGGCTATATAATGGTTGTTGGAGCATCAAAGCCAACTATAGTGGCTGGTGTAGATAGGTTTTCCAGTATGAAAAAGTAGAATATTGGTGAGTTTTAATTAATTTCAATTTATTTATAATGCATAAATTTTGTGCTACACATTCTCGAGCTTATGAAGTGTTGGGTAGTGCTTATGAACTATTAGTTAAGTGTTAGCTAATAGCTAGAAATTTGCTAAGTAACTCACACTTGGACTATATTGTTTAGTTTAGTCATTAGTGTTAAAATCAAATTCGCCATAAAACTTTGTGTTAAGGGTTCTAAATACTGTGCTAGGGTGTATTTAGCATATTTCAGTTTCAACTTAATCACTAAATCTCTCCTCAAATGATCTTAGGTGTAAATGGCTGGAGGAATTTAGTTTTGTTTTTTGGGGGGTCTCAACTAATAAGATTTGTTCATTTATAATTTTTTTTTTTCCTGCTATGAATAATTACATTTTTTTTTTTTTTTTTTTTTTGCCGGTAAAATGTACATAGGTTTGACTTGCCTGCACAAACCATCACCCTAGATTTTGAGAAAGATCTGCATTTACTGAAGGTGTGGTGAACTCTATTTTTGTCTATGTAATTTGTTTATGTGGCATTGCTTTTCAATTATACTCAAATTATTCTCTATGTAACATTTTAATTGCTTCAAATTTGTTTCATTTTTGTGAATTTTCTTATTATTTCAATTTTCAAACTTATGTGGTTAGGGAATATGCCATTACGCAACTTGGGTCACAGTCATGCAGCAATGGAACTAGGGAAATATTTAAATGCCTGTCTCTTTGTAATTAAAATTATAGCTTAAAGTTTAATTAGATCTTACGCTTCTACTTAAGAGATTGTTTGGATTTAGATAATTCACAATCTAGAAAATTATAAATGAAGTAGAACGTAGGGTATTTCCTATTAATGCATTTGATATATTCAATAATGTATGTGTAGCCATCAGCCTTTGGTTGGATCCATGTTGAGCATTCGAAAATTATTTCCTGTGTATGGAATGTAAAAAGCTTTTACTTACCAAAAAATAATGTTTGTGTATAATTTGACTCTAAGTGGGTAGAATAACAAACTGAAACTGAAAGCTGGTTGATTTTCCACGAACTGGAATTGATATACAACAGTATGGCACTAGTAATTGTTTTTCCACCAATGACTTTGACTGGGTTGCTGATTCATGCCTTTCTGTAACTTTTAGGCAACATTCTTGGTGAGAAGGGTTTACCCTACACTCTAAAAATATGATTTTCCAGGGATATAAGTGATATCTTTTAGTCATATACTGCCAACTACGTTTCTTGTAAAATGGCATCGGCATGGTCAAGTGTAAAACTTGGGCTGGACTTGAAGTAATCATGATGGTAGTATCTTGGAATCTTTGATTTGTTGCTCTATCTAGGATGTTTATAGATTCAATTTCAAAAAGATGATTCAGAAACTCAACTTCACTCAAAAAGCTTTGTTTGCATTATATTACTTGAATGCACATGATTCTATTTTCTTACATGAAATTCACATCAAGAATTGATTGAACATATCTTAATTTAAGATGTGCTTTTCAATTATGATGTGCTCTTACTTTGACCAAAGTGAGCGTTATCTTATGATAACATGTTCCATATATAAGATTAGACTTTGATGGGAATCAATTAAGGTCAAGTCATCAATGACTTGAACGCATCCAAAGTACTTCAGCAGGAGAAAAGCCTAAGAATGACAGTATACATGAATAGTATCCATCCATTAATAATAAGATGTTTTGGTTGGAGGAAAATCCTCCATGGACGACCAAGTGGATGGATGACCAAATTTTACTTGGTAAATCCTACAAGAAATTCTCCAAAGGTTCCACATAATCAGACCATGACACAATGCTCCTAAAACGTGGAGGGAACTCCTCAGATTCCGCTCCACAAATCCCATTTTCTCCATTAACCGCTCACATCACCTATGATGGTGGTGGATCCAAACAAGTAGACCCACTTCTAACTCTCTATAAACGGGACAAGTCCCATCCACCCAAGGTAAGTTCGGCAATTGAGAGTTTCCCATCCTTGTGTTCTAGAGAGAAAACTGACTTAACCATCGGAGGGTCCTTGGCCGGGTAACACCGGTCACCCTTGACATTCTTTTCTTTCTTTTTAGGTCCTAAAGCCATTACCATAGCCCAAAGCATTCTAGCCTACTGTTTTCTTTGCATTCATCAGACTTAATTCATCTTAGGATTTCTTTGGAGTTGAATAAGTTTGACTCAAACAATCTCCCATTTACTCTTGAATTATGCTAGAGCTCATTTAGATTTTTAGTCATTTTATATCTATCTAAATAATGGAAAGTTATACAATACTTTTTGAGCAATGCTCTCTCCTCTCACATGAATGACAAGACCTACCATGAATTTAATTAGTGAGACTTATTGTTATGTGAGGGGAAGAAACATGGCTCTTGTGAAGCTTATTGTGAAGCTTCATTTTGTTTTTTTGGGATTTGGATTTGGATTTTGAGGGTTGGGGGGGATAAGTTGTTGTGAAGCTTGGATATACATGTAGTGGTTTATGGCTTTATCAAGTTAATAGGACACTTTATTGACTCTGATGGTTCATTTGCTTGGTAGGAGTTTAGATTCTGTAACTTAATTATATTCTAAATTCTTTTAAAAGAAAGCTCCATCTTGATTTCTGAATTTCTTCTTGTGTTCATGATTACAGTTGAGAATTGCCATTGATTTGTAGAGGCACTACAAGAAGGGAGATTCAAAATCCAAAACTTTGCCCATGTATGGGATAAGTTGTTGTGAAGCTTGGATATGCATGTAGTGGTTTATGGCTTTATAAAGTTAATAGGACACTTTTTATTGACTTTGATGGTCCATCTGCTTGCTAGGAGTTTAGATTCTGTAACTTAATTATATTCTAAATTCTTTTAGAAGAAAGTTCCATCTTGATTTCTGAATTTCTTCCTGTGTTCATGATTATAGTTGAGAAGTGCCATTGATCTGTAGAGGCACTACAAGAAGGGTGATTCAAAATCCAAAACTTTGCCCATGTATATCCAGGTAAGTCTATTTGTAATTTCTAGAATAATAGTATAGTATGTGATATCTTGGAGCTGTAAGTGGGACTCTTGCTTATTCTCCTTTGGGTGGTATACATTTTGTTATTTAGGCTTGGCTAATTCATACACCTTTTGGTCTTTTGACATTTAGACCAGGATGGTGATAGAGTCAGCATCAGACTTCTTCACAGGTAGACTAACAAAAAAGGGGAGAAAGGGAACAATTGCATCTGAGGTGTTATCTGATCCCTTCCCTTGCTGACTACAGGTGAGATATGCAACTCTATTGAAAACCATATGACCATATCATGACATGATGTGTTGAGTTCAAAGGGTGAAAGGAATGTGGTGTTGCCATTTGTAAAAATATGTTATTTTGCCTATATATAATGGTTGATTAAGATGAATTCAGCAAAGGGAGATCTAAATTCTATATGAGCTTGCTTATCTTAGTTGTAGCCTTCAAATGGACTTACAAAAAAAAAAAAAATTCAGACAGACATAATTTGTGAAGAAAATGTGAAGCATGGTCATCATATATAACACAGTAATAAAAACTTGAGAGAGCATATAGCATTAGATTTTGTTTGGGTGGGGGGGGGGGGGGGGCACCAGAAAGTTGACCTTGTTATTTTGTCTTTGTATTTCTGGAAATTATTTCCCACAGAAACTTCCATCTTCACTCACCCCCTCATATTAAAAATTTGGAGTCCTCTTTTGTGCAGCTTAACATTTCCATTGCTACAGTGAATGATCTGATAAACTGTGATACTCTTACCAAGTGACATGAGAAACAGAATCCTCTCAGCTGATTTATGATTCATAGCTATATTCACATGTGCTGTTTCTCTTTGATGTGTGCTCCTTCCCATAGTTTTCATTATAGAATTGATTGTGATTGTTGTGATGATAAATGCATACTCCAGGAAATAATAGTTATTGAATGAGTAAAGTAAACTTACAGACAAAAGGCTGCACGTACGAGAAGAAAATAAATTATTAAGTTTTATTGAATGAAACAGTATGCTTTGAGGTATAGAAGGGAAAAATGATAGAAGAGCTTAACGAAAGACAAAAAAGTTTAGGGGAGAAAACTTTTTGAAATGTTCTGTACCTAATGGATCTGTCTGGATGGATCCTGAGAAGCCTTTCAGACAAATTTATTAAGCCAAGAACATTCAAGTCCTGCATCAAACTGCTGAGTCACTGTACCACAGATATCAAAGTAGTAACAGAGCATAATGAAACCCATTAGATTCTATCAAGATTTTCAAAAAGAGTTGAGAAGATAAAACCATATACAAGCAAACAAACCAAATCTCCACTTCACTTGCTCTCCAAGCAGTCAAAATCGTTTAAAAAGACTAAGAAGATACACCAGGTTAGGCATAATACTGAAGAAATTAAAATACATCACAGAACGAAAAGCATATATAAACCACAAATTTGTATTAGATTTCTCTATCTGCACTATCCTTATTTTTCAAAGGAAGTAAATTACTTTCAAATGATAATGAATATTAAAATTTAGTTGCCTTGATAAAACATTATATAATTTTCTGTTGAATGGCATGGAAAAATCAGAGCAACTGACCCAATTACTAAAATGACAATCCTTCTAATGTGTCTTTCATACATAAAGGCGCATGCACCTTCTTCCAGATTATTTTATCCTATAAATCTTCCTCTATTTTAATCTCTATGTACAGTAAGAAGAAAAAAATTCTATCCCAATGTGTCCCATATGGATTCATTCATCTACATATGGGGATTGCAGTTGCAGAGGAATGTTTCTTAGAGTACTGAAACAGCCACAGTTGGGTTTTAGCTGATTCTTCTTGCGTCTTCTGCTTATATTTCTTCAACTTATTTTTCTTCATCCGTGAACTTGCCTTTAATTCTATCGGTTTTGTCTATTTGGAGGTAGGAATAGAGTGAAATTGAATAACATGGACAGTGAACGTAGAAGTAGAAATTGGGAAACTAAACTGACTGGATTAACTAGGCCAATCCCAGTGGGTTGAGCGAGTCACAAGTTTTTTTCCCTTCTGTGTAATACCTTAAAATTATTTAACAACATCAAATTAATTATTTTCCATATGTAATTTGCTATCTAGTTTTTATTTTTTTTATTTTTTATTTTATAATAATAATAATAATAATATAATAATAATTATTATTATTATCATTATTGTTATAAAATGAATGGAATTTCAATTTATTCGGTCCACTTTATGATAATTGCTCTTATCGTTAGGTTAAAACACCAATCAATTTTTAGTATAAGCGGGTTCAAATTTCAAATATCTAATTCAACAACAAAATCATAAGTACAAAGATGGGAATTGAATCCCACTATTGAGACAAAAGTCTTGTAGCATAACTGGTACTATCTTGTGGTGTTTTTTATAGAATTATACATGGTTCAAATTCCTCATTTTCCATTATAACTACCAAATTATCACGAAAAAAAAAAAATCATACTCTTTAGTTATAAGATAAAAAATGAAAAGATGTGGATCTTTCCCTCAAGATAACACATAGGAGCCAATTTAACAATATTATGGGTCACAAAAATCCAAAAAGTGGGACCTATTGGGCAAATTAGCACTCCACTAGTTGAACCAAAATTTTGATTCATATGCTCTAACTGCTAATTGAACGGCACTGGAGCTCCAATTTTTTGTGTTTTGGATAGAATTTTCTCTTTCTTTTTTTATTTATTTATTTATTAATTTTTGTGGGAGATAAAAATGTGATTATACTACCAATTGCACAACTTTTGAGCACTAAAAATTAGGAAAACGCATCTCTCAAGTCTCAACTTAGTATTCGAATTAAAAGTTCTCTGGATTATCATTGGTTGTAGGCTAAAAACCTCTAAAGCTTAGGTTACCAACCCTTTCACAGCGTACACAAACCACTCTATGTCTGTATTTATCATTGTTATTAAATCTGTTCCGTTCCGGCCGGAATGGCTGGAAAATTTTGTATTGGGATGAAATCTGGAACAATAATGCCACTTATTCCACCTCGGGTCCAATTCTGGACAGTTTCGAGTCATTCCGATCGTTCCAGTCAATTCCGGTAAATTTCGGCCGGTACCAGTTTTTAGTGAAAAAAAAAAAAAAAAAAAAACCTTAAACTAACAAACCCATCAACATAGCATATTTCCACCTAGCATTGATCGCCTGAAGAAGTTCAAATCATATCTGCTACGGAGCTACCAAATGATTTGAAAAAAAAAAAAAAAGGAAGAAGAAGAGAATAGAAATTTAGAGCCATTGTGGAGGAAGCTCAAGTTTTAGCTGCATTTAAAACTTTCTTCTTCAATGCTACACTTAAACTTCTGTTCTAGCCTCTGGGCCTCTGAAACTTTCCAAGAAGTTGTAACTGATGGGAATTTGAAATGAAGAAGAATAAGAGTGGAGGAGAAAGTCATTGCACGTGGGTGATGGTGGGGTTAGGTGAAAAGGGGACTTCCTAGAAGCTTCCTTGAATATAAATATACATCAATGTTTGTTTATTTACAAAAATACCCAAATTTGAATTTTAAAATAATCAATCTAATTAATTTATTATTATGGCAGCATTTCTTTTAAAACACTATGGCTGTGTTTGTTTCATGTAAAATATTTTCTGGAAAATACTTATTTTCCGGAAATGCTATTTTCAGGAAAGGAAAATATTTTTAAGTGTTTGGTTACATTTCAGAAAATGTTGTGAAAAATATTTTCCGGTGTTTAGTTGTATTGTTGAAAATACTATAGAAAACACATTTTCTATTTATTGCTCACATTTTCTCAGCTGCCAAACAAATATATAATTTCATTCCTCAATCCAGAAACACAAATAAAACCCAGAAAAAAAATTCATAATTCGGTCAAATTGAGAGAAGAAGGAAGAGAGAGAGGCGACTGGGTTCGATGAGAGGCGAGATCGCGCGCGGAGGCGAAGGTGAGATCGCGCGGTGTAGTGCTGCAATCGCGATCGGCGCGAAGGCGAGATCACGATCAGGGACGATGAATCTGGGTCGAGGACGATCGGTTTTGGGGTGCGACGAGAACGATCGGTTTTGGGTGGATCGGTGCTGGGGTGCAACGATCTCACCGGTGGTTTGATTGGCGCGATGAGGGTCGACGAATGAGCTCGGTCTTGGGTTTTCTAGGTTCGTCAGAGTCGGTTTCTAGGTTCGGTCTCTTCTTCCTCTCTCTCTCTCTCTCTCTCTCTCTCTCTGCGCGTGGGCCTCTCACTCAACTCTCTCTCTGTTTTCCGAAAAATGACATTTGAAGGTAAAATAAAAACGGAAATCAATTTACACCCAAACACAAGTCAATTGTAAAGCATTTCCAGAAAATGCATTTTCCATGCGCAACCAAACACCTGTAAATACGGAAAAACATTTCCGGAAGTGATTTTCACCGAAAACAAATACAGTCTATATTACATTCATTAAATGATATTACATTTATAAAGTTTGGCTTAAGAATAACATTGAGTAATAACTTTTTTTTTTATTATTAATTACTAATATATATATATATATATATATATAAAGTATTGATTCCGAAACAGTCTAAAACGGTACGTCGAAATAGGCCGGTATCGAAATATTCCATTCCATTCCAATAGACAAACTGGAACGGGCACCAAAACGGTATTCATAACATTGATATTTATAGGAATCATTCATAGACACCAACCTAAGTAGTTTTAGGATTTATTACATCCATCAATACCATCATTTTTTTTTGAACGTAAACGATAGAATTTTATTTCAAAACTATTAGTATAAGTATTACATAGCCATCCACCAGAGTACACTAGTGGGGGATACGTGGGCCCATGCATGCAGTTGCATGTCCCCTGGCTAAGACAATCACCATGGTCACGTACTGACATCAACAAATACAAAATAAGCTTAAAGTATTTATCAAACTCCAAGACATTTCCGTAGGCGTTGTATCTCCATTGTACGCAGTCATTGACAGAGTCGCTGATAGTCTTGTAACAGTGTCTCCGCACTTCTCAATATCGTGCAAGGTTGAACTTGTTTTTTGTCAAAAAGACACCTGTTTCTAGCATTCCATATGGACCAAGAAACCATAGCCCATACCTCCAATTCCTTCGTCGAGAGCACATCCATTAATTCTCGCACCAGAATGTAGAAGTCTTTCGCCTCTGAGCTACGCTTCTGTAGTTTGCCTGCCACCAGCGCCCACACATTTCTAGCCATAGGACAGCTCCAGAGTGCATGGGCCACTGTCTCATTCTGTTTTTGACATATTTCACAGACGGGGTCCAATGGCACCTTTCTACGACAGAGATTTGTGCGGGTAGGGAGTATATCAGAGCATGCCCGCCAAACGAAGTTCCGTACCTTAGGGGGTATGTGTAGTTGCCATATACGATTCCACATCCTCCTAACATCCCGAGTTGATGAAGGCTCCCCTTGTTCCTGTTGTTGTTGCCGGATCGCGACTTGATACGCCGTTTTAACCGAGAAAATGCCTTTCTTATTTTCCTTCCAGAGTAGTTCATCCTTGGATTGTGTGTCCCTGAGATCGATCCGTTGAATGTCCTCCACAATAGATTGCATGAAATTCGTGTGAAGGACATGTGTGTGCCACTACTTGGTGCATGGGTCAAAGAGGTCACTCACCCTCAAACTCAAATTTGCATTTGGTTGAAATTTAGGGGGGTGAGGTAGCCATCTGTGGTCCTCCAGTTTGATACTCTTCCCATCCCCCACCTTCCAAACCGTTGCTGCTTTAATCAAATCCCTGGTTTCTAGCAAACTGCGCCATACATATGATGGGTTGGAGCCCAATCCAGCTTCCATGAAGGAGCATGTAGGAAAATAACGAGTCTTGTATACTCTATAGAATAGGGAATGACCTCCTTGGATCAAACGCCATGCTTGTTTGGCTAGCATAGCAAGATTGAAGGCATGGATGTCTCTAAACCCCATCCCACCCCTATCTTTCGAGTTGCACAATTTTCTCCATTTGATCCAGTGAATTTTTTTCTCATCTCGAGTTTGGCCCCACCAATATTTTGCTAATGCCGAGTTAATGTCATCACAAATCCTTTTAGGGATTTTGAACATGCTCATAGAGTAAGTTGGGATAGCTTGTGCCACCGTCTTGATGAGGACCTCCCTACCGGCCTTAGAGATATTTTTTTCCTTCCATCCCATCACTTTTTTTGTTACCCGCTCCTGCACCTCCCTGAAAGTGCTCACCTTGGATTTTCCTCCTACCATTGGTAAACCAAGATACTTCTCACAACTTGTCATGATTTGAGCCCCAAGCATGTTTCCAATAGCTAGCTTCATCGGTAGTTTTGTGTTCGGGCTGAAGAAGAGTGTTGTTTTTTGTCTATTGATAGCTTGACCCGATGCTCTCTCATACTTTTCTAGTATGTTTAGCAGATTTCGGCATTCTTCAATTGTTGCCTCACAAAATAGTAGACTGTCGTCAGCAAACAGTAGGTGTGAAACCTTTACTCCTCCTTGGCATGACATCACTCCTTTCAAAAGCTGGCTATCGACTGCTTGCCGTATGAGGGAGGAGAGCCCTTCTGCACATAACAGGAATAGGTAAGGAGACAAAGGGTCCCCTTGCTTGATGCCACGGGTCGGTGTGAAGAAGCCTCTTGGTTCGCCATTAATGAGGGTAGAGTATGATGCGGTACGCACAGTTTCCATGGCTAGGTTGACCCACTGATCTAGGAGGCCAATCTTTTGCATTATCCGTTGGAGGAATTCCCACTCCACCCTATCATATGCCTTGCTGATGTCAAGCTTCACCGCCATGTGGCCCTTTCTTCCTTTGGTCCTGTTTCTCATACGATGGAGCATTTCAAAAGCAACTGTAGTATTATCTATAATGATTCTACCAGGCACAAAAGCACTCTGTGAGTTAGAAATTACATTAGGTAAAATTGGCTTTAGCCGGTTGGCCAACACCTTAGATATGATCCGTGATACAACATTACCCAAACTAATGGGTCGGAACTCCGTAATATATTCAGGCTCATTTTTTTTTGGGATGAGTACAATATGTGTGTAATTCATTTTTTTTAGATATCTCCCTGAGTGTAAAACAGATAATACAGCAGTAGTTACATCATGTCCTACAATATGCCAGAATTTTTGAAAAAAGAAGGGTGACATACCATCCGGTCCCGGTGCTTTGGATGGGTGCATCTGGAAGAGAGCGGTTTTTACCTCATCTGTTGTGTAAGGGCGAATCAAGTCTTGGGCCATGTCCTCTGTCACTACCCTCTCCACGGAATCAATCACCTCTCCCATATCAAGTGAGTTGGAAGAAGTGAAGAGTTGTTTGTAATACTCCTCTGCTATGGTGGCTATCTTATCCTCATCTGTGTGCCACTCTCCTTCCCTATCATACAGCCCATCAATATTGTTCTTCTTTCGCCTTTGGCTTGCTCTTTGGTGGAAAAATTTTGTATTTTTATCCCCTGCCGGTAGCCATATAGACCTCGATCTTTGCCTCCAAAATACTTCTTCATGGTGTAGGAGTTCATTTATCTCTCTCTTCACTTCATGTATTCTCTCTACATTCCCTCCATAACCGGTTTCCATCAACTCATGCAATTCTCGTTGTTTTGCCTCCAACCGATCTCTAGTGTTCCCAAAGGTGCTTTTGCTCTATGCAATGAGGTCCATTCTACACCTTTTAATTTTTTCAAATAGGCAGAACATGGGGCTGCCTACTGGCCTTTGGTGAGTCCATGAGCTTCTAATAACAGATTCACATTCTATTTGTGCTACCCATTTTTCCTCAAACCGTTGGATTTTATGTCTCCGACGACGAGGCTGGTTTGGTGGGATCATGTCCACCAAAATAGGATCATGGTCAGAGTAAGATACGGATAGGTGGCTTACTTTAGCTCTCGGAAACATCTCAACCCATTCCAATGTTGCGACTGCCCTGTCAAGTCTTTCCTCAACAAATGCTTCCCCACCCCTACCATTTCTCCAAGTGTAGCGGTACCCATTGAACCCCAAGTCTACTAGACCGCAATGGAGGAGTGTATGTCGGAACTCAAGCATTGGTGCCATCGGTCTACGTACGCCCCCATTCTTCTCATCAGAGGCCAAGATTTCATTGAAATCTCCCAAGCAGATCCAAGGGAGGGATGCACGAGCATGGAGGTGTCTCATAAGCCTCCACGTTTCAGTTTTGCGACGTTCCTCCGGATGGCCATATATTCCGGTTAATCTCCACAGTGGTGATGCTTGTGTGTGTACTCTCACATCTATATGGTTTGGTGAGTAAGTCTGTGTATCCACAATCACATCTGTTTTCCAAAGAAGTGCTATACCGCCCCCTCGATTGTCGCATGAAACTGCAAGCATGGAAGGAAAGCCCAACTCAACTTTGATTGGTTCCATCTCTCTATCCGTCAATTTTGTTTCCATGAGAAACAAAATAGTGGGAACTTGTTTCCTTACCAGTTCAGCAAGGACTTCGACTGCACGGCGGTTCCCAAGCCCCCGGCAGTTCCAACTTAAGGCGATCATTGTGCTCGGCGGGGCTGAGCCTCAGCCTCCACCGTTGATGTTTCAGTTTGTATTGTGTTCTCCATAGTCTTGAACCTCTTAGCATCATCATGGCCATGGTCAGTGTTATCGTTGTGTCTCTTTGTGCCCAATAACATTCGGCTTGCATGTGGGGTATTAGTTTGTGTTGTGGCTGGTCGGGTAAGTCTTTTTTTCTGAATCTTTGGTTTTTGGTTTTTTAGTTGGTCACATGAGGGTTGTTGGTCTTTTGGTTGGTCACGTGGGTGTGGGAGTAGGGTTTTGTTTAGTGTTTGGTTTGCGCCGTAGCTTATTGGGACGGAGAATAATTTACTTCCGTGATTCTCGGGATCGTGCGTTTCATTCTGGGTCTGGTTGGTGTTTAATGCAGTAACTGTTGGCGCCTGTAGCTGTGATGGGTTAATTGTGGTGTTAAGGCACGTGGGATCCGTTTTGTGTAGGTTTGGTGGACTTGAAACTGCCTTTTTAATTCTGTCTAGCTGTGATAACGGATCAGAGAAATTAATGGGCTTAATGGGGCGTTGATCATGGACCGTGAATTTCGGGCTTCCGTTCATTTCGGGCTGACTCGGTGATTTTTCGGTATCGGGTTCAATGGACAAATCGGTTTCGGACGCCGGAGGAGGTACAGTTGTTGCCCTTTGAGTTCGACGTGGCTGAGGTTGTTCCTTTCGTGATTCTGTGCTACTTGTCCGGTAGCCAGCCTTAAGCCACTCGCCATATGGACGTTCAGCGTTTTCTGCACTCACAGGTACCAGACAGTCACCTTGCTCATGACCGATTCGGCCACAGTTGAAGCACCACCCAACTAGCCTCTCATACCGAAAAGCCACTCGAGTTTCCTCTCCTTTCGGACTGATTACTGGCCCACCACGCCTGAGAGGTTTATGCAGAGGGACTTCCACCCGTATGCGTAGAAACTGTGATTGCTCCGTAGTGAAAGCTTTGCAGTCCACCTCCGTAGTGAAACCGTGATTGCACTCCGCCCTATATCGCTCCCCGCCTCTTCATTAATAAGGTCGAACGACAGTCCCCACACTTGGATCCAAAATGGTTGTTTTGTGAATGTAACGTTCCTCACTGACATTCCTTTCTCCCATCTACGGAGCGCCAAGAGATGGTTGTCGAAACACCATGGCCCATTATTCCAAACCCACATCAATTGACTTTCCATCGAAAACTTGAACTGTATTAGCCCTTCCCCCACTTCAATTATCTTCAAATCATCCCCTAGCTTCCACATGGATCGTAGTAAATTCTTGGCTGCGCATATATTAATTTTCTTCGTTGTGAGAAACTTTCCTATGAGGCTTAGGGAGAACTCTTCCAATACTTTTTCTCTCTTCACTGGGCGGATTGGCATGACCTCGTCTTCGTCTATTGTAAGTGTCATATTTTGTATGCGTTCAAGGACCTCAGATTCCTTTTTTCTAAGAAAGTATTGGGCCTAACAACTTTTTGGAGTTTTAACTAGTGTGAGAGATTATGTTAATTTGAACAAATTAAAACTCAAGGTTTTTTTTTTTTTTTTTTTTTTTTTTTTTTTTTTTTTTTTTTTTTTTAAAGATAATGCAACAATACACAAAACATACTGTATAAGGTTTGGATTAACTTTTTTTTTTTTTTTAGGGATTAGTTTGGATTAACTTAGGTTAACTTTTTTTTTTTTTTTGAGGGATTAGTTTGGATTAACTTAGGTTTGATTTTCTCTAAATAAATTTTAATTAAATTAAGTTTATCCTTTTCTATAAATTATCTAATTTATTTATTGAATAAAACTCATTAAATATACTCTAAATTACAAATTACACTCAAATTTTGCATTGTTCTGAACTCAAGTGATTTTTTTTTTCACTTTTTTTGTTTTAATTTTTTTTATTGGAGACCTTTAATATTCATTCATTTTCAGTTTAGCTCTCCCATTGGATCCAGCTCATAGAATTCACTAAAACAACATTGTTTAATAAAGTGAAAAATCTAAAACTTATGGTGAGATTGGACAAAATTGACAGAATGACTAAATGATACTAGATTGCAATTGAAAGACTAAAATGGGGGGAAATGAAATTTAATTGTCTAATTTAAAAATATATTAAAGTTATGTATTTTGTAGTTTAAACTTGAATAAATATGTATAAAAACAACTTTTATTGATTTTTCTTGATTATTGCAAAGGATCATTGCACGTAGATCTAAACTTATAAATTAGTCTCTCTTTTTGTTTTCTAATTTATTTTGAGGAAAAATAAATAGATGACATAAAATCCACCTAGACTACATGATTTCTACATATTCATTTTGTCATGGTTTAACAAAGGGACCTAGATAACATTATTGTTACATGTTTAATGACCACACGATTATTGTTACATGTTTAATGACCACACGTTTAGTTTGCAATTTTGCCATTTGCATCATAAAAATTTATATAGTCCAAAATTCTAAGACTAACTTTCCAAGTCTTCGAAGCTTTGAACAATGACAAGACTTGGTGAAATGATTGACACTTGTTGAACGAAAAATATGTTAAAAATTATAGGATGTCTTAACCATTTTTTTTGAATAAAATATATATATTTATATTTAGAGAGAGAGAGAGAGAGAGAGAGAGAGAGAATTTAGTTGTAAATTTAATCTTAAATAATATCGTTATAAATAAATAATTTTTGTTGAACTTTCTCGATCATTGTAAGCATACCAATTTTTTTATAATAAAATATTTGAGGAAAGAGAAACAAATGACATTAAAGTAAAACTGATCCAAAAACTTCATTGCTACACATTCAATTTAGCATGAATAATAGAGGGACCCAAATAACATTATATCTACACATTATCTCCACAACTCCGCAATCAGTTTCAAACAATTTTTATACAGTCCAAAATTCCAAGACTATAACTTTCCAAAGTCTTTGCGAGTTCCAAACAATAACGAAAAACTTGTGAAGTATTAATTGGAAATCTAACCTATACCACATGTTCAATCTAGCATGAATGATAGAGGGACCCAAATAACATAATATCTATACATTATCTCCACGACTCTACAATTAGTATCAAACAATTCTTATACAGTCCAAAATTCCAAGACTATGACTTTCCAAAGTCTTTGCAAGTTCCAAACTATGACCAAAAACTTGTGAAATATTAACTGGAAATCTAACCTATACCACATATTCAATCTAGCATGAATTAAAGAGAGACCCGAATAACATAATAACTACACGTTATGTCCGCAATTAGTATCAAACAATTCTTATACAGTCCAAAATTCCACAACTACAACTTTCCAAAGTCTTTGCGAGTTCCAAACAATGACCAAAAACTTGTGAAGCATTAACCGGAAAATCTAACCTATACCACATGTTTTCGATGGCTTTTCGTAAGAATAATTGTATTTTATTTTCTTCCACACAAATTGATGGCAAATATCTTTCATTATGCCTTATAGTAAGAATAGTTGTATATTGTTTTCTGGTAGACAAATTGCTGACAGATATCTTTCATTCAACCCGCGTGCATTTCACCAAGTCTTTGGGATCTTTGTCTATTAATCAGCATGAGCTTTCATGGTTGAATGAATTTGTGGGATATCAAAAGAGTAGTGCTATTTTTTTCTCCAATACACACATTCATGAAAGTTTGAGTCGAAAGTAACAAACAAGAAACTGAAGCTAAACAACAATATATAAAATTTAACACATTTATTTGAGATGTAGTAATAGTATTTTATTTCGTTATCTATCCAAAAGAAAAAAATAACTATAAGGCTACATAGTACATATAATATTTTTTTTTCTTGACTATATTAAGAAAGTTTTAAATATTTTCAAAAAGAAAAATTAAGTTTGAATATATATATATATATATATATATTAGTTTTGTAGCGTGACTTGTAGCTCAGAGAAGACAACCCATGACAACTTGTAGCTTATAAAATTGTTGCGCAACTCATGATTATCATATAATGGATCAAACCACTTGTAAGTTGTAACAAAGGCTGAAAGTTCAAATAGTGTAAAAACACCCTTGAACGTTTAGACTCCCAATTTACAAATTAACCAATTCAAGCTTTATGTCAAACAACTAGTGTGCGGAAAATGAACAAAAACTATAAAACAGAATTGGTAAACAATCTAAGCCAATTAAAAATCACAACCCACAGCAAATAATAAAAGGTAAAGATAAAAGAGAAGGAAGATGCAAACACAAGAACAACACGCGATGTGTTATCGAAGAGGAAACCGAAGCTCTCGGCGTAAAACCTCTCCGCCGCCCTCCAAGCGGTAAATAATCCACTAGAAAATGTAGTTGGGATACATTGATAGCAATAGACCCTCCAAGTCTAATCTACCCAGTGTACCTAAGCCCTCCAAGCTTCTTGCTCCAACGAGGTTGCGCCGAACCTATTTCTTTTCTAGCTTCCCGGATTCCACTACTTGACCATAGCATCAACCAATGTAAATTGGTTCCTTCCTAACTGCTTCCCAGAACACCAAACAGCCATCTCACAGTAATGGATATGGTGAGAAAAATATTTTGGTAAAATGTCTCTCAAGGATTTGACAATGGAGAGGAAGAGAGTTGAGGAATATAAAGAGACCCTTATGTAAAGATTGTAAATGAATCAATCTTGTTTTACTCTAGGGTTTCTCTTTCAAAATTCTCTCTGGAAGCTCTCATTCTTTTGTGGGTATAAGGGGTATTTATATTGGGGTGAGAAAAGAATGTGAAACGTTTGGTTTATCAAAACAGGGGTGGCTCGCGGCTTGACTGAGTCGCGAGATCCAGCCACGCGATAACAGAATGGCCAGTTATCCTATTTTGTCCTGTAGTGCTCCAGCTAGCATGACGGTTCAACTTCTGGCGTGCTTGGCACGTGTGCTGCTTCTGGCAGCTTGCAGCCGCGAGTCACCCGCGAGATCTAGCCGCGAGACTCTGTTTTCTTGCACACTCTTGAGCATTCAACACTCTATTCCACTCACTACCCTTACAACAAACCCACCTAAATACAGGGTTACTAATTATTGAAATACAAGCAAATTTGGCACGGAATAAAGCCAACAAAATAATTGATTAATTTCAACCTTACAAAGGCTATGTCTCTAACAGTCATATTCCAGCTCAGCAACAAAGCGGTACAATATAGTTAATGTAAACAGTAATATTTTGGTTCAATGAGGATTCATTTAAATTGAGTGACATCATTTTGATAAGTATTAGGCTAAATTACAAATTACACTCAAATTTTGCATTTTTCTTAACTCAGTGATTTTTTTTTTCACTTTTTTTTTGTTTTATTTTTTTTTTATTTGAGTCCTTTAATTTTCATTCATTTTCAATTTAGCTCTCCCATTGGATCCACCTCATAGAATTCACTAAAACAACAACGTTTTATAAAGTGAAAAATCTAAAACTTATAGTGAGATTGGACAATTTTGATAGAATGACTAAATTAACACTAGATTACAGTTGAAAGACTAAAATGGGGGGGGGGGGGGGGAAATTAAATTTAAATATCTAATTTGAAAATATATTAAAGTTATGTATTTTGTAGTTTAAACTTGAATAAATATGTATAAAAAAATCTTCTATTGATTTTTCTTGATTATTGCAAAGGATCATTGCTTGTAGATTTGAACTTATAAATTAGTCTCGCCTTTTTCTAATTTATTTTGAGGAAAAATAAATAGATGACAAAAAATGGACTTTTTTTTATCTTTTTTTTTTTGAAAGGATGACATAAAGCGGACCTAGACTACATGATTTCTACATATTCATTAGGGCTTGGTTTAACAAGGGGATCTAGATAACATTATTGTTACATGTTCAAAGACCTCATGTTTAGTTTGCAATTCTGCTGTTTCCATCATAAAAATTTTATATAGTCCAAAATTCTAAGACTACAACTTTCCAAGTCTTCGGAAGTTTTGAACAATGACAAGACTTGGTGAAAATGATTGACGCTTGTTGAATGAAAGATATGTTAAAAATTATAGGATGACTTAACCAATTAAAAAAAAATATATATATATTTATTTATTTATATTTAGAGAGAGAGAGAGAGAGAATTTAATTGTAAATTTAATCTTAAATAATATCATTATAAATAAATAATTTTTGTTGAACTCTCGATCATTGTAAGCATACCAATTTTTTTTAATAATAAAATATTTGAGGAAAGAGAAACAAATGAAATAAAAGTAAAACTGACCCAAAAACTTGATTGTTACACGTTCAATCAAGCATGAATAATAGAGGGACCTGGATAACATAATATCTACACATTATCTCCACAACTCCACAATCAGTATGAAACAGTTCTTATACAATCCAAAATTCCAAGACTATAACTTTCCAAAGTCTTTGCGAGTTTCAAACAATGACCAAAAACTTGTGAAGTATTAATTGGAAATCTAACCTATATCACACATTCAATCTAGCATGAATAATAGAGGGACGATAATATAATATCTACACATTATCTCCACAACTCTGCAATCAATATCAAACAATTCTTATATAGTCCAAAATTCCAAGACTATAACTTTCCAAAGTCTTTGCGAGTTCCAAACAATGACCAAAAACTTGTGAAGTATTAACTAGGAAATCTAACCTATACTACACGTTCAATATAGCATGAATTAAAGAGGGACCCGAATAACATAATAACTACACGTTATGTCCGCTACTCTGCAATTAGTATCAAACAATTCTTATGCAGTCCAAAAGTCCACGACTACAACTTTCCAAAGTCTTTGCGAGTTCCAAACAATGACCAAAAACTTGTGAAGCATTGACCGGAAAATCTAACCTATACCACATGTTTTCAATGGCTTTTGGTAAGAATAATTGTATTTTATTTTCTTCCATTCAAATTGGTGGCAAATATCTTTCATTATGCCTTATAGTAAGAATAGTTGTATATTGTTTTCTAGCAGAAAAATTGCTGACAGATATCTTTCATTCAACCAGCGTGCATTTCACCAAGTCTTTGGGATCTTTGTTTATTAACCAGCATGAGCTTTCATGGTTGAATGAATTTGGGGATATCAAAAGAGTAGTGCTATTTTTTTCTCCAATACACACATTCATGAAAGATTGAGTCAAAAGCAACAAACAAGAAACTAAAGCTAAACAACAATATATAAAATTTGACACATTTTTTTGAGAAGTTGCATTAGTATTTTATTTCTTTATCTAAAAAAGAAAAGAAAAGAATAACTATAAGGCTACGTAGTACATATAAAATTTTTTCTTCTTGACTATATTAAGGGTTTGTTTGGATACCATTTATTTTGCTGAAAATTTATTGTTAAAAACACTGTAGCAAAATAATTTTTAATTTATGAATAGTGCAGTGGGACCCAGTATTTACCTAGAAATCTGCATTTAACGTGTTTGGCTGGGTCGTGAACAGTACCGTGGAATCTAGTCAAACATGCAAAATGCAACTTCATTCCTAGGCAAATGCACGCTAAGAGAGTTTTAAATATTTTTTTTTTTTAAAAGTTTGAATATATATATATATATATATATGTCTTATTTAAAGGTCGGAAGAGGATTAGGATGACCTCTGAACACAAAGTAGTGTAATTGATAGAAGAATAGAAAGAGGAGATTAGAAAAAAGAGATTCTAATGGCTATGTTTCTAATGGTCATATTCCAGCTCAGCTACAAAACGGTACCGTATAGTTAATGTAAACAGTAATGTTTTGTTTCAATGAGGATTCACTTAAGTTGAGTGACTTCGTTTTGATAATTTTGTTAACTAAAGCTGGACGACACCAGTTATTTTGCTTGTCTTCCTCTCAGAGCTTCAGCTTCTTAGTACCGTTTGTAATTAAATGTATTATGTAAAAATGAATTTGCTTGATTATTACATGGAAAAATAAGTATATGTAATCATAAATCATTTTTATTAATTAATTTGAGCAAAAAGAAAGGATGACATAAAACTTATTCGGATAACATGATTGCTACATGTTTAATTACTTGCCACATGTTTTGTCTATAACTTTGCAAGTTGCATTAAAAAATTCTAATATAGTCCAAAATTCCAAGACTATAGTGATCAAAGAAAAAGAATTCCAAGACTTGAATTTTTAAATTCTTTCGAAGTTCCAAAGAAAGATCAAAGACTTGTTAAAACGCAAACAGGATTTAAGTTTTCTAATGGTATTTCCCTAAAAAAAGAAAAAAAAAAAAGACTTTCGATGGTGTCACACATCTTCAAAGTTGAAGGAGTCTAGCGTATCAATGACATAAAAAATGAATGATATCATTTTCTTTCATAAAATTTTTAAGAGATAAAGCTACTAATTAAACTTTTCTTAGTTGTTACCCCTAAGTGAACTCCCCCCAATTAGTTGTTATTAAAATATTAAATATGGATGTATACATATTTAGAAAAAGGTTCTCCATTATATAACAAATAGTGATAACTTGAGGGTATTTATGAAAGAAAATTATTTGGACTTTGACTAAAGTTATCAAAAGATGATTAAAAAGATTAAAACAATACTAATTTATCTCTTCATAGTATTTATCAAATAACAAGAAATATGAGTTTTACATAATGAAGAAAACAAAAAACAAAAAACAAAAAACAAAAAAGAAAAAGAAAAAGAAAAAAGATTTTAAGCATCGTAGGGGTCCCCTCCTTGCTTTCTTCCCCACATTAGAGATGCATAGAGTAGGCAATGAGCATATGCCTCATGGTTGCATGCATCTAAGATTATATGTTAACCAAGGGTTTTATAGCTAAATTGACATCTCTTCATATAAAAAGTGTAATTATTTATATATATATATGGAGTATTAAGTATATAGGGAAACAAAAAATTTTTATCAATATAAATGCCATCCTATTTGAAAGTAGGTCTTTTGATTTAGCATGAAGCAAAATAAAAGTGATAGCAATTAAATTTTTGTCAATAGTTGATCTAGATTCGACTTACTAAAAAGGCTTAAGAAATGTGTCATTGATAAGGGATGAGAATGCAATTGGAATACACAAGAATTTTATTGGCATATATAAAATTTCCTTAGCATAAGGAATGTAAAATATCTTCAAAATTGAATCTAACGTTCTGTTTTTTGGATACTCTCAAAAGAATGTAAGTTTACTGCTATAATAAATCAAATAGTTATGAAATTTTTTCCATAACAAAAAGAAAAAAAGAAAAGAAAAGAAATGTTCATCTGTTATTATTTTATTTTATCTTTTATTTAAAGTATTTTAAATTAAATCAAATTGTAGATAGTTGGTCATTAATTAAATTCCCCTACTTTTTCCCCCAAAAAGAAATCGAGTATGATGTAGACTTTACCATTATATGCATGAATTGGAATTTTACAACACAAAATTAGAGCTGAGTAATGATATCATAACACGTCACATACTCCGTAAAACAAGTGAAGAAGTGTTGTTCATTAAAACTCAATAGATAGCTCGACAGATTTATCTATCAAGGTCTCGATTGCTGCTCGACAGATACAGTATCTATTAAGATCTACGAAATCAGAATTTCCAGATTTGATTTTCGACTTATGCTTCTGTATTTGTATAGGGTTTCTTTTCTCACAACCCTAGACATATATAAAGCTTATTTTAGAGGTTGTCACACATGAGAATACATGGAGAACACATGCAAAAAGTGACTGAGTGCTTTATTCTCTTTGAAAGAAGTTACTACGTCTTTGTGCCTTAGGGTTTTGTAACTAAGTGCTTCTTGATCTTCATTGTTGACGAAGTGAAGAACTTTGCAGCTAACAATCTTCTTTAAGTTGATAAGTTAGTCACGTATTGGGAGTCGTGCATCATTGGTTAGTCACGTACTTGGATCTGTGCAAAAGGGTGGTGTTCATGTATTGAAGAGTTCAAAAGTTCTAAAGCGATAGAAGGTTTCTACTGTAAGTTCATCTACGGTGATTGTAGAGTCTAAGAACAAATGTTTTGTACTAGATCTAAAACTTCTCTTTACTATAGTGAATTGTTTTTCGAGAAGATTTCCCCCTAGGTTTTTAACTATGAAACTAGTTTGTTTTATTGGTTTTCTAGGTCATCATATTTTGTCTTATTTACTTTTCCGCTGTGTATGATATTGACATGATATTGATGTTAGTTTATTTTAACAAGGTTTATTCATAATAAATCTAATTAACAACTTAGATTTAAAACTTGTTAATTCTATCAACCGGGGTTTAAATTTCCCAATAATATATATATATATATATATATATGTACACACACACACATATATATTTTTAGGTAGTCAAATAAAAATGAGAGTTGTGCAGCCCAAACTTTTTTTTTTTGTTGTAGTGGAAGAAGAATGAGATTAGTCTTAGTTTCCTTCCTTCAAAGAAAGTATTGTGTTTGGCTCACCATAGATTTCTTATTAAAAATCTAATTCGACACTTACCAAGATAATTAACACGATGTCTCCTAGTTCAATCTAGCATGAATCTTTAGCGAATGGTTATATTGTCCAAGTCTAAATTGGACCATGATGCCATTACTTTCCAAGTCTAAATTGAATTTCTAAATGCTAACAAAGACTTATTCAATGTAATTAAGATCAAAGTCTTCTAACAAAACCACATGTTTTGAAGTCTTTTGGATAATTTGATAGTTATAACAAAGGAGGGAGGATTTGAATCATAGAGAAACTAGGAGGTGTCAACTAATTGAGCTTCAAAAATCTTGGCATAGGTTTTGAAGTATATTCCCCCGTAACACAGGTTTTCAAGTTTGAATGAATTTAGAGAATTAATAACTTGATAAGACTGGTTATATATCACTATACAATTATATACTTCAAAAGCCACGCTAGTCGATAGTGGGACCATGTGGCCATTACTTTCCAAGTCTAAATTTATATTATGAACACTAACCAAAGACCCATTGCAACATTATTAGGATTAGAGTCTTCTAATAGTACCACACGTTTTGAAGATTTTTTTTTTTAATTCGATGGTTATAACAGAGGATGGAAGATTGGAATCCTTAATGTCTCCATTGATAGTTATATCTAATTAGAATACACTTTTTTTCAAATAAAGCAACTTAACAGTAAATAAATTTTAATTTAGGTTTGAATAAATTTCCCTAATCAAGTTTTAATTATTAAGTATACTCTACTCTAAAAGGTGTCTAATTGACTTATTCTTTATTAATACTTATTAAACAAAGGCTAAATTACAAATTACATCTCTAACTTAAACTTGTTTTTAATTCGGTTCTTTAAGTTTTACTCTTTTTCATTTCATTCTTTTAACTTTCATTTGTTTTCATTGTATTCCTTCCATCCAATCCATATTGAACGATATTAAGCTAATGTAAAGATTGGACAATATTGACGGAATGATTAAACAAAAAACATATTTAAGTTAAAGATTGAAAAAAAAAATGAAACTTGAATGAATAATTTGAAAATAAGTTAAAGTTGGAGGACCTAATTTGCAGTTTAAACTTTTATATAAATATGCTTTATATAAAAATAATTTTTTTTAATCATTACATAAGATGTTGATGAGTAGATAACTAGATATGTAATTATAGTCCATTTTTATTTTTATTTTATTTGAGGAAAAAGTAATGGATGGTGTAAAATTGACCCAAATATCGTGATTGCTACACATTTGATGATTACTATGCATTTAAGGTCCGTTTGGTTAGGTGTTTTGGGAGTTTAAAAGAACATTTTAAAAATAAAAAAACCAAAACGCTATTTTGCAACCACTACTCCTCACAGTTTTTATACAAACGCTCATTTTAAATTCAAAACACTGTTTTCTAATAGTTTATACAAACACACTCTTAGTCTGCAATTATGCAATCTGCATCAAACAATTATTATGTAATCCAAAATTTTAAGATTACGACTTTTCAAGTTTTTGAAAGTTCCAAACAATGACCAAAAGACTTTGGAAGTTTTGAACAATGACCAAAGATTTGGTGAGATGTTAACAACATTAAAGTCTTCTAATGGTGTCACTCGTTTTCATGATTAAAGGTTTCTAGCATATCTATGACATAAAAAGAGTCGCGATTATTTTCCCCCCACACAAATTTAAAGAGATAAAACTACTAAGTAAACTTTTCATACCTGTTATTTTGGAAGACTATCTTCCCCATAAGTCAAGTCCCCCTATGTATCAATTGCTGCATACAGGGTTATGTGGTAGAAAAAAGAAAGTAAAAAGTGTTTAAGGGTCCAGCTGAATACATATGTTAGTAAAATCCAAATGAGATTAGTCTCTTATAGTGGCAGTTTTGGATATGCCACCAAAAAAAAGAGCTGTTGTTGAGATTAGTGTTTGTTTCCTCCCTTCAAAGAAATTATTGTGTTTGGCTCACCATATATATCTTATTAAAACACTAATTTGAAACATACCAAGATAATTAAAACGATTTCTTCTAGTTCATTCTAGCATTAATCTTTAGCAAATTGTTATATAGTCCAAAAGTCATGCAAGCTAGTAGCTAGACCATGATTCCATTACTTTCCAAGTCTAAAGAGAACTTTTGAATACTAACCAAAGATTCATTCAATGTAATTAGGATTAAAGTCTTCTAATAGAAACACATGTTTTGAAATATTTTGGATAAGTCAATAGTTATAACAAAGGAGGGAGGCTTTGAATCATGGAGACACTAAGAGGTGTCAACTAACTGAGCTACAAAAATCTTGGCATAGATTTTGAAGTATATTCTCCCATAACATGGGTTTTCAAGTTTGAATGAATTTAGAAAATTATTAACTTGAAAAGAGTAGTTGTATATCATCAAAAAATTATATAGCTCAAAAGTCACGCTAGTCGATTGTGGGACCATGTGGCCATTACTTTCCAAGTATAAATATATTTTACGAACACTAACCAAAGACTTATTGCAACAATATTAGAATTAAAGTCTTCTCTAATGGTACCACATGTTTTGAAGTTTTTTTTGGTTTTTTGTTTTTAATTCAATAGTTATAACGAAAGAGGAAAGATTGGGATCCTTGATTTTTCCAATGATAGTTATATCTAATTAGAATACACTATCTTTTCAAATAAAGCAACCTAACAGTAAATAAATTTCAATTTATGTTTGATTAAATTTCCTTGAACAAATTTTAATTAATATATATTCTACTCTAAAAAGTCTCTAATTTACAAATTACGCCTCTAACTTTATTATTTATTTTGGTGACAAGATTAAAGACTTCTAATTAATGGTGTCACTCGTTTTCATGATTAAAGGTATTTGGCATATCAATGATTTAAAAAGAGTCACGACTATTTTTGGCCACAAATTTTAGGAGATAAAGCTACTAATTAAACTTTTCTTATCTGTTATTTTGGAAGACTCTGTCTTCCCCATAAGTCCATTGCCCCCATTAGCTTTTTAAAATATTACAAAATGTATGTACACATATTTTGGAAGGCTCATGCAGTTGCTTAACCCTAGTAAAAAAGTTCAAGTAGAGATAGGCTATATGTTAGATGAGTTTTCAATGGACGTCGTTGCCTTCAGATTTATTTTTCTTTTATTTTGAGAACTCGTGAAGGCTTTAAATGTGACTAATAGTTAATTTTGGTTCTTCCATTAGCTAGATGATAGGCAAATTAAATGAAATGAACATAAGGAGGAAGCTGCAAAGAAAATCTAACTAAAGAGTTCCTTTAGCTCCAAAATGTTAAGATTAAATCTAAAGAATTTTTCTTTCGCTAAAATTTTAAACCCTAAATATGTTTGTGATTTTAATTTTCGTAAAGTTTTAGCTTTTTTTTATTATATTTTTCAAAGACTTCCACGTGGCAATTTATTTGACATAAAAATAATATTTTAATATCACCGTTAACTATGTCAGCATTTTTTATCCAACACTTAATGATAATCACTATTTTGACACAATACCAAAATGTTAGAGACCAAATTAACAAACAACCTAAAGGATAGAGACCAACTATATATAGTTTAACCTTTTTTATATTAATAAATAACTTATATTTATATTTAAAAAATTAAAGTAAATTAAATGTAAATATGATTTTATCTATAATTTTTTTCTTCCTCTTATTTGTTAGATAAATAAATTAAATTACATTTGTGTGTTATTTGAACATTATTATTTATTTTAGGAAAAACATGTAATTCTTCTAACATTTAATTATTATAAGAAAGAAAAACCGTAGCCAATATTAATATACTTTTTTAAAAAATTATTCTTTTATTATGATACAATATAACAAATCTATTTTCATAAAAAAAAAAATTCAAATCTAAATTTTGACTCTATTTTGTGCTTATCTTGCCCCCTCTTTTTTGGATAATAAACCATGCCCAAGATTAAATTTAAGTGATAGTATCAATATTCCTAATTTTAGGATAAATTAGAAAACTCTATGACAAAAATAGGGGTCCCATCTCCCATGGATAAAAAATAAAGGAACGTTAGCACTTGACCAATGACTTGCTAGTGTATTTACCAAAAACAAAAAGGACATGCTAGTGTGAAACAAAAAAATAATAATAATAATTCAATAGCGTAATATTAAGAAATTCACTATGCATAATAAATAATATACAGGTCTCTTTTGGTATATATTTTTTTGTTGAGGCTACCGTTACTTTTCTCTTTTACTCCAATGACAAATTTGGACTCTAAAGGCATGAGTTTGTATGTGTTCACAACTTGAGCTTCAGCCCTCCTCTCTCTCTCTCTCTCTCTCTCTCTCTCTCTCTCTCTCTCTCTCTCTCTCATGCACATATATACACACAATTTTAGTAAAAAAAAAAATTGGTGCGTATTTGATGGAGTTGGAGCTCGAAACTAAAGTCTTTAACCAAGGTTCCGAAATGCATTTAAACTCAACAAAGAATGTGGGGAAAAAATTAGTGATATTAAGAAATTCTGCAATGAAAGAGAAAGGGATGATATGATATTATGGAATAAAGGAGACAGATGCGTGATAGCAACAAATACTTTGGAAGTTTTGAACAATGACCAAAGACTTGGTGAGACGTTAATAACATTAAAGTCTTCTAATGCTATCACCCATTTTCAAGATTAAAGGTTTCTGGCATATCTATGACATAAACAGAGCCGCGATTATTTTCTCCCACACAAACTTAAAGAGATAAAGCTACTAATTAAACTTTTCTTACCTGTTATTTTGGAAGACTATCTTCCCCATAAGTCCACTCCCCCCAATAACTTATTAAGGGAAAGGTTTTCCTCCTACTTGTATGTATCAATTGCTGCATACAGAGTTATGTGGTAGAAAAAAGAAAGTAATAAGTGTTTAAGGATCCACTTGAGTACACATGTTAGTAAAATCCAAATGAGATTAGTCTCCTATAGCGGCAGTTTTGGATACAGCGTAAAAATAAATGAAAAAACGCAGCTTAAACCTAGTTTTTTTATTTTTTAGTTTTTAATTTTTTTAGTGGAAGAACAATGACATTAGTGTTAGTTTCCTCCCTTCAAAGAAAGTATTGTCTTTGGCTCACCATATATATCTTATTAAAACACTAATTTGAAGCTTACCAAGATAATTAACACAATTTCTTCTAGTTCAATCTAGTATGAATCTTTAGCAAATAGTTATATAGTCCAAAAGTCATGCTAGCTAGTAGCTGGACCATGATGCCATTACTTTCCAAGTCTAAATCTAAACACTAACCAAAGATTCATTCAATGTAATTAGGATTAGAGTCTTCCCCCATAACATGGGTTTTCAAGTTTGAATGAATTTGGAAAATTAGTGACTTGAAAAGAGTAGTAGTATATTATTAAACAATTATATAGCTCAAAAGTCACCCTAGTCGATAGTGGGACCATGTGGCCATTACTTTCCAAGTATAAATATATTTTATGAACACTAACCAAAGACTCATTGCAACATTATTAGGATTAAAACTTCGCTAATGGTACCACACGTTTTTTTTTTTTTTCATTCGATAGTTATAATGGAAGAGAGAAGATTGGAATTCTTGATTTTTCCATTGATAGTTATATCTAATTAGAATACACTATCTTTTCAAATAAAGCAATCCAACAGTAATAAATTTTAATTTTTGTTTGGTTAAATTTCCTTGAAAAAAATTTAATTAATATGTATATTCTACTCTAAAAAGTCTCTAATTGACTTTTGATTTGTTAATACTAGTTAAAAAAAATTCTAAATTACAAATTACACCTCTAAATTTGACTTGTTTTTAATTCGTTTCTTTAAGTTTCACTCTTTTTCATTTCATTGCTCTAACTTTTATTTGTTTTCATTGAATTCCTTCCATCCAATCCATATTGAACGATATTAAACTAATAGCAACATTGGACAATTATGATGGAATGACTAAGTTGATAACTATTTAAGTTAAAGATTGAAAAAAAATATATATATCTATATATATATATATGTAAGGTTGAATTTAATCAACCATGTGTTGGCTTTATTCCATGATAAATTTGCTTGTAATATAGCACTTAGAAACCTTGTATTTAGGTGGGAATCATGTAAGGGTAGTGTGTGAGAGAGTGTGAAGAAATACTTAAGACAGTGCAGTGAAGCAGAGACTCGCGGCTAGGACTCGCGGGTGGCTCGCGGCTTGCAAGCCGCCAAAAGTTGCTCACGTGCAGAGCATGCAGGGGAGCTGAACAGTCACGCCACCTGGAGCACTACATGACAAAAATCCAGACTGGCCATTAAGTTAGCTCGCGACTTGAACTCGCGACTCAGTCAAGTCGCGAGGTCAAGTCGCCAGCCAGCCCTGTTTTTGGAAAAGCTGACTCTTCGTATTCCATTCTCACACCAGTATAAATTCCCCTCATTCCCACAAGATATGTGTGGCTATTCAGAAAGAAAAACCCTAAGAGAGGTTTCTTCAAAACACCCACCCAATTAGAGAGAGCTACTCATTCTTAGAGAGAAATCTTTGTAGTCTCTTCTCATTCTCTCTCTCATTGTCATACCTATTGAGAGGAGATTTCTATCCAAACACTACCCACACCCATTCAGAGTGTTGAGTGTCTTTGGAGTTTTGGGAAGCATTGGAAGATGCCAAGGATGGCGGATGCTACGGTCTAGTAGCGGAATCCGGTAAGCTAGAAAAGAAAAATGTTCGGCGCAACCTCGTTGGAGTAAGAAGCTTGGAGGGCTTAGGTACATCGGGTAGATTAGGCTTGAAGGGTCTATTGCTGTTCATGTATCCCAACTATATTTTCTAGTGGATTATTGACCGCTTGGAGGGCGGCGGAGAGGTTTTACGCCGAGGGCTTCGGTTTCCTCTTTGATAACACATCGTGTGTTGTCCTTGTGTTTGCATCTCTCTTCCCTTTATCTTTGCCTTTTATTTTCTGCTGTGGATGTGATTTATAATTGGATTAGATTGATTTCCAATTCTGTTTATAACTTATGTTCATTTTCCGCACACTAGTTGTTTGTCATAAAGCTTGAATTGGTTATTTTGTTTTTGGGGGTCTAAACGTTTAAGGGTGTTTATACACGTTTTTGAACTTTCAATATATATATATATATATATGAAACTTAAATGACTAATTTGAAAATAAGTTAAAGTTGGAGGATGTAATTTGGAGTTTAAACTTAAATAAATATGTTTATATAAAAAAAAAAAAAAAAAATTCATGATCATTACATGGGATGTGGATGAGTAGATAACTAGATATGTGATTATAGTCCGTTTTATTTCTATTTTATATGCGAAGAAGTAATGGATGACGTAAAACTGACCCGGATATCATGATGGCTATAATATTTGATAATTGCCATACACTTAGGGTGTGTTTGGATAGAACTTATTTTGCTGAAACTGAAAACTGAAAACACTGTAGCAAAATAATTTTTAAATGTGTGAATAGTACTGTGAGACTCATTTTTAATGAAAAAATTGATAAAAAATGAAATTTGTGGGTCCGTGAACAGCGCATATGTGCACTGTTCATTGCAGAAAGTCAACTTTTGCGGTTACTGTTCATTGAACAGTAACCGCAATACTCAAAACGCGTGAAAAAAAAAAAAAAGGAGCAAAACGCAGCTTGGAAACGCAGAAGCTGAATACAAACACACACTTAGTCTGCAATTATGCAATCTGCACCAAACAATTATTATATAGTCCAAAATTTTAAGATTATAACTTTCCATGTTTTTGAAAGTTTCAAACAATGACCAACAGACTTTGGAAGTTTTGAACAATGACCAAAGACTTGGTGAGACATTAATAACATTAAAGTCTTTTAATGGTATCACTCATTTTCATGATTAAAGGTTTCTTGCATATCTATGACATAAAAAGAGCCGCAATTATTTTCTCCCACACAAGCTCAAAGAGATAAAACTACTAATTAAACTTTTCTTACTTGTTATTTTGGAGGACTATCTTCCCCATAGGTCCACTCCCCACAATAACTTATTAAGGGAAAGGTTTTCCTCCATACTTGTATGTGTCAATTGCTGCATACAAGGTTATGTGGTAGAAAAAAGAAAGTGATAAGTGTTTAAGGATCCACTTGAGTACATATGTTAGTAAAATCCAAATAAGATTAGTCTCCTATAGCGATGGTTTTGGATACGCTGCAAAATAAATAAAAAATGCAGCTTAAACCTAGTTTTTATTTTTTTGGTGGAAGAAGAATGAGATTAGTGTTAGTTTCCTCCCTTCAAAGAAAGTATTGTCTTTGGCTCACCATATATATCTTATTAAAACACTAATTTGAAACTTACCATGATAATTAACACGATTTCTCCTAGTTCAATCTAGTATGAATCTTTAGCAAATAGTTATATAGTCCAAAAGTCATGCTAGCTAGTAGCTAGACCATGATGCCATTACTGTCCAAGTCTAAATTGAATTTTTGAACACTAACCAAAGATTCATTCAATGTAATTAGGATGAAAGTCTTCTAATAGAACCACATGTTTTGAAGTCTTTTGGATAGTTAGATAGTTATAACAAAGGAGGGAGGCATTGAACCATAGAGACACTAGGAGGTGTCAACTAACTAAGCTACAAAATTTTGGCACAGGTTTTGAAGTATATTCCGCCGTAACATAGGTTTTCAAGTTTGAATGAATTTAGAAAATCAATGACTTGAAAAGAGTAGTTGTATATTAGCAAACAATTATATAGCTCAAAAGTCACACTAGTCGATAGTGGGACCATGTGGCCATTACTTTCCAAATATAAACATGTTTTACGAACACTAACCAAAGACTCATTGCAACATTATTAGGATTAAAGTCTTCGTTAATAGTACCACACGTCTTGAATTTTTTTTTTTTTTTTTTTTTCATTCAATAGTTATAACAAAAGTGGAAAGATTAGAATCCTTGATTTTTCCATTGATAGTTATATCTAATTAGAATACACTATCTTTTCAAATAAAGCAATCTAACAATAAATAAATTTTAATTTATGTTTGATTAATTTTCCTTGAACAAATTTTAATTAATATGTATATTCTACTCTAAAAAGTCTTTAATTGACTTTTGATATATTAATAATTATTACAAAAAGTCTAAATTACAAATTACACCTTTAACTTTGAATTGTTTTTAATTTGGTTCTTTAAGTTTCACTATTTTTCATTTCATTCCTTTAACTTTCATTTGTTTTCATTGTATTCCTTCCATCCAATCCATATTGGACGATATTAAGCTAATGTAAAGATTGGACAATATTGACGTAATGATTAAACAAAAAACATATTTAAGTTAAAGATTGAAAAAACAAATGAAACTTGAATGAATAATTTGAAAATAAGTTAAAGTTGGAGGACCTAATTTGCAGTTTAAACTTTTATATAAATATGTTTTATATAAAAATAATTTTTTTTAATCATTACATAAGATGTTGATGAGTAGATAACTAGATATGTAATTATAGTCCATTTTTATTTTTATTTTATTTGAGGAAAAAGTAATGGATGGTGTAAAATTGACCCAAATATCGTGATTGCTACACATTTGATGATTACTATGCATTTAAGGTCCGTTTGGTTAGGTGTTTTGGGAGTTTAAAAGAACATTTTAAAAATAAAAAAACCAAAACGCTATTTTGCAACCACTACTCCTCACAGTTTTTATACAAACGCTCATTTTAAATTCAAAACACTGTTTTCTAACAGTTTATACAAACACACTCTTAGTCTGCAATTATGCAATCTGCATCAAACAATTATTATGTAATCCAAAATTTTAAGATTACGACTTTTCAAGTTTTTGAAAGTTCCAAACAATGACCAAAAGACTTTGGAAGTTTTGAACAATGACCAAAGATTTGGTGAGATGTTAACAACATTAAAGTCTTCTAATGGTGTCACTCGTTTTCATGATTAAAGGTTTCTAGCATATCTATGACATAAAAAGAGTCGCGATTATTTTCCCCCCACACAAATTTAAAGAGATAAAACTACTAAGTAAACTTTTCATACCTGTTATTTTGGAAGACTATCTTCCCCATAAGTCAAGTCCCCCTATGTATCAATTGCTGCATACAGGGTTATGTGGTAGAAAAAAGAAAGTAAAAAGTGTTTAAGGGTCCAGCTGAATACATATGTTAGTAAAATCCAAATGAGATTAGTCTCTTATAGTGGCAGTTTTGGATATGCCACCAAAAAAAAGAGCTGTTGTTGAGATTAGTGTTTGTTTCCTCCCTTCAAAGAAATTATTGTGTTTGGCTCACCATATATATCTTATTAAAACACTAATTTGAAACATACCAAGATAATTAAAACGATTTCTTCTAGTTCATTCTAGCATTAATCTTTAGCAAATTGTTATATAGTCCAAAAGTCATGCAAGCTAGTAGCTAGACCATGATTCCATTACTTTCCAAGTCTAAAGAGAACTTTTGAATACTAACCAAAGATTCATTCAATGTAATTAGGATTAAAGTCTTCTAATAGAAACACATGTTTTGAAATATTTTGGATAAGTCAATAGTTATAACAAAGGAGGGAGGCTTTGAATCATGGAGACACTAAGAGGTGTCAACTAACTGAGCTACAAAAATCTTGGCATAGATTTTGAAGTATATTCTCCCATAACATGGGTTTTCAAGTTTGAATGAATTTAGAAAATTATTAACTTGAAAAGAGTAGTTGTATATCATCAAAAAATTATATAGCTCAAAAGTCACGCTAGTCGATTGTGGGACCATGTGGCCATTACTTTCCAAGTATAAATATATTTTACGAACACTAACCAAAGACTTATTGCAACAATATTAGAATTAAAGTCTTCTCTAATGGTACCACATGTTTTGAAGTTTTTTTTGGTTTTTTGTTTTTAATTCAATAGTTATAACGAAAGAGGAAAGATTGGGATCCTTGATTTTTCCAATGATAGTTATATCTAATTAGAATACACTATCTTTTCAAATAAAGCAACCTAACAGTAAATAAATTTCAATTTATGTTTGATTAAATTTCCTTGAACAAATTTTAATTAATATATATTCTACTCTAAAAAGTCTCTAATTTACAAATTACGCCTCTAACTTTATTATTTATTTTGGTGACAAGATTAAAGACTTCTAATTAATGGTGTCACTCGTTTTCATGATTAAAGGTATTTGGCATATCAATGATTTAAAAAGAGTCACGACTATTTTTGGCCACAAATTTTAGGAGATAAAGCTACTAATTAAACTTTTCTTATCTGTTATTTTGGAAGACTCTGTCTTCCCCATAAGTCCATTGCCCCCATTAGCTTTTTAAAATATTACAAAATGTATGTACACATATTTTGGAAGGCTCATGCAGTTGCTTAACCCTAGTAAAAAAGTTCAAGTAGAGATAGGCTATATGTTAGATGAGTTTTCAATGGACGTCGTTGCCTTCAGATTTATTTTTCTTTTATTTTGAGAACTCTTGAAGGCTTTAAATGTGACTAATAGTTAATTTTTGTTTTTCCATTAGCTACGGAGATGATAGGCAAATTAAATGAAATGAACATAAGGAGGAAGCTGCAAAGAAAATCTAACTAAAGAGTTCCTTTAGCTCCAAAATGTTAAGATTAAATCTAAAAAAATTTTCTTTTGCTAAAATTTTAAACCCTAAATATGTTTGTGATTTTAATTTTCATAAAGTTTTAGTTTTTTTTTTTTAATTATATTTTTCAAAAATTTCTACATGGCAACTTATTTGAAATAAAAATAATATTTTAATATCACCGTTAACTATGTCAGCATTTTTTATCCAACACTTAATGATAATCACCATTTTGATACAATACCAAAATGTTAAGAGACCAAATTAACAAACAACCTAAAGGATAGAGGCCAACTATATATAGTTTACCCTTTTTTATATTAATAACTAACTTATATTTATATCTAAAAAACTAAATTAAATGAAAATATGATTTTATCTATAATTTTTTTCTTCCTCTTAACATTGGATGATAGGCAAATTAAATGAAATGAACATAAGGAGGAAGCTACAAAGAAAATCTAACCGAAGAGTTCCTTTAGCTCCAAAATGTTAAGATTAAATCTAAAAAAATTTTCTTTCGCTAAAATTTTAAACCCTAAATATGTTTGTGATTTTAATTTTCATAAAGTTTTAGTTTTTTTTTTTAATTATATTTTTCAAAAATTTCTACATGGCAACTTATTTGAAATAAAAATTATATTTTAATATCACCGTTAACTATGTCAGCATTTTTTATCCAACACTTAATGATAATCACCATTTGGATACAATACCAAAATGTTAAGAGACCAAATTAACAAACAACCTAAAGGATAGAGGCCAACTATATATAGTTTACCCTTTTTTATATTAATAACTAACTTATATTTATATCTAAAAAACTAAATTAAATGAAAATATGATTTTATCTATAATTTTTTTCTTCCTCTTATTTGTTACATAAATAAATTGAATTACATTTGTGTGTTATTTGAACATTATTATTTATTTTAGGAAAAACATGTAATTCTTATAACATTTAATTATTATAAGAAAGAAAAACCATAGCCAATATTAATATACTTTTTTTAAAAATTATTCTTATATTATGATACAATATACAAATCTAATTTCATAAAAAAAATTAAAAATACAAATCTATATTTTGACTCTATATATTTTGTGCTTATCTTGCCCCCTCTTTTTTGGATAATAAACCATGCCCATGATTAAATTTAAGTGATAGTATCAATATTCCTAATTTTAGGATAAATTAGAAAACTGTATGACAAAAATAGGGGTCCCGTCTCCCATGGATAAAAAATAAAGGAACGTTAGCACTTGACCAATGACTTGCTAGTGTATTTACCAAAAACAAAAAGGACATGCTAGTGTGAAACCAAAAAAAAAAAAGTGTGAAACAAAATAATAATAATAATAATAATAATAATAATTCAATAGCGTAATATTAAGAAATTCACTATGCGTAATAAATAATATACATGTCCCTTGTAGTAAATACTTTTGGTATATATTTTTTCGTTGAGACTACCAATACTTTTCTTTTTTACTCCAATGACAAATTTGGACTCTGAAGGCATGAGTTTATATGTGTTCACAACTTGAGCTTCAACCCTCCTCTCTCTCCCTCTCTCTATCTCTCTCTCTCTCTCTCTCTCTCTCTCTCTCTCTCATGCACATATATACACACAATTTAGTAAAAAAAAAATTGGTGAGTATTTGATTGAGTTGGAGCTCGAAACTAAAGTCTTTAACCAAGGTTCTGAAATGCTTGTAAAATTAGCGCCTAAGGAGGTGGAGTTAAATGATGGTGAAAAAGATGTTGGTGATGAGGGGTTGTTGGCTTTAGACTCAACAAAGAATATGGGGAAAAAATTAGTGATATTAAGAAATTCTGCAATGAAAGAGAAAGTGATGATATGATTTTATGGAATAAAGGAGAAAGATGCGTGATTGCAACAAATACTTTGGAAGTTTTGAACAATGACCAAAGACTTGGTGAGACGTTAATAACATTAAAACCTTCTAATGGTATCACTCATTTTCATGATTAAAGGTTTTTGGCATATCTATGACATAAAAAGAGCTGCGATTATTTTCTCCTACACAAACTTAAAGAGATAAAGCTACTAATTAAACTTTTCTTACCTATTATTTTGTAAGACTATCTTCCCCATAAGTCCACTTCCCCCAATAACTTATTAAGGGAAAGGTTTTCCTCCATACTTGTATGTATCAATTGCTGTATACAGAGTTATGTGGTAGAAAAAAGAAAGAAATAAGTGTTTAAGGATCCACTTGAGTACGTATGTTATTAAAATCCAAATGAGATTAGTCTCCTATAGCGGCGGTTTTGGATACGGCGCAAAATAAATAAAAAACGCAACCTAAACCTAGTTTTTTTTTTTTTTTTTAGTAGAAGAAGAATGACATTAGTGTTAGTTTCCTCCCTTCAAAGAAAGTATTGTCTTTGGCTCACCATATATATCTTATTAAAACACTAATTTGAAACTTACCAAGATAACTAACACAATTTCTCCTAGTTCAATCTAGTATGAATCTTTAGCAAATAGTTATATGGTCCAAAACTCATGCTAGCTAGTAGCTGGACCATGATGCCATTACTTTCCAAGTCTAAATAGAATTGCTGAACACTAACCAAAGATTCATTCAATGTAATTAGGATTAAAGTCTTCCCCCGTAACACGGGTTTTCAAGTTTGAATGAATTTGGAAAATCAGTGACTTGGAAAGAGTAGTAGTATATTATTAAACAATTATATAGCTCAAAAGTCACGCTAGTCGATAGTGGGACCATGTGGCCATTACTTTCCAAGTATATATATATATATATTTTACGAACACTAATCAATGACTCATTGCAACATTATTAGGATTAAAGTCTTCGCTAATAGTACCACTTGTCTTGAAGGTGGTGGTTGTTGTTGTTGTTGTTTTTTTTTTTTTCATTCGATAGTTATAACAGAAGTGGGAAGATTGGAATTCTTGATTTTTCCATTGATAGTTAAATCTAATTAGAATACACTATCTTTTCAAATAAAGAAATCTAACGGTAATAAATTTTAATTTATGTTTGATTAAATTTCCTTGAACAAATTTTAATTAATATGTATATTCTACTCTAAAAAGTCTCTAATTGACTTTTGATTTGTTAATACTAATTTTTTTTAAAAAAAAAGTCTGAATTACAAATTACACCTCTAAATTTGACTTGTTTTTAATTCGTTTCTTTAAGTTTCACTCTTTTTCATTTCATTCCTCTAAGTTTTATTTCTTTTCATTGAATTCCTTCCATCCAATCCATATTGGACGATATTAAACTAATAGCAAGATTGGACAATTATGATGGAATGACTCAGTTGATAACTTATTTAAGTTAAAGATTGAAAAAAATATATATGAAACTTAAATGACTAATTTGAAAATAAGTTAGAGTTGGAGAATGTAATTTGGAGTTTAAACTTAAATAAATATGTTTTATATATTAAAAAAAAAAAAACATGATCATTACATGGGATGTGGATGAGTAGATAACTAGATATGTAATTAGAGTCCATTTTATTTCTATTTTATTTGACGAAAAAGTAATGGATGATGTAAAACTGACCCGGATATCATGATTGCTATACATTTGATAATTGCCATACACTTAGTCTACAATTATGCAATCTACACCAAACAATTATTATATAGTCCAAAATTTTAAGATTATAACTTTCCATATTTCTGAAAGTTTCAAACAATGACCAAAAGACTTTGGAAGTTTTGAATAATGACCAAAGACTTGGTGAGACGTTAACAAGATTAAAGTCTTCTAATGGTGTCACTCATTTTCATGAGTTAAAGGTATCTAACAAATCAATGACTTAAAAACAGCCGCAATTATTTTCTCTCTCACAAAATTTTAAGAAATAAAGTTACTAATTAAACTTTTCTTACCTGTTATTTAGGAAGACTATGTCTTCCCCATAAATCCACTCCCCCAATAACTTATTAAAATATAACAAATGTGTGTATACATATTTAGAAAAAGCTTGTCCATATTATGAAAGATCAATCCAAACAATCATGCATTATATTGCTTAAGTTGCATTGATTACATTCTTGTTACCAGTTTAATTATCAATTTTTTGCAATACATTTTATTACTCTAGACAAAACTGCAGTACAATTTATAGTATCTTTAAAATTTTAGTAATAAGGGAATCAAAGATTTAGAAATAGAAATAACATTAGGTATATAAGAAAAAAAAAACAATTCTACTTAATGAAAATAGGAAAGATGATTGTTGGCTATGCCATTGTATGCATGAAATACAATACCAAATTGGATCCTCTAGACCTTATCACTTTATGTTCAACTTTTACTAAGAATTTATTTTTTTTTTTTTGGCTGAGATTATTAAGAAATTTTCTGCTTTTACAATGATCTTGGATACAATATTCCTAAGGGTGTTTTTTCATAAGTGCTTCCACTCTACTAAAGTAAACTTCCCTTTAAACCAATGGCTTGAGTACTAGCTTTTTTATTTGTGCATTTGGCATGTGCCTAGATTACATTGATTTAATTAATAATTATGCCCAGAGGATGCCTTTGACTTATTTGCTGGGTCCTTGACAATGTGCTAAATGTGTAGCATAAATGTCATAATAAGTTAATTATTTCCATAAACTGGTGATCCTAAATAGGCAAAGACAAAACTTATAATAAAAGATAAAAATATATATATATACGTAATATATATTAATAAAAATCTATCCACTAGAGGTATCAGAATGAGTAAATTGAAATATAAAGTAGATAGGATTATTATTATACTTGATTATATATAGCGATATATACCTAACCCGGATAACCTGATTTTTGAGTTTCAAAGCTAGTTAATAGAGTGAGCCACATAATCCTTTCCTGGTTATGGTCCCTTCTAATAATCGTGGCGGCCTATAAATATAGATGCATGTATCTATGACACCTCAATTCCAAAACACCCAAAATATATTATCCTTCTTATTTCTCTCAAAGCCTGAGCAAACATGGTACTCTTCTTTCTCATTTTCTTCCTCTTCCTTTCTCTACCTAATTCATCTCTCTCTTCTTCTTCTTTTAATTCATCTACGCCTCTTTGCCTTTCCGACCAAAGCTCTGCTTTGCTCCATTTCAGAAACTCTTTTTCTATCGGTGTTTCTCGTTGTGACGATTATTATTATCCGAAGAAGAATTCGTGGAAAATGGGTACAGATTGTTGTGGGTGGGATGGGGTCACCTGTGATACGATGACTGGTCATGTTATTGGTGTCGACCTCAGTTGTAGTCGGCTTTATGGTCCCATCCATCCCAATAGCACCCTTTTCTCTCTTCGCCATCTCCAGAGGCTCAACCTTGCTTACAACGATTTCCATGGCTCCACAATTTCATCTAAATTTGGTGGCTTTGCAAACATGATGCATCTCAACCTCACTGGCTACTCCGTGGCGGGCTCCTCCGTTTCTATCCCCTACATTACTGGCTTCTCCGTTCCTGGCTCCTCCTTTGCTGGTAATGTCCCTTCCGAAATCTCCCACTTATCCAAACTGGTTTCACTTGATCTCTCTTCGAATATTGACATGAGAATAGAAACGCCTAATTTGAAAAGTCTTATTCAAAACCTAACCCATCTAACTGAACTTGTTTTATATGGGATTGATATGTCTTCTGTTTCAACTAATTGTCTCACGAATTTGTCGTCTTCTTTAACATCTCTTCGTCTTAGTCATTGCCAATTGAAAGGGAAATTTCCAGAAAATATATTCAACCTTCCAAACCTCCAGATACTCCGTGTAGGTTACAACTACAATCTCATCGGTTCCCTTCCAACATATAACTGGAGTACTCCTCTCAAGTCCTTGTCTCTATCTGAAACCGAATTCCCAATTGACTTACCTAATTTAATCAGCAATCTCAAGTCCTTAAAACAGTTGTCTGTTGGTGGATGCAATTTCATAGGTTCATCGTATCCAACATTTCTTTCAAATCTCACACAGATAACTTATTTGGGCCTTTCATATAGTAACTTTGGTGGTCAGTGTCCATGGTCCCTCCTAAACATTACAGGACTTACTTACTTGGATCTCTCATACAACAATTTCATAGGGCAACTGCCGGACTTCTCTTCAAATAATTCATCTAATAGTCAACTAGTCAACAAGATTCCTTCCAATCTAGAATCTCTTTTATTATCTGGTAACTTATTGAATGGGACAATACCATCTTGGGTGTATACAATACCATCTTTGCTTTACTTACATCTTGATCATAACCAATTCACTGGGCATATTGGTGAATTCCAGCATAACTCATTAGTTTCTCTAAATGTTTCCTTCAATAATTTTAGTGGCAATGTGGAGTCAAAAATATTCTCAAAGCTCAAAAGTCTTCAATCTCTTGATATGTCAAATAATCCTCACCTATCACTACACTCCTTCACATCTGCCACCAAAATTTTGTCCAAAATTCACTCATTACAATTGTCTTCTTCCAACATAACCAAAATTCCACAGTTTTTACGAACTGTAGAATATATAGAATACTTAGACCTTTCCAACAACCATATCAAAGGCAATATTCCATCCTGGGTAATGGAGGTGGGGAAGGATTCATTGTTTTACTTTTCACTCTCAAGGAATAATTTAACTGGACACATCCCTTCCTTGATTTGTAATCTCAGTTCCCTCAAATTCCTTGATTTCTCTTATAATCACTTGAATAACATGATTCCTCCATGTTTGGGAAAGTTAAGTGATAATCTCAATGACTTGAATTTACAAAGGAACAATCTTAATGGCATTGTCCCAACAACATTTGCAAAGGGATGTCAATTGAGAAGTCTGAAACTCAATGGCAACCAATTGGAAGGGGCATTGCCACAATCATTGGTCCATTGTAGAAAGTTGGAAGTTCTGGATTTTGGTAACAACAAGATTAATGGAACCTTTCCTTGTTGGTTGGAAAGTCTTTCAGAGTTGTGCGTTCTTGTCTTGCGATCAAACAACTTTCATGGTGCCATAGGCAATCCCAAGACCAAATTCCCGTTCCCTAATTTGCGAATCATAGACCTCTCTCACAACAAGTTCCATGGTCTTTTGCCAACAAAATTTTTCATGTATTTAAAAGCCATGATGAATGTGAGTGCAGACAAAGGTGAATTGAAATATATGGGTGATGATTATTATCAAGATTCTGTGACAGTGGTGATGAAAGGGTTTTTCATTGAATTGGTAAAAATCCAAAGTCTATTCACAACCATTGATTTTTCCAACAATAATTTCGAAGGAGAAATTCCAAAGGCAATTGTAGAGCTTCGATCATTGAAGGGGCTTAATTTTTCACACAATAATCTTTCAGGTCATGTGCCTCCATCGTTGGGAAATTTAGCCAATCTTGAATGGCTAGATCTCTCCTCAAACAAGCTCACAGGTGAAATTCCTATACAATTGGCAGATCTCACAATGCTAGCATTTTTAAACCTATCAGAAAATTATCTTTTTGGACATATACCCCAAGGTAAACAATTCAATACCTTTATGAATGATTCTTACTATGGAAACCTTGGGTTATGTGGATTTCCAATGACAAAAGCTTGTGGCAATGATGAGGGACAACAACCATCGCCATCATCAACCATTCAAGAAGATGATTTCGAATTTGAAAATGGGTTTCATTGGAAAGTTGTATTGTTGGGGTATGGTTGTGGATTCATGTTTGGATTGGGTTTGGGTTATCTTGTGTTCTCAAGTGGAAAACCGAAATGGCTGGTGAATATTGTTTATGGAGGAAGACATAACAAGTTACAAAGATCCTAGAAGAATGCTCATGGATGAACTCATTGAAGAAGAATTTAGTGGATACAAATACTGATTCTAGGTATATTTTTATATACCAGTATATTTGAAAATATCTATTTCATAATTTTTTGCTTCCTTAAAACTGTGTCTTTATATTGGTAAGAAGATTCTTCATTTTAAATTTCCTTTATGCTAGTTAGGAATGGTTGTACTTGTGTTAATGTGAGGCTTATTACTAGTGTTACTAGGTGCATAGGCTTCTATGATTCCTTTAAAAAAAAAAAAAAAAAAAGCTTTTATGTTTAAGGTATAGCCATACTAGAGAGTACATAGGCTACTACCATGTAACCACCACATTTTAATGCTTTATTTATGTCAGACTTCATTTAATGACCCTGCTTTATGCTTTAGTGTGAGAAGAAATTTCTCTTCTCCATTGCAATTCTAACTACATCTTGTGGTCAGGGTATTTTATTTTTATTTTTAAATGGGTAACTTCACTGCTTAGTTGCAGCTTCAAATAATCAGGTTATATTCTATTACATATTTCAATTATTGTTACATCCTTGTAATATTACCTTCATTTTAGAGATTAAAAATCTTGTTGGTTGGATTTCATGAAGAGTGGTTATTTATTTATTTATTTATTGAAGAGCGGTGTTAATTACCCTAGTGCTACCTAGGATGCTTGGAGGAGTAGACTAATTTCCTCTATATTTTCAATTAGCTAAGATTCTAAAGTACATATTGATTGTGGGGAAAGCTTAGAAACTTAATGAATTGAATATATGTTCCTAGTGATTTCTGCTATTTTGGTTTCCACAAATTGTTACATACACCTTTACTAGTTGTTTCCGGGAACTTTTTGGTTATGGTTATTTAGGTCTAAAATTTTAAAAAATTAAAAAAAAAAAATGAAATACTTTTCTTATTCCAAATTTAGTTAAACTAACAATAAAGAATAGCTCTTAGTAATTCTTTTTGTTGGAGTGCCCTAATGTATAGGCTGGTGGCCCTTTCTATCTCTCTAACAGGATGGAGGGACAGCATTCATTCATAGTTTAGATCACTAGCCGACTCCATGACTAGGTGATGATAAAAAATTGTATGTTTTGATTTTTGGTGTTGTAATTTCCTTCCATTTATTTTTAGGTACTAATTTGTTGGTCTTAATTTTTTGTGGGCTTTTCTTGATCAGCGTTGTGGTGCTTCGATCCTTTTTGATGACAACAATTGTAATAAAAACCATTTCAGACCTTGAGGGTTTCAATAAAATTGATTTCATCAAGGAGGAGCTTGAAAAGGCTTGTCCAAGGATAGTTTCATACGTTGATATTGTTTCTATTGCCACAAGAGATGGCATTATGCTGGTCTGTTCTTGATCCTTAATCTTCCTATCCTCTCTCTCTTTAAAGATATTTTTGTTAATATCTAGAGTCCTTTAGCAACACTTTAAGGTTTAGGATTTGATGATTGTTTCTGGACAATGATTCTTGAATGAAACTTTGGTAAAATGTAAGAAACAGACTTTAAAAGAGTTGGTACCTCTTTACATTTTTTTATGTCGAGAGGAGTCTATATAGCACATATTAGTTGTGGGGAGAGTTTAGAAAGTTAATGAATTGAGAATGTGTTCCTAGTGATTTTTGCTGTTTTGGTTTCCACAAATTGTTAGTCACCTTTAATTAGCCAACTACTTGTTTCAAGCATTTAATTATGGTTTTTCAGGTCTAAAATTTAAAAAAAAAAGAAAAAAAAAAAAGGGAAGAAGAAGAAGAAGAAAGAAAGAAAAGAGAAATACTTTTCTTATTCCAAATTTTGTTAAACTGACAGTAAAGAACAACTCTTGGAAAGTTTGATGATGTGCTTGGGCCCAGATGCCACTGTTTGCCTTGGGTTTTGGGACAGCAGTTAGTTGACCACCTCATTGCGCGTGCAGCAGCTGGATGTTTGATGTGAAACAAAGACAAAAGGTTTGTTGCAGATTTGTTTTTCCTTGATTTCTCATATCTTTTTCTTCTTAGGAATTCAATTGGAACATGCTTGTAATCTATTGTATTATATGATAGCCACATAGTATCATTGGGTCTAAGAGGGATTTAATTTTTTTTGAATTAGTAATTGTGTGAAAAAAAGATTCATATACTTTGGATATTATATGGAAAGACAAAGGCAACATTTTAAATTTGCATTTTACAATAATTTTTCTGTTTTGTAGCAATCAAAGAGAGTAAAACAATCAATTTGTCTTAGTATAAATGTCTTTACTTCTTTTCTTGGTTTGAAGCATGGGAACCCAAAACTGATTGGACAGAATTAGTATTATATAGATTGCAAGAAATGTTTGTTTGAAGATATGTTTTGCTTTATTGTTGTCAAGTCATGAGTGATTGCAGAATTTATCTAGAACTTTTTATTTATTATTTTTTTTTTCGGTTAAAAGCAGTAAAGCATGAATATATTAGGCTAAGCACTATTCTTTTGTTTAAAATTATTTTATATGCTTAAAAGCATGATTCTTCGGCCTCTTCTGATCTAAATATATATATATATATATATATATATTCATGATAATGTGCTTGTTACTGTTGTTACTTCTATTCAATACCGGGCCTTGTCAGACAAATCTGCTAATGCTTTTTACAAACTCAGCAATACCAGAGCACAGATCCTATCTCTGTCTTTGATGGTATGGGTGTGTAACTGGACCTTGAAGTTGAAAGTCACCATGTTTGCCCTTATAATGAAATTTAAGAGTCAATTCCTTTTTTATTAAATAATGTCACATGGGTCCATATTTGTTAGGAAAATAAATAAATTCTAAGAAGTATGGACTTTCCTAATTTGATATTGACTTTTTGAAGTTTATGCTGAGAAGTGAGGACTTTTTCTAGCTAGACATTGATTTTTTGAAGTTTATGCAAAAACAATTGAAATGTCTATTCTTTGTGAAATAGCTATATAGGATAATCGTTTTATGTTTTAATGATCTTTATGATTTTCTTAAAGCATCATGATTAACTATGTGCATGACAAGCCTTGGAAAAGTGATTATTTTAACAATAATGTTCATGTGGAGAGGACCATGGAGGTAATGTATCTGATGTGAATATTATGAGGACAAATGGTGCATAGTGACCGAAAAAGAGAAAAAAAGTTCTTATGGTGGTTATGAAATTTGCTGTGTTGAATATCTTTGAGGTTGGGGCAAGTTTTTTGTCACTATCAATGCATATACTTGTTATGTCATAATTTCCATTGGAGACAATTTTACCTATTTGTATATCGTTTTGAGAGACTAACAGGTTTATGTCTCTATTCTTCTAGTTATTAGTGCAAGTGTTCCAAAGTTGGTGTTGGATTCTGTTTTTGAACAAAAGAATGAGATTGTGATAGCCGTGGAAGAGGAACTTGAAAGGTATTTCTCCGTCTGCTAATTTGGTTTAGTATTAGTCAAGTTACAAGGTAAATCTGTTTCTTTATAATATCTTTGAATTTCACATGCATAGGCCATGTCTGTAACGCCCCAAAATCATAGGCAATAAAAGTCTATTTAATCTGAATAATCCATAAAAATATTAAATAAAAGAAACTAGCAACCTTGAAACTGATTACAAAAGTCAGAGCTCTAATTCACCAAATACAAAACATCCTCAAAATAATTCTCCAATACAAAGTTTAATGCCATAAAATAATAATAAAATCCTCAGTTCCACAAAAATTAATTTGTAACTTCTGTCTCCCAAGAATCTCTACTCCAATAATCCACCTAATGTATCTATAATGGAAAATAAAGGGGGGTGAGATAACTCAATAAGTGGAATTCACTAACATTGGGGTGTGGGAACAAACCTTTCAAATAAATAATTCTTTCAACAGATTCACAACTTATAATTCACCAATATTTTGTCATCAACTATTTCATGTAAAAGAAAATAATATCTTTATATTGTGAGCCATCATAATATATATATTGATATCATCACATAAACAATTCCCTAAGCTTTTCTCGTGGTCAACGTTTATGCCCCGTTGACAGGATTGTGCTGTCCCCTTTTTGGGACTGGAACCTCCTTTCATCCCATTTCTCAAGGATGGCTCCTTTGGAACCTAAAAGTACACTCCCTTGCTAAGGAGCTTCCTTTTGGATCCTCAATAGTATGCTCCCTTGCTAAGGAGCTATCAAATGTGCACTGTCTCCTTTTGGGACCGTCCCTTGCTAAGGACTAGCTGCAGCATGATTGTCCCTTGCTAAGGACTAAATATCATACTGAGCTTCTAATCACGACTTGCCATAGGTTTTCAAAACAAATTCAATATGCTCACAAAATAATCCATTCATACTTCTCAAAATATAGAGACATATTCACACATACAAGTTTAAATAAAATTAGGTTGTCCCACAAGTTTTTCATAAAACGAATAGCCAATGTGCATATCAAACATTTGTAAAATATTCATTTATATATAGAATATCAACATATTCTTTCATATAAAATAGTTTAATAATTAACGCTGTTTTGGAAAAACCCCCAAAATTAGTAAACACCACTTACCTCTTAGTTGCAAAAATAAAGGAAATCAACCTCCCTTGAATCACAACAATTCAGTAGAATTAGAACCTAGCAATACCAAAAATAGGTTCATCAATACACAATTTCCTACTTCAAAATTTATTTTCACACTTAAACGGTTTTATCCTAAACAATATTAATATATCCAAAATCCTCCATTCATTCACTTAACTATCAAATTTACTATTGGAAGCCACGTATTATCTTAATTTGTTGCTTAGCATTCCCTCTTGATGCCATTGGATGTCCATTGACTCTAACCATTATATATATAACTATATATATTCAACTTAACATTGAAGGCCACGCGAGATTGCTTCAATCCATCATCTAGTGCTAGAATGCTCTCTTGATGCCGCTAGGCATATACTGACCTTAATATTACATATAAATATATATATATATATATATATATAATAAACCAAGTGAAAGCTACGTAAACAATCAAGCTTGGACCATGCTTAGTAGGGAATAGCATGGCAATACTTGAGGTAGCATGTGTAGCATGGCAAACTGTCAAAATTTATTTATTATTCTTAGTTTTTCAGCCTCAATGTTGGACTTAGAACTACTAGGTCAGTGCAGCTATGTAAACAATTGCTATTATAATATTGAAATAATCACTCCAAGGACCCAAAATCTATTACACGTTGAACTAGTGTGAAAGCAAAATAACCAGTCAACAATTGTGGCTTAGTGTAAATGCAATAACATAAGCATTCTTTTCACTTTAACATGGTGACCAAGTCCACACCTATTACTCTATTTGGCTCAATTTCAAGTCTGTATCTCTGCCTGACATATTGACCAAGTCTTTATCTAATATAATACAATTATAGGAAACCCTTTTCTATTAGTATAATGATAGTCTAGTTCCAATCAATTGCAAGCTATTGACCATACAAACTTTTAAATCTTGAGCATGAGAAAATCATACCTGAAGACTCCCACCAACGCCACAGTGGAGAAAGGCAGAAATTCAATTGTCGGCTGAAGCAAAAAGAAATCCCATCAGAAAAACACGTGTGACCTAAGAGGAAAAGGCTAGGGTTTTCAAGGCCCATATATGTACTTTTGTCACCTCACTTGGGCTTCATATTCCATAGAATTTATCTTCTTTTTAATACCTTAGGCCCAAATTTATTTAATCCATTTTAATTATAGGCCTCCATTAAAATTTAATGTATAATAATTTAATTGGTATCAAATTATGGGGTGTTACAATGTCAGCTTAAGGATTTGAGATTGTTCAAACCCTCATTGTGTACACTGAACCTGATGAACATGTGAAGAAGGCTATGAGCGAGATAAATGCTGGTAAGTGTTCATTTTGAATTGAACATTCTTTCTCTTCTCTCTCGTCTCGTCTCTCTTTCTTGTCTCTCTCTCTCTCATTGGAAAAATTCCTTCCTTGATTTGTAATGACTTTCCTTAATGTCCTTGATTTGTTTCATAATCACTTGAGTAACATGGCTCCTCTCTGCTTGGGAAACTTTAGTGATTCTCTCACAATCTCAATAATTTTCTTTTTATGATTTACAATCCATTCCTCTCTCTTTCTCTCTCTCATGATATATATATTAGTGATTCCCTTATATATCTTTTGTTCCCAGTTGATTCATCCCTGTCCACATTATTCCAGTTTCTTTGAAGGTGAAAAGATAAACAAACAAATTTGATGTTCTTGATTGATTCTTCAACTTCTTGCAGCCAAGAAATTAGATTACACTTGGTTTAGTTGAATATTTTCTCCTTTATTGGGGGACCAAACATAGTACTTTCTATGCTTTCCAAATCCTTCACCTCAACTTCATAGCAGCCAAGCTGAGGATAGCTATTTAATGCTTCTCTCTGTTCTCTCTTTATCTATTTATTTTGCAATATTTTGCTGTTCTTTTTATTGGAGTTCTCTGATGTAAACTGTTTTACTTGACATCACAGGCTTGTGGCCCCTTTCTATCCAGTGTTAACAGGCCGAGCATTCATTCATACCTCAACAAAGCACTGGCTGAGATTCCATGACCGGATGATTATATTATACAGACACTTCACCTTTTTGGCATTAGAGGTTTTGATGAAAGAGAAATAGTCTATCTTTTAGGTACTTACTAGTTCTCTGCCTTTTCTCATTTTATGCCCTTGTTATATGGAATTGAAAAAGGTTTAAAATGTTACTTTGGTTTGCATTGGTTTTTTGATCATCTGAAGGTGCACACAAAATTGGGAAGATTGGTTGTGAGTTCATACACAAACACCTTTATGACTGCAAGGGTACTGGGCAGCCTGACCCAACCATAGCTTCTGATTTCCTCACTGACATGAGAATGAGGTGCCAAGACAGTAATAGGACCACCACTCAGCCTTCTTCTTAACCCGTGTAATCATTGGAAATGAGTGAGTCTGCATGAATTCACAGCCAGTCATTAAAAATGGGAGAAGACCCCTTTTTGCTGATCAGCAGTAGCTGGCTAATGAGAAGACCACAAGACTGGTAAGGGCCTATGCTTCAGATGACAGATCAACCAACCGCAAGACTGGACTTTGCATGGGCAATGATGAAGATGCCAGTGCTTAATGTTTTGGCTGGATCTCAAAGGTCAGGTCCGACGCAACTACTCCTTGCCTTTTGTCAATTCCTAAGTGACAATCTTGACCATAATGAACTCTTGACATCGTTATGTTTTCATATAAGCTTCTCTTTATGTTCAATGTTTGATTGTAGATGCAGTGACTATTAAACTTCTTGCCTATGCTAATTTGAGTCTATATATAAAGGCAATGGCTTAGCGTAGACATTAGACACAATGATGAAATATGTTATGGCTGTTGAGTTCTTTAGAAATATAGAATTAAAATGTTTGGAATGTTACCAAAAGTTAACTAATATTTGGGGAGATCATAATCTGTGCTGCAACATCCAAATTAATTTAATTGGGTATCAGTGTTTCTAACGAGTTTTGGCTGATTATTCATCATCTGAAGGAGATTTTAGTTCGTTCTTTTTGAGTTTGAACTTCAGAGATAGGAAAGTCTACAATTCTGTGTCATGAAACAAAGAAATTGATTTGTCTATAATTTTCTTTATTTCTTTAATCACGAAGTAGAATATAAAAGTGACTCATAGGCATAGCTTTCAATCAGATGCCATTATGTTTTATTGTCATCAGTTAGTATTCAATTACACTTATCATGCCCGCACATCCAAAGTCATGCTTTAGCTGGGAGCCACTCATGGAGAAGACAACAATGGTACAATCCATGTTTAAGGCATAAAAAAAAAAAAAAAAAAAAAAAAAAAAAAAAAAAAAAAAAAAAAAAAAAAACCTTTTATGTTTAAGGTATAGTCATACCAAAGAGTATATAGGCTACTGCTATGTAACCACCACATTTTAATGCTTTATTTATGTCGGACTTCATTTAATGACCTTGCTTTATGCTCTAGTTTGAGAAGAAATTTCTCTACCCCATTGCAATTCTAAATACATCTTGTGGTCAGTGTATTTTTTTTTTTTTTTTTTTTTAAAGGGGCAACTTCACAGCTTAGTTGCAGCTTCAAATAATCAGGTTATATTCTATTACATATTTCAGTTATTATTATTATTATTACATCCTTGTAATATTACCTTCCTTTTATAGATTAAAGATCTTGTTGGTTGGATTGAATGAAGAGTGGTTATTTATTTATTTATTTACTAAAGAGCGGTGTTAATTACCCTAGTGCTACCTAGGATGCTTGGAGGAGTAGACTAATTTCCTCTATATTTTCAATTAGATAAGATTCTAAAGTTACATATTGATTGTTGGGTAAGCTTAGAAACTTAATGAATTGAATATATGTTCCTAGTGATTTTTGCTGTATTGGTTGCCACAAATTGTTACATACACCTTTACTAGTTGTTTCAAGAACTTCTTTGTTATGGTTTTTCAGGTCTAAAATTTCAAAAAAAGAAAAAAAAAAAAAAAGAAATACTTTTCTTATTCCAAATTCTGTTAAACTCTTAGTAATTCTTTTTGTTGGAGTGCTCTTATGTACAGGCTGGTGGCCCTTTCTATCTCTCTAACTTGATGGAGGGATAGCATTCATTCATAATTTAGATCACTGGCTGACATTCCATGACCAGATGATGATGAAAAATTGTATGTTCTTATTTTTGGTGTCTAATTTCTTGCCATTTATTTTTAGGTACTAATTTGTTGGTCTTATTTTTTTGTGGGATTTTCTTGATCAGGGCTGTGGTGCTTTGGTCCTTTTTGATGACAACAATTGTAATAAAAACCATTTCAGACCTTGAGGGTTTTCAATAAGATTGATTTCATCAAGGAGGAGCTTGAAAAGGCTTGTCCAGGGGTAGTTTCATGTGCTAATATTGTTTCTATTGCCACAAGAGATGGCATTATGCTGGTTTGTTCATGTTCCTTAATCTTCCTATTCTCTCTCTCTTTAAAAATATTTTTATTAATATCCAGAGTCCTTTGGAAACACTTTAAGGTTTAGGATTTGATGATTGTTTGTGGACAATGATTCTTGAATGAAACTTGGGTAAAATGTAAGAAACAGACTTTAAAAGAGTTGGTACCTCTTTACATTTTTTTATGTCGAGAGGAGTCCATAAAGTACATATTAGTTGTGGGGAAAGTTGAGAAAGTTAATGAATTGAGAATGTGTTCCTAGTGAATTTTTCCGTTTTGGTTTCCACAAATTGTTAGTCACCTTTAATTAGCCAACTATTTGTTTCAGGCACTTTTTTATTATGGTTTTTCAGGTCGAAAACTTCAAAAAATTCCAAAAAAAAAAAAAAAAAAGAAAAAAAGGAAAAGAAGAAAAAGAAAGAAAGAAAAGAGAAATACTTTTCTTATTGCAAATTCTGTTAAACTAATAGTAAAGAATAGCTCTTGGGAAGTCTGATGATGTGCTTAGGCCCAAATGCAGTTAGCTGGCCACCTTTCATTGCGTGTGCAACAGCTGGATGTTTGATGTGAAACAAAGACAAAAGTTTTGTTGCATATTTGTTTTTGCCTTGATTTCTCATTTCTTTTTCTTCTTAGGAATTTAGCTGGAACATGCTTATAAACTTTTGTGTTGTATGATAGCCACATAGTATCATTGGGTCCTAGAGGGATTTAATTTTTTTGAATTAGTAATAGTGTGAAAAAAAGATTCATATATTTTGGAAATTATATGGGAACACAAAGGTAACATTTTAAATTTACATTTTACAATATTTTTCTATTTTGTAGCAATCAGAGAGAGTAAAACATTCAATTTGTCTCAGTATAAATGTCTTTACTTCTTTTCTGGGTTTGAAGCAAGGGAACCCAAAACTGACCAACTAGTTGTTTCAGGCACTTTTTAGTTAAGGTTTTTCAAATCTAAAATGTCAAAAAATTAAAAAATAAATAAATGAAATACTTTTCTTATTCTAATTTTTGTTAAACTGACAATCAAGAACAGCTCTATATTGATAACTCTTTTTATTGGAGTTCTCTGATGTAAACTACTATACATGACATCACAGGCTAGACAACATTCTTTCATATTTCAACAGGCATCGAATCTTAGGTGTCTTGGCCTCTTTGATCATCTGAGGGTGTACAAAAAATTGGGAAGATTGGCTATGAATTCATACAGAAACACCTCTTTGACTTCAAGGGGACAGGGCAGCCAAACCCAACTATAACTCTTGATTTCCTCAATGAGAAGAGAATGAGGTGCCAAGACAGTAATAGGACCACCACTCAGCCTTCTTTTTCATCCATGGCTTCATTGGAAATTAGTGAATCTGCAGTGGAGGATGTCATATTTGCAGGCTTTGTCATCTTCAATATCATCTGGGGTAGGTTTTGGCACTCACTACTGTCAGAGCTTTTTAAGGGGGAGAGGACTCCTTTTTGCCAATCAGCAATTGATGGCTAATGAGGAGTCCTCAAGATTGGTAAGGGCTTATGCTTCAAATGCCTGATTAATTTTTCGAATGGACTTTGCTCAGGTGATGTTGAAGATGTTAGGTCTTAATGTTCTGACTAGATCTCAAGGTCTAGTCCAACGAAACTGCTCCTTGGCCTTGGTTAGTTTCTAAGTGTCAGTCTGGCCATAATGAACTCTTAAGATCTTTGTTCTTACATATTAGTTTTTCATATGTTCTATGTTTGATTGTAGATGCTGTTACTTCTAAATTTCTTGTCTGTGCTAATTTTTGAGTCTATATATAAAGGCAATGGCATAGAGTGTAGAGTCTGTAGACATTAGTTGATGCTTTTGGTTGGTATGTCTGTGTTTTAGTTGGTAGGGCATAGAGTTTAGACATTTGTTGAAGCAGCTCAAAGATACTGCTGGGAAAGGCTAGTATGTCTTTGTCTTAACGAGGAGTTTCTATTTTAGCTTTTCATTATATTTTCTTATGTCTGATTGGTTGTTAAGAAAAGGAAAGAGAGGAAAGCTTTGAATTTTATAAACTTTAATGCTTCTGTTTTCAAGTTAATCACTAACTCTCTCCTCAAATAGTCTTAGGTGTAAATGGGTGGAGGAATTTAGTTTTTTTTGAGTCTCAACTAATAAGATTTGTTCTTCTTTTTTTTCTTTTCTTTTTTTCTCTCTCTTGCTAACAATGATTACATTCTTGTTTTGGTAAAATGTACATAGGTTTGACTTACCTGCACAAACCATCACCCCAAAGATTCAGAAAGATCTGCGTTTACTGAAGGTGTGGTGAACTCTATTTTTTTCCATGTAGTTTGCTTCCATGGCACTACTTTTCAATTATGCTCAAATGATTCTCTGTAACATTTTAATTGCTTCATTGTTTTTATCAAAAAAAAAAAAAATTGTTTCACTTTTGAGAATTTGCTTAGTGTTTCAACTTTCAACTTGTGTGCTTTAGGGAATGTGCAATTAAGCAACTTGAGTCACTGTCATGCAGAAATGGAATTAGGGAAATTATTTAAATGCCTCTTTGTAAAGAAAGTATAATGAAATCTTACTCTTCTACTTAAGAGATTGCTTGACTTTAGATAACTAACAAACTGGAAAAATAGAAATGAAGTAGATGGTAGGGGACTTCCTATTGATGCATTTAATATATTCTATAATATATATGCAGTCATTAGCCTCTGGCTGGATCCATGTTTAGCATTTGAAAATTCTTTTCTATGTATGGAATGTAAAATTTTTACTTACCAAAAAATAATGTTTGTGTAAAATTTGAGTCTAGATGGGTAATATACCAAATTGAAACTAAAAGCTGGTTGATTTTCCATGAGTTGAATTGGAATTGATAATATTTCTGCCAATGATGGTAACAGGGCCTTGTGTAACTTGTAAGCAGCATCCTTAGGCTCTCTGTAACTTGTAAGCAACATCCTTAGTGAGAGGGATTTACCCTACACCATATGAAGATGATTTTCCAGGGATATAAATGTTATCTGTGAGTCATATACTGCCAGTTAGTTTTCTTGTAAAATGGCATTGATATACTCAAGTATAAAACTTTGGCTAGACTTGAAGTAATTATGATGGCAATATCCTGGAATCTTTGATTTGTTGCTTTATCTAGGATATTTACAGTTTCAATTTCAAAATGTTGATTCAGCATCTCAGCTTGACTCAAAAAGTTTTGTTTGCATCATATTGACCTGAATGCACATGATTCTAGTTGTTTACATGAAATTCATATCAAGAAGCCATCAAAACACATCGTAATTTAAGAAATGCTTTAAATTATGATGGGCTCTTACTTTGACCAAAGTGAGCGTTCTCTTATCATAACATGTTCTAGATATAGGACTAGAACTAATTCATCTTATGATTTCTTTGGAGTTGAACAAGTCTCACTCAAACAATCTCCCATTTATTTTTGAATTGTGCTGGAACTCATTTAGACTTTGTCATTATAAATATCTAAATGCTGGAAAGTTATTCAATACTCCTTTAGTAATACTCTCTCCTCTCACATGAATGATGGGGCCTACCGTGAATTTAATTCGGGCCTACCGTGAATTTAATTCGTGGGACCTATTATGATGTGTCAAGAAAATAAATTTATATGCACTAAATAATTACAATTAAATAATCATATATAAGAACTTAATGTGAAGCTTCTTTTTTTTTTTTTTTTTTTTTTTTTAATTTGGGGGGGGTGGGGGGGTGATAAGGTATTGTGAAGCTTGCATATGCATGTACTGGTTATGGGTTTATCAAGATAATAGGATGCTTGCTAATCGACTTTGATGGTTCATTTGCTTGCTAGGAGTTTAGATTCTATAACTTAGGCAGGTTATTATTGATCTATTATTGATCTCTGAATTCTTTCTTGTGTTCATAATTACAGTTGAGAAGTGCCATTGATCTGAAGAGGCACTACAAGAAGGGTGATTCAAAATCCAAAACATTGCCAAGTATTTCCTGGTAAGTCTATTTGTAATTTCTAGATTAATAGTATAGTATGTGATATCTTGGAGCTGTAACTAGGACTGTGTGTATATTCTCTTTTGGGTGGTATACATTTTGTTATTTAGGCTTGACTAATTCTTACACCATTTGGTCTTTTGACAATTAGATCGGGACGGTGATAGAGTCAGCGTCAGACTTCTTCATAGGTAGACTAACAAGGAAGGAGAGAAAAAGAACAATTGCAACTGAGTTGTTATCTGATTGTATCCTTGCTGATTACAGGTGAGATATGCAAATCTATCTTGTGTTTGGGTTGAAAACCATATGACCATATCACAACATGATGTGTTGAGTTTAAAGGGTAAAAAGAATGTGGTGGTGTTGTTGTCATTCGTAAAACTTTGTTCTTTTGCCTATTTAGAATAGATGGTTAAGATGAATTCAGCTAATTTTTGTCTTAAATGCCATAAGAGCATGCTTATCTCAGTTGTCATTTTCAAATGGACTTAAAAAAGAACTTCAGAGTTTAGACAGACATAATTTGTTAAGAAAATAGCTATAATGTGAAGCATGGTCATCATACATAACAAAAATATCAAGACTTGAGAGAGCATATGTTATTATATGGGGCAAGAGGGGGCAGGGGGCACCAAAAAGATGACCTTGTTATTTATGATTTGTATTTCTAGAAATTATTTCTAGTAGAAACTTCCATCTTGACTCACCCTCTTATAAGCAAAAGCTAATTTGGAGTCCTCTATTGTGCACCTTACACGTTTCCATTACTACATTTAACCAAATCGGAATGATTTGATTATATTTTAGGAAGTTGTTCCTTTGTCCTTGATTATGTGAAGAGCCCAATTATTTTTATGATTATCCGTGTTTGTATTTGATTTAGTTCCTTTGGGATAGCCAGAATCTCTCTATGAAATGAAGCTTTAATTTTAGTTTGTAATGTGTCTTGCTTCATTTTCCTTTTCGTGTGGAAACCATTTTCAGGAAGCGCAAGGTTCAAGAGATAGAAGAAAAGAATCAACCAGGGGGGAATGAGAAATGGAAGATAAAAGGTCAGTAGTCGCAGAAGCGTGCAAAGCAAAGAAGGCACTGAAATATCTTCACCATTTTTTATCAGATATTTCGACATTTATAGAGCACATTGGAAAGAGTATAGTATCAAGATCAACCCAGAGAAATATTTGATAGACTAAGATAATTTTACCTAGTGACATGAGAAACAGAATCCACTGAACTGATTTATAATTCATAGTTATATTCACACGTGCTGTTTCTCTTTGATGTTGGCTCCTTCCCATAGTTTTCATTATAGAGTTGATCATTTTTGTTGTAACGTATAAACGCATGCTCCAGGAAATATTATTTATTGATGGGAATTTTGGTTATTTATTGATCAAAACAAAGATCTTACTGGTTGATTGCTTCAAGAGTGGAGTTAAAAGTTACTTTTTATTTCACATTTACTTTCAGAACAAAGCTGGTTATCCTGATGAACTTATAAATTGACTAAGTCGTTGGGCGCTTATTACAAATAGCAACAGGCCAACACAAAAACTTATAACCAACTTCACCACAAGACTACACACATGGAAGAATGAAGGATGTGCATGATTTTCAAACTCTCTTGGTTTCACGTTTAACTTATCACTTATCAATAACAAAACATACACACACTTGCAATATTAGAATGGAAATAAAGGTTGTTTTACTAAAAATGACCTACGCATGAATATTTTAGATTTTATATTTTATGAAGTACATATAACTATTAACAATAATAAGCCACTAACTCTAAATTTGTTCAATACAAACTTGGGAATGCGGTTTTTTAAAAACAATTTCCTCATAAGAAAATTCAATGTCAGTCTCAAAAGTCTACCCTACTAGAATGAAGGATTTCTTTAGGAGACGAGGGCCAAGGCAGACTTTGATATCACAGGTAAATTTGAAATGGATGGTGAAGACATATCTTTCCTCTATAAAAGACCTTTAAGTGGAGTATAAGGTAATGTGACTAGGATAAACAAGGGTAAAAGGCCTTAAAGTGAAGTTCAAGTTTCAAAATCCATGTTTAGAAACCCTCTTAGGCCTCAAGATAGATCTAAGTGTGTGTGCCTACTTGTCACCGTTGTGGTGTTGTTGGTCATATGACTCATATTAGACAAATTGTTTTAAACTGAGGTTTTAGACTGAATTCATATGAAGTCCTTCAACTAGGAAGCAAAGTAGACCTAAGACTAATCATGCTTATTTGAATTATGGTGTTTTTGGACACACTCATTCCTATTATTTCAAATTATCTGAATGTAGACTAAACACATTTTCCACATTTTGAAGAGTATACATCATTGGCATCATAATAGCGTAAAGCTGATTTTTCCAGGGAGAAACAAATTAGAATCTGCACCTATTGCATTTAAAATTAAGCGACAAATATAGAGGCGTTCGTATTGTAAAAAGCACTGCTTTGAAAACAGTCATTATTTCTTAGATTGAATTAAATTATTATGCGAGGCTTTTTCTTTTTTTTTTTCTAAATAATTTATTATGAGGGGCTTTTAAAGGGAAACTCATACCAGCTAATGCAAATACTCTAGCTCAATTAGGCTTTTTTTTTTTTTTTTTTTTACCCCCTATTTCTTAAGAAGGACCCTTGTCATGAAATAGTAAAAAGTAAACAACACGTTTAAAAAATTAAATTAAATTATAAAAAAAAAAAAAAAAAAAAAAAGCCACAACACAAATAAATAATTTAACCCCAAGGTATGATGAAACCATTGCAGAGAACAATACTCTCACATGTTTCCAATAGGAAGCCCCTTGTAAAAACCGTTAAACATCAAAATTTTTATTTATTAAGTACATATAACCTAGTATGAAATAATATCTCCTCAATTATATGGGTTTTCAATGAAAATGAGTTCACTTTGAATGGAAATCAAAATAGTCAAAGGCCCCAATTGGGATCAAAACTGAAATTGAGCTCAAAGAGAAGAACAAGCTAATACACATTGAATAATGTGAGAATGGGATGACAGAAAGCATTGTTCCTGCGAGACATCATCATCATGGGACTCTAGCCTCAACAGGGATGCCGTTTCATTAATTGTAGACACATATGATTACTTAGGCAAACGGTGGCGTTTCACTGATGCCACTTGAAGAGGAAAGTGTTAGCTCACTCAAACGGTGACGTATGGGATTAGAGATGTTAATACGAATTAGTTAGAGTTCTAAAAGTCCATTAGAGATGCGTAAAACGTGGGAATGGTTGTTAGGAGATAATTTATCTTTGGATTTCAGCTTTTAAATTGTAATTGAGATAAAATTAGTTTGTTTGGCATCAGCTTTAAAATCTCACTTTTTCTCACTAAGCACACTTTCAACAAAAAAATTTCAATAAAAGGTTAGACAAATAATATTATCACAGAATTATTCCTCACAATTCTCTTTGTTTTTCACTTCGGCTTCTCCATTATATAATGTTTTCTATCTCTTCCTCTTTCTTTGTTACTCAATTAATCTTACTTTCTTAGTTTATTCATAGCAACTTAAGATTTCTTAAAGACAAGGTCCATTGAACTCAAAATTATTAGGTGCTCTTAAAGTACAGTGATATAGTGCTCCTTCATCTCATATTCATGATGGATCCCACCATAAATCTAATTAGTGGGACTCACTATGAATGTGAGAGGAGATACAACCACATCACCAAATTTCAGGAGTATCTAATAATTAGAGTCTGTTTGGATACCGCTTATTGCTGAAAACTGAAAACACTGTAGCAAAATAATTTTTAAATGTGTGAATAGTGCCGTGGGACCCAATTTTAAAGAAAAATTTGCTGAAATCTGTACTTGTAGGTCTCGTGAACAATGCACGGGACCCACAGAAAAAACGCAAACGCGCATTTTTTTCCTTTTCATCACAATCCAAACCCAGCCTTACTCTTGTTAAACAAGCTTTTCGGGTTTTACCAATTAGAGAACATTTGAATTTCCTTCAAAATATTGAATTTTTTGTGCCTCATTCCACACATCAATTTAGAGCATTCATATCAGCTCATGTAAATATTCATGTCCATTTTTGCATATGAACTTATTTTTCCACTTTACACACTCACTTTTCAAAACACCTCATATCAGATTATCGAATTTACATTGCTATATTTCATTAAAGTATCAATTTTTTTTTAATTATTTCTCTTTCTTCACACACAATAACCACCATCTACTCTCTTCCTCGATCCCTTGTGATATGTAAAAAAAGAATAAAATAAATAAATGCAAAATGAATAGTGCTAAGTGTAAATTTACACGATTACAGTACCAACCATATATTTTTATACAATTTTGTGTGGTCTGATGTGAGTGAATTTTTAGTTTAATTAGCTAAAATATCGTCCTTTTTTATTATACAAACATTGATGTGAGTGCTTTTATGAAAATGGATTTAGCTAATGAGCTTGTTTGGAGCATATGTGAAAACATGCATTTTAAAAATGACAAAATTTAGCTACAAAATTGGTTGTACAAACATTACTACATATTTTAAAAATCTAACTGTTGAATTGCATGTTCTTTACGCTCTTAATACACATGTCAAATTTTGTGTCAATCGGATATTATTTACTATATAATCTATAAGCTTATATTTTATGCATAATTTTAAATTACAAAAACTTGAAATTTAAACAATTTATTAATAACATAACTATTGATATTTAATTTTCTTGAAATTTTACAATCATAGAGGATATAAGAATAAGATGTAATCTAATGGTAGATTTGTCAAAATTCACCTCCAATAAAAAGATATTAAGTAAAGTTATAGCCTAAGGCTACAAACAATTTTGTAGCTAAACTTTGTCCTTTTAAAAATATGAAAATTTATTTATTTTTATAATGTAAATTTATAAAAAAGCTAACTATTTGAAATATATATAATATATATATATATATATTAATGCTTTATTAATATATTAATATATTAATATATATATATATATATTAACGCTAACTATTTGAAATATATTAATGCTTTATATTATTACATTCAACATATATTAATACTCCTTTGTTGTGTTTCCTTCTTACCGTCGTTGGCGCCACCCTAGTCGTAAAGGAATTCCTAGAACCGAACTGTAAGGCCTGTTTGAGTCAAGAGAGGGCGTGTAGGGCATGAGAGGTATAAGGTTGGTTAAGGTATGTGTTACGAAATGCAACGGTTGTGAGAAAAACATGATAACTGAGTGTTGAACCTAGGACAGTATGGATAGGTTGTGGAGATCCAACTCCTCTGTCAGCTCCAGGACTAGTTGTCCTCCTGATATTGTAAATGAAGAAGATCACACTATTGATGATAATGAGTTGATTCCTGATTTTCATAATTGGAATATTCCTAAAGTTGATAATAAAATTGTTTATAAAACAAATTTTGTTGAGAGTACTTTTTATTCTGCTTACAAAGCTAGAACTATTGAACAAATATTCTCTATTTCAAAAGTTCATGAAAAATGCTGCTTGTTTTCTAAAAGAAATATTAATGAATTCCTTGTTGCTAAAAAATTCAGCTATTTGCATATTGGTATGGTTCAAATGGCTATTAAACCACTCACCCGAAAGGATATTAATGCTTCTGTACTTATGTGTTTAAGAGATGCTAGATTTAAGATCTTTAAAGATAGGATTCTTGGTATGATTACTGTTTCTATGTATGATGGTCCTGTTTATTTTAACTGTTATCCTGATCTTACTCTTACTTTGGATGATCCTAATATTGTTAAAGCTTTGACATTGAATATTGCTTCATCTGGTTATCACATGGAAGAAGGTAGTAAGCCTTTTGCTTTGATTTATCGCATTTATTAGAGACTGTTAGGTACTCAAATAAACCCATGTGCTAAGATTCCTAGAGAACCTTCTGGTAAAACCATGTTAATTCAATGCTCAACCCATGATGCTAAAGTTCAAGTTCCAAAAATGATTCAATGACAAGATGTTAAGCTTCCTAATGATTGGTTGTTAGAACAAGAATCCCCTCCTGCTAAACCTGTTTTTGATGAGCTTGATCTTACTCATATTCAACAATATCTTGATGGCACTGTTAAAATAAGTTTTCAAAACAATCCACCTTTGAGGATCAACGAAGGAAGACATTCCTTTGCTGGATCTGAAAGTATTTCAAAAAGAGATCAAGAGATCAACGATTTTTTGCAAAAGAGTTTTGAAAAACCCACTGATTTAAAGATCAAAGGTGTTTCAAGTGATAAATCCCAAATTAGCACTCCTTTTTACTCCAACAAAGCAGAATCTTCCTCTCCATATGGTAGAACTGCTTGTGAAGAAGAAGAAGACACTAAATCTGTTTGTCCATCTGATTCTAATTTTCCTCCTATTGAAAACCATGTTTACCAAAATCAATTAAGAGTTTTGACTATTTTGGATGAAAGCTTTGAAGTTGATTTGGTTTCCTTGTATAATGAATTTATGCTTGCAAAATACAGAAATAAAAAAAAATATTTCCAAAATAATTTTGCTCAGTCTAAAAGAGATCGTGTTAAAAGAGAATGGTTAGAAAAGATGAATCAATTGAAAAAACATATTTTGTTTTTGGATTTTCTTGAAAACCATTATGTTTCAAAAGATGAAATTTTAATACAACATTTAAATGTGATAAGAAAATTAAATTTTGTTAAAGCAGATAAAACCATTGTCAAGTCTACTCATCCTCCTCTTGAAACAATTTTGATAACTACTAAGAAGGATGAAGTCAAGGCCTCTCCCTTCAAAATTGCTGATGATCAAACTCCCATTGTTAGTCTTATTAAACAAAACAATTTTAATAATGAATCTTTGCATATTATTGGTCAACAGCTTGACCATATCGAAGAAAAAATTGTTGAAAAAACTGTTTCTCTTGAAAAATCTGTTTCTGTTAAAACTGAGAAACCTTTGATTGATTTACCCAGTCAAAGAGAAAAAGTTATGTTTAAAACTTCTTAGTCCAAGACTCTTGAAATTGTTGAAAAAATGCTTTCTGATTTAAAAGTTAAAACTGAGGGTACTTCTACAAGTACTTCGGCTGCTCGAACCACTATGAGTACTCTAGTTGCTCGAACTATTTCAAAAAATGAAAGTGTGTCTGAAGAAAATATAGATTCTGATATTGTTCCTTTTGCATCTGCAAAAAGGATTTTTGATGATGATTTTCCAGAAATTAAAAGATTTGTTGGAAACTCCAAACTCATGTCTTTTACCAAAAACCAGTATTCAAAACCCAATCCTCCTGATATGCAGTTTGAACAAAGATCTTTTCAAACACAGTTTTCTGTTTCTGCTGAAAAGCTTTATGAATGGAATATTGATGGTTTGTCTGAACATGAAATCATTAATAAAACGAGTCATATGTCTATGGTTGGTATTGCTTATCAAAATAACCATGATCTTGATCAACCTGAAATTGTTAATTTACTTACTGGTTTTTCTGGTACTCTTCGTGGATGGTGGGATTCATACATCACTGAAGAATCCAGAGAGTCTATTAAACATGCTGTTAAAAAGAATGATGAAGGTTTGCCTATTTTTTATGAAAGTATTGGTCGTGGTATTCGTGATGGTGTTAATACCTTGATCTATACTATTCTCAAACATTTTGTTGGTACTCCATCCAATATTTCATCTCGTGTTTCTGACTATTTAAATAATTTGAGTTGTCCTACTATGTCTGATTACAGATGGTATCAAGATGTTTTTACTTCCAGAGTGATGCTCCAGAAAGATTGCCAAAAGCCTTATTGGAAAGAAAAGTTTATTGACGGTCTGCCTCCTATCTTTGCTTATAAGGTAAAACAAGAATTAATGGGTAAAATTGATTCTATTGATTATGATAATTTAACCTATGGTGATATTTTCAGTACTATTAAAAAACTTGGTATCAATATGTGTAATGATGAAAAATTGTTAAAACACCAACTAAAGAATAAAAGAAAAGCTAAATATGAAATGGGTAATTTCTGTGAACAATATGGTTTGCCTTCTATTGCTCCTTCCAAGCAAAAAAGTAAAAAATATGATAAAAACCATAAAAAATACAAAAAATACAGAAACAACTTCGTTAAACCTAATGATTTCTACCCTAAGAAGAAATATGTTTCTAAAAAATATAACAAACAGAGATCAGGTAAAGGTAAATGCTTTAACTGTGGTAAACCTAGATACTTTAGTAAAGATTGTAAGCAAAAACCTGGTAAGTTGAAAAACAAGTTTAACATGTTAAATATTGATGATAAAGTGCAAGAAGAATTATTCAAAATCCTTGAATCAAACAACTCGTCTGATTCTTTGGAAGATTATTTTTCTTCTTCATCTGATTCTTGCTATCAATCTGCTGATGATTCTTTTGATTCACCTAATATTAAAAATGGTTGTAGAGATTCTTGTTGCAATGTTATTAATTCTGGTAATGCTCACACTAAGGGTGAAGAAGATGAAAAATTAATAATTCAACTGATAAATCAAATTCAAAACCCTGAATTACAAAAAGAATATTTGGATAAGTTTAAGAAAAATTTGATAAAAGATGAAACGGGTAAAAAGCTAAAATCAACCATAAGCTTTGAAGAAACTTTGGAGAGATGCAATAAAAAGAAATCCAAAGAATTGACTGTTAATGATCTTCAACATGAAATTAATGTTGTTAAACAAGAGATAAATGAATTAAAACATGAATTTAAAAGCATTAAAAGTGATAACAATAATCTCAAACAAGAATTGATAATGTTAAAAATTGATGACAATCTTAATAAATCTGATAATGAACAAGATGAGCACAAAGATGGAGATGAACCCAGTCAACAGGCTCTTCTTTCTAATAAAGGTACTGTTGATTATTCTCAACTTAGCCTTGTTAATAAATTGCTTCCTCCAAAATGATTTACAAAAGTTAAAATTGTTGTTTCCCATGATTATCGTTTCACTGTTATTGCTATGATAGATTCTGGTGCGGATATGAACTGTATCCAAGAAGGATTGATTCCTTCAGAATATTTTGAAAAATCAACTGAAAGATTGGTTTTTGCTAATGGTAGCCAAATGAAGATTAGATATGAATTGAATAATGATCATGTTTGTCATGATAATGTCTGCTTCAAGATTCCTTCTGTTCTTGTTAAAAACATGACTGATAAAGTGATTCTTGGTCTGCCATTTATAAATACTGTGTATCCTTTTCTTGTTGAACATGACAAAATTACTACTAATCCTTTTGGACAGAAAGTAAAATTCAAATTTGCTTCAAAGTTTGAAATTGATATTGATAATCTATCTTATAAGAAAGACTCCCCCATGAATGAGCTTATTCAAGAACTAATGATGAGTTCTTGCCAATATTTCACTGATGATTTTAAAGGTAATATTCATAATACCAAAATGTTAACTACTATCAACTGTTCTAATATTATCAATGTTTCTTCGCAAGAATCGGAGAATGTTTCATGGATAAATACCACTAATAAGTGGAATAATACTAATACTTATACCACAAGTAAGTGGATTATTATGACTTCCTCGGCAGAGAGGAAGAACAAGGGAAAAGCACCAATACAGGGCTATTCTCAAGAATAAAGGCTCCCAACGGGACAACCTTTTGTAATGCATGAAGGCGTATCTTCTGGAGTAAAATCCAGTAGATCAACATCCCTTCAGGAATTTGTCCCAGCAAAGATGACACATTCCAATGGTGATATATTTATTCCTTTACAAGAAGTTTTGTCCAGAACTACAATTCCACAATGGAACTTATTCAGAATTACCAAATTCTATTAAATTCATTCTTGATAACCTTCAATTTGCTTTTACCAGAAACCACCATAATGTTTTCCAGAAAACCCTCAGAGCCCTTGAAATCCACCTTGTTAACCTTACTGCTCAAAATGAGGCCTATATAAGCCACCATGATAACCTTGTTCCAGAAAATAACCTTATTTCACAAAATGATCCTGCTTCATAAAATACCTCTGTTTCAGAAAATGAGGCTCTTAAAAGCCGTCTTAAAGCCTACATTAGTCAACTCTTTGGCAAAGAGGAAATCCATTCAATGGATAAAGAGACTATAATGGGCATTGATTATGCTAGATTGAGTCTTAAGACCCAATTTATGTTAAGAAGTGTTGTTGCCAACTTGCCTTCAGATATACAATTCTGTATTCTGGAATGCGAGGCTATGTTTAGGTCTTTTGACCTATGGTTCAAATATTTCAAGAAACTTGTTACTGCCACTATTCCTAATTCTGATGAACTAGACGAAGGTGATAATGTCTTTCTTCAGCTTGAATGGGAAGAACACTTTGGGAGTAGTCTCATAGTGTATGAAAAGAAACATCCATTTCTTGGTCTCCTGATTGATTATGATGATGGTTCATATTTTACTGATGAAGATTCAGCTGATGATGATGATAGGAATCCTAACTGGCTTTCCCAAATGTTTGAATATGGTTTTATTAGGTTCATAAAATTAACAAGCCATAAACAAGCCAGTCAGCTTCCACAGATTATTCAAACTGCTATTAAAGGTTTTGAAAACTCTTCCACTAAACCTTTTGTTTCCATCAGATGCTGGAGTACTTTACCAGATTGGGAAAGAGATAACTGGATGAATGTCCAACCCTCAAAGCATCTCATTCTCATCAATGGTCACACCCACCAAGGACAATGGCTTGAAGGAAATTCCCACTTGTCCTTCGATGATCCTTTTACTCTTGCAAAATGTTGGAGAAATTATTTTAATAACCAAATTCTTGAAGTTTCTTAGAATCTATGGAAAAATTATCATTTCATAGGAAGCACAGATAGAATCTCTGTTTTTGGTCCCAAACCCTATGCTAGTGCCCTTGTTCACTTACAGATAGCAGATCATCCTAATCCAAGAAGTCTTATCATCCCAGGAAAAACTCCAAGGTTTGAGCCACTTTTATATTGCGGATTATGTAATAAATATGCTATTTATCATGAGCATGCATGTGATGATAATGCTCAATGGGATCCTTATGATGGTTATCCATCCGATGCTCCTTCTACTGATTGATGAGTTCACTCCTGAGGCTACTACTGTTTGAAACTATTGTTACTTTCCCTTATTTGTTTGGTTTGCACAAAAGCCAAAATACTTCAATGTCTTTGAAGAATATGTTGCTGAAAATCCGGAACTATTTCAAGATACTCCAGATTTGGCGGAAGATTTTGATTCTCCTACTTTTTTGGCCTGCATAATGGCCTAAACATTTCAATATTTACCACTGCTAAAAGCCTGTTTCCCACTAATATGATGCTTCTGAAGATTCCCAAGACTATTGCTCATTTGCAACTGAAGGATAGTGCTTATTGGTTTCTTTTATTGGTTTCTTTTGACACCAAAGGACACCAATAATGTGGCCTTGTCCCTAAATTTGTAGTCCTCTTGCTGATCTCTACGGAGGATTCCCCACAATCTTGAGTCAAAAAGAAGAAAAATTCTCTTTTACTATTCATCTGTCACTGTTCACCTGACATTGTTCACCTGTTACTGTTCACAACACTGTTCACTCCGATTTTGACTATTTAAGGGGGGTTGTCCCTTAAGTTAGAACAAGCTTTTGACTATAGAATTTCCCTTAGAATTTTCTTGAGAGAGTTTTCTTTCCTAGAAGCCTTCTTTGAGAGAATTCCTTGTTCCTACTACTACTACCTTGTTTACTACAAACCTTGTAACTAGGACTAGTTCAAGCTTTGTAATTATCAACCTGTTCTGAGATCTTGTATTAACTACTACTACTGCTGTAAGTGTTTTGTACTATTTTCTATAACAAGTATTTTCAGTTTTCTGTTCATTATACTACATGTTGCTACCGCCACCTTGGACGGATTACCGCCATCTTGGACGGTTCTAAATTGCTTTCATTTACTTTGAATTATTTTGTTATATACTACTTGGCTGGTTCTACCGCCTTATTATTCTCACTAACTTATTTACATTACTTTCAACATATATTATTACTGTGCTTTCGTCTCTTCCCTTTAGCTGTGCATCTCCTTCCCCTTTATGGTATCAGAGCCACTCTTTTCTGGCTGGTGATAGTGTGGTTGTGTTCTCTGTCTCTCTGTCTGTGTCTACTCGAAAACTTGATATTCCGCTGTTGTGTTCCCTTCTTACCGTTGTTGGCGCCACCCTAGTTGTAAACAATTCCTAGAATCAAACTGTAAGTCCGTTTGAGCCAAGAGAGGGCGTGTAGGGCATGAGAGGTATAAGGTTGCTTAGGGTATGTGTTAGGAAATGCAATGGTTGTGAGAAAAACATGATAACTGAGTGTTGAACCTAGGATAGTATGGATAGGTTGTGGAGATCCAACTCCTCTGTCAGCTCTAAGTCTAGTTGTCCTCCTGATATTGTAAATGAAGAAGATCACACTATTGATGATAATGAGTTGATCCCTAATTTTCGTAATTGGAATATTCCTAAAGTTGATACTAAAATTGTTTATAAAACTAGTTTTGTTGAGAGTGCTTTTTATTTTGCTTACAAAGCTAGAACTGTTGAACAAATATTCTTTATTTCAAAAGTTCATGAAAAATGTTGTTTGTTTTCTAAAAGAAATATTAATGAATTCCTTGCTGCTAAAAAATTCAGTTATTTGCATATTGGTATGGTTCAAGTTGCTATTAAACCACTTACCCGAAAGGGTATTAATGCTTCTGTTCTTATGTGTTTAAGAGATGCTAGATTTAAGATCTTTAAAGATAGCATTCTTGGTATGATTACTGCTTCTATGTATGATGGTCCTGTTTATTTTAACCATTATCCTGATCTTACTCTTGCTTTGGATGATCCTCATATTGTTAAAGCTTTGACATTGAATATTGCTTCATCTGGTTATCACATGGAAGAATGTAGTAAGCCTTTTGCTTTGATTTATTGCATTTATTATAGACTGTTGTGTACTCAAATAAATCCTGGTGTTAGGATTCCAAAAGAACCCTCTGGTAAAACCATGTTAATCCAGTGTTCAACCCTTGATGCTAAAATTCAAGTTCCAAAAATGATTCAATGACAAGATGTTAAGCTTCCTAATGATTAGTTGTTGGAACAAGAATCCCCTCTTGCTAAACCTGTTTTTGATGAGCTAGATCTCACTCATATTCAACAATATCTTGATGGTATTGTTAAAATAAGTTTTCAAAACAATCCACCTTTGAGGATCAACGAAGGAAGACATTCCTTTGCTGGATTTGAAAGTATTTCAAAAAGAGATCAAGAGATCAATGATTTTTTGCAAAAGAATTTTGAAAAACCTTCTGATTTAAAGCTAACAGGTATTTCAAGTGATAAATCTCAAGTTAGCTCTGTTTACTATTCTACTAAACCTGAAACTTCCTCCCTATTTTGTGGAACTGCTAATGAAGAAGAAGATGACACTAAGTCTATTTGTCCATTTGATTCTAATTTTCCTCCTATTGAAAACCCTGTTTACCAAAATCAATTAAGAGTTTTGATTGTTTTGGATGAAAGTTTTGAAGTTGATACGGTTTCTTTGTATGATGAATTTATGCTTGCTAAAAATAGAAACAAAAGAGAATATTTCAAAAATAATTTTGCTCAGTCTAAAAAGACTTTGTTAAGAGAAAATGGTTAGAAAAGATGAATCAACTGAAAAAACATATTTTGTTTTTTGATTTTCTTGAAAACCATTATTTTTCAAAAGATGAAGAAGTTTCAATACAACATTTAAATGTGATAGAAAAAAAATCAAATTTTGTTAAAGCAAATAAAGCCATTGTCAAGTCTACTCATCCTCCTCTTGAAACAATTTTGATAACTACTAAGAAGGATGAAGTCAAGGCCTCTCCTTTCAAAATTGTTGATGATCAAACTCCTATTGTTAGTCTTATTGAACAAAACAATTTTACTAATGAATCTTTGCATATTATTGGTCAACAACTTGACCGCATTGGATAAAAAATTGTTGAAAAAACTGTTTCTCTTGAAAAACTTGTTTCTGAAAAGGCTGTTTCTGTTAAAACTGAGAAACCTTTGATTGATTTACTCAGTCAAAGTGAAAAAGTTATGTTTAAAACTTCTCAGTCCAAGACTCTTGAAATTGTTGAAAAAATGCTTTTTGATTTAAAAGTTAAAACTGATGATACTTCTAGAAGTACAGCTTGCACTATTTCAAGAAATGAAAAAGAAATTGTTTCTGATACAAATTCTGATACTGTATCTTCTGTTTCTGCAAAAAATATTTTTGATGATGATTTACCATAAATTAAAAGATTTGTTGGAAACTCCAAACCCATGTCTTTTACAAAGAATTGGTATTCAAAACCCACTCCTCCTGATATACAGTTTGAAGAAAGATCTTTTCAAACACAGTTTTCTATTTCTGCTGATAAGCTTTATGAATGGAATATTGATGGTTTGTCTGAACAAGAAATCATTAATAAAATGAGTCATATGTCCATGGTTGGTATTGCTTATCGAAATAACCATGATCTTGATCAACCTAAAATTGTTAATTTACTTGTTACTGGTTTTTCTGGTACTCTTCGTGGATGGTGGGATTCATACATCACTGAAGAATCCAGAGAATCTATTAAACATGTTGTTTAAAAGAATGATGAAGGTTTGCCTATTTTTGATGAAAGTATTGGTCGTGGTATTCCTGATGGTGTTAATACCCTGATCTATACTATTCTCAAACATTTTGTTGGTACTCCATACAATATTTCATCTTGTGTTTCTGATTATTTGAATAATTTGAGTTGTCCTACTATGTCTAATTACAGATGGTATCAAGATGTTTTTACTTCCAGAGTGATGCTCTAGAAAGATTGCCACAAGCCTTATTGGAAAGAAAAGTTTATTGACGGTCTACCTCCTATCTTTGCTCATAAGGTAAAACAAGAGTTAATGGGTAAAAATGATTCTATTGATTATGATAATTTAACCTATGGTGATATTTTCAGTACGATTTAAAAACTTGGTATCAATATGTGTAATGATGAAAAAATTTTAAAACACCAATTAAAAAATAAAAGAAAAGCTAAATATGAAATGGGTAATTTCTGTGAACAATATGGTTTGCCTCCTATTGCTCCTTCCAGGCAAAAAGTTAAAAAAACATGGTAAAGGCTATAAAAAAATATAAAAAATACAAAAACAACTTTGTTAAACCTAATGATTTCTATGCTAAGAAGAAAAATGTTTCTAAAAAATATGATAAACATAGATCAGGTAAAGGTAAATGCTTCAACTCTGGTAAACCTAGACATTTTAGTAAAGATTGCAAACAAAAACCTGGGAAGTTGAAAAAAAAGTTTAATATGTTAAATATTGATGATAAAGAGCAAGAAGAATTATTTAGAATCCTTGACTCAAACAACTCGTCTGATTCTTTGGAAGATGATTTTTCTTCTTCATCTGATTCTTGCTATCAATCTGCTGATGATTCTTCTGATTCACCTAATATTAAAATTGGTTGCAGAGATTCCTGTTGCAATGTTGTTAAGTCTGTGAATACTCTCACTAAGAGTGAAGAAGATGAAAAATTAATAATTCAACTGATAAATCAAATTCAAAATCCTGAATTACAAAAAGAATATTTGGATAAGTTTAAGAAAAATTTGATAAAAGATGAAACTGGTTAAAAACCAAAATCAACCATAAGCTTTGAAGAAACTTTGGAGAGATTTAATAAAAAGAAATCCAAAGAATTGACTGTTAATGATCTTCAACATGAAATTAATGTTGTTAAACAAGAGATAAATGAATTAAAACATGAATTCAAAAGCATTAAAAGTGATAACAATAATCTCCAACAAGAATTGATAATGCTAAAAATTAATAAAAATCTTAATAAATCTAATAACAAAAAAGATGAACAAGATTAGCACAAAGATGGAAATGAATCCAGTCAACAGGCTCTTCTTTCTAATAAAGGTTTAGTTGATGATTCTTAACTTAGTCTTGTTAATAAATTGCTTCCTCCAAATTGGTTTACAAAAGTTAAAATTGTTGTTTCCCATGATTATCATTTCACTGTTATTGCTATGATTGATTCTGGTGCGGATATGAACTGTATCCAAGAAGGATTGATTCCTTCAAAATATTTTGAAAAATCAACTGAAAGATTGGTTTATACTAATGGTAGTCAAATGAAGATCAGATATGAATTGAATAATGCTCATGTTTGTCATGATAATGTTTGTTTCAAGATTCCTTCTGTCCTTGTTAAAAACATGACTGATAAAGTGATTCTTGGTCTGCCATTTATATATGCTTTATATCCTTTTCTTGTTGAACATGATGGAATTACTACTGATCCTTTCGAACAAAAAGTAAAATTCAAATTTGCTTCAAAGTTTGAAATCGATGTTGATGCTTTAACTCTGATTCATCGATGTTGATGCTTTAACTCTAACTCATGCTAAAACCAAACATCTCAACTTCCTTCAACAAGAAGTTAGATACAAGAAAATTGTTGAACAAATTTCTGATAAATTGTTACAATAAAAAATTGATCATTTTCAAAAAATGCTGATTAATGATGTTTGCTCTAATGTTCCTAAAGCTTTTTGGCATAGGAAGAAACATATTGTTGACTTGCCATATGTTAAAGATTTTGGTGAGAAAAACATTCCCACTAAAGCTCGTCCTATTCAAATGAATGCTGAAACTGTTGAATTTTGCAAAAAAGAAATCCATGATTTGTTGGAGAAAAAAATAATTAGGAATAGCAAGTCTCCTTTGTCCTATTCTGCTTTTTATGTCTAGAAAAATGCTGAGGTTGAAAGAGGGACCCTTAGATTGGTAATCAACTACAAACCCTTGAATAAGGTTTTGGAGTGGATTAGGTATCCTATTCCCAATAAGAATGACCTGGTCCATAGGTTGAGTGAAGCTGTGGTGTTTTCCAAATTTGACATGAAATCTAGGTTCTGGCAAATCTAGATTACTGAGAATGATAGGTACAAGACTGCTTTTACCACTCCTTTTGGACATTATGAGTGGAATGTTATGCCATTTTGTCTTAAGAATGCCCCAAGTGAGTTTCAAAACATCATGAATGATATTTTTAACTCCTTCAGTCATTTCACCATTGTTTATATTGATGATGTTCTTGTTTACTCTAGCTCTATTGATGAACACTGGAAAAATTTGTATTCATTTCTGGATACTATCAAAAGAAATGGTCTTGTTGTATCTGCAAAGAAAATCAAATTGTTTCTAACAAAAGTTCGTTTCCTTGGCTATGACATCTCTGAAGGACAGATTCGTCCTATTGATAGAGCCATTCAATTTGCTGATAAGTTTCCTGATGTTATCACTGATAAGACACAGCTCCAAAGATTTCTTGGGTCATTAAATTATGTTGCTGATTTCTATAAGGATATGAGGAAACAATGCAAACCCTTGTTTGACCGGTTAAAAAGTAATCCCCCTCCTTGGTCTGATATTCATACTTCCCTTGTTAAACAAATCAAATCCCATGTTAAGACATTGCCTTGTCTTGGTATTCCTACTATTGGTGCTTTTAAAATTGTTGAAACCAATGCCTCTGACATTGGTTATGGTGGTATTCTAAAACAAAGAGTTTCTCCTGGGTCACCTGAACAAATTGTTCGTTTCTATTCTGGGATTTAGAATAATGCACAGTTAAATTATAGTACTATAAAAAAAGAGATTTCATCTATAGTACTATGTATTTCAAAATTTCAAAGTGATTTGTTAAACCAAAAGTTTTTGTTACGTATTGATTGCAAAAGTGCTAAATACGTTATTGAAAAAGATATTGAAAATATTGCTTCCAAACATATTTTTGCCAAATGGCAAGCTATTTTAAGCGTTTTTGATTTCGATATTGAATATATTAAAGGATCTCAAAATACTACCCCTGATTTCCTTACCCATGAATTTTTGCAGTGTCACAATGGCAAGTAGAAGATCAAAAGATAATCATCCTGCTGAAACCTCCAAACAAATTGTTAAAAAAGAACCTGCTTCTCCTCTTGAAATTACTAATTGTTTCACCACCCTAGGAACCATCCCTATGCCCAATTACTCCACTGTTCTTGCCTCGTCCTATGACCCTTATGCCATAACCCCTGTTAACCAACCTATTAGAATTGCTTTTCCCAGAAATTCCTTTAACCCTTAATACATCAAAAAACAATATTTCCAACACTTGTTTTATATTGAACCCAACAGAGTCTCCATTTCTGATCCTCTCAAACTTGCTAAAAGTTATTTCCCTTCAATGTTTCACTGGATTCCTAAGCACAGAGAAAAGAATTTATAGTATTATTTTGATCTTCTGTGTCATGAAAAATCTATTATTATTAACACCACATCTGACAAAGTTGATACCTCCAAAATTATTTACCACAGTGTTTACTTGGTCAATTTTATTTTTGAAGAAAAATGGGGCTCTTCCCCTAATTCTACCAGAACAATGCCATCTTCCCCCATTCCCTATTCATATCATGATTATATCACTGCTTGGTCAAGATTCATGCTGCACCAGAATGAAAACACGTCTCATTCCTGGTTTGTTAACTTTGATAAAAGTTTCACTGGTTATTTGCCTCTTTGGTTCAACAATTGGTGGACCCAATTTGGCCATATTGCTAAAATATTTCCTGAGCCATTGCTTGATGCTTTCAAATGTTTCAAGAAATTTTATAGGTGTGATGCTCATGGAGCTAAATTCCCTGTTTTGCTTCACTTTGTTAAGCACCATAAAATACCTTGAATATTAAAATGGCAATATGAAAAAGGAGGTGATATTCTCTCAAGACATTGGTATGTAAAATGGTGGGGTAAATTCCCTCATACTCAACGAATTATTGCTACTATTTCTAGAGAATTTTCATCTACTACTGCTCTCCCCATTGCCAAGGATCATTCCCCAGTTCAAACCCCTATCCTTGCTGATGCTCCCTCTTTTTCTTCCATCAAGAATGCTAAGCCTCCAGCAAAAAATAAGAGCTCCCCTATTGACGATTTAAGAAAAAATACTGATGCTCTTTTGGCTTTACTCAAATGGGCAGAAGAAGCTATTGCCAATCAAGGAGAATCTAAAGCCTCTTCTAAGGAATCTGTTGCCCACAACCCTTATTTCCCTTATGACCAGGAACTGTTCAGACATGATGAGGATAACACTCCAAATCTTCAAGAAGATTGATCTTATTTGTCTGGCTTGCACAAAGGCCAAAAATGCTACAATGTTTACTTACTGGTGAAATTCCACTATTGTTTTCCACTCCTGATGATGATGTTCTAAAAAGAAGATTCTCCATGTTTCCCGAGTCTTTTAGTCACACAAAGATTGCTTTCGGCAAACTTTTACTGTTAACTTTTACTGTTCACTAGTACAGTTTACTCAAAATTTTGCCTATTTAAGGGGGGATGTCCCTTAAGCTTTTATTTCAGAATTTTCTTCCCTTAAAACTTCTTCCCTTAGAAGCCTTCTTTGAGAGAAAGTTCCTTGTTCCTGTTACCACTATTTTCCTACTTCCTACTACTACAATCTTGTAACTAGGACTAGTTCAAGCTTTGTAATTGTTAACCTGTTCTGAGATCTTGTATTAACCACTACTACTGCTGTAAGTGTTTTGTACTATTTTCAATAACAAGTATTTTCAGTTTTATATTCATTATACTACTTGTTGCTACCGCCACTTTGGACAGATTACCGCCATCTCGGACGGTTCTAAATTGTTTTCATTTACTTTGAATTATTTTGATATATACTGCTTGGCTGGTTCTACCGCCTTATTATTGTTCTAACTTATTCATTTACATTACATTCAATATATATTATTACTGTGCTTCCGCCTTCACCTTGGTGTCCTTCCCCCTTAATGCTTTATATATTAAGGCGTATTATATATATCAAAGGAGTATTATATATATATATATATATATATTTTTTTTTTTTCTTCTTTAAAAACAAAAATTCTTTGGAAACACACATTTAGGCTACACAAAGGCCAAACAAACGGACCCTATAAGCCGAAGCCATCACCGCATAGATGACAGAACCAGCATCGCTGTTGGGAGGCAGCCTATAAGCCACTGTGAATGAGATGAAGGATACCGCGACTACGCAAGCATTGAGTTTCTAAATTGGAAATTTACAATAGGTTAAACTTAATACCTATTTTATATTTGTCGATGAAACAAAAAATATAAAGTATCAAAGAGTAGTACTTACTACCTATCATTAATGATATATATATATATATATTTTTTAAAAGCATCGTTTTTCAGTATAAAAGAAAGTATTTTTTAATTAAATTTATTTTTTGATGTGAAGAAAAGGTAATATTTATAAAGGGAAATATCAACAAAGAAGTATGATATTTATTTACAACAAGGAAGAAAAAGAAAAAGAAAAAGAAAAAAAGGAAGTGGAAATCACTTACGGACATCAGATATCAATAGAAAGTACTTTTATCTAGGGACCAAAACAATATTTTAGTCTTAATTATCCTTTGCACCAGTTTTAGTTTAGGATAAAGCACTTAAAAAAGAAAAATAAAATGATAAAAAAAGAAGGAAAAATGGACATCGCATAACAAGAAAGTACATCATTACAATATGGCATCTACTAAAAATATGCTATAAAACTAAGTTCATCTGACATCATCTAAGTCAAATATTACTTGGTCTCTCACACTATTGTACACATTAGTACTTTTATTACTAGCATTATATTTGTAAGAATCTGATGTCTCACCAAGAATTTGGTTTCTTCTGAGTTGGAATCAACATTGACCCACAAATGCATCTCCGCATTTTTTAAACCCTCCAATTTGGTTGCTACTTCCTTCATAGTAGGTCTATCTTCCTCTTTCAATCTTAAGCACCTCTTTGCAAGATTGCCACTTCCTTCAGTTGCTCCGCCTTTCCTTCTTTTGCTATATGTTTCTCAAGAATTTCAAATAATCTATTATCTTTCGAAAAAGATATAAAATATATAGCTAGACTTCTTTCCTCCTTTGGCCTATCAAATGAAAGAGCCATTTTTCCAGTTAATAACTCTACAAGGACCACTCCAAAGCTATAAACATCACTTTTCTCTGTCAATTGACTTGTTTGCATGTATTCAGGGTCCAAGTATCCCAAAGTTCCTTGCACCATTGTAGCTAATTGTGTTTGGTCTAGTGGAACTAATCTTGAAGCTCCAAAATCTGATACCTTTGCTGTGTGAGTATTATCTAGCAATATGTTTGAAGACTTAACATCTCTATGGATTATAGGTGGAAAAGCTGCAAAGTGCAAATATGATAGTACTTCTGCAGTTTTTGCAGCTATCCTAAGACGAGTCTCCCATGATATGGTGGATGCCTGCCTTTCATGATGAATGTACTCAAAAAGAGTACCATTGGGTATGAATTCGTAAACTAGTAAAGGAAACCGTGTCTCCAAACAACAATCCAATAGTTTAACTACATTCTTGTGGTTAATTTCAGAAAGTACAAGTACCTCGTTTATGAATTGCTCAATTTGGTTTTCATCGACAGTTTTGGACTTCTTGATGGCCACAATCCTATTATCTGGTAAAATTCCTTTATAAACTGTACCAAAACCTCCTCGGCCAATAATTAAAGTCTCATCGTAATTGTTGGTAGCCTTTTGCAACTCTTCTTTGTTGAAAATTTTGGCTATTGCAGTTGAATTTTCTTGTTTGGAGAGTTTTTGTTGTAAAATTAGACCCCCCTTTTGTTCAAAGAACCTTTGTTTAAGCTTGATTAACCTTCTTTGCTTAACTATCAAGTACAGCCAAGAACTACAGACAAGCACATCTATGAAGCTTATGCCAACACCTACATTTGAAAGAAATAGAATATTAGCTTGCTAATCTCTATCAAGTACATCTAGGAGCTACTAAGAAGCAAAACGATGAAGCATATGCCCATAGAAATAAACATTATTAATGGACTTTTTATACCATTCTTAGAGGGCCCAAGGGGGAGATGGATTACAATTTTGCAAAGAGTCATTTTTTATATTTTTATTTTGGACATGATACAGGTTGCTGGTTAGATTTAAATTCATAAAAATTTTTATGGCAATTCTTTTTTCCACTCTTAAAATTTGCATGGATTTCCATTTTTGTGCTAAGCTGTTAAAACTTCTTTTTTTCTTTCAGGTAAGTATTATATTAGTTAATTTGACTTGGATCCCACAAATTAAAATTTATGGTGAGATTCATTAGGAATGTGAGAGAAGAGAGCACCATATCACTATATTCTAGAGCCTCTAATAGCTCCTAATAATTCTCCTATTAACTAATGCTTACAGATATTAATTAGTGCTCGAAATCAAATGAACTAATATGAAATAATCATTAAATAATATCACTAGACATTCTATTAAATAAGATGGATAATTTTTTTTTTTTTTTGAGAAACCAGACTATGAGTCTGGAAATTTAAGATGGATAAAAAGTTAAGTAGTCCGAAGAGTACAAAGTATAACATTTTTAATAGTTTTGAGATGAAACCAAACTAAATGTAAGCTTAAGGAGTGAAATAATACCATTTAACTCTAAAAGTTAAAGATAGGTTCCAATTAGTCTAACTAGTAAAGCCTCTTATTTAAAAACTAAATCTTAGTTTCAGCTAAATAACCTATTCTCAAATGGACTCCGAGTATACTTACCAACAAAAAGTTAAACTTGTAGCGATGGTTGATTGATAACACAAAGGATGTCTACTCCTGCACTTCGGTCCAAATGGTACCCCTCGATGCAAGAACGCGTAAATTTCCCTAGTATGTTCATACACTGTTCCCCCGGGGCCTTACCGTTATCATCATTTTCACACTCGTCAATGTCTGTAGATGTAAAGCCCATCGTTAAGTGACTTAAAATAAATATAGTAAATATAAAGCAATGACATATTCAAGACCAAGATTTAAAAACAAAAACAAACAGAATAAAAATAAACAAAAAAACCAAAACAAACAAAAAGTAAACCAATTAAACAAGGACTTTATTCTTTTTGCTGAGAGAAAAGCAGTAACATATATTATTAAAATGAAATGACAAAGTATTGCAACATAAGAAGTTTTAAAGAGTTTCTATCTATTAATTTTCAGTTCAATTCATTAAATTTTATTTTGTATCTTCATTTCAGTCCTTCAATATTAATCTCTTTTCAATTTGATCTTTCTTTCTAATTCCATCCAATCATGTTATTGTTTATGAGTTTTTTTCACTTTCCAAAACCACATTCCTTTGAGGATTAAATAGTCCAATACAGAGGTGGACAAAAGAATTACATTATATATTAATTAATAGAATTTAAATGACAAAATTGATATTGTGGGCCACAAAATTCATGGCCCAGGCCCGCTCTATATATCAAGGCCCAGGACCTGATCTGAGAAGACCTATTGTCAAGGATAAGCTCAATGCACGGATAGGATAAGTGAAAAGACTGCCCCTACTGTAGTGGAGAACTCTGTGCCTGACAAGCCCCTATTCTTGACCAAGCAATTCAACCTTTACGTCTACTCCCAACCACTGGAGGTATGGGCTGATAGGACAAGTCCTCTGCCCCGAAGGTAAAGCTTACACGTGGACCCTAAAGAGAGGGAAAAATACGAGTATAAAAGGAAATGAAAGCCAAGAGACAAGAGGGGGGGAAAGAAGGGGAAGAACTCGATGCTCCTCGGACTAAGTCCGAGGAGTCCAACCCTTCAGGCTACATCGTTGTATGGCCCGGACGTTCAGGCCGAATCACCTTCTACATGAGCCCCCTCCCTAAAGTCAGGACCGGACCGTTGCCCAGCGATCCAGAGCAAGCCTTTTAAACCCACTCTCTACAAATCATATTGTGAGGGATCTTTTTTGTACGAGCCCAACGTCATTCTTGGGCCGTTAAATAATCGTGTCCCTACAATTGGCGCCGTCTGTGGGAAGGCTTGCGCGTTGGTGCAGGTGGCGTTTAAGTCAACTCTCTAGCAAGCAGAGATTCGCGGGTTTTCCCCCGTCTCCGGCGACATGCAGTTGCTGTTCCGACATAAACTTCGACCAGGGGCTACATCCTGCAGTGCCAACGGCACGGGCGGCTCTAGGGGCTTCCGGCCTCAAGCCAACTCTCCCCGCCACGGGCAAGGGGCTGACCTGCGAAAAAGCAAATAAGTACAAAAAAGTACTCAAAAAAAAAAAAAAAAAGTTTTGGACAGAACCAAGGCCTTGCATGGTCCTCGGATTCAAGCCTATGGGGAAACCAAGTACTCCAAAAAGTTTTGGACAGAACCAAGGCCTTGCATGGTCCTCAGACTCAAGCCTATGGGGAAACCAAGTACTCCAAAAAAGTTTTGGACAGAACCAAGGCCTTGCATGGTCCTCGGACTCAAGCCTATGGGGAAACCAAGTACTCCAAAAAAGTTTTGGACAGAACCAAGGCCTTGCATGGTCCTCGGACTCAAGCCTATGGGGAAACCAAGTACTCCAAAAAGTTTTGGACAGAACCAAGGCCTTGCATGGTCCTCGGACTCAAGCCTTTGGGGAAACCAAGTACTCCAAAAAAGTTTTGGACAGAACCAAGGTCTTGCATGGTCCTCGGACTCAAGCCTATGGGGAAACCAAGTACACAGAGAAAAAACTACAAGTTTTGGATAGAACCAAGGCCTTGCATGGTCCTCGGACTCAAGCCTATGGGGAAACCAACTACTTAAAAGAAAAACTACATTACATGGACCTTAGAATCTATCCGAGGAGATCTCTCCATTAACAATTGTGTTAATTCCTAAACTGCATGGACTCTTAAGTCTGCCCTCGGATTCTCACTACCAAAGGGATTGATGCTATATAAGGCAATATGTTACCAAAAACACAATCGGAGTTCTTTATTGCTTGGTTACCCCCTCGGATGAATTATTTAGAGTTTATCATTCTCGGACGGTCTCCTCGCACTTATTATGAAATATTCAGCTGCTATCTCGGTTAGTTTCCTAAGTTTAATTTACTGTGAATTATCGTTATTAGGCCTAGTAATGTCAGTAAATTAAAATTAGTTAGACCATGTTTTGAGGTTTCCTACTCTAAGTGTCATTGAAGAAAAACACATATGGAGCACACCCATTCACAAAGTAGTGTTGCAAAAAAAAAATAATAATGAAATAATATTCAAAACAAATAAATAAATTTCCCTTTTATTAAAACAATAAAATAATACAGCGTACAATGAAAAGCTGGAATCAGCTTATAGCTAAGTACATAATCGAAAAGAAAGATACAAAAGAATAAGATAAGGCCGAGGAGATAGTCTAGAGGAGAGGTTGGCTACTGCTCAAGACTTTGTCCTTCCTCAACACTCTTACATGCCCATAACTCAGGCAGCAAAAGAACCCGTCGTGGGGCCTACACCATTGAAGAAAAGGTGCAGAAAGCGCCCAACTTCAGGCTAGCGCAGCTGAAGAAAAGGTGCAGGGAGCCCAACTTGAGGCCCACACCGTCGAAGAGAAGGTGCCGGGAGCCGGAAGTTGAGGAGCCTACACCAAAACTTGCCTGCGACAAGGCAGACGGCGCTGATGGCGGAGAATCTTTCTTCTGACACACCAAAGATCTGGCATGACCAGAACTTGCTTCGGATTTTGACTAAAAGATGGGAGGGTACCGTTCCCATCATGTCCAAGCGGGAAGACACCTTAAATCTGTGCCTCCTCTGCCCAGACCACATCACTTTGCGTCTTGGAGGGGCCCGATGCCCCTGTGGCGGGTGAAGCTCCCCCATCTCCATCCAAGCCTCAAGCATACGGCGCAAAGGGTAGATGACACCGGAAGAGGGAACTGGGTATGGACAAAGGGTTATAGTTCTGAAGAGAGCAGAATGGTTTATATGCCAGGAGAGCAATCACCTATCCCACTTATATAGAGGGTAAAGAGGTGACCTGTGATTTAAATTTGAGCAGATTCCCAAGACGCGCTGCAGACAAAGCAGCTCTGGCTCAACTTCCCACACCATCCGCAACCGTAGGATCTCAAGATCCTCGGGAAGGTGCACTTCGATTACTGAAACTCCAGAGTACTCGCGAACGATGGGCTGACTCTTGACTTGGCACGTCTCCCGAGTGAATGTGAAAACACAAGTATGGATGGAGTGCAAAATTTTGAGCAAGTCGTGATGTGGGCCCAAAGTCATCAAAACCCTCCTCCCCCAACTAAAAGTTGGGCAGCAGGATTTTGAGGGGCTATTGTGGGCCAGAAAATTCATGGCCCAGGCCCGCTCTATATATCAAGGCCCAGGACCTGATCTGAGAAGACCTATTGTCAAGGATAAGCTCAATGCACGGATAGGATAAGTGAAAAGACTGCCCCTACTGTAGTGGAGAACTCTGTGCCTGACAAGCCCCTATTCTTGACCAAGCAATTCAACCTTTACGTCTACTCCCAACCACTGGAGGTATGGGCTGATAGGACAAGTCCTCTGCCCCGAAGGTAAAGCTTACACGTGGACCCTAAAGAGAGGGAAAAATACGAGTATAAAAGGAAATGAAAGCCAAGAGACAAGAGGGGGGGAAAGAAGGGGAAGAACTCGATGCTCCTCGGACTAAGTCCGAGGAGTCCAACCCTTTAGGCTACATCGTTGTATGGCCCGGACATTCAGGCCGAACCACCTTCTACATGAGCCCCCTCCCTAAAGTCAGGATCGGACCGTTGCCTAGCGATCCAGAGCAAGCCTTTTAAGCCCACTCTCTACAAATCATATTGTGAGGGATCTTTTTTGTACGAGCCCAACGTCATTCTTGGGCCGTTAAATAATCGTGTCCCTACAGATATATATATATATATATATATAAATATATATTAAAGGACTCAATTGAAATTAGGTTAAAATAGAAGAAATAATAATAATTACTATTATTATCGAGAAATTAACATAGATACATGAATTATTACCTTGACAACCATGGCGGAGGTATGGGTTCCATTAGGAATCAATACACGTGCTATTACCTCCACATATGTAACTCGATTTGTTGGTAACATCATTACATGTGTTAGTACCGATCGCCCAATCAAGAACCATTGGCATATCACTTCTATTTCCCGTAGAGTGCGAAGGGAATCAATGGAGAAAGTGAACGTGCCTTGTTTGCTAATAAACGCATGGCCACAAGGATTGAAACTCTCTACTTTTGTGTAATTATTTATAGAATTGAGCTTGATACTAATAATTCCTTAACCCATTAGGAATATCTACCTCGCAACACCCAACACCAGAGCAAGAGCTGTTGACTATGTACTTAGTGCTTTCACATTTGGAAGCGCAGCCGGTGGATATATATTCACCATTTTGCTGGTAGCCATAAAGGTCACCGTAAGTGTCACAGCCGACGACCACGAACTTGTTTTGGTTGCTAGAGACGGTGAAATTAAGGGGCGAGTTGAGCCACGGTGCATTCCAGGTCTTCGACACGCCCTATACATAACAGTCATGGGCTATATATATACACATTGGCATGTCAATCTGGCCTTGGAGGGAAATGTTTGTAATAATGAAGTCTTCAGGTATTACTGGTTGGGTTTTGCCGAAAGAGTTGTTTTTACATTTGACATAAAAATAATGATCTATGTAACAACCTTCTCTTAGGCCGAATGGATATGGAATTTCCACATCTCCACATCTGTCCGGGCAGTTGGGCAGCGCTATTGGAAATGCTACTGCTGCGGCTGTCAATTCAAATAATACCACAGCAACCCAAGTGAATTGTATAAGAATCCCAATGAAACCCATATCTCCACAGTTTGGGAGAAAAGGAGGTAATTACATATACTTCCTATAATTACATCTAGTCTAAAATGTAAATTACGCTCGTTAAATTTTGTGGTATTTTATTTTTTTCTATAACGTTAAATTATTTACATTAATCTAGAACTAATTCAACTAATTTAATATATTAATGAGAGGAGAATAATCTCTCTTAAAAGTTACTACGACTTTTGAGTGAAGTTTGTGGTATATCTTTGTGTTTAAATCTTATTCCATCATTTCTATGCATTTGTTTCTCACAAATAATAATAATAATAATGATGATGATGATGATAGGGAAGAGCGCAGAGTACATCATAGGCCAGGATATTTTGTATGTGGGATATTCAAGGTTTATGGGTGGATTTGAAGCATGTATCGTGGAGAGAGATAATAGCACAAAGCACCGAATAAAAGATAAGTACTCCAGCTTCAACCAAAATTTTTTTTTCTTGCAAAGATACTTGAGAAATTTTTACATAGGAATCATTTATGAATTTGTTTTCAATGAAATATTATTGAATATACTTTGTTATCATGATTGCTACACGTTTGATAATTGCCATACACTTAGTCTGCAATTATGCAGTTTGCATCAAACAATTATTATATAGTTCAAAATTTTAAGATTAATATAACTTTCCAAGTCTCTGAAAGTTTCAAACAATAACCAAAAGACTTTGGAAGTTTTGAATAATGTCCAAAGACTGAGTGAGATGTTAACAAGATTAAAGACTTCTAATGGTGTTACTCGTTTTCAATGAGTTAAAAAAAAGTCATGATTAATTTCTCCCACACAAATATAAGGAGATAAAACTACTAATTAAACTTTTCTTACTTGTTATTTTGAAAGATGTTGTCTTCCCCATAAGTCTACTCCCCCCCCCCCCCCCCTAACTTATTAAAATATTACAAAATATATGTACACATATTTTGGAAGGCTCATACAGCTGCTTAAATCTAGTAACAAAGTTCAAGTAGAGATAGACTATATGTTAGATGAGTTTTCAATAGACATTGCATTTAGATTTATTTTTCTTTTATTCTGAGAACTCATTAAGGCTTTAGGTGTGACTAATAGTTGATTTTGGTTCTTCCATTAGCTACGGAGATGATAGACAAATTAAATGAAAAGAACTTAAGGAGGAAGCTGCAAAGAAAATCTAACCGAAGAGTTCCCTTAGCTCCAAAATGTTAAGATTAAATCTGAAGAATTTTTCTTTTACTAAAATTTTAAACCCTAAATATGTTTGTGATTTTAATTTTCGTAAAGTTTTAGTTTTATTGGTTATATTTTTCAAAAAATTCCATGTGGCAACTTATTTGACATAAAAATAATATTTTAATATCACCGTTAACTATATCATCATTTTTTATCCAACACTTAATGCCCATGACCATTTTAACAAAATACCAAAAGGATAGAGACCAACTATATATAGTTTATCCTTTTTTATATTAATAACTAACTAATATTTATATCTAAAAATCTAAATAAAATGTAAATATGATTTTATCTATAATTGTTTTCTTCCTCTTATTTGTTATATAAATAAATTGAATTACATTGGTGTGCTAAAAATAAATTAAATTACATTTGTGTGTTATTTGAACATTATTATTTATTTTAGGAAAAACATGCAATTCTTATAACATTTAATTATTATAAGAAAGAAAAACTATAGCAAATATCAATTGAGTTTCAAGGTTGTTGGCTTTTTATTTTTTATTTTTTATAATAATTATATTGGAAAAAGCAACATTCATAATTCTAATCTCTTTTCATTTCCTCAACATTCCAAGAAACCAAACAGAGCATAAACGATTTTACATTAGCAACTTTAATGAACAACACTATAAAAATTTAAACCCCAAATTCTAACAATTGAAGAAAGAATTCTTCGAAACTCTACCTGGCGACTGAAACTGCAGTGACTCGACGAGGCTGAGTGACGCCGATGATTCCAGACTTGGTTTAGCCTCTGCGGTGCAGAATCTGAGAGACCTGGGTGCTCTTTCCTGAACCGGTCTCTCCGATTATCACCACCACCGGCTTCCGGTCCACCGTTTCTACGATTTGCTCCTTAAATTGGAGGATCGGAAGGTTCGCCATTGATGAACCAAACAAAGCTAACATGCAGAGAATAAAAAAAAATAAATTGTTTGATTGGCTTAGCTAAACCGTTGGTTGTACTGACTTATACAGCGACTCTTCATGATTTGTACTTTGTACTTTTGTAGTGCTATTTATTTATTCATTTATCAGTTACCTCTAGTCGGTTATTTTAAAATAATTGTTAATAAATTATTTCAAAAAAATTTTATATAATTTTTAAAGAAAATTATAAATTTGTCAATTTTTTTTTAAAAATGGTTCAGTAACGAATGCTTTTAAAACATTCATTAACTTTTTCCTTTAACTTGTACATTAAGATAGAGGGATTGATTAAAATTCTGTGCAACCCAATGCAAAAAATAAAATGAAATAAAAATTTATCCTCATCATCACGTTAAAACACTAATCAGTTTTTGGAGTAAATGGATTCAAATTCTACATCTATAATTCGATGGTAAAAAATTTTCAAGTAAGCTAACTGTAACAACAACAACAAAAAACCCTTAAATGGTCTATTCTTTTGTTGTTGCTGTTGTTGTTGTTGTTATTATTATTATTATTTTAGTTTGGGGATCAATACTACTTAACATTAAGAGCACTATCTATCAAAAAAAAAAAAACATTAAGAGCACTAGCATTCGAGGAAGCACAAAAACAAAAAAACAAAAAAAAAACTTTTTTACATCCTCAAACACTACTTTGTCTATGTTATCATCTCATTTTTCAACTTACTCAACATCTCAGTTTCTATTTTTACATACAACTCATTAAAATAATATAAACTACCATCATCAAATAATAAAATAGATATAAAACTACCTATCTTTCTCCTCTTCCATCTCTCCTCTCTCTTCCTCTCTATCTCTCTCTTTCTCACCTAAACTCAACTCCTCCACCGCCCACCAACCCAACCCAAATCAAGCCAACCATTGAAATTACCAACAACCACTATACCACGACCACTCTAATCAACAAACACCACCAAAGCCACAAACCCATCCACCACCCACCACTCCACCATTCACCACAAACCATCGGAACAACCACATCACCACACCCAAATCGAAAACAACCACATAACCATACCCAAATATTGCATACGGATGTATACATATTTAGAAAAAGGTTGTCCATTATATGACAAATAGTAATAACTTAAGGGTATTTATGAAAGAAAATTATTTGCACTCTACCCAAAATTATCAAAAGATGGTTAAAAAGATTTAAACAATACTAATTTATCTCTTCATAT